>NC_088130.1:42888486-43521819 GCF_036370855.1 Dromaius novaehollandiae | reverse complement strand
TACCCCCATTGCTCCAGTCACCACCACAATTCACCAGGATGAACCCATACCTCTGTTTCAAGAGTTACTGAGCAGCACTGATGCCTGGGGTTGTCCCAATTACTGTGTCAGCAACATTAGTGCCCAAATCCCAGCCCTACAAGCATGAGATTGAGAAGAGCTAAGAGGAAAATGTTTAACTGACACAGCTGTGGGAGAACATGATGAGGGCTTGTGGCCCTTTGCTTAGGGGAATGCTCGCTATCCCTCTCTCTCTGATGCTTCAGGGTACATCTCAGCCAGCTCTGCTTTCAGATGTGCTACGAAAACAACTAGTAAATAAGGAGTGGTAGAGGAGAAGGCTTTCAGCCCTTGGTAATGGCCAAATTATGGAAGGAAAAGAGAGGATCAGTGGATGTTGTGGGACAGGAAAGGAATGGAGGGGCCAGAGAAACTGTTGAACGGGAAGATATGTGCATTCAGTAGTAAATGGTAGAGAACAATACAGGCTTTTGCTATTGTGACAGGTTATTTGTTATTGCTAGGATACTGTGAAATTCAAATCATCTTATTCATTCTCTCTGTGTCACAGCTTCAGCTGTTAATGTTTGATGTTAGGTAGAAAAGTTTCCTTGAAGCAACTTACTCCATAGTAGTCCTCACAATTTCCTTAACCTTCCTCTTGAGCAAGTGGCTCTGGTCACTATCAGAGAGAGAACAATCCAGGAGAGTAATACGAGTGTGATGGGAGTTCCTTTTGTTATCATGCTATAAACTGTCATAATCAAAAGACAATATTAGCAATATTTCCATCTTTTACTGTATGATGTTGGCTTCTTCCTGATACCATTATAATATTGTAATAGAATCATTCAAGCCGATTCTCTACGGCTTTTCCTCTTTCACTTGTGTAAAGAGGGTGGCGAATGCAGTCAGGTCAGAATGGTAATAGGTAGCTCTCTCTCTGCCCAGCTACAAGTGAACAAGTAAGGGTAAAACAGGAGAGATCCAGGCCTGCTGGCTTCAGGTCATAGCTGGGATTAATGATTATAGTATCTCTAGCTATTCTTAAATATAAGAAAAGTAAAATGTCATTTCTTTTCTTCGTAATTTTTTTTGGTAATCTTTTTTTTTTTTTTTTTTTTTTTTTGTAATGCCATGTCTCTACCAGCCCACAGAACAAGATCTTCTAAATCTCTGGTGCATGGTAATGTTCCAATGTGGAACAAAAGATGATTCCTAACCCCAAGGAAAATGTCTAGGATGAGAAACAAAAGACAAGTGTTGTTAGATGTCAGAGTATAAGAAAACAATTGAAAGATCAGATGGAGATACATTTTGGAGGCTCTGCCTCTACTCTGCTGCAGAGGAGTCATGGTCATCAGTCCAGGGCTACTGGTTCTTAAATGCCCATTTTGAGTCCTATTGCCACATTTCCAGTAATCTGAATTCTTTTCTTCCCCTTCACAAGACACAATAGGAGTGTCCTATTCTCCTTGCTTCTCCAACATGTGCTCAGAACAGGCTAGAGTGAAATCAGGTCAGGAAATATAAATCAGCCTCTGATTTGGCCTACTAGCCGGATTGCTGCAAAGGCATGTGATGCTGATGACAATGCTTATGACAATGACTTTATCTCAGAGATCTCTACAACATCTTTTGACATTTGAATATGGTATTCCAGGATTCATATCACAAGTGCTGATGCAATATTTGATTTCAAAGAAATTAGGGTTAAGTATTCAGTGGAGGAAGAAAGAAGGAGAGCAAGTGAAACTGATTTTCTTAAATAAATCAATAGTGGGAAACTGGATGGCTTAGGCTGAGGTCTCACAGATTCCTGGTTAGAATTGACTGAAGGCTGTTACTTCTCATATATGAATTGAAAATTGGTTTCCCAGTAGACTAGTATCCATACTGCAGAACCTAGTAGAAGTTCTCAAACTGTGGGTATGTGAAGAAGTCACTGGAGACTAAAGGTTACTGTACATCCACCGGTCTGTTGTACATGCCCGTGCTTCCTCTATGGTAAATGTGAGGTAGTTTGCAATGGTTTATCCATTTTTCAGCAAAGGATACACAGCTTCACATTTGCCAAGCAATACTGTGGGATAAAAACATGTGTGGGGCAGTTTCTGCGGGAAAAATTGATGACTGCTAGCTTGTTATCCAATAGTAACTTGTTATGTGTCCTTGCCTTCATATCCTCGGAAGTGTGTAATGGAGTGGAGAAAGTGTTAATGGGTATGGCAGCTGCGTTGCTGTTCCCTCATGTGAAGAAATCCAGAGTAGTGAGACCTGAAGTAGTTACTGCTTAAGATGTTCTTCTCTTGGTTAGAGGAAAGATGAGTGCTTCCAGGGCTATTAATTTAGTTTATTTTGAGAATATCCTAAAAACAAGTTACCTCTATGCCAGCTTCTGTCTCATTAATATGTTGGTTGCTAATAGCTTTTAAACATAAACTTCTTATGGCAAAAAAACACAAAGAATTCCTCAGCTCTTTGGATCTTTTAAATAATTGCAACTATTTCCATTTAAGAAATTTGCTCTTGCTCAGCCCTATCCTAGTAGTCACTAGGCTGGCTAGATAAGCTATTAGTCTTTCGTCTGTATAATACACTTGTGGCCTGAAGCAAAACAGAGTTGCACAGTGATGTCAGCAGAACCGCACTAAAACAAACATCCACTTCTGATCTCATTTCTCCAAGGCTTCCATGTGTGTGTGAAATATTCAAAGTCCAGTTGAAAGCTGGGGTAACTTCTTCAGGCAGTTGCTTTTGCTTTTCTGTTAGGAAAAGAAGATTACAAGGATCATCACTTGAAGGGACAAGGCCCTGCTTCTTCTCTAATTTCCATCAGCCTGAATCATGACTAATTCTACTGACTTCAAGGATTTAGTCACTGGAGGGAAGAGTCTGGATGAAAAAGTGTTCATAAAGCTGTGGCAGCATTTTGGTGCCGATTAGCACCGGTAAGCACTAGCAATCTGCTGTTGCCAGTGAGTGACTTTCTGGAATTAGCGAGGGTGCTTTGAGCACAGCAACAATCAAGAGTTCACTTGCAACACGGCCAGGCTTTTAAAGGTATATCTGATAAAATTTATAGCTGCCTCTTTCCCTGCTTGTTCTGTACTGCCTTTTGAAAATCCACTTCTTCTATTCTGTTTTGCTCACATGTTCCTAAGGCATTGATCTTTATAGTGGAGTTTAACATTTCATTTCCTATCTTACTTCCATCCTGTCAAATATAGTTTCAAATAACTGGAGCCACTTGTCTTTCATGATCAAAGTGATACAGAGACTTGTGTTCTCAAGCTTTCTTGGCAACATGTCAAGAACAGCCCCTTCTTGTGTGTAATATATAATAATCTGATTTGCTCCATGGACTGTATTTGTTTGAAGAGAGGGTAACTGCTTAGATTTTAGGGAGCTCATGAGAGATACAGTTTAAGGAATATAAGGAAAACAAATCAGATGCAGAGAGACAGCCTTGCTGCTGGGGAACAACATAGATTCATAGATTGTAAAGTCAGATAGGACCTTTATGATCTTATATTTGACTGGCTATATAATTTAGGCCATAGCATGTCATTCAGTAATTCCTGCAATGAAGAGAATTACTTTGGCCCTTCATGAGCTTTCCTGATTAGTGATAATCACTTAGTAATTTATTTAAATTCAATGGCAATCAAATAAAATGCCAAGTAAATTTACCAGTTGTTTTCCTGATTTCATGTGCTGTGGGGTCGGTGACCTGCAAACTCCTTTATGATCCCTGTGTTGTGAGAAGAACTCTAGGGCTGAAGTCATGGTGCCCTCTGAGTCTCAAGAAAATCTACAGGTCAATAACCTTTTATTTCTGACCTTTTAACTGGCTCTAGTGGGCCATGAAGACCTAAATGCCAGCTCTTTCAGATTCCTGGGAAGCTTCAAGCCTCTTGAATCTAATTCTCTCTGAGAGTTTTGCTCTCATATATTCAGGTCACTGATATTGCAAAAGCAACTCGCAGCCATGTGTGAGGGGAAAGCTTTGGGGCATTAAGTGTTATGCAGCTAGTGCTACATGACGAATTCAGGGCAGTCATGTAACTCGGGAATTACACTTCTCCCCAGGAGTAACTCACAGCTATGTCTCACCTAACTACGGCTTTCTAGGGAGAAGACAGTGATGCGGATTCCTCATTGGTTTTATCTGGATGAGGCCAATGAATCCATCGGTCGTACAGGAGCTTCTCTCCCACTCTGCTGTGTACTCCATAATAAACTCTACTACTTGCTTTTTAGTCTTCCTCTCTTTCCCCTTCTTTCTAAGAATGTCTTGTCTAATTGTACTAAAATCAACTGGCTATTGTCCTAACTCTTGCATCAATTTCCATCCTGCAGGTTTCCAAAAATTTTATAAATTACCTCAAACCCATTTTGAAGCCAATGACAAACTCATTCTAACTTTGAGGGAAGCAGGTCGAAACTCTAATCGCTTTAACTCCACCAGTGTGCAGCCGCTTTACCCGTGCAGAGAAAGGCTACATGAAAGAATAAGCATTATCCTTTTCTGGCCAAGGATGTCAAGGGACAACCTTCTTTTTAAGAAAAGTGTCTTGAAATCACATAGGAGCAGTGTTTTAAGGTCTCCTCCACTATACGCTTGAGTATACTTGGGTGGACCACAGGTACTTTCTAAGAGGCCTGCAAAGCAGTAGTGTTGGTGGAGAGGAAATGGAGTAGTACAGAGTTACGGCTGTTATTTCAGAGGAGATCAGCCTTGGCCTGCACTCCTTTGTTGGCTGGTCTGGAAGTCCTCTTTCTCTTTCAGTACAAGCATGTGAAAGGTACTGTGTTGTCAGCCTTGTATCCATGAGTACTTTCCTTGAATTCAAGAAGTGAAATCACATTCATACACTTAAAAGTTGACACCTGCCCCATCTTTGTACTTTAAGTAAGTGGGTACATCTGTTGATCTGAGTTGTGGGAAATCAGGGAAAGTTATTATTTTCACCGCCTAGGGAGGCTGTGGAATCTCTGTCGCTGTATGTTTTCAAGAACAGGTTAGACAAACATCTGTCAGGAGTGGTTTAGGTAGAGTTGAGCCTGCCTTGGGGAAGGGGGGTGGATGAGATGACCCCTTGCAGTCCCTTTCAGCCCTACTTTGTTTGATTCTCTGATTCTCTATGGGAATGCAGGCCATGTCCGGTCTGTGCAGAGCAGTTCATGTATTCAGCGTGGCAGAAAAGCCGGCGTTCCACGAGCACCTAACAGCTGTACGTGTTTTGATGCACTGTGAAACTTTGCCCCGAATACTGCTCTACCACAAGGTTCATTCAGTGTGACTACTGCCTTCAGTGCAGTTGTTCCTGATGGCTTGTAAGTAAAAAGGAAGTCAACTTTACTAGAACTGTAAGGAGCCCGGAGTCAGAATGACAATTCTACATACTGTGAAATTGCCTGTTGTGGTTATTCAAGGACTTTCTGGTCATGAGTTTCAAGCAGAACAAATTTCTACGGTTGCAGTTTTGGGTTCTGGGTTGCTGGACAATGTAGTAGAGGTGATCTTTTGAGAGAGATTGATCTTTTCAGGTTTGGCTATTTGGGTCACTGAAAACCAGTTAGTTTCTAGGGACTGTTTCAGGGCCATGGGATCCTAAAGCATCTATGGCCCTTGCTCTAGAAGCCTGCAGAAGTCTCAGATATAACAACTCTACCCTGTCTTTCCTTCCTATTCTGAACCAGGGACAAGCTAGGAAAGGCTGGAAGCTCAGCCTAGGCAGCACTCTCTCTATTTCTGTCCAGACTTAGGGTTGCAGTTCTTGGGCCAGCTCCAGGATTGAAGGACAAAGGGAGAGTTACCATCTTTATCCATTCTCTCTGTATAGGTGCACAGAGCACCACATTTAATTCCCATGAGGAACAAGTCTATTTTGTTTTCAATGTAGTCTCAAGGGCTGGATCTTGGGAACACTCTTGAAGCAAGCTGGATCCCTTCAAGGGAGCCACATAGGTATCAAAGTAGGATAATCACCAAGTACCATTTGTTTTTGAATTTTAATACACTATGATTTTGAAATGGTTTTTAATGCAGGTAGGTATATCTTACACTGGCCTAATCTGATGGTTATGCAGAGAGAGTCTAAACCAAAGCCTGCTGAAATCTATAGCAATCTTGTCATGGGGTTTGGTGGGATGCCAGGAACATTGCTGCCTGAGACTGACTGTTGCTATATAAGAGAAAGCCGGGGATTTAACTTCAAGACTTACACACCCAGTCAATGAGACTTTATATGCATGACAAGCTAAATGGGTATCGGCAGAGTGTAAGGATAAACTTCTGCCTTTCTTGGAGAAAGTTCTTGCTAAGGCTGGTTTGGAAAATCTTCCTGTCATGCAAATGTTTTAATTGTAAAATGCTGATTTGTTGAAAAGAAAACTTTCTTGAGAAATCTATCAGCTTCATTGAACCTATGGCTAGGAAAGGCTTCTCACATGAGGAGTGGGACTTTGGGAGAGGGGACAGGGGAAAGAGGGAGAATTAAATGAGGTAGAACATAAATCTGACTCTACTGGATCAGACCAATGATCTTGTTTTCTGCCAGTGGCTGGGACCAGATGCCCATGGAAAGAATTTAAGAATATGCATACAATGATGCTTTTCTTTGCATACTCTGCATTGAAAGGTGACAGGAAGAGAGGGAAATTGAGCAGCTAAGAGAGAAAGCACACTCAAGCCAGCCAGTAGCCCAGCGGTAAGGGCTTACACTCAGAGACCTGGAGACTGGCCTCAGATCAGGTATAACAAACACTGCAGTCTGGACACCCTGGGTGAGTGCCCTGAAGAGTGTCACTGGCAGTATGTATGTGCAGCTCTGGCCTTTTATCAAACTTTCATTTTGACTTTAAAAGAAAACAATTTCTAAAACCATGAAGTTTCCCAGGAATTAGAATTTGCATGTTGTGGCCAGTCTGAATCTTGTTCCACCACTGATGTCACATGCTGTCTCGCAGTCTGTCAGTGGTATCCTTCCCACTGTGGTGGCAGGGTGCTTTGTACATCAGTGCTGTCTCTGCCATCTCTCTCTTTACTCTTCTCATCAGATCATCAGATAAGTTTCTTCCTCATTGCTCTTGGGTGTGGTAGTGCCATATCAAAAGAGACTATTAGAGTCTTTGATACAAGGGCAGTGTAGCAGTGTGATCTACCTGGTTAGGAAAATAGTACCTTATAATAATGGGCAAGGGCTAAAAGCGACATCTCTCACAGTCTGGGCAAATTAGTTTCGTAGTTATTTGATAAATGGGAACATATTATGACTGGTAAATCTGGAATTCTCTTCCAAGCTCTGAGGTGAGTGTAATTCTGCGGCTACCTCCCCATTCAGGCATTGGTCCACCAAGCTGTCTGTTTTCCATCCCAGACTTTGATCCGTTCCCTGCAGGGTCAGAGAAGACATCTCACTGGCCTCATGACATTTGCTGATCCTGACAAGAAATGGAAGATTTTGGAACACAGGATTTATGTGAAACAGTAGCCATGTGATTTTATTATGGAGGGCCAATTATCTGATATTCTTGACTATGGACGACCTTCATTAGTACTTCTGTGCTCCATTTTATATAACTGAAGGACGTAGCAAGAAAGAGATTATCCCTTGTTCCACTGTACCCCCCTTTTTTTTGCTAATTTGCACTAAAATCTGATGTGTATCAGTTTGGAGTACAAAACTGAAAAGTGATGTGTTGTTAATCATACAATAGTATGGATCAATATGTCTTTGGTTTCTAGCTGGCTTTAGACTGCCACCTTGACACACAGTATTGATGGGCCTATAGTTAATGATTTGTAGTTCCCAAACACATTTTTTTTCCTCTAATATCAAATAATACAGTAAAAAACTGTAAAGGGAAAGGTTACAGTCAAAGGTATCCTTAACATGTTTCTGCACATGTTTCTCCTCTTGATAAAATACTTCATTTACCCAGGAGACTTCTCCCTCACTCCAGAAACGGAATATTCAGGTTTAACTTAAAGCGACAAGCAAAGTGTCATGAGGAAAACACAGGCTCACCAATACAAGAAAAGCCATGAGAAATACATGCTTTTGCGTGAGAGATCTTATGTGTGATATACATGTTCACACTGTACGGATGACCTGCCAGAGCATTGCAGGCCTGGAGGGAGCAGGGAGATTTAAAACAAAATCAGGAGAGTTGATGCCTGGGTCTGGCACTTTGACAGTTTAATATGACCAGGTTAGGAATTTAACCTCAAGTTAAGTCCCACAAATTATATTTGCTAAATTGGGTCCAAATGAGAGTGGGAATAAAACACACATGAAAGGGGGTGATGTGGGGTAGGGGAAAAAGAAATTACTTGCTTAGGTCTCTGAGCCTTTGTTCCTGTCCGTTTAGCTGTAGTGGCTAAAGAGATTACTGTCCCCACCTCTCCAGCTGCCTGCTTGCCAAAGGCTACCATTCTCTGGCTCCACATTTCACAGCCATGCCTACTAAGTTAAAGTGCTGTCCACTTGGATTTTTGTTGACAGCCAGTCTGTGTGCTCTTCTGCCTCTCCTGAAGCAGTAACTTTTGACTGAGGGCTGGCAGAAACTGGGGGTTTTAAACTCCCTCAACCACTGCCATGAAAAACAGCAGGGAATGTAAGTAAAAGCTCTACATCGTCAGGCTGCCAAAACAAAGCTAACAGAGCTACCTCTTTTGTAAACAAAAGGGTAAATAAAATGCTATAATTTTCCTCAAGGCTTTGACTCATCAAAATCGGCAAAATGGATCTTTACACAATTCCATAATTGTCTATCTTATTCTCTCCAGGTAAACCGGAGAAATTCCAACCCAAATTTCTCACTCACAGACTTACTTTCCTGCAAAAATCATACTGTAGAGTCACCAGAAGTGACTTTAAATGACAAACTATTGTTGTTCTTGTAAACACCCAGCATATTCCATAGTCTGCCCTTTCTTCCAAATCACCTGATACAGTTTAATATGTCACTCTGAAAAATGTATTTTTAGTGACAAAGATAGTACTTTGTCATTATCTGTGGAATGTAGGAGAAACAATGCTTAATCCTTCAGCCAGTGAGTCTTTCACAAATTCTTCAAACATATAACAATTTCCCATTATGTCATTCTTACTAAGACAGATGTGGTTGAGAGATAAGCCTTGGGGAAGAAGATAAAGTTGCAAAATGAACACTGTTAAATGCACAGAGTAACCTATAGACGTTGCCTCTTATTCATAGTTTCTCTGGTTTATAATAAGGGATCTTATACATTAGATCCCATATCCTTAAGACATGAGGAATGAAAGAAATGAAAATGTCATTTGTTTCATATGCTGGTGACTTCTGTTTTCTTAAGTGGGTTTTGCTGCTCAGTGATACAAGTTTTCTTTGACAGATTGCTCTGCTACTGCATTTGATTTCAATTTCCCACTGAATAGTGCCAAGTGAAATCTGTAATGCTTTAAGCTGTAGTATGACTTTCTCCAGCACTATCCTCATATCAATCATCAGAAATCTTTTTTCAGCTAGATGCTTAAAAATTAAATGTATCCAGGGCACGTATTTCAGTCACCTACCAGCCAAACTGTGGACAAGTAGCCTTTTGCCCTTCATGATCACCAACAAGAAGAAAACAGAGAGTGTTGGTAAAAGCAGTTTCACCATGGGGACCCAATTTTGTTGTTTACCACAGACATGCCCTGCTTGCTCCCAGTGAAATACCTTATTAGGCATCTGATCACATTTACCTCATTGAAATTGAAATCATCCTGTCTTCAAAACAGAAGCCTATTGTCTGGAGGAACTTGTCCGGTAGATTGCCAGACTTTTTGTTTGTTTTGCTCAGATTTGTTTGTGCACTGTTTCGGAAAAAGCTCAGATAGCTATTTAGTAGTAAAAAGCAGCATTTCAGATAAGTCAGACTGGTGACTGCTGAAAAGGCTTGTCTTGTCATGACTTCGGGGATACGAAAGTGAGTGGTCATACAAGGCATAGATTGTTCTTGACTGCTGTCTGCCTTCATTCACGCTTGGAAATGGAGAGGGGAGATGTGTGAGGTGGGTGTAGCAGAGTCGTCCATGCAGATTTCTGTAATGCATGACTAGAACAAAACCTGAGGGAGACATGTAAAGCAGTAGTCCTCAGCTGCCACAAGGGGAAAGGGTCAGTCAGATGCGCAAAGCTAAGGGGATGATATTTTGCTAAGCTCAGATGGACTCTAATCACTGCAGCTCATCAGGCTAATCCTAAAGAGGAATACCCCGCATGTCCACACGAGTGTTCTCCGCTTGCCCTCTGACTTCTAGTGAGCCATCGTGCACCCAGACTGGGTTTTCTTCCCTCTCCTTGACTGCATAAGAAGCGCTCTAAGAGGCTCTTGTTTGTTTTTAGTGGATGTCTGGCTTCCCTGAATGCTTTCCTGAGAGAGAGAAATCTCTCTTATTATGGGTATAGGAATGTAGAGAAGGGCACTGGACAAAGGGATTTCTGTAGATGCAGAGAGAGTATTATTGCAGTTGGACTAGACAGAGTGTACTTGGAAGTTTCATTTAATAGTATTTATTCTGTCAAAATTAGCCAAAAAGTCAGTTCACAAGCCTACCGAGACAGACGATTAAGCCTCTCTTGCCATTTTGCAACAAACACATTGAAGAGCTTTGTTTTTCTTGCAGTAGAACACTTATTTATGATTTCAAAATGTCTTGAAATAGCCAAGGCAGAACAGAAGAGTTTGGGATTTTTTTAGAAGATATTTTGTCCCCTTTTTTCCCTTACCCTTCACTTATCACAGACTTTGAAATTTTTTACCCATGGAGTATTCTAAAGCTGCCACTGGGTGATCTGGGATCTTTTAAAATGTTTCCTGCAAGTGGCTTATCTGGTCAGCAGTCATTACCTTCAGCCATGTTTCTTCTTCTATGCTCTCTTTCCATTACTATATATTTTTATTTTACTGTATCTCGCCCCTTCAGTGTTAGTATAAGAATTGCTTACTTTGGAAAGGACCCCTGGTTATCCTGTATTCAGAGCTGGTTAATATAAAGCTTATGTTCCACAGGTCCTTTTTTCCCCTTCTGGGCTTGTCACTTCATTGTCCATTGAGTGAGATTATTTCCCTATTATTTGCTTTATCCACATGATTGCTTCCCCCGAAACTTTCCTGGAAAAACTTGTTCTATCTATATTGCCTCCCACTATGTTTCATCATTGACATGTAAGTACCTTCCTTTCTTGCATTGATCAATAATTGTCTAATATCTTGAAATACTCTCCTTTCTTTGTGGAGCTCTGTATCTAAACAGGCAGTTCTCAGAAGACTCATGTATTAATCCCTAATAATCTAGGTAATTCTGCAAAGAGCCAGTCAAGAGCCAAAGGCTTGTAACAATTCTGTTTTGGCTTTTATATCACTGTGCTATCTCAGCTCCTTCTGTTGTCAAATAAATCTGTTATGTCCCTGTTAATTCCTTTCACAATAGAGGGTTTTTACTGGGCGTTTTTTACACAGTACAGTGTTTTTCTTGCAATGCAGCATTTTCATGCTTATAAATCATAGATTATCTGCCAGTAAACATGTGATTCAGCAGCAGTAACGGTTATGCAGGTAACATAAAGAGAAGTTTATTGTTAATTTTGTTCTGGTTTTCTGAAGTATAATTTTCTTTTACTTTTTAATGGTGTAAATTTTGTAATGTATGGGTTTCATGCACAGAAAGACAGTATTACTTCGAGAGCTCTTCAGTCTATCTAGAATTTTGTTCTCTTTAATACTGTTCTGTCCTTAGCTTGCCTGTCCCACATAGCCTGATTCATGTAACTTTGGGTCAAACCAAAATCTGAGGAAAAGCAAGCTGTTTTTAATGAATGGGTTATACCCTAACTCCACTGAAATCAATAGAAGCTTTGCCACTGATTCCCAGGAATTAAGCTTTCATTCGGTATGCTCAACTGAACTATGTACTTGAAGAGATAACATGGCTGACCAACATATAGCTCTCCTTTTATGCCACTTCTGTCTCAAGAATGGCACAGAATATTTCATTCTCTTTCTATGTATTTTGCTTTCTCCATACTGTGACTGTGCTCTCTTGATCTGTTTACCGTGTAACCATGTTACTTACGTGGGACTGCAGTATTTCTGTGCTGTAATCCCCAGGCACAAACATAAGCAGGGGCACTGTGCCGCCTGAGACTGCAGTTGGTATTGCACATGCTCTACACAGCTGGTTAATGCAAGTGTAGTAAGTTTGATGCGTTTGGGAGATGTTGGGTTTATATGCATTCCCAAATCCACCGCACAACACATCTGCTTGAGGCCTAGTGCCTGTTGGGTGTGCTTGAACACACTGTATCAAACTGTGTTAAAATGGACTTTTATCTGGGACTTCAGGACACTAGCTGACTAAGACTTGCTGTTCTGCTGGGGCTGAGGGACATGCAGGGGGTCTGGACAAAGGCACTGTGCTTGTTTTTCAGTCCGTTTTAAGTTGCCATTAGTCAATTCTGAACCGATCTGGTGATACCATCTGATTGGGTTTCGCTGTGTTGGTGCAATTCCTTTGCACAGAACAAGGCTGATGTATCATCTGAGTCTTTGTGGCTGTAGTACAGCTTGAAGGTAGATACAAAAGCCTTTTGTCTCGAGAAGTCAGACAGCGTTCAAATTAGATGCCTGGCAATGGTAGTCTGGAAAGAATCTCTTATCAAACAGATTTCCTAAGAACTGATCTGATCTGAGGCCTCTAGCAGTAGTTGAACTGATTATTCTGCGATCTCCTACATGTTTGTGTAGCTGTGCTGGCTCATGTTATGGATATGGGAGGGGTGATAATTGGCAGGAGAGCAGATAAAGAAAAAAAAGCAGAAATGATTTCCTATCTGAGCATGTTGTTCCATGATATGTTTTCTTCAACAACAAAGTCAGCTGAAGAAATCTCTCTTCCTCCTCCCCCAGTCAGTCATTCCTATCCTGCTCTGCAACCACCACCCTTTTAGTGGTGCTGACAGAACTGCTTGTGGATTTGCTGCAAACCCGGTTGCTGAAATGGCTCCATGGACTGTTACGTGGCGCAATCGAGGGCATGCAAAACTGTGGTGTGGCAGAGAAATAAACAGCTCTGGAGAGCAGCAAATGAGAACTTCTGAACCAGCTTTGCCAAGAAGAAAATGTGTTGTGAACTACATCCGTAAGCATTGCTAATATAAGCATTCCCATGTGCACATGGCTGCATAAGTCATGAAAAATGCTTTTGTCCAAGGAGCACGCAGCGTACAAGAGACATTTTGGGGGGCCAGGAGAGGTGAAAGAAGTCGCATATAGACTTGGAGAAGACGACAAGGCAGAACATCGACTAGTTTGGCTGGCATGGGGTAGGGCTTGGGATTTTTGTGAAAAAGAAGTACTTGGGAGGAATCTGATTCATTTGAAAGCCAGGTCTGGTGCTTTGTCTATACATAGAGAGTCATGGCAGAAGGAATGAAAGGAGTCAGTGAGTTGGCATGATAGGACAGATAGGAGAGCTGTTGCAGTCAATCAGGCAGTATTAACTTACCCAAATGAGATTTGCTTTATGATAGGTGCTGTGCAGCAGACCATCATGCTCCTGGAATATTTGCATGGTAAGATCCAAGATCCAAAGCAGATGTGATGAGTCACGCAGGGCCTGGAAGATGAGAGGGTTAGAGAGAGCTGCACTGATGGCTATCCCAGCAACAAATACAAACAATTTAATGAATTCACTTTAAATGCCTCCTCTTCAGAGAATTCATTTGCAAACCTCTGAGGTATGAGAGTGCTCGCTCTCAGAGTAGCTGTTAGACGTGTATTGGGCAATAGTCTCTCTAGCTTACTCAGAGTTTGGCAGGTAACTTTTTCTCATGGGTACCTGAGCTATTTTTAGATTCGCAGCTGGCACATTTCTAAAGGCCCATTAATGAGTTAGGAATCCTCATCTCAAGAATGTGTATTTGCTCCCTTTTCAGGGCAAGCAAAACTGTCAGAAATCAACAGAAAGATTTATGAGCCTCCCTGGAAGTGGTGGGTTTCCCCGGCATTGTTCTCAGCAGGGAGGGTGTAGGAAGGGACACACGCCTCCCCTGCGAGAGCCCTGAGGGGGAGACTTTTACAGATAGTGACTATGGGAACCAGTTCCTTAGTACTTGCCTGTCAATAAAATATTCAGTATCCCTTTTGGAATGTGCCTGCAGACCCTTCCTTGGGATTTAGAAGTTTAGAAGATGATAACAGGAAATAAAAAAGCCATCACATTTTGGCAAGGGCAGCATGCATTCACCTCTGGGGAGATATTTTTTTTTCTTTCCCACACACTTTATAGAAAGTTTTGAATCAAAACTTCCTATCAACAATTGGAAAAAGGTCTCATTCCCTGTTCTCAGTGAATGGCCTTTCTTCCCTGTAAGCAGTCCAAGCAAAGGAAGTGTAAATCCACAGATTTCAAATTGAGTGTATGGTGGCAAAGCCTCTCCTTTCTAATTTCAAGCACTCATATGTTTGCAAACTGAATGTCTGCCAAGATTTTATTGGATTGTTTCCTATTTTGATGACTATGAGCCACAGTCAAGAGATCAGGACCTCACTGTGTTTGATGCAGGACAAGAACAGTTTGAAAAGACAACCCTGTCCCCCAGAAGTGTGCACGCTGAATATTAGACAGACAACAGATGCATATAGACAGACAAATGAGTACAATAGAGACCTTGTGGAAGCAATCTCAGAATGAGAGACAAGGGACTAAGCCGCTCTACATCCTGAGGTCAAGATTTTTGTATGCATCTTGACAAAGAAGAGTTTTTAAAGAGAACAAAGCAGCAGCTCTGCAGCTGTGCATGGGGCATCTTCCAAGCGTGAGGGGCTGCAGGGGAGAGCAAGAAGGTGGTGGTTATAAAGCTGCAGTCAGAGCACAGGATGGTAGCACCATGGGAGGAGGGAGCTGGCATTGATTCTGCTCTTCAGGATCTGATTTGCTTTTCATTCAAATGCATGGCAAAACTTCCCCTGAACTGCATGGGACCAGGCTGGAAGAACTGAGGCCTGGGGACCAGATGCCATCCTTGAAGCCATTTGTTGGACCTACCAAGCATCTGGTAGGCAGTGTGTCAAGGCTTGTTGCCTGGCAGGCAGCAGCTGACAGCCTTATTGGAAAACATCTCATTCCCATTCCTGAATTCCTGGGTGGTCGGGCCTATTGCCACATGCATACCAGCTAGTGCCTGGGTGACTCCGTAACAGCTATAGCACATACATGCTGTTCCTTGGCAAAAGTAGCTGTGGCACCGGAGAAGGGATTGGGGCTTTAGGAGGATGGTGGAGAAGGATCTTGAAGATATTGTAGGGAGTACGGGAAGGAGAGGGATAGCTGAGACTGCTGCTATGGGAGGCAGGGGATATGGGGAGGTACTGAGGCATTATGGTATGGCAGGGAAGCTGGGAGACCCTGGGATGCTGCAGTAGGGATATAGGTGAGGTGGGTCTAGTGCAGGATGAGGGCGACCTATATTGGGGACCTATAGTATTATGTGGGGAAAAAAAATCAATAAAAGGACAGGGGCATGCCAAGGACATTGCAGCAAAGGGGAAAGGGGCAAGATGCGTCTAAAAGGCAAGACGTGTATGAAAAGATGAGGAAGTGATTATGAAGGATATTGTGGAGTGTAGGAGACATGGACGGAAAAGCATGTATTATGCAAAGGATTATATGTTGGCAAATCAAGGCCCTTAATGGCCTACTCTGTATCTTTAATTGGGGATTCTTTGAGCATTGTCCACAGATATTCTATTCAATCTTGGATTGGATGCTGCCTCTAAAGTAAAATAGGGGTTTTTTCCTCATTTTGAAATAACAGTATGCAGACTAATAGCCATGGCACAAGCCATAGGCTTTAAGGGAATGGATAAAGTATGCTAATCAGAACTAATCCAAATACCACTTAAAGGTTTGTTTCAATTTATCAAAAATGGTATATGGATACCCCCTGACTCCCAGCTTCATCCTTTTCATTTGTACTTTATGAGAAATGCTAAGTTTCCACCAGAAATCTGTTCTGACTCCAGCTTAGCTGGCAGCTAGAAGTACCAGGACACTTGAAAGGAGAGAGGCTGTCCTTACAGATTTTCAGCTGATTATAACAGATTTCTGTGCCTATCTCCCTGAAAATATGAATACTAGATGATTATTTTTTAATATTTAGTAATTTCGTTCACATTCTTTTGAGGAAGGATGGCTTGGAAGATAGAGTTGCTTCTTCACTCAAGTAATGGAGCAGTGAATAGAAGATCACAGAGAAAGGGCAGCACCCTGTCTCCTGAGATATCTGCTGTGCCTGTCACTGCAGTATCTAAGTAACACATAGTGCACCAAAACTGCTAGGAATTTGAAAGTGGCGCCACTGTCTTTGTAACTGGTTGTGCCCTTGTTTACTACTGACCCAGATGTAGAAAGTATTGCTCCAGACTGACTTAGAAAACAAATGGCCAATAAATAAAACTAAAGTTAGGACAAACATTTTTTAACAAAGAAATATCAGAACTGCAAAGGCTGAAGAACCTGCAAAGAAGGATCAGAATATGGTCTGGTTCAAGTGTGTGTTTAACGCTGAACAGATCCTGTACAAGGATTGTTTTCCCACTACCTTCATGAGTTACCCTAAACTATTGTTTACTCTCTTTAGACTTCAGTTTCCTGCCTCAAATTCCTACCTTTGCACATGTCCTGGGAGGATGAGCATATCGAAGATTGCGAGGTTCTTTATTATGTTACAGGCAGCCATGAAACATATCATTTCCTTGGACTGTTTTCCATCAATCAGAGTAAAACAAGTAAACAAACTGAAGATGGAGCATTGCTACCAGAAGCCCTGCTCTTCAGCAAAGAAAACTCACTGGTCCTGAGCCCCAGACACAGCTGAAATTCTTCGCTGACTTTGACTTTCACAGAGTGACAAGAGCAGAGAACTTGTCTCGGTCTCTTCTACTCTACTCCAGATAATCACACGATTTTAATTCCCCTTCTTCCTGTTCATGCTTTAGTATGAGCTGTGGAACTTCAAGTATTTACCTTGAAGTGCCCAGGTGAAAAAAAATGGTATCACTGACTTTTTATAGACACTTGCCTTGCAAGGGGATGTCTGTGGAAAGTACAGTAGGAACCTGTTCTCCGAGGTAAGAATTGCACTTTGAAATCAAAGGCATTAAACTTTGGCTTGTCATCTGTCAGAGCAAGATTTTGTACTTTTTAACAACCGGACTCATTGCTAAACACACATAATCCTGAAATATAATCTTTAATTGTGATTTATGATTACGATCAGATTTATTGTATCAAGCTGCTGTTGTACAGCCCCTTGAAGGGGTGGGGCTAAGAAGGTGGGGCTGTGAACATCCTGGGAAGGGGAGAACTGAGGTGGTATTGCATAGTTTCTTCTAAAAGCTTTTTCATTTCAAAGCCAGTTAAAAGAAATAATACCCCAAAAAATCCCACACCAACCTTCACATAACCAAATCCCATGTAATGTTTAGTTGTCTAATAGCAGTAGATAATAAAAGGAAGAAAGCTGAGCAAAAAAGAGCCTGTAGGAGCCAGAAAAAGAAGGCACAGATTCAAGTTTTAACTGTGGGAACAAAAAAGTTTTCAGAGTGACTGTCAGCTTCCCCAGATGAGAAATGCACAGACTGTAAATGTTAACAATGCTGGGAAATCGAATGGATCTTTCACCCCTTCCCCTCACTCACAGAGGGCATTGTGATAAGGTGGGATTACTACAGATATTTTACAAAATAAATTTTTCAACGCCTCAGCCTCAGACTGTGGTTTGCAGCTGCCAAAGGTCTGGATCGTATTCAGGAGATTGTAGGAAGTCATGCAAAACAAATGAGAAAAAGGAAAACAAATGTTTTTCCAACATAAACCTTTGTAGTGCTGTTTTCATTTCAGGGCTGCCATCTTGCTCTAACCCTGGGATAGCAGCCTGTGACCAAGCGTGTGCTGTGTGGAGCAACCTGCCGCAGCCTTACGGAGAGAAAGCTATCGGTTCGTGTCCCCGGGCTGAGCATGCAGAGCGCTGGGGAGCAAAGTCCCAGCTTGCAGCTGGGGAAGAAAAAGTGGTGCGTTTCTCCCAGCCCGGATCCTGTGCGCAGGTCGCCTCATTCACATCCAGCCCATCCTCCTGGTCACTGCTTCCTCTCTCATACCCCTCCGATTCCCTTTTGAAGTCTCAGGCTTACGAGGCTGTTTGAAATGGGGTCATAATAACAGAATCGTGTCTGCTCGTCAATAGGTTTTGAGGTATTTTGTGAGCAGGAGAGCAACAGAGCGGCATTTTGTAGTACGGACTGTCTACAGAAATTATACAGGGAATAAAGATTTAGGTTATTTCTCTAGAGGAGAGAGAGGGAGGCAGCCGTTGGACCACGCACCGCGTGGGGCCGGAGGGAGAAGACGGGCCGGGCCCTCCGAGGGGAGGCTGCGTGGTCTCCTCAGCCCCTCCACGAGCGCCCTTGTGGGGATGTACCTTGACAGTGATCGTGCTGCAGGAAATTTACAGCCCTATTCACCGGGAGGAATGAAAAGTTCAACCAGGGTTCAAGAGATGTCCCCAGTCAGCCAGGGCCCTCCTGGCTTTTTTAACAGGCTTTTTGAAGAGTGTTTGACTCTGAAGTGCTCTAATCACAGGAAAAGGACAGCAGGAAACATTACCTCAGGAGAGCTGGTAAGTGGGAAGGCCTGGCCTGGCAAAAGTAAACAAAAATATTCTAATTACCTGTGAGAATACCAAACATGTAAGTGGGAGGCAGATTCAGGCACTTTGGTGGTCATTGAGACTGCTGAAGTCCCAAAGAGGTCAGAACAGCATAGCTGGGTTTTGCTATCGTGTGCCATTTTTGTGCTTAACTTTTGGGTTAAAAGCAGGCGTAATCTTTGCTGAACAGCTGAATACTCTGCACTCTGGCAATATGTAAACTGAGCCCTGCAATTACAGTTCTGTCTGGTCCTTTTGTCATTCCGCTGAGAAATAGCCCCAGGGCTTGACATAAGCAGTTCCCAGTGTCTTTACTTAAATAAGCAAATACATCCCTTTTTTCTTTTTTTCTTTTTTTTTTTTTTTTTAGGGCCAGATATTTGACTGTGACCAGCATTCAGTGGTTATGTTAAAAGTAAGGACCCTATTTGTACAAGGCAAAAAGGCAAACAAGTCTAATTTTCCATTGGGTTACGCCACAGACTTGTTTGCACACCAAGTGCTGAAAGGCATACTATGCTTTTCATACTACAGACAAACAAAATATGTGGCCCTGCCTTGAGGAGTCATGACTGCAGCTTGTTTTTCTTCGCGAAAGGTGTTTTCTATACTGGCTTTGTTATAAAAAACAACCTATTTAACAAAAAAGCTCTTGAAAATCTAACAATGCAGTCCAAAAAGATGAGCAGTTTTCTTCAGCATGAGCTATGGGTCTTCAAGCATTTTTTAAAGCAGTTTTAAAGCGGTTTAAATTTCTCGGACTGCTGAGCAGGACAGAGGTCCAGAAATGAAACAGAGCAATGCTCCTCCCCCGTCCCGTGAAATCTCTGTCGGGGCCAAAGGTTTGCGTGAATGTATTTTATGGAGAAACAGCTTTCATCTCGTACAGAGGCCTTACTGTGCTTCAGGAAGAGTTTTGGAGCCGTCTGATTTTTAACTTTTTCTTACCCATGAGTACACAGCCTCAAACAGCTGGTTGTGAAGCGAGGAGTTTTTAATCACATCTGGTCGGGACAGAACTATTCCTCCAATATTGGTATGAATTATACTATTACCTTAAACTGTAACATAATCTGAAAAAACTAGGAGCTTGCCTAAAAGGTTATCAGATCTAATGCACTTTTACTGGGATGAGAAGGAAGTACGGCACTGGTAAACAAATATAAGAAGCTATTGTGACTGCGGCTTAGAATCACCAGGAGACCAATTAACACCTTTTTGTTAGGATTAACCATCATGATGTTTGCAGCAAGAGCCTTAAATTGGTACTTTCTTGTAGTTCAAAGTGTGACTACATTGCATTTACAAGGGAAGTAGAGATCAAAGCTTCCAGAACAAATAATTACATGAAGGTAAATTCCATCTGATGTAGGAAGCTGCAGAAGCCTCCAAAGAATAGCAAATAGTTTGGCACAGAGCAGCGTGTAGGAGTGTGAGCAATACAAAAGACGGGCTTTCAAAGGGAAAACGCCTCTCCTCAGATGATCGAGTGAATCGGCTGGTCTAAAACCATTTAGTTATATGGGGCTGCTCTTTGCTGTGTCAGCAGCTCCATTATGAAGCTTTATTTTCTGAGGTTCATCACTCAGATGAACCAGTGCTAATATGGAGCATAGAAAGTCTGTGTGGGGTCTCTTTATGCGTCTGGGAATTTTAAAGGTAATTAAGGAGGAAAAAGCCCATTGTATTATATTTGGTGACTGTTTTATTTTCTTGATGTTGGTTCTATGCCCAGGAGAGGAGGCTGGAGGGTGGAAATAATGGAATTCCCCTTCTTGCCTCCATGTTCCTCTTGAGGCCTTTCGGTGGTGCTTTGCCAACGAGAAAGTTGTATTTAAATAAATAACTCTGGAATTAATTGAAGTCTCCGCTTTGATGTAGTGTGTGCTTAGACCATGTTGTCCCTAATTTACACTCTGAGCCTAAAGTAAAGGGGACTTTCCACCTAAAACACCAAATGAGCTCCAGTGGCAGTTATGGTGGTGTATCAGTGGTTTTCTGAATGAATCTTTTTTCTTTTTTCCTGAAAAGTGCCAATGATTTGGGAAAATGATAATGAAGAATTCATAAAGAATGCTTTAAAGAATAATGGCTTATGCAAAGCAAAATCAGATTTTCCACTCTGACACTTTCAAAGCTTAATATCTGTTATTTATTTTTCCCCAGTTTGACAGGTGCCAAAATGTACCTTTAAATAAAGAGTCAAACTGACAGAAAATGTGTAGCACAAACAAAAAAAAGTCTCACTTTGGCTAGCATATGAATGAAAATTATATAGCACAGATGTACCTGTCCTGAAAATGAAATAAATTATTAAGACCTCTATAGATGACCCTGCAATTTCTCACCTTCTAATTAGAAGCTGGGAACATTTAATTCCATGAACAGCCTCCTCCTTATTCTCTCAGGTTATAAAAGATGTGTTCCTTCAAAGACGAGGCGGCACGGAATAGTAGGTTAACACTTGAGCATGGAGTTGACTCACCTGTTTTCTCTCAGCTTGCACGAAGTTGATCACCTGTGTTCCTGCCAGCCTCCTGAGGTAGATAAAATATTTGTCATACAATTAAATATTTATTGTGTCCTAAGGGTGTTCTGGGTGAGATCTACACTGAGTTAGGAAAAATTGTGTGTTAGGTGAACTGATCCAAAAACTGTGCAGCTTGGTTCAGGCTCATTTCAGTTTAACTTAAACTGACAGGAATTACTTTAAATACAGCTAAATAAAGTATATTTTTAATGATAGAGGTTTGAAGCTGTTTAATTAACCTAGTGTAATTAATATACCAATTAAGATGTTGCAACTGTTTTTCCTAGTACATCTTGTAAAAGAGAAGGATTTAGGCCTAGATATCTTTCCTTCCCTCTCAGGGGCAATGCAGGGATTGGCTGTCACCTTCTTGAAGCAGAGATGAGTGGTGGAGCCCACTGATTTTATCTATATATATATATATGTGTGTGTGTGTGTGTATACATATACATATATATAACATCCAGACTGGAACAAGAAAAGCCATTCCTACAAAAGCAAACAATTTTCAAGGCAGGTTCTATTCCCCCCTCCCAAATTCTCTATTTTTGCCAGTTGGGAAAATCTAATGACAATACTGTCTGGCAAGTCAACATTCATCAAAATAATTTTATTTTTAGAATCAAACTAACGTTTTTCGAGCCGTTCACCTTTGGTGTGTCTCCTGGAGGTACCAGAGGGCTTCCTGGGGTGGCTGCTGGGTCGGCTGCAGTGCTGCGTGCTGGGGGGCCAGGCGCCGCGGCCGAGCGGTGATGCCTGGGGGCCTGCCCCCGGAGCTGGGCGCCTGCCCTGGGGCTGGAGGACCCAGCGGTGGCCTCATCCCTCCCTCTTGGGAAAAATGGGTCTCAGAGCCCCTTGTGCGGCACTGAGATGTCCAATGGCGCGTGTCAGTTCGTGCCACGCTGACTTAGACTAATCATTGCAAGTAGGTTCTGAATTTCCAAACTGAGTTATTTTTAAAAATTTCCCTTTTTTCCAAAAAGCCCTCCCTTTCTGGTCAGTGGGTAGCAGGGACCAGTTGTCAGCCAAGCACGTAGCCCTAACCCGCCATTTCCTCGCTCTGCCGCGGACAAGGAGGAGGAAAAGGAAAGCGGGTGGCTGCGTGCCGGGGCGGCGTTTGCCCGGGGCGGCGTTTGCCCGACGCGAACACGCCGTCCCCTCGCCTGGGCCCAAGGCCTGACCTGGCAGCGGCAGCAGCTCCTGCTCACCGACATCCCCCTCCTCAGCGTGACACCTCGTCCTCTAAGAGCAGCGCAATATAGCCCCTAAAACGTTGTGCGTACGTAGTTACCTCCTGCCGCAGGAGCAGGCGATGTTCACGGGGTGAAGACGAGGCAAATTTTGGCATGTCTCTAGGGGTGCTGAAGGCCTTCATTTTTCTCATGAGGACAAGCTAAACGAGCGACACGGTTCCCAGTCCAGGGAAACCTGTTGACACGCGTGGTAGGAAAAGCCGCGGGCAGCGGAGGAGTGGGGCGGCGGGGCCGGGCCCTGCGGCCTGCCTGGGGCTGGCACCGCCGCTTCGCCCCGCCGCGGTGCGAGGGCTGCGTCCCGGCGCTGCTGGTTTGCGGGCCGGGGGGCAAAGGGGCTTTCTGCAGCAGATGAAGGCACTTGCATCTTCCCCTCGTCCCTGTACCAAGGTCATTTTTAAAACCGGCAAATCTCGTGTTTAGGTAAGGTTGATGTTTTGACATCAGCCGACAAAAGCCAGGAAACTAACACTTTGCGCTGACCCTGGGCAACTCGCTGAGTCCCAAGTGTTTGTTTTCACAACAGTGTGAGTTAAGGACTGAATTTAACTTATGAATTTCCTGGCTTTTGTCAGTTTGCCTTACAGCCATAACCTGGTTTGAACATATTTCTTTCTGCATTTAATATTAATGCTGGAAGTGCTACTTACAATAGCCATCTTCTAATGAGTGGGAAAGAGTACAAAGCATTTCTAGAGGGGGAACATAAAGTGTTTGAAATTGGTAACAGGCATAGAAGCTGTTGGCAAAGGATCACTTAGAATAAATGATCTTTTTGTTTTTACTCATTAAGAGGTCAGTTCCATAAAAAAGGAACATTTTTTACTTTTTTAGATGCTCTTATCATAAAAAAAAAAGGCTATTTTACTTGCTGCCTTGCAAAGGCAGAAAGGGAATTGTTTGTATCAAAGAAACTGATTATGGTCTTAAAAGACCATTTAAAAATACAGAGGACATTTGTTGAAGCCCTAAAAGGAGGGACTCTTGCTTGGTTCACTTTGATGAATTTGACTGCAGCATCTCTTGATGGCTCTTTTTTCCTCCATTTGAGGTCCAAGTATGAAAGCTTGCAGTCCCCTTGGAAGTTAATAGGAGGTTCATTCCTACATGAACTGCACAAAATTAATCCTTCTTTTGAAACCAATAGAGTTACTCACAGGAGATGAATTCCCAGCAATGAATTATCACAGCGCTCGACCTGCGCATAGAACATGATTTGATACACAGTAAATAGTACTGACTTACTTGATGGCTCATTCCATTGTCTTCTGTTACATATGTGGTTGTCCAGGAATGAGAAAAATTAAAGGGAGCCGGCAGAAAAAAAAACCCAGATACATGTCATTAAAAAAATACTGAAACAAGACAGCTCAGAAGAGCTCTGAATTATGGTTGCTCAGAAAGAGTACTGAATTCCATGGTTGCTGAATCACATGCACTGCGACCTTCCCCGGTGCCTCTGAACCAGATCTTGGCGTATTATAGCAAGTGCTGGGCATTCACTTCCTTATGGCCTTTGCTCTCATGGGATGCATCCCTAAGACACAGGATGGCCCATGTGCTGAGGTGCTTCCTGTACAGTTCTTCCACCTTTTGATTGGATTAGCTCTTTTTTTATATGTTTTCAGTGGGACAAGATTCCCTCTTGCCTTTGCTGAGATGGATTTAATAGAGCTGCCTTGCAGAAAAATGACTTCTGCCTCTCCTCCCAGTCAATCAAGAGGAGTTGCTTAGAAAGCTTAGAGAAATGGCCCCCTGTGGCTTGCTTACTTTCTGATGCTAAATGACTTGCCCTAGTGCAACCGTCCAAGTTCCCTGACCTTCTCTGGGCTTGTTACGTGCTGCACAAATTCAAGTCATGCTTTTATCTGGCACAAGCCTTACATTATTTTACAATATAATGACTATTAATGTAGAACATTAAATGATGAACAGAGTCTACATGGCATGTCCTAATGCTCTGATACTGACATTATCGGTACTTGATTGTTTCAGCACAGCTATAATTGGCTGTTATTTAGGCCATCAGCCAGCCTCAGTGGTGCCAAGGGGCACCACGCTGAACGGCCCACGCTCAGAAACATTGTGCCTGGGAGCTGGGTGAGCTGCTTTCCCCGAGGAGGAAGGCTGTGTTTTCCCAAGCAACATCCTGGCCATTGTGGAAGGCTGGCGGGGCAGCGAGCTGACACAGGGCTTGACATTGCCTACAAAGATCGTGCTCAGGCCCTAGAGATAGAAATTGTCATTTGCTTGTTAGCCTCCTGCTGGCAGAAGCTCTATTTGCCTTTGTTTTGAGCTAAAGGCTCCCTTTCCCTCTCTCAGCTCTTAAAAGTTTCTCCGTAAGAACAAAATAAGGGGTTTCTCCATAGAAGAAAAGGGTTTTCCAACAATGGGTAGAGTTACAAAGGAGTGAATGACAGGCCTCGTCTGCCTGACAAGCAGCTGGAGTGAGGAGCTTTTGAGCGTGCAAATAGAAATCATTGTGCTGGGTGTTTGTGGAGTTACTTATTCATTAGATCTCTTTTCACTAAGTTAATGAACTTATGCAGCTTGATCCTGCTTCTAATTTAGTTGGTGCCAGTCAGAGTTCTGTGGAGTTTGGGAGAGAAGAGATCACTGGACTTCTGAGCTAATCCTGAGTGTTACAGGCCACTACATTTTACTTGTATATGAGTGTCTGGCTGAGGTGAATGTCTTTCAGAGTTTCTATCAGAAAGGCATTCGGTCTTGATTTAAAAGGGGTGAGAATGGAGAACGTAGCCTTGCTTTGGTAGCTTGTTCCAGAGGTCAACAGCCCATGTTGTTGCACATTCTATTTTATCTGGCTCCGTCTTTTAGCTACTGCTTCTTGATGTGCCTTTTCCCATTAGATTAAAAGGTGTTTCAGCATCCAGTACTGCTCACTCTAATGGAGTCTCCCTCAATCGCACTTTTTTTTCAAATTAATTTTGTGATTCTTTGCTGCAGCTCCTCTGTTTTTTCAATGTCCCTTTAAAAATAAAGGTAGTAGAGCACTGTGCAATATTCTAGTGTATTGATCTCAGCAATGCTTCACACTCAGTGAAAACTTTATTTTTCTATTTACTAGTCCCTGTCTATAGGATCACACTAACACTGTTTGCTGTTTCCTACTTCTGAAGGCCTGTATGTTTGACACTTAGGATTACTTCAGCGTTGAGAGCCGAGGGTTTGAACAAGTGTCCTTCCCTCCTGCCTTCCTATCCAGAGCAGTGTCGTCAGAGCCTGGGACTGACAGGGGTCAGAGGCTGGTGAGTTAAACAAGACCAAATAAGGTTTCTTTTCTCCAGTTTCACAGAGAAAGAAACTGGTTTTGGATGTTCAGGAATGATCGTAGTATTGAAATAACCTGGGCACTTTAGATACCTCTGTAGAAAAGGCTTGCGTGATTGCAAAGTGCTGCTAGTTTTGAGAAGACCGAAAATTTTGGCACTCTCATTAGTCAAATTTTCTTAGGGTTCAGGCACCTTCAGCTAGGGATTTTCACTTCAAAGATGTGTAGGTACTGTGAAACTTGTGTCCAAACGTAGATAAAAGTGATGGAAAAGCTTTAAAGTGATCAAGAGTAATTCTCATGGGATGGGCATTCATGCAGACCTGGCTTGATAATGGCTGTTTGCTGCTTCATCTCTCTGGGTCTCTGTCTTGTTTTCTTCTTGCACCATTTGTTTGCCTTGTCCTGTCATTTCAAGAAAAACCTGTATCCAGGGCCTGCTAGACCGTCAGGGTCTGCCCGTAGTGGTGATGTGGCCATGTGGGAGGAGATCGTGGGCTCCCTCTGGCATTCGGGCTGCTCACAGGATCATCAGATCTGGGATGTGTGAGGCAGAGTGCGTCAGAGGGGGTTTTGAGGTGAGGACATGGCTCCTGCTCCAGAACGGCACCAGGAAAGAAACCTGTCAGGGCAGCTTAGGCTCTGTGTGCACTGGGGAGCCTCAGCAATTACACTGTGGTGGTTAAATTGCTGTAGTCACATGGGCGTAAAGAATGCTTCCCCCCTGTTCCTCCAGCTGAGTTTATTTCCAAAATAATATAAACTAAAACAGAAAAAGAAAAGATATGAGAATAGGGCTGACCCAGCTCCTGTACCAATCTATATTCAAATCTGGCTTATTTTGATACAAGTTTCCAGTGTATACAAGTTTTGTGGTACAAAAGGTGCTGGAAAACAGTCGCCAGACATGAGGATCAGTTCTTCACTCTATTTTCTCAGTATTTCAAATATGGAGAAATACAACAAAATGCTCATTTTGAAATTGGAGGAAATGCAATAGTCTCTCTGAAGTAACACAGAAGGAATACTATCAATGGAGTCTTGACAGAGATTGTATCAGCACACTGTGTATAAAATCTTAGCAGTAGAAATATCCAAGCTGATAATGAAATGCTTAAGTTCTTGTATTTTGGCATGTTAATTGATCCATTAATTGAAATGAGTATGTTTTGATCCCTGTGGTGTCAGGAAATGAATGATTACAGTGTGTAGATGACAGAGGCGTCTGCCATCCAAAGGTATGGTGCATACAAACCCTGCGCTGGTCAGGGAAGGGTTAGCCAAAGCCAGTAAAGGAGGTGAGAATGCAGCTCACCTGAAGGCTGATTGAAATGGGGGATAGATCAACTTCTGGCTTTTGGTGGGAGAAACTGGTATCAGGAAGCTGAGGCAGATTATGGTTTATCAGATCCTCCCTGAGACAGTGTAGTCCTGGAGTGGGGAGATCTTGTTTGCAACACCTTGCTTGTGAGTGCTGTGAGATATTACTGCCAGTCATGAAAGTCTCTGAAGGGTATGGTGGTTGTGTAGTTGGGGGTGAAGCTGAGTGTTACAGGTTAGCCAGTGTGAAAACTAATCCTCTGTGGCAAGAGGAGGACTTGTTTCTTCCTCTTTACCTCCCTCATGGCTGTGTGTTTTCTGTCCTCACTTTGCTTTTGTCCTTTGGGTTTAGTCATCCCTCACCCCCCAGAAAGAAAAAGTACACGTGTTTCCCCTGGATTAGCAAGGTGAATCAGCTCAGGAGGGACTCTGACAAGTACTGAAGGAGTGGGGGAAAAGTGGGCATAAGCAGGAGTGAGAGGAGGGGGAAGAAAGCAAGCAGGTGGTGGAGGCCTCTGAGATTCACTCAGCTAGAATATGTACCTTAAATCTGGGAGCTGTGGCGAGTGATTTCTGGGAAACATATGTGCTGAGTAAGAGGATGGGGTCCAGCTCTGATTTTGATTATGTTTCATTTCAGAAGCTGGTACCCTGGAGGGTGTGGAACTGAGGCAGGAGTCAACCAGAGATCTGCATCTGTGGACACGGTTGCTGGTGGCTGCTTATTTCGGAAGGAAAACCGAGGTAAGTGAGTAAAGTCATGGACTCACAATGGGGATTTGCAGGGGCTAAGCTTATTGTATATGAGTTCCTGAGCTCTATCGCCAGATGCCTGATGGAGGTCTTGTCTCTTGGAGAGTTATGGCAGTTGAGTTGGGTAGGCTCTGCTGAGGACCTTGAATGTAGCTGAAATCTTCTGTCTAACCTTTAGGTCTTTAACTGTGTTAAAATGCTACTGCTCCTGTTATTCAAGAAATGAATATGGCTGAGTAACTTTCAAATAATTTATAATATAATTATAGGATCTCTCCTAATGTTTATGGTGGAAAGTGGTGTAATGAAGTAGAAAGTTGTACCAAAATGTTGGTATTGAAGACCTGGCCTCCACGCTAAGTGCATTTTATTTATTTATTTACTTCAGTAAATACTGAGTAGCTTCTGTCTGCTCCTATGAACTGAAAGCCCATTGGTGCTTGAAGTGTACTAGATGTGCTCTCAGTGTATCTCCTGATTTAGTTTCATCCAGAAGGAATCCAGTCTGCATGCTCTGAGACAACCTGTGATGTAAACCAAAGCACTGTTAAGGGGGGGACTGTCGGGATATTTGCTTCAGAAGTGTATTTCTGATCCAAGCTAAAATGATCCACTTCTTTTCTTGATGATGATGTAACTTTGAAGATGAGCATCAGAATATACAGTTAAAATAAAATCGCTTTCTTTTCTTGATGCATTACGTTTTGTTCCTGGAGACTGTCAGGAGCTCTAACTCTGTTTAGCAAAGTGTATATAGATCATGGCTATGGGGGATTAACATTTGTTCCTGCAAACTTCAGGCAACATTTGGGATTTGTTGTAGTACATGGTAACCAGCAACTTATAAGAGAGAAGGCCTCAAGGCTTGGCTGACAGATAAACTAGACTTAAAGCTGGGTAAAATGGAGTTTGATCATTGCTTTGAATATAAGGAACTGAAGTGCAGACCTCAATGAGCTTCTCTGAAGTCAGTTAGGAAGTCTGCAGCAAAGTAGGTGAATTGTGTTAAGAACCCAGGACAATCGTCATCTTATCTGTGCAATGTTGTATATTGATGTAACTATGTAATCCATGACAGAATACAGTAGGATAGTTTGCTGTGATTTGAATCATGCTCTGGGCTCATGAAGTAGCCCAGAGCCAGGAGCAAAGAGGGACCTCATGGTAAAGCAGTTTCTGTAAAAGTACTCCATTTATTGTCTTTACAAGCAAATCCTGTTTTTTTTTTTTAAAGTCCTTGAGGAAGGAAACGATGGGATCACACAGGAATTTATGGGGTTTCTAAAATCAGTGTGTACTCTGCTTATTTTTGGTTGTAGCTCTACTGACCTTACTACTTGTGCAGAAGACATGTTTGGATCAGCTACTTCAATATAATCCTTAATGTATTTTTAATCTAGAACACCATCATAAGAATACAATCGTATAATCTATTTACCATCTTGGCATAAACGGATAGCTTTCTGGGCTGCCTTTTTTTTTTTTTTTTTTGATAGTACTTTTGGTATCTTCAGGGTATCTCATAAATTCATCATCACTGGCATTAGTGCAACTGACTGAGTTTCACTTTGTTACTTTCTGTTCTAATTTTAAGTGGTACACTGTTTTCTCTCCTCTCAGGCTGACATTAATCACTTCAGGAAACACTTTGCTTTGTAGCCGGAGGCCCTCAGTCTTGCAAGTGTTCATCCAGTAGTGATCTGATAAGCTTAGTGCTGAAAGTACTTTCTGAAAAGAGATTTCATTCATCTTGAATATTGGGTAACAAATTGTCAAGATTTCTCTTTCTTTTTAATGCATCATTTCTATACAGCTTAGACATCAGACAGAACAAATATCCAGACCAAAAAAGTGAAAAGATATGATTGAATGAAACACACTACTTAACTTTTTTTTTTCTTCTCCTGGAAAGGAAATCCTATATAATTAGGTTATCGTGTTTGACTTGTATCATCCAATTTACACATCAAATAATACAAATGATACATTATTATATGACTTCTTCAGTCTGCAGTTCTACATACCAAAATAATACTAGGACTGAACTCAATTGTCAGTTATGAAATCAAAGTGGGGGGACAGTTAAAAAAAAAAAAAAAAAAAAAAAGGCTTGAATTCAGACAAAACTAACAAGACCCAAGGAAAAATGAAATGGAAAATAGTTTATGAAAGAATTAAAAAATACAAAGAGCCTTTGCCAAGCCAGCATATCAAAAATCTATGAATTTCCTTTGGAGTCCTGTCTTCTTAAAAGCTAGTAATGATTTGGGCTCCCAAAACTTGAAGCTGTTTAAAGGCTCAGACTCTGAGATGATGGCTCCTTCTTTAAGGAGTTCCAAACCAGGCACCTAAAGCTCTGGTTTTCATTGAAATAAGCAACCTCTGTATGGATGTGCTTTTTCTTTTTTTCTTTTTCTTTATTTTTTTAAATTCACTTTTACATTAAATGTACTCACTGGCAAATACCTGACTTATTTCTGGATCCCTGTCCTTGCCCAACAGAAACCTTACTGGGAATGGGTGGAAGGGCTGCTGTGTGACTCAACCTAGAGGAGTGGGAAACTTGGGGCTGTAATCCTGTCTTAGTCAGAGATGTTCCCATGAAGCCTAGTTTCATTAATTAAACTAGACCAGTTTTTAGATGAGATTAAGTGGGTCAAAACTTCTAAAGCTTGCTGAATGGGAAAAATAATGTGGTGGGTTATGGGAAATGCATTGGTTGGCAGTAGTTTAGGATGTTCATGAGCCTTTGTCTGGGCTGCAAAGCAACTCCTTTCTGAGAAACATTACCATGGCACTGTGCAGCTCTGTTTATGTCTTAGCTTATCCATAAAGTGATCTGGCTTGTTCCACCCTTTATTTTCAGTCTGGAGTCTAATGCATGTTTGTATATCAGTAGGAATAGTAGGAAACACATTCATTGTAGAATTGGCAGCAATATGGGTGGAAATCATAAAATACAAATGTGAGGCACAAAATATCAGCTGTATAGCGTACTTTCTAAATAAAACCTCAGTTTGAGATCTGTGGCAGGGATGAGCGTGGTGGACTTTAGACTTTCATGTTAACAGGGGTCCAGATTTTGGCAGATTTGTTCACTGGAAACTTGTTCTGAAAGGCATTTAGATAATCGGGCAATCTCATTAAGGCAACCATAAATCAAGATGTGGTAATAGATCTCCCTGGGGTGTTTCACACCTCTTGTACCGTTTTATCAGTTTTAACTTATTTTACTGTACGCGTTCTCTGTGGCGTCCTATCCTCAACTCGTATTATAGCACTTCAGTTGTTGTGCAATTAGTATTCAGTTCTTGTCTTGATTTTGCTAATGTATAAACTGTTAATCAAGAGAAGCATTAACCAAACAGCATCATAAACCTGACCATCATATTGCTTATTTAGCTTCTCTGTTGTAGGCTTTAATGCTGGTTGCAACAGATGTTGACAAGCTATAGTTTAGTCCTCTGATGATAGTCAGTAAACAAGTGGGACCTGTAAAGTGTGCGCTGATAATATTACAATATGTTACAGAGATGAAGAGGAAACTGAAATAGTCTTTTAGGATTTTTCCAAACAAAATGCCTTATTTGGGATAAGGGAATTTGTAATTAGCAGTGTACTGTCATTCTGTTTCAGTTTCAATTCTGCAATTGCATTGACAGTGGGGAACTATACAGACAATGCAGGAAAAAAAAAGTGCGAGAATCTTAATATTTAATTTGATTTCTGCTTCTGGTTTCTTCTACAGTAAGATGTGTGTCTATAGATTTCAGGGTGTTCTGAAAAGACCTCTCTTTCCCATGCATGAGAAAATGCAGCATTTAGAAAAACAGGTCCTATTCCCTAGATGGTACTTAAGTGTTACTGCAATACAAACAATCAATACTTCTGGGCATACAGTTTACAAATCTTGCTCTCAGCTGGGCCAGCTGAGGGATTACTAGCCTACTGATGCTGAAAGAGCTGTGTATTGCAGAGTTTTAATAAAAGCTTTCTTCACCTTGTAAAGCAATCTCTGTGCAATTGGTTCATGATCTTGCAAAGCAGGCAGCTGGCTGACAGTATTTCATTAAGCTTTAAAGGAGAAAAGCCAGGTCTGAAGAAAACTAGTGAAGTAGTTTCAAATGTTTTGATGAGATATAGCCCTTTTATGAGCTCAGACTTACTAGGTTTAAAACTTTTTTTTTCAAAGTAGTGTCAAAGAAAACACCTAACTTGCCCTTGAGTGAGGCAGACTGCGATCTTGTTTTAGTCTAAACTGAAATATGAAACAGTTTAGGAAGTTTGTTGTGGCCAAATAGTCACAAAGTGATAGATCATGGAATATGCAACTAGTGCTGGTCCTTTTTATTGATTTCTTTAAGAGAATAGATATACAAGGATGTTCCCCTAATAAAAATGATCCATCAGTCTTTTGCAATTGAAATGTGTACTGTCTGTGCAGTCAGTTGGTGCTACATCAGAGACTAGACTTGCTCTAGGGATAATGCTGTTATTTTGAATTAATAAAACCTGGCCGGTCTATACTTGATTTACATTAAGCTGAAATTGGACAATGCTTCTTTACCTGTGTTATACTGACATCTTTCTGCTTCTGTTTCAGACCTCAGAAATGACTTCTGTGTTTGAGAGCTTGTCCATTTTTCCCAAACAATAGCAGTTAATCTAATAAGTTTTTGCTGCTGCTTACAAAACTTGCTGGACTTCTTTGGAAATGACCTACTTTAGGAATGTAAAATTGTAGCAGAGTATAAAAGAATCAGGTTTTGAAGTATTGTTTTGGGGACAATATGCTCAGGTTTAGTGTTTTCATTGTTCAATTTGAACTAGGAGAAAGCAAAATCTTGCCTGTCAAAGAAGCTGATTGTCTTCAATCAGCAGAGCACCATCCCAAGGCTTTGAACTTTAAGACCCATCTAGTTGCTCTAAGAAAAGTGCTTTTCTCAGGATTGCCATACTATGCTGTATTTGGTTCAGTGTGTGAGAAAGGCACAGAGAGATGGGTTAGACTATTTCTTAACTCAGGGGCTTAGTTGAACTGCAGTCTAGATGCCTTTGTGTATATTTTCAACTGCTAGAAATCTTGTTGGCTTGCAAGTCAGTGAATACCAGGAATACGTTCTGAACCCTACATCCTACATACACGTATTTCTGTACTGATCCCTGCATATGCTCATTTTTAAGTTTAAAATCTGTAATTTATCAATACAACTATATCCAGCTGAGAAAACCACTCTTTAGTTTACAAAGAATTTTTCTGGCTGGTAGAGTCTGGCACCGAGAGGATGTCGCGGTTGGCATGTCTCCCCACAATGCACAGATCAGACACAGGCAGCAGAGGGTCAGTCTGTCTCGGGGCCAAAAATGTGGTGTGCCTGAAATTGCTGGTCAGGACAAAGAAATATAGCATCCAGGGAAATGATGTGAGGGAGGATTTTACTGTTTTAAAAACGTGTTTATGGAAACAAGACACACAGAAATTGCAAACCAGCTTAATGTCCCTAATCTGTTTACATACTCTTCTAGAGCCTATCTCAATTTGGTGCTGGCCAAGGACATTGAGAGTGACACCTCCCATAATTCTTCATCCTGGGAAGTTTTGCTTCATTTGTGACTTTAAAAAAAAATCAGAAAATGATAGTCATCTCTGAGTTATGTTGATATAAAATTTTGTGGTCCACAGTGTTCGGGCTATCAGTTTGTATTAATGTTTGCAAGCATCTCTGTAAGAGAGACCAGACTTCTTGGAGCTTAAATAGACTTCGTACATGGCAGGTTTTCTTGGCTATGTTGAGCTGTTAACTTGCACAGCTTTCACTTTTAACTGAAATACTTTTGTACTATAAAGGGATACATTTTTGTCTTGCTCTTCTGAATGCTCTGTTGGCTGCTCCTTAACTAGTAAAGAATTCATGAGGAGAAATGTCTTAAGTATACATGAAATTCTCGTTGCCTTTCTCAATTTTTGTATTTCTGTAGGGCAGAGAGATGCATATTCTTTGGGTCTTGTATTCTTACCTGCTATATGGGAAAGTAAGTGACCTGCCTGAGGTTATCTGTGGTGATTTGAGGTTGTGAATCTGAGTCTTGCAAGTCTTAGGCAGATGTCATAATCACTGGGCTGCCTTTGTCTTTCCTAGTGCTTTTCACTGTTAACGGTAGTTCAGCTCTGCTGGAATTGGCAATGTTGGGTCATAATATGAACAAGAGAATAACAACTACTTTTAATCTTCTGAACCAATCCTTTTCATCTGTTAAACCTACTAAAAGTGGACCCAATGGCAAATGTTCTATAAACAGCTCTGAGAACCATAAACCTTCCTACGGGGAGAGGGGCCCCTCCTGTACAACACTGAAATTGGGAATGGTAATTGTGAAGTCTGGATCCAGAAAGAGCTTTTTCAGTGTTGCCACATCTGCTGTCTTACTGCAGAAAATGCAAAAATGATGTAGATAAGAATTTGTCCAGATTTCAGGACACAGTAGTATTTTGAATTATGCCAGTCATGCCCATTAGAAGCAGCAGTCTTCACGGAAGTTCATTTTAATAGAGCTATGCTAGTATTTGTGATTACATAAAATTTTAGGTTACTATTCATAGTTTGCATGAAACATTTTTTTTGATAGTAGTATGTACTCCCAAAATAAGCATCTTGAAAAAGAAAGATGTAAAATGCTTCTTAGATAAGGCACTGAAAGGAGGTGGAGAAAAAAAGGCTATTGTAAATCTTGGGGAATGTCTGAAAGTTTGGTGGTGTTAGACAATGTAGATGAGGTACTGAACATTTAACTTAAACTTTTATATACAAAGGCGCTCCTTCTCAAGGCTTTCTAGAACAAGGAGTGCTGGAATGATGGACTCTGATCTACAGCCACAGCAGGTGCAGACTTTGCTTGGCCATTGACATAACATTGTCTCCTGCAAGCCTGGAGGAGATCCTCCATTTATGAGCAGTCTGTCGAGGAGCAGCAGTAGGCTGCTGGTGGCACACAATACTTGGCTGACCTGATGACTGGTCTCCAAATGAGCAAACTCTGAAGGAAATTAACTGTTCTAGACTCCTGGGAAGCTTTTACTGTGGTTGAGGCCAGTGGTTCTGCTCACTTGGAATTCCATGCGAATCTTCCCTAGTCAAAAAAAAAAAAAAAAAAAAAAAAAAAAAGGGACCTGACAATGCAGGAGACAGGCTTGCTTTGTGCTCCAGAGATCCTGAATTCTTGCTAATTTTGGGGAAAAAAAAATTGACTTCTAGTGGTAGAGAACGAAGCACTGCTCACTATCAACTCAGACGTTTGAATGCTCTAGCTAGGAGGCTTGCCTGGATGTTGTGAAAGTCCTCATTAAATTCTTGGCTGTGGGTGGTGACTTATTTAATGAACTAAGCCTGCTCAGACTGTCTAGACCAAGACTATTTTCATAGGATGACATGGTTTTGTGCTTTGATGAGTATTCATAGTGTCACTACTTTTTAATATGGCACAGAGTTAAAATGTATTTCTATTGCATCAGTATACCGCAAAGTGTGTGCTTTGAGTCTCTCCCCGCTGTCTGTGTGTCTGGGTGCTCTGCAATTCTACAAGTCATTCCATAATCCATGAAACTAATGAAGCCTGGTTTCCCAAAGGATTTCTATTGTGTGCACCCTAAACCCTACTAGCATCTCAGCTTCTTTCCATGCCCTTGATGTTACTCTCTGCCGTGCCTTTTCCCCAGCCCAGTGCCTTCCCAGTTTCCCTCATGCTGGTTTGGACATGTACTGCCATACATTATTGCTGGCTGGAACCTGGGAATGTGCTGATCAGCTGCCTAGGACTTGTGTGCTTATTAGCCAACTGGGGGATGTTTTTCAAATTAGATAAGGGAAAAGTGGTTTTAATTCACCTTCCCAAAAGGTGATTTGATCAGTCTCCCCGGCATCAATTCTCGCAATGTTTCTTGGAGCTTTTTATTGTTAACCTTCAACCAAATTTGACAGAAGGGTAGGAGCTGGTCAGACTTCAGAAGTTATTATGAGTGAAGGAGTGGGTCAGATGGATGGAAGAACAGAGGGACAGTATAGGTCCCAGGTTCCCAGGAAACCGTGCATTGAAGAAGCTAAAACATACTTGCATGTGTATTCCTTGAACTGTGATTACCGACAGTCGTTGAAGTAGTACTATGGGAGTGGGATGGGCCAGTGAAGGGTGGACTCTGGCTGTGTTAAATACTGCCCAAACACTGAGGAGTGCTTAGGTGTGCTAAGCAAGGAGTGTGAAGTACTAAGAATTTGGAATTCAATTCTGAATCTGCAAGCAATCAATGCAGGTAAAAAGAAATGTGGTTGGATATTTCTAAAAATTCTTGGTTAGTTTCTCTGATTTCTCTCTTTTGAGTTATCAAAAACTTGAACTGCATTTTCCCTAATGTAGTTTAGAAACTGATTTTTTTTTTTAAATGGACTACAGAAAAGATGATGAAAGCATAACATATAGTGGTGCTGCAGTTGAGATCCGAAAGAGCCACTTGTTACAGTGCAGCACAGACATGTTAATTCTGTTCCCAAAAGCTGTACTGGTGTGTCATCATGGCACTGGGTTTGAGGTAATTAGTGTGGCCTCCAGAGCTACTGAAGCCAGTTTGTGCATCTTCAGAGCTGCTCTGTGGCGTGCTCAGGACCAGGTGAACCCAAGTCCGGATGGATTCTGAAGACTCAGTTATCCCTGGCAGAGCACCTGGCATTTGCCTAAGCAAAAGATGCTGCCTAACCCTGTAGGTGCTTGAACATCAGGCTTGATTGAGAAGCCAAAATTTGACAAGAAGAGACCTGAAGCAGAAAGGCTTCTGACTTCTGCAGCTGCTCCTTTTCTTTGGAGTTTCTGGCTCATTCTTCTCCTTCAGCCTTTCCCCAAGGTGATAATTTTGTGCAGCAGGTTGAATCCCTGCCCTGCCTATGTCTAGTGGGCTGCACTCCAGCAACTCAAACTTGATTAAAAGGTAAATATCAGCTGAAGGCATGGTTTCACATTCAACCTGGGCAACTAAGTCCCACTTGTATGTGCAGTATGCAGCTGTAGCTGGTTTTAAAAAAAGTTTTAGTCATAAGAGACCACCTATGCCCACACCTGAGAGGTTCCTGATGACCTCAGCCACCTTCCAGACCCCTAACAGCTTCTCGCAGCAAAAGTACACTAAAAAGCTACTCTCAAGATCTTTCTTCTCTCCATTTATTTTGCCCACATACTAAGTTGCATCATCAGGATTGTAGGCAGTATTTCAGTCTACTCATTTACTTATCTGCAAGGACAGAAACTGGAGGGATATCCTCATGGAGACACATGCATCCTCTACCTTTAGACTGTAGTAAAATGCTAGACTTTAAATTTGTGAAAAGATGGTTTTTATGTACAGACCATGTGTCAGGCCTGTTTTGCAGTTACTTTTAAAATACCTCTTAGAAGAAATTCACTAGTATTGTCAAGTCTTAGCATTGCAAATCCATCCTGCTCCAACTGAGGTTACCTTAAAGTCACTGTTTTCTTTGTTTTTGACTGGTCACCAGTATTAAAAAAAAAAAAAAAGAAGTCTTATTTAATTACAAGACTCCAGGAATTGGCTTGCAAGAAAAATGTCTGATACTGTTGCAGACAGCATCTTCTTGCATTCTGTAAGAGTTGCTTGGCAGGTAAGAATGTAAAACCTAATACCAAAGTAGTTCTCAAACACTACCCAGCTTATCAGTGGCATCATCATTATTGCAAATGTCATTTCAAATTCATGCCATAAAATTTTTATTTTACGGTGTGCTTTTATAGCATATAAAATAGCATACAATTTATAGCATGCATCTGCATATTTAAGATATCTGTGCAAGTATAATTAGAACTGGTTGTAATTTCCCATACGATAAAAATGCTGTTTTCTACTGCTGAATAAAGGTAAAATCCTGATTTTTTTTTTTTTTTTTTTTTCCCATAGCCTGCAACATCTGGAGATTTTCGTTTGGAATAACTGAAACTTACTAATACTTTTCCCAAGGAAGATGTTTAGATTAAAGAATTTTTCAGAAAAGAAAATAAAGCACTAAATGTCTCCCTAGAATAACATGTGTGCCCAGTAAGTGTGGTTTTTAAACATGGTGATTTATAGCAGAGTGAATAAAACTTTATAATTAATCTTTCAACATCTTTTTGAGTGACAGGTTAATAAATGTTATTTCCATCAATGCAGCATCTGACTAGCTCCAACAGTGAAAAAACAACCACAGTGTATCTCTTCTTTTCCTGCCAAAAAAGACCAGCTTGTAAACCTAGAAGACTGGGAGATCTGATATTAAGATACCATTGTATGAGCCTTTACCGGAGTTGGGTGGGGATGTGTATTTAATTCTAAAGAGAGCAATGGAACATTACGTAGTAAAAAGTAAAACTGTGGGTTTTTTTGTTTTGTTTTAATTGCCAAACCTTGGCTCAATAATAGTGTCTATGGATTTCACAAATTAGCATAATGCTCGTTAGGGATAAGGAGTGCCTAGAACAGGACAAAGAATCTTGAATGATAGGTTTTCAAACAAAAAAAGGATGGTGGCTACTGCTGCAGGGCTCAGTTAGAATAGCAGCGTGTTATAGGTCAAACAAATGTGAGAAAATGACAGCTGACTCCAAAAAATGACATGCTAGCCTCCTGCAGCAGAAGCAGACATGAAAGATTTGAGCTTTACATCTTTTTTTTTTTTTTTTTTTTTTTTTTTTTTTTTTTTTTTAATATATTGAACAGGACTTACCTAAACTTACTTGCCTTGCTGGGCCTGGGCGAGCGCGGGGGAACCCAGTGGGGTGTCTGTGCCCTGTGCTGGAGAGCTGATGACAAGGGAGAAGACCTCTGAGGAAGCGCCATGACAGAACCACTTCAAACAAAGTGAAAACCCTTCTCTAGCTCGTTCATTATGATTTCTATGGCTTCCCCTCCCTTGAGGCATCAGACAGTGCAACACACTTATCTGAAGTTAGTGAAATGTAAGACCTTTCAAATATTAATACTTCTTGGCCTCTGGGTAGGTTCACCACCTGCTACCTCATATAGCAGCTGTCTAAAGCAGTTTTAGTCACTTAGGTTTTCTATTTTAAAACTTTCATTTTGCTGAACTCCTGCTCATACTGATAAGACTTCCAAAGACTAAAAACTATGCAGCTGCCTCGCTACAAGTGTTATGACCCCTAGGCTGTACTAGTGGATATACTTCATATGTCTCTTGTGCGGTTTTAAACTGGATAGTTAAACAATATATCCGCACATGGGCCTTAGAGTCCCAGATTATGTCGTAGTGACACACAAAATCCACTTCTATCTATCCGTATCTACAAATATTTTCAAAACATCCAAATGTTTCGTAGTATTTTCCTGTTGTCACAGAGGTAAAGGAGTCCTGCTGCCCCCAATTCCAATGTGGGGAGTTGGACACTAGCAAAGAGCAACCTGAGGCCACACAAGGAGCCTGTGATAGTGGATAGCCCTGAACTCAGACCCTGAGTCCTAGACTAATAGTTTAGCTATACTGGTTGTGGAAATTTTGGGTGATAAATGTGATGCAAGATATTATGCAATAAAAGAAAGCAAAGCCAAAAGCCGTGACAGTTTTTTCTGCTTTGGTCCTTGCCCAGAGAGATTCAGATATGACCTTTTAAAACATTTGTTATAGTTCAATTTTGTGAAGATTTGTCCAGTTTCATTGGCTTCATTTGAGTTAATTCCCTATTATAGATGTATGTGGACATCCCTTCCACAACACTTTTGTTTAAAGAACTGAAATATGAATAGTTCCATGTAGTAATTAAACCCAATCCAAGTTGTTGCACTAAATAGCTACCTGACCCTACTGTATCAGCTTCTTTTAGCTGTAGCCTCAAGCAGTTTTCTTAATATCTAACTTTAGAATAATTCGAGCTTTGCTACCGGCATCACTATAAAGTAGAAATTCTAAACATGGATTATAATTCTATTTCATACAAGACAGATCATTCATCTAGTTCAACTATTGTTCCATGTACAAGCCTTGGCTAAATTATTGTTAACATATTAGTCGTGAGAACTCTAAGTCCTGTGAAGACTGGGCATAAATGTGCAATAGCTAAATGACACCTTCTAAAATATGGAGGCATTAGCTAGTCTGTTGCCTCCTAGTTTTTTTCTTGGTATATGAAATCATTGACTATTGCACACACTGCTGCCATTTTAAAATGGCATCCTCAAGTCGTTAAAAATCCTCATGAGGAAAGATTTTTTGTTTGGGCATAAGCTTCTGACTTGCTGAAGATCATACAAGAAGAGCAGAGAATTAAAGGAAGTCTCAAGACTTATTCTTAAAAGAGACCAGGTGGTTGTGTGGTTATGGAAAATATAGGGCTGAGGGTGTGTGCAGCACAGCACAGCTTTGAAATACTGAGGGTGGTCTGGAGAGTCTCTCCTCAATGCATAACTTTCCTTCTACGCCTCAATGACTTATCACCAGCGTAACTGAGAGTTTCTAGTTAAAAACAGGCTTCCCCTCATAGTAAGAGGTATAACTGAAAAAACGCTTACAGAAAGACCAATAAAAAGGACAAATAGCTAGACTAACGTCACTGTACTCTGAAAACGCATGTGAATGGAGCCTTTCAGAGCACCATGTGAAACCACAGATGGTGAGTCTTTCTAAAATATCACAGGCAGGGCTTCTGCAAGTGCCTGGGAAAGCATCGCCATCTCTCTAGTACCCGTTCCTCTCCTCAGAAAAAGAAAAACTGGCACTCCTAATTCCATAAGAAATTAACACCTTTTGATAAAATACTTACCAAAGCCCCATGCAATTTGGGGATTTACCACAACTAGTCAAAAGTATTTATTCATCTTTTTGATTGCTGACTCTAGCTTTACTTTGTTGGGTAAGTGGCTTTTTCTGCAGCCTCAAGATCTGGTCCTAATGAAGCAAGCTGGGAGTACAGAGTGAGAAGCCCATAAATGAAACCACTGCTTGCTTTTATGGCATTTCACTGCTCTTGCTCCATGATAACTGTGAGTGGGTGTGTGGCAGCACAAAGCATTGTTTGCTATTTCTTATGACGCAAAGAAAATCCTGGGTGTCCATGAACTTAAGGGGATCTAGCTTCTTAATACAGGCTTGATAATTTGAAGACGTGGTTAAGACTCACTGCTTTGCTTGCATTAAAGGCACCTAACCTTACTCATGACTAAAATCATTAAAGTCGTGAAAGGTAAAAGCCAGCTCGCTGAGCTGAGTACAACAGAACCTTCTCTAAAGGGCTACAAATACTGTTCTTCTACTTCAACACTGTCACTACACTGGTGGTTGTTGTTGTTGTTTGAAAAAAATAAAATAAAAACCTGCTTTGAACTGACAGCTAGTTCCCAGCTTAAATGAAGATGGTGGGGCAGAGAGAGGAAACTGAAGTTTCAGCCTATTTTTATGATGTCAGTTTAAGAAAAAAGTAACTCTAAAATTCCTTGGAATATAAAGAGCACCAATTGCAGTCGAACTGTATTTAACAGAACACGACAGCTGAAATCTTTGGATTCAGATTCAACTCCCGATTGTAGGGGATGTTCAGAGACATAGATCTTGGTTCTGGGTCTTCTCTTTTGTGTGCATAAAATAAAAATACAGTTTTTCTTTTAGGATCTCTTACAGGATTTGATGGCTTTTCAATCAAATCTTTGTATCTTTTGTTATTGGAAGCAAAGCTATATTCCTGGGCAGCCAGTTACCTGTGAAACATGATGTATCCAATTGTACTGAAACTTGATAGATGAAAAGAGAATTTGATGGCTTCCAGGCATCTTTTGAAATCTCCATATTTTCATTACTTTTGACCTTGAAAAGGTACCAAGACAGTGGCACAAGTCCATAACCAAAGGAAGACAGAGACAGATAGACAAGGCAAATGCAACACATGCATTCGGGGGTTTCTGTCAAAGGCATTCATAGTCAGTTTACTTCCCCAAACTTCCTCTAGCGTTAGTTTAATCTGATTTCCAAATTTATGAACAAGAACTGTACTGTAGGACAAAAGTAATATACACACTGACCAATCGAAGCTGGCCATCCAGTTGGCATCCAGGCTAGATTAACTTATGTCTCTTTTTAACATCAGATATCTAAAACGATTAGTATGCCTTTTAAAGGTGAATGCTGAAGGGTCTATTCTGAGTCAGTTTTAGGTGAACTATTTTTCTTTACCAGTTAAAGCAGGTGCTATAACTACCAAACCTCCACGCTTTGGCTTTCTAATGAATTGTGTGATACATGTAGTTGACTAAGAAGGATGCATTTGCTTTTGTCACGGCCTTGAAGTAAGATCAAAAGACAAGTTGCAAAGTGGTGTCAGAAAGTTCAAGAATAAGAACACAAGCCTTTAGAAATCTAGTACTGTTTGTAATAAACCAGCAAGGCAAAAGAGTCTTCTAGTACTGTTTAAGGGGTAATTCAACAGAACTCTTCCTTTTTCCAAAAAAGGGTTTGTTTCTCCTATGAGGTGTCAGCCAGTATCAGTTGGTCTGAAGCATACCTTAATGCTAGTGCTTTCTAGGGCTGGACCTCAAATTTTCTTTTCAAGGAGTTTGTTATATCTATAAAAATCCAAAAGGTTACTGAGCAAAACAATTATAGGGAAGGTATATAGTAAGTCATGTACATTTTCTTTGCATAATTGGTTCACTTTTTTTTTGCCCAGATATTAAGAGAATATTCAACACCAGATCAGTAGCAACTTTAGTAAGATAATCAATGCTAGGGCTTTTCCCGCTGTAATTCTGAAAAGCACCAGTTGATCACCAGAACTAAGATGGCAAAAATAGAACAGCAGGATTAACTGCATTATTAATTGAGAATTTCTTATATAGATCTTTTATTGCAATTATTTTTGTTGCTCTGCAAGGGAAGTAAGTTGAAAGCTGAGGATAACAAAATTGAGTGGCTTTTTTTTTTTTTTTTTTTTTTTTTTTGCCATTCAAAGGTGACCAAGCACATTGCAAAGCTGAGTGGTGTCATCTGTACTTTGTAAAAAGGAGAAAATTTGGATAAAACTGAAATGAAGGGAAATATACAGTGAAATTTCCCTAAGTTATACAATGTGGGTGGGACGCTGGGGTTTTATGTGGACTTGAGGAGATGAGATTATTTCCAGGTGCCTGGATCCATCTCCGTGCTAAGGCTTTTTCCCGACACTGTGTCAGATGAGACCTGGCATGCATCAGGCCCTCACCCCCTCCACGTAGTTTCCATAGGAGCATGTGGCGGTGCCTCTGACAGGATCCTGGTATGCTCCGAAGGGGATCCTGTCTGGACAGCTAAGGAAAGGGGCTGCTACAATGTGCTGCAGTGTGTCTAGGGAGGGAGTGTAGGTACAGCTTGAATATCTGAGTGAGAAGGCAAGATTTGGTCTCTGCTGGACAAAAACTGGGAGAGATCACTGAAATCGTTTCTGGGATAGGACTGGGAGGGCAAGGGTACATGAAGCTGCTGATCTTGTGGGTATGTCTATTCAGAAGATCGAGAATAAACAGATTCAGAATTTCTGTCAGCAGGCTTCCTGTAGCAGTGCTGCAGGGGAAAATAATAAGAAAACTGTCAGCAGATTAGCAGTATTGTGGGTGGAGAAAAGCCCAGCAGAAAAGGATGTGGGTAAAGCAGTAGTTGCAGCAAAATGGGCTGTTACCAGCAGATCGTTAATAGCCCATAGTGATGCTGAGGACACTTCTACCCATTTAAAAAACTCATTTAGGGAGGATTACTGCTATTAGGAATAATGATCAGTGGCAGCAGTGTGTTTTATATAAATACTGGGAGCTATAGTCAGCAGTGGCAATCTCTACTGGAGCCATATTATGTCTGCTGAGACACAAGACATTTTTCCCTGATCACAGTGTAGTGTGCACTTTGATACTTATCATATTTGCAGATTTAAAAAAAAAAGCCAACAAAACTGCTAGCTCTTTGCAGATTAGAGTTGCAGAAAAGATGGGCAAATATCCAAAGTCAGAAAATATTTGAAATGTGGTAGAAGTTATAGTTCTGAAAATGCTAATTTTTTTATTCTATTGACCTGCCTTTGTCTGCCTGGAGTCATAGCTAGCAATTTCTGCAAGAAGTCTTTGCTGCTTTTCTTCTGAGGCACAGCACACAAAGAGTGAGGTGAATTACTTACCTTCTTGCAAGCTCTCTGCAGGCACGCTCCAGGCTCAGGCTGCTGCTAGGCTTCCAGCGCAAAGTCCCCTGAGGCCTGGGCTGCCTGTGTACATGGAGAACTGCTTCAAATGATGGAGCAGTTTACTTCTGTAAATGATAGTTTTACAGGGGTAGAGTTTCACTGGTCAGGAGTTGTTCTTGAGGTGTGTATTGGTATGAGAGAAGAAAGTTCTCCACTGGGTCAATGTAGTTTTGACAGAGGCTCATTTGTGTTATGGAGCTCCAGAGCTTGTGTTGCTGCTGATGCAACAAAATGAAAATCCTTTCTTCCCTTTCACAAGATATTAACTCTGAATCTCAGATGCACTTGGCTGGTGGTTAGGAGGGAGTATATTTGATATGGGGTCACTTAAGTGTAATAAAAATGGAACATGTAAAATAGGTTTTGCAGAGTAGAACCATACATTAAGAGTAACTCTAATTCTCACTCATAAAAAAGCGTGTGTGTGTGTGTCTATTGCAAAGAAGTACAGAACAACTCCCAGCTCTCCTTCTCATTGTGTGCTTCAGTTCTTACAACATTCACTATGTTCTAGCAGTTAAGTCTTTGTCAAGTAGAGCTTCCACTCGGAAGAAATTTCCAAGAGACATATGAAGAGAGAAAACAAAATGGTTTCATATTTCATTAGAAAAGGTCTTCCTGCAGGATGACCTTTTCAGTAAACCTGCGCAGAGCCAACAAGCTTTATAAATAATAACAAACAATTAATTGGCCTCTGGCATCTTGCATAAGCACTGAGGAACTGACTCTTGCTCAAAGCAAATATGTGAACTTGTCAGTGCAAAGCTCAGCAGGGTCTGTTGCATCTCCCAAGGGCTGTCTTGCATACACAGGCATTGTGAACTTTCCGTTCCACTTGAATCTCACCTGCCTAACTCTGCTGCCACTGAGAATTATGCGTGTTGACTGCAAAACCAGCAGAGGTAAGCCAGTGTTTTGGAAATCCCACCTCTGTCTCTGATAGAAGTCTAGTCCCTACTTGGGTGGAGAGAGCTTTTCCTGCCTCTGAGCCTCTTTCCTCATCCCCAAACATAAGCTGTATCATTGAAGTTGGAGTCTATTCTTGTTTGGGGAGAAGCAGAGGTATGTGGTCGGGTTACCCTATGATGCAGAACTGTCATCAGCAAGCCTACAAAAGCTGGAGAGCCTGCCAAGCTCTTATTAACATATGACTGTTCCGATAGAAAATGCAGCTTCTCTTTTGTGACTTTCTCTCACTTCGGTCATTTCTTGTGCTGGTGTGAAGCACTGTGAAGTCTTACAACATGCCTTTGTCCTGCAAGTAACTATGTTCCAGCAACATTCAGCTTCTAGAAATGAAATATGATAAGCACTGGCACTCAGTGAAGAGCCCTCAAAGTAGGCAGGTGGGGAGCTCTTCTCATTGCCATCTCTCCCCTTCTGTTCTTTGCTGAGAGCTACTGGCACTCTGCTGGGATCACCATAGGTTAGAAACCAGCACTTGGTAATATGCCATCAAGTATCACTGATCTGCAAGGCCAACAGCATAAGTAGAGGAAGATTTGCAGACTTTTATTTCTGTGCAAATCTACTGTCAGAAAACTTATCAAAACTTCACTTAACTGTCAACAGCCAAATTTTGCTTTCTTACCCATGTCAAACCCTTGTTACAGGAAACAGGACTGCTAGCTGAGCAAGGACAGGTATTTGGCCCAAAGATATCAAGAAAATTAAACATTTCTGTTTTGTGTATCAGAATTTGCCATTCTTGAATTTGGTGTGAAACAATGATGGACTCTGGCAAGACATGGACTGTACTCTGTCTTATTTCAGTCTTATTGCTCTCCATCAGTCAGACTAGTAGATACACTAGCTACTGCAAGACTGGGCTTCAGTTGCCTGTAAGTATGTCCTGGTTTCATGGGAGCATGTTTTTATCCGAAATGTTGATATAAATGTAGCTGAAAAGAGCTTGTTTATGCTTGTTTTGTCTGTCTTTTTGACTGATGACTATTTTTTCCATGCCTGTTGCTATGTTCTGTTGTTGTGACCCCTAGAAGACTCATTCTGCTCAACTTCATAGTCATCCTGTTGTCGCAGCAACCAGGGGAGGCAACTGTTTACAGAGCTGATTTTAGGTACTTGTAGTGGGAAGTTCACACCTAAAATAACATGCAAATTGCCATGCCATCAAATAAACAATATAGGGGGAAAAAGGCTCTTTTTAGTGCAGAAGCTTATTTTTGAAGTTCTCTGGGCTGTTGATAGATCCGTTCTGCCATCTCTTCAGTGTTACCTGACGTGATACATTTAATGTGGTATAAACCTGTTGCATCTACTTAGAGCTTCACATTTCAAAGCATACTCAAATGAAAAATAAATCTGGGTTAGAAGCAAACAAAGCTCTGTCTTGCCTTGTTTTCCAGCTTGTAGCCTAAGAAGCAAGCTGATTTGGTGAAGTGTCGTGTTCTGGGTTATAATGGTATCCCCCTCATATGACTAATGACATTCATTTTGTAGTAAAAAAAGGTTATGGAATAACTTTTTTCTGTATTCAAGGCATTTGTTGTTCAGCACGTAGTACAGGTTGCTTTTGGGAAAAGTATTAGGACAGCTTTATGATTTCTGTCAAAGTATGAAAACCATGAGTAGCTAGAGTCAATACCTTCCTCTGCAGTCCATGGGCTCCTGTTCTTAGTGCCAGAGTCTCTCCTCATGCTCATAGCTGGAGTAGGAGGAGAAGATGTACCTGGAGTGGTTGCGAGGTGCCCTAGCAGTGGATGCTTACACTAGCTTTGGTGAAAGCTGGTATCTGAATTTCTCTCATGTTCTCCTTGGGGTTATGGCAGTCAGGCCCTGAAAGAGCAGCAGCCTAAATCACAGGACAGATGGGACTCTCAGTGCCAGGTGGCTGTGCTGGGAAGCTCAGCCTGCTGGAGGTATTTAAATGCAGTGTAATATGAAGGCAGAGATCAGCTAATGTCAAAAGCTGATGCTCCTTATCTTTCTGGGAGCTGGTTTACACTGAATTAATGTCCTTCTGCTCCAAGAGAGGACACAAAAGAAATGGCTTACAAAAATGTGAAGGGGAAACACAGTGCTTCATGACACGGGACAAAGCCTGCCACAAAGTCATCCGTGTAACCCCTTTCTTGTCCAGTGAGGCTGTTTAGCTGAGCTGATGTTACAGTCAAACCACTGCTGCTGCTGATGTGCCTCCAGCTTCACTGGTGCTGTGGTACTCACCACGCTGGGCTGCCACCCTGACTGCTGGATGCTACGGTGCCTATTAAATTGCACGTGGTGCAGGGCTGTTTGGTCCATTGTGGCTACTGTACGTGTGTGTGGCTAGGTTCAGTGAGAAAAAATGGAGACTGGTTTGATCACATAGTGAATGTCCTGCCTGTGCATGTTAGACCTGGAGCCTGCTGTTTTTCCCTGTATCTCACACTGACAAATCCTACACTTGATGAAATTAATGGGAGTTTTGGCATTGATATCAAAGACCAGAGGCAAAAAATATATAGCAAAACAAACAAAAGAAGGATTGCTTTGGGACAGAAAAAATATCTCTGGGCTAGAAGAAAGAGTAGTCTTTGGCTACACTAGAAAAGGTGGTTGTAAATCATATTTGCTCTTTGGTGCTGCTGGCCAGAGACAGATTAGACCTTCATATAAATAAGAGCAACTCCAAGGCAGCTCTTGGATTTATCCCAGCTGTTCATGGCCTCAGCCAGAGGTTGCTGGGTGTCTGTGTCTTTTAACCAGGCACAGAATGCCATGAGCTTCCAGCAATGGAGCGAGCGTGCCTTGTTTTGTCCCAGCCTTTGGAGCTGCAAAACTCTTTTGTAGTGGGAGTGACTGGGTCTTTGTGGGAGGCAGCAGGCTGAGGATTGAGAGAGGGGAGGAATGAAGTACCGGGGGACTATGGTTGAAGAAGAGAGAGGAAGAGTCAGTGGGGAGCTGAGAGGAGAGGGGCAGTGATGTCGTCTTTGTTTCTCTCACAAAGCCTTCCCTCATCAGAACTAATCTTAACAGCTGTAACTTCCAGACTCTTTCCAGCTCTCTTCCTTCAGCCACAGCCTCTCCTCCTTCCTCCCCCCGCCCCAAAAATGGCAATCAGTTCACCCTTCTGGGCTCTGCGAGTGGATGCAGTGTGAGCCCGGGACACCTTGACTGCCAGACTGTGTTTCCTATAGCTTGTGTGGAAGAGCAGCAAGTGCCCTCAGGAATGACTCACTGCTTCGCCCACGGCCCCACAGCAGTGGTCTCTGTCCCATCCATGTCAGCCTCAGTACCTCTGGCTCTCCAGAGCTCTGGCAGGAGTAAAACATTCAGTGGGATCCTGTCTGTCAGTGACCAGGATGCCTTGGTTGCTCTGGTCAGTGCTGCTTATGCCTCCACCTCAAGTAGTTCCTAAGCATACTCCTTTCTTTGTCCGTGTGCTGCACACACAGTGTGCACGGGCTCACACACATATGCACATATGCACACAAGTCCTGCGGATAGTAAGTGGGGCACAGTCTAGGAGTCAATACACCGGTGAAAAACTTAGGGGATTTGCTTCACCATTTTCATAGCTTTTTTGTGTTGTTAGAGTGACATCCCTTCCCTGAGGGAGCTTTAAAATCTTGTACAAAAGGAACCTCTGGAAGACCTTGGGCCTCAAATCTTTGAATCTGAAGTCATCTTACCTGCTGAGGGCAGAGTATGCAAATTCCTACAATACCTTCCCCACCCAATCTGGAAATTCTTGTGTGGAAGGAGATGGTGTTTCACAGATGTCTCCAGGCAGTCCTGAGGCACTAGCATTTATTCTAACAAAACTGTGATCATGATCCAGTTAAACAGTCAGGGCATACTACACAGAAGCACATTATCTGTAGGAAGAGTGTGTGCTGGTTTTCTTTCTATGTAAGTTTTAAGTAAGCATCATATTTCTAAGAGCAACATTGTTGTATTTGTTACAAACATGTAAAAGCATATGTATTTTTTCAAACTTTCTACAAAGCTTACAAGAGAATGCTAAAGGGAAGGAATTGTGTCACAATCTGTTTTAACATTTTTTTGCTCCTGCTTGTGATCTAACAGTGAGGATGTTTCAATCAACGAGCATGGGTATACTGGGGGTCGTCCTTTGGGAAATGTTTATCTCCGTGTATTAATCTATTTTGATTTTGCAAAGAAATTCTAGGAAGTGTGTAGTTTTTTCAAAAAAAGCATACTGACACCAGAGGTGACCTAGTATAGAAACCCAGAGTCACTCTCCCATGCTAAGCATAGGTTTCTGGATTACCAGAACCACCAGTGACCTCAAGGAATTGTATTTTCAACAGCCCTGAAACCAAAGAGCTTAAAACACAACAAGCAAGGCTAGCCTGGACCTTGTGCTAGAGTTTCATTATCAGAACCATTGCTAACTTGAAGTGCGTATGACCAAGGAGGGAGGAAAAGAAGGGAAACAGCCTGAACAGCAGTGAAGTAAAAGGAGAACAACGTCCAAAGCGGGCTGGATGTGCTGCGTATGCCCAATGACTTCATTCTACTGAGAGAGATAAGAAGTCTGCACTTGCAGCGGTGCCAGCAGAGAAACATTATCTGCCAACTCAGGCTGCAGTACCCAGGCACGTGCTCCTGTTCTCATCTCACGGGTCGGCCAGGCTGCAACTAAGATGAGGGGATGTAATGCAGATGGTTCATGCAGAAGGAAAGGGAAACAATGCAGCCATTCTTCTTCTGCTCTTCAGAGGTATTCTCACAGTCTCATCCTAGTGTATAAATCAGAAGGGCAGATACATGCTGTATTTTTCGTCTGGAAGTGCAGTCTTTGTATCTCCGGACTGTTTCTAGGGTCTGACCTGCTGGAGAGTTATACCAGTGTTGGTCAGCTGATGGCTAAAGTGGGATGAACTTCCAAGTTTCCTGGTGACTTCCAAGGGAGGTGGATGCAGGTACAGATGGGAGATCAGGGCTGTAAAGACTGGAGAGAGAACTGCTATGCCTAAGGGAAAGCCACTCTGCTTTTTGGTTTTCCTTCCTTCATTCTATCTACATTTAAAAAATAATTTGGAATTGCTCTGGTTTTAAAACAGGTGGGAGCAAGTCTGAAACCCTGCCATTATCAACACTTTTAAAGATCTTTTTAAAACTTGGTGAGGCATCTAGGTCCAAAAAAATGCTTACTTGTCTAAGTAGTTCCCTCAGTAAAGATCTGTCAGATAGAAATAAGCATAATGGGAGGAAATAATTTACAGCATCTCAGAAGATTTACCGCCTTTGGGAATTGCTTTGTTTTTGTGGGGAAGGGTGGATCCAGTTAACAACAGAGATGCCCTCAAATGCAATTACATATTACAAATGTTTCTTCTCTCTGTCCTTAAATGTTATTTTATTAAGCTCAGATACATATATTTTTTCTGCTTTACCCTGCAGAAGGAACACATTAAGAATGAAATTCATCATAGCAACGTAAGGAAATTAGTTTCCTCATATTAGATACTTCCAGACAATAATAATGTCCACAAATGAACAGTCTGCTCAGCTGGACAAAAGAGGATTCTGTCAAGTAGGGAGAGACCCCTGCCAAATCCTCTGCCTAGCATTTAAAGAAAAGTGAAATATGCATTTAGGAAGGGGAGCATATTTGGTTAGTCAAGATAAGATATGATGAATGAACTTCTCAGGCACGTATGAACTCCAGATTCTGCAACAGATTTCACTTTATTTTGGTCTTATTACTGTGGCGAGGTAATGTCTCACTGTTCTCCTACCCTCAGAATTATTTGAACAATGGCAAAAATTCTGGATTTGCTTTGAGCAAAATATATTTTTGACAAAAATATGTAACTTCCTTCACTGTTAAGGAAAAACAATTTTTAAAGTATTCTGGAGGAAAAGTGGGAATGGTTTGCTTTGGCACTTTAAAATATAGATATTTTGAAATGAAAATGTCTTTACTTCTATTTTTTTAAAAAATTAAGACCTTTAAGGGAAACAGTGTTTCATTTTGGATCAAAAGAAATGTTTTAACCTGTAACTTTCTCTGTCCGTTTTTCTTATCAGAATTTTCAAAAATTATTAAAACATTTCAGGTTGACTTGAGGGGAAAAAAAAAAGTATTTAGTGACCTAACTGTGCCCATCATGGATCTATATCAGATTCATACTAATTTTGTCTGGCTCTCTTCAGTCTTCCCAGTTAAATGCGAATAAATGTAGAAAGAACACTCATGAGATCTGTTATAAAGTCTTCATCAAACATGCTCTTCACTATTTCCTGTGTGTTTGCACCCTTGTGTCCTTCAGTTTGCTTGTTTGCTGCATTGGCTCTGCAGTGCGACATCTCTAAGCTGCTCATCTGCGCAGCCTGGAAAGGCTCTCCCATCTCTGCATGCCTCCGACTCCCTTGCAGGCCACCGAGTTTGGTTCACTCCTGCTTTAGCAAGTAACGGGCTGACACAAAGAGTAGTTAGTGACATTCAAATGCCATTTGAATTGGGGAAAGTCACTGACTTATATGAGGCTATGTGTTTGTATCCACTAGCTGGTTTGTTTCAGATAGTATAAAAGTAACCTCTGGTCAGTTACTTTTTGATATCTTCCTGTATGTATGCTTTATGATGTTCTAAAGACATCTTATGTTAGATGATGGTCTTCTGGCTAAAGAGCAGGACTGGGACCAAAATCTGGCTTCTCACAGTGATGCTGTAACAGATCTTCTGTGGTGCCTTGAGGGAATAATTTAAAGACCTCATTCTCTTCTTTAGTTTCTCAGGCATTTAATCCCAGTGAAGAAAATCATAAAATAAGTTAAATTTCTCACTCTGTAAAATAGCTTGGTATCTATAAATACAGTGTTGAACTTAATAAGGGGGGAAAAAGGAGCAGATATGTATCTATTGCCAAATACTGCACTTGGCTATAGACCTGCGCTCCTTTTAAAGACATTTCACTTCTCAAAGTGTTATAGAGCAGATGTTGGGGCATTTCTTGTGATTGTCCTTGACTGTAGGAGACAATTTTTATAAACCTGTCGTCCTTATCTTGAATAATACTTTAAAGAGAGCCCTTTACAATTTCTTCCGTGGCTTCCAAATCACTTTCTTATTTGGAAGCCCAAGCACATTATTGCTTTTTGAAGGCCAGTAGTTCTCAGGCACTGCACATTGCAGCGAAGAGTACTTAGGGAAAAGCATCAGTAGATGGATAGTGTGACAGTCTGTATGAATGCTCATACTTTCTGACAGCTTCATTTTCTCCTGCCATCTGTGTCCTCAGTCTTTCTGGAAATTATGGTGCATCAGCAGTTCTGTTTTATTACCCAAAGCTAAATCCATTTAGAAGGATATTTGATATGGCAGCAATTTCTTGAGCTTCCACAGAAAATCTAGAATATTTAACACTTAAAAGAAAGTTAAACAGTGTGGAATCAAATTTACTACTATGTATATGCTTAGCATCAGAAAACAATTTCCATATTTCTGAGCCTTCGAACCTTTTTGCCAAATTACTCTGAGCCTTTTAAATAGGCTTTTGGGCAAAAAATTAGAAATTCTAGCTGTTTTATCCTTGGAGAAAAAAACCAGAGAGCGATGTTTAAGCCTTGCAGACTCCTGGGAAAATTCTTGGGACTCCTTGCAAAATCCTGCGGAAGAAACCACTGCTGTCCTGTTTCCTGCTATGCTAGGCTGTGCCTGTAGCACCTCCTGACTAGCGGTAGGCTTATCCCATTGTCTGACCCCACGCATCTTCTGTCTGAGTCAGGAGGGAATCTGTCTTGGTGTGAATGTCAGAGGTAAATATAACGATTTCTGTGGACACAAGACTTATACTGGGATATGCAGACCATTATTTATTCAATATGTGGGTATTTGCAGTGTCGGGAGCTAGAAATGCCTTTCGTGGTTAGGTCCCATATATAATAATGCAAGTTACTGTGTTTCTTGTGCAGGGATTTCAGGTGTGCGGTAGGTTAGAATTTGGCTGCATTCAAATCAGTGGGAGATTTCTTCACTGATTTCAGTGGGGCCAAGATTTCACTGATAAATGCCTCACCATGCCTCAAACAATCTGCAGGCTAGAAACCACAGTGATGTTTCAGATATTCCTAAGCTCTCTTCTAAAGGATATCTGTACTTGTTTCATCTTTGATTTCTTATTCTTACCATTACACCTTACCTTCTTCCCAAGTGATCATGTTTTTCCTGTTATGGGGCTATAATGTAGAAAACTCATCTCCCATTTCTCTTCATTTAGTTAAAAACAATATAAAACACCCTCTAGCACAATGTTCTTAGATCACCTGCAGCCAAAGTCCTTGTTTCACTGGACCTTTTTGCTTTGTTTTTGTGGACATCAGGATGCTGTCAGAGGCACTTGAATAAATGCTGTTGGTGGTAAACTCCAGTGCTTAAAAATGTGGATGACAGATCCTCAGGGTTTATAAATCAACATAGCTCCACTAACTTACACTACCTGAACTGATGATGCAGGAACAGGTAATGCAAAGTTGGGGGTTATTTAGATTATGAAATACAGTGAGACATAAAGAGGAGAAATTGTGGCTCAATTTTCCACCAGAATGATTTTTCTCCTTTCTGTTATTTTCATGCAGCTCTTAAATATAATCTGCAAATGATTTATCTCTAGCTACTGTAAATGTTGGTTAGAACTGCCCACCTAAGCTGTTTCAAAACTTATTGCAACCACATGAGAAGAGAATAAACTAAACCCTCCTCCCACTTATTTATATGTTCTGTATCCACTTCCCAGCTACGGCTGGTAACTCACCCCTGTGAAAGAAGTGGCATGCTGTAGCGCATGTGCACTATCAGCCTGGCTCTGCCAGAGGCCAAAAACTGCAGTCTTAAAGGAATCATTTTGTGGGTAGCTTCCACTTGCTGTATTTTTCTTTTCTGACCTGTAAGTATTTTTGCTCCGTTGTGTTTTCCCATTATCATTGCTGAGGAGATGATGCAGTCTCCTTGTACCCCAAACAGAATTTGCCACTACCATGTTAAACACCATGTTGTACTGAAGTAGTTTCCACAGTCCCTAGGATCTTTGAGATAAGCTTTTGCTGTGTGTCTGTGGTGTCATGTTAAGATTATTCTGATAGCAAATGAAAGATAGTTTTTCTTTTTGGAGCTGACTATCTCACTCTAGAAAATATTTGCTTTGACACTTTGCTTTCATAAGTTTGGGGAAAAACAAACTGACCAGTCTGAAAAAAACTGGGAGCAGGGGTTGAATTGAAAGATAATAACCTTTAAAAAGTTTGGGAGCTGGAAAAAGAAGTTTCAGCAAATCAGAGATAAGGACGCAGGACATGTTTTATAGCCCATAGGGTACCTAATTGAAAATTGTCTTTGTTCTTCAAGACCGGCCCAGCTGAGGAAAGTCTGACTTCTCAGGAAAGTGCCCTTTATACTGATATTTTGATAACAAATCTCTATTAGCAGATTCTAAAGGGTGCAACTTTTTGCAATGACTCTGAAGAGTTGTGAGGTCATCTTATGATACTGAATGATGTACTGGCAAATGCCATTCAGTGTGACAAGTGCTAAGGCATATATGCAGGACAGAGGGAGAAAGAGGGCATTGGTTGTGTGTGTGTATATTTATACACATACGTGTATGCACACGTACAGTGAGAAGTCCTGAAAATGGAAGTCCTCAACAGTTGGCTGTGGTCAAAGGGACGAACAGAGCACTGGGAATTCTTATGCAAGTCATGAAGAACAAACCAGAGAACATCATTAATGTGTGACATAACTCTCTAGCACATCTACTTTTTGAATACTGTGGGCAATTTTGGTCACCCTGCCCCTAGAAGAACAAGTTGAACTAGAAATGTCACAGAGAAGGGAAACAATGCTGAGAAAATTGTATTAAACATATGGAGGGACTAAAGAGAAGTCTGCACTTAGGAGGAAGATGGTATGGCAAAATTTGGAGAGAAGCATCTTCTTAAGCATCTGCTACTGGGCATTACTGAAAATGGGACACTAGCCAAGATAGACTTCTCGTTTGGTCCAGCAAGGGATGTTTTTTTATGTCATGACCTTAAAGACTAGTTTTGAAGTGACTGCCAATTTATTTTGAACCTGATTCAGAGAATAAAAAAACAGCGTACACTACAGAGTGGGAGGTTATTCCTTTCCTATGAATGCAGTGAGGCAGCTGATCTCCTAGGTCTGCTGCGTATGTGAGGGCACAAGGGAGGGAGGCAGCACATCCTGGCAGCTGCTTAGGATGGGGCATCACAGCGAGGAACCCTGGCTGAGGGCTGTGCCTGAGAGGCGCACACACCGTTGCTCCCACAAACCATCAAAGAAGCGTTTTAGAATCTAAAAATCTTTTCGATTTCAATTTGTAACTGTATTTTCACATATGAAGCATTCTGGTGTTATGGAAAATCTTTTGTTTTCTTACCAGCCTTTTTTCCCCCAATGCTAAAAGAGAAGACAGTTTTTCATCACGTGTTTCTTCATCCTCACTCTTTTCCCCTCAGCCACTTGAGGAGTTTTTCTGGAGGCCAGAATTGTGTTCTGGTGAACATCAGAAATGTCTTTTGATACCTATCTTAAAAAAAGAGTTTAAAGGTGTTTTGATGGTAATCCTAAATAGAATATTTGGAATGGCTTTGTTCACTCTAGTGACACTGGTGAGCTCTAATCTTATAAAGACACATAACATATTTAGGCATGACTGTCTAATAATATTTGCTATGAGGCTTTGCAGCATGCATTTAAGTGTAATTTGAGGCAATACTTGAGTAAATTAAATAAAAGTATTCCCCTTACTGAAGGCTACAGTCTAATGCTGACAAATAGTCATGTAGCTGCTTGTTTTTGTTAACCTTTTAACATCCAGATGAAACATCATCCATCAAGGAACAAAGAATGTACATCCCACTTGTAGCATACAGCCCGGAGACTGCGTTTTGTAGAGCACCGAGTCTGACAGGCTGCAGGGTTATAGTGGATAATTAGAACATGAACTTACAATGCGAGAGTGCATGAAAGGGAGCTTGTTTCTTGACTATGTGTGCAGAATGACAGAGTGTAGAAATCGGGAAGCTGAGCGGGCCTTGTACATGGCCTTAGTGTAGCATTAGGAGTGCACTCTGTCCAATCTTTTTAAAAATCAAGCAGACAGTTGGAAACAAACTCCATGAAAAATAGTGTTTTGGAAGAGCTTTTGGATTGTGAGAGACTTACGTACATTGGTGATTACATCATTACTGAACAGGTAAGGAGATGACTTAGTGTTTCAGTACCCTTGTTTTAGTCCTTGTGCTGTGGCCCGTAAGGACAAGTCGTTTGGGCCAAGGACCATTCTCAAGTACTCTCTTTATCCAGTTTCACCCAGATGCAGGCAGACAAGTTGTTTAGCAGCCACAGCCACCTTCTAGCACTTCTCCCCCTCAGATGGGGGAAGAAGGTGGGCATCTCCTGCACATCTGTGAATTTTGAGTGCTCAATAAAATGCATACAGTGAGGACTCACTCTGCATTGCTGATCATATGTCCTGTGCATTCAGCCAAGTGGCAGGGCAACCTGAAGGTTGTCAGTGCAGCTTGCCACAGCCAGGAGATTCAGCCCATGTGATCTCAAAGCATCTAGTTATGGAAGGGAGTATTTGTGATTGAAGAGGACTCCCTAATCTAGCAGATAAAGGATTCAGTCAGTGGCTAGAGACTGAGACTATATTAGAAACGAGGATGATTATCCAGTGAACAATGCGCTTAGGGATGCTGTGGATTTTGTATCACTTGATGTTTTCAAATCAAGACTGGATATCTTTCCACAGAACAATATTCTAACCCAACCAGGAGGTACTTGACTTGACAAAGGAGCTGCTTAATGACATTCTATGGTCTATGTTATGCACAAAGTCAGGCTAGATGATTACAGTGGTTCTTAAAATCTGTGACTCTAATGAGGTGCTTTGTCTTCACAGTCAATTATTTTAGTTATTCATGCACTGGAACAAAATAAGATATCCTTGGGATGCTTCAAAGGAAATTGCATCCTTCCTTTGCTGCCTAATTTTGACATAACGTATGCAAAATTCTAGCCATGTCTATCCTTGTGTGTTGTAAGACCATGCCAAGAGCAGTAATAGCTTTCTGTTCTGCCAGTGCTCATTTGGTTGTGAACTGTTTCCGGTCAGGCTTTGCTTCTGGTCCATTGGTAGCAGCATGAATGACTCAATTCTTTATTCAGACAAACATTAAAGTTTCAGGCTTAATTGCACATTCTCTTCTCATTGGAGTACACGTAGTGAAGTTTCTCTGCTGAGTTCAGCAGAATTACCCTTGTGCAAAATGAGTGTGACAAGGATCAAAACTCATGTCGTATGGTTTGTATTTTTAAATTATTTTTACACACAGCTCAATGAACTGCCTTACTTTCTTTCCTGAAGAAAGCAGGCATTTGGCTGAAATGTAATTTAGGGGCCAGTGCTTTGATGAATGATTTGCTTTGCAGTAGAGCTCATCTGTGCACTCATCATTTTGCGTAAAGAAGTCTAAGCAACTCTACTTACAGAAGAGTCATTTTGGGCCCAGTGTCTGAATTAGCTGCTCTTCAAAGCAAAAGTTTTGGCGTTGTCTTCTGCTCTGAATCACAGAGACATTATTCAGACATACCTAGAATGGCAAAGAATGGGAAATTCTTACCCTTTCGTGCACTGTTTCCTTGTCCTGTCCCTACCCCTCTTACGGATCCCAGCTTGCCTCCCTTTCCAGCCCATTACCTATAGATGACTAGATGCTCATCCCTCATCTTGTTGCCTTGTTCTAGCAAACCACTGATGCCTCCACTTCTTTCTTATCTTGGTCTTACAAGTTACCGATGTCATGTTGATGTCATAGTCTTGTACTGGTGCAAAGAATCTAGCATTACTCTCTAGAGTGAAAAACTGAAATGATGTGTGTCTCATCAGAATTTATTTATGTAAGCACATGATGAAGAACCTATTTAGCATTTGGCCAGTATTTTGCTGTGTGCGCTCAGACTGAGGGAGAAAGTACAAGAAATGATACTGAAAGGAACATGAAGTTAGGTTTAAAATCAAATAAGTGGCTGTCTTAATTTCCTAACTTTTACAGAAAGGCTTGAGAATAAACCGCTATGATTCTGCTAGAAATCTCATGGGAACAACTTTGAAACTTTTAAAATACGTAAGTGTGTATATGTCCCAATCTGTACAGCATTGTTTTGAAACCTTTCGGCATATTTGAAATTCAGTGTATTTCAAACAGGCTTTGATTTAAAAGTAATTGATTATTGTTCTAGATTTTTTTTCTAGTGTTAACTGAGAATAATAATCCTTTTACATAATTTATACCAGAAAATGCTTCTTTCATACATAACTATGTCCCTGGCAACACATGCCATGGTTTCATTAAAATGCTCTATATAGTTCTATGAAATTGAGTATGGTTCAGAGTATGATTTTTCCAAACAGACCAAGGGGAAGACAAGAAGTTTTGGTTACATGATCCATACATTTTATTGGATTCTTTTTCTGAGAACTTTTCTTACACATACTTCTACATGACAGTGGTCAAACTTTTGCTTTGGATCGATACATCAGGTTACTGTATAGACTGGTATGAAAACCTTTTCAGAGAATATTGAAAAGAGCACTATAGGGATGCCCTGCCTGTTGTTGAGAAGACATGGAGAGTAAGGTCATATCTGAAAAACAGAAAAGAGAATTACAGCACTCTCTCTGTTTAAAAAGAAAAAAGAAAAAATAGTTATGGGAATGTAACATAAGCTGTTGTTTCACAACTTGGACTTGCAGAATTTAGTGTTTGTAATGCTTACTTTGTATAAGCTTCTGCAAAATAGTTCTAGCTTAAGATTTGTTTTTTTTCTTTCTCCTTGACCTAACAAACTACTCTATGGGGAAAATTTAGCAACAGCTGGATTGCTCATTAATCAGTGGTGAATTAAGAAAATGACCTATGGCTGGTTATCAGCAGGATTTTGCAGTATGTAGAAAAAGTTACATCAGTCTCCAGACACCACAACATAAGGTAGTATAACACAGATATCCCCAATTAGGGATCTCCTGGGGAGAAGAAGGGAATGGAGAAGAGAGATTGATGACTCCCTGTTTAGTTGAATGTTGTCCATAAGGAGTTTACATGGTAGCAGTCTAATTTATGGCTAGATGGCTGTGAATTTAATTCCCATGCTGGCACCTGAGTAGCTGTACTGTGTTGACATCATAATCTTGTATTGGTGGAAAGATTCTAGTGTTGCCTGCTAGAGTAATTAAAAAAAAAAAATCCGGCTCCACAGAAGACACTGTGAGATGACATCTCTCTCATCAGTTTTTAAAAAATGTAAATGCACAGTTGTATCCCGTAAGCCCACAATGACTGCCTTCCTGTTGACAAGAGATATCTCAAATGGGTTGTATAGCAGCCCTTTCCTAGAAATTCCTGCAGGGGTGCCTACATAAAATTGCTATAAACATTGTACAATAACTTTGGTTTATCTTTTTTTTTTCTTAAGTTTTAACTATGGATTGCTTACTTTTCTAAAAATCTTTCTGTTTCTGATAACTATAATGCTTGTATATCGACTTTTAGCCTGGTTTCCTAAGGAACTGAGGTTTCTGTGGTAACACTGGCTGGCTCTCCAGTTGCGTATCCGTTCTCTCCCCTGGTAACTCTGCAACGTGCTGGCCAAGCTTAACTGAATTTGAGGGAGATGATAGAACTCTTAACATGAAATATGTCCCAAAGGGTTTTTTGAAAATTAGTAGCTGGATAGAGGAAAGAGACATGAATTATTGCCTCAGAGAAAAAGGTGGGTATAACTCAGCAGTCCGACAGTCTGTTTGGTAGCAGCTCGCCAGTCTTCATGAATGGAGATGCAGACTGGTCATGGCACACTGGTGATGTGAAGGAGGAGTGTAACCAAGGTTACTATGTTGGGAGGAGATAGAGGCACACTGTAGGAAACCTGACTCTTATTAGTTCTGTTGTTCACTGAAGAACGTGCTCTTTCTATTTCATGTTACATGTTTCTAACTTCAATACAGTGACTGCTTGTGCCACTTGAATTCACTCAGTATAGGAAGTTTCTGCAATTTTTGTTTTAGAACTGATCAGTATGTTAATCTCAAGAAGTTTTCACGTTGGAAACTTTTCTCCCTTTGTCATCTTAAGACTTGCTTTTAAAACAACAAGAGAAGTGACAGCACTTACTAGGATGGTGTATCAATGGAATTGAGCTGGTTCTTCATCACTTCAAATCTTGAATTGAAGATCTGAGTGCCTGTGTAAAAGATACAGCCCTTAGGTTTCTGGCTTTCAGTGTTTTTGATCTGCAGATCCCAGAACACTTTTCCAGTGGAGATGTAGTAATTTAAGCTTACTGATGATAGGTTTGTTCTCATTAGCTAGCTTTGTAGGCCTCTTAGAAGTGGTCCATAGACCTCCAGAGGTCTGTGCACCAAAGGGTGCATATATGTGCGTATGTCAGCAGGGAGTGTTAGGGCACAGCAGCAGGGTTACTGGATGAATTGGTGTGGCTCGTGTTACCTGGGAGCTCTGAGGCGGACCACAATGACTCCCTCAGGTTTGCTATCTATTGCATTTATTTTTACTCTTTCTCTCCACGTCCCAAGCTGCTGTAATGTCCAAATAGCACATCCTTTCCTGCTTGCCTATGGATATGCAAAGGGCGCTTGAAGGAACGTCAAACATTTCACCGACAGGCAAGGCACTTCTGCTCTGGTGTCTTCTCCTCTTCCATGCTGCTCCATGTGGATGCAGGAAGAGAGCTGGAGCAAGACTGCTAGAGGGACTGAGTGCTAAGGAAAAATACAGAGACCGTCAGGCTCCTGCGTTTGGGGGAAGTAGCTGATATTTTTAAGGGATTCACTCCTACCTGAAGGCTGAGTGTTTGGAATAGGTCCCAGCGCTGCTCTGGCATCTGTGGCTGGCAGAGATGTGGGGAGGTAAGGTGCGGTGCCCCTGAGCCCGAGGGCAGGGGGCATGCTAAGGGCAGTATGCAGGAGGCATAGGGGGAGCTCGGCCGCCTGCCTTGGAGGGCAGCCCACGCTCCCCTGCTGTCAGCACGGGGCAGTCAGCTTGTGAACAGGAAAAAACAAGCTCCTCAAAATGACCCATGCCGCTGGCAGCTGAGCTATTTTGGGCTTGTGTAGGTCAGGAGCGTGTCGTGACCTCTCTGGATGTCAGGTCTGGGGCAGGCGAGGGGCTGGTGGTGCGGCTGTCAGGTGAGCACGCCTGGAGAGAGGGGGCAGAGGACGCAGATCTCTCTCGCGTGTGTTTCCTCAGGGAAACTACAGTGCAGCCTGTGAAGCTGCATCCTCCACTTTGGACCCTGTTACATTGCACAAGTTTGAATAAATAAATCCTTTTCCCTGAGGAAAAGCTCAAATCTTTGTGTGAAGCTTTGTGACAGTAGAGAAAGCTACTGGAAGGAAAAATAATGCTGCATAATTTGTTCATCCAAGTTCAATAAACTCCTTTGTATACAGTTATTGCTTTTACACAAAATAAACATCTCTAACAATAAAACAGTTTATTGGAGACTAATCCGCTTTCTTTGATTGTTCCTTAGCAACAACTGTGAATTAGTTGCCAAGCAGCCTAGTTGGATGCTTTGCAATGAAACAAGGCACAAAAAAAGAATAAGTGAAATAAAAACCAACAAGACTGAACTGTGAAGTGCAGGCTAATAAGCAAATATTTGTTCTTTGTTGCGTAAGTCATCAACCATTAGTTTTTCTCAGCTTTTCTTAAGATATGCTCAGCTCCTCCTCAGAGGGCTAGAGGTTATTTTTCAGGCAGGTCTAGGTGGCAAGGGAACGAGGTGGTGCCTTGGTCGCTGGCAGCACAGTGGGGACAGACCTGCCGAGGGATGGGCAGGCTGGGCAGCGTCTTCGGCCACAGCGGTTGCTCCGGAGCAGGGCAGTGCTGAAAGCCCAGCGGCGCCGGGCCCCGGGGCAGCGCGAGGCTCCTGGGCAGCGTGCTGTCAGGCCTGCAGCAGCCTGGGCGGGAGGGAGGAAGAGGCAAAGTTATCAGGGATTTGGTAATCCATCCTCATCGGCTGGGGCCAGCTGTAGGCCGCACTTGCACCGTATGTCTAGGGTCCAGTCTTGAAATAAATTGGTTTATGTGGATGCCTTCCTCGGGGCATTTGCCTCCACACTCCAGATGGCAGAGTGCCCTTGGTACAGAAGCCATATGGTAGCGTATAGGAAAGGTCCAGAAGGGAGAAGTCATACATTGCGCTGTTTGTTTCTCATGACAATAGGGTCAGTGGCATTTATGTCAGCATTAGCTGATGGCACAAATGACACCAAAGTCATGGGTTGGCATAATTAACGATGACAAACCATAAGTACAGTTTACATACAGACTGCAAAAATTGGGCTGCAGCACAAGATTCAAAATAGATTTAAGTTCTAAAGGGCAAGACATTTTCGAGGCATGATACAGCACCCAGACACTGTGGAGAGAGCAATGTTATTGCAGCGTATCTCACTTTGAGCATTGACAGGTCTTCGAGCTGGGAAGCCTAGCACTGCTGAATATTAGACCCCAGGTAGCACTGGCTACAGCAATGTCTGTGTGGCTGCACAGGGAGAGAAACAGGGAGTGCAGACGTGTATGTTGGGAACAGGGGGCCACAGGAAGCAGGGTGGAAATCGCCTCAGGAACTGTCAGCCCAGTACCGTATTTTTCTTTTCTTGTACTAAGCTCCAATATGTTGAATAGTGTTTTAAAACTCAGTCTGCAAAATGTGTTTTTGTTTTACCACAAAAAAAGGCATTTTTGTTATCTGACCTCACCAGAGCTACATCCTTTTGCTGCTGCTGCTGCTTTTTAATGATCATTTAAAAATGATTAACAGTGCCTGGAGCCATGACAGCCTGACTTCCTGTGCTGAACTTCATACATGTCTGGATTTGCAGAAGGGAGTTCCTGACGAGAACGTTTCCTATAAAACAAGGACACTTGGGTCATTGTTTAGAAAAACTGACTGCACAGAGGAGATATAAGTCACGGACTAGGACAGATGCTCTGGGGGGAGATTTTTTGCTTGTTTAGGGTTTCTTTTTTTAACACCGGAAACACATTTGTTAGCAATTTCTAAAGGCATCAGAGCAACAAAGTGGCTGTCACTGGCTGCATGAATCTAATCTTCAGTCTTATCTTCTTTTAAAAAAAGAAAAAAAAGTGATGGGAAAGACTACTTTAAGATCAGGTGGGATTACTGAAAGATTTCATGCAGGGAGAGGCATGACAAAAGCTCACTTATACCATGGGGAAGTGGAGACTCTGTAGGGTTTCTTTTCTGGAACAGGGTCCTCAGTATGTGATTAACTACTATCTCAGTAACAAAAACTCCAGTGTTTACTATCTGCTCCTATAAGGAGGGACCCATTTTCCACTGACTACAGGACTCCTGTACTGTCTGAATCCGTTTTGGTCCCTGGTCATGTCAGAGTTTTCTCAAAGCTTACTTCAAGGAATCAGTTAAGGATTCAGTCATTTAGGCTCATTTCTAAAACAGTTGGCTCATCTTGAAAGGGAATGTGGGCATTATTAGTAAATTTACTTTTATTTTGAATGAAAAGCTGTCCATATGTAAGGACAGGAAAGAGGATGGAATGAAGTCATTGCATGTTTTCTGCCATCTCTGCCCCTCCTTTCTAGCCAGCATTGCCCTTCCTCTTCTAGAGGGCACTAAATAATGGAGACTTGGATGCTCTCACATCTGTGGGAATGTGCAGGCACAGTGCATTGGGATGGTATGCTCCTGGACAGGGAGTAATTTCTATAAAATCCTGGCACATCTCCTGGATGCTGACTAGAAGGGCAGGTGGAAGGAGGGAGACTTCCCTTCTTGATTCCAAGTGAAAAGATGATAGAAGCAGTTCATATCCAACAGTAGAAATAGTGCTGATGTGCTGCGCTGCAGTCAGCCATGTACCCAATGCCACTACAAACACACAGGAGTATCCTATCTACCCTTTGACTACTGCTCCAGAAGAGCTTGCGTTTCCCTTGGGTTTCCCTTAAGTTTCCTGTATCATCTTCACCAAGACCATGCAGATCTTTCAGATATCTCAAGCAGTTTTAGGTGCCTTTAGGCAACTGAATCCTGCCCACTGTGTCTGAAGATAGGCCCTGAGCTTCCCTGGAGGCCCCAAAATGTGGATGTTTGGCTTGGCTAGCACATATGAGGCACCCACATTTAACTCTGTTGGGAAAATCAGGTGTTAATTCCCCTGGGTTTTAGTGAGAGATCTCAGTACTAAATCTCTTTGAAAATCAGGCCAGTTTTTATTTAGGTGTTTACACGCATGGGTCTGAAATCCATATTCAGCGCAAAAAATGTCAGATCTTAACATGCTGGAGAAGGGGGATAAAGCCTAAATAAATTTCACATGAAACTGTATTTCTTATATTCCTTATATTTTAAATGCAGCCATCCCACCATGTCATTATTTTTGATGGGACATGTTATATTTAATTTTAGGTGATTATTCAGAATGCTCTCTAATTTCAGTAGCGATATTAAGGTTGCTAGAGCTCCTTATGACCAAAATTCTTACTGAATTCACCTAAAAGTGACAAAACAGGTAAAAGAGGTCATGGGACTGATGATCCAGAATTTGAGCCTGCTAAGTAATAAATGCATGCCAAGAACTGTTTGTGTTCATTAGGTTTAACATGTCTAATCTGGAGGTGTTGATAATGACTGATTGCAAAACAAGACTGGTAGTATCTGTGAGATTGCACAGAAGTCTGCAATAAGTTCTGGGCAAGGAGCTTCTTTGTGGTAAAATAGGAATTGAGTTTTGGAGACCATTACACATCTTTCATGATGATGAGGGCAAGCTTCTCATGTGAAACCAGTTTGGTAATGGGAAAACTTCATATAGAAAGTCTACTACTAAAGTTAGAACAGAAAGCAGCAAAATCAACAGAAACAGGTTTCCAGGCAGATTTCAGTTCAATATTATTACAGTTGAGATAGAGCATACTAGTGAAAGACAGGAATCAGTAACAGCCTCCATAGCCTTCAGAGTTGAATGGAGGCTCAATCACATATGTCTTTCATTTGGATACCTCATTCACTGCTGGGCTTAAGCTCATCAACCAAACTAGAGCAGCCAATGGACTTCTTCAGCCAAAAGCTTTGTTTCTGCAGTCACATGCAAAAAAGAACCAGGTGTCTAAACAGAGTGACAAAAAAGTGGTTACACGGATTCAGAGAATGGAAGCTGGACAAAGCAGGAAGATTTGTTTGAAAACCAGTTAGTTGTTGTCCAGAGCAGAGATCTGGGTGTTGCAGAGCTATTGGCATGACTGCTAGACTCAAATTTGCTATACTGGCACACAGTGTAGATTGCCGTGAAAATCAAACAAGGCAGAAGCCTTTAGAGTGCAGAATGCCACCCCTGCTGAAAGCAGCCCTCCCAGGGTTTCTGCTTCTGTTGTTGGCGAAAGGAGTCTGGCCCAAAGAATTCATGGTGCTACCAAGACATTAGCAGAGCTTGCAGAAAGGAGCTGGCATAGTGTGCGTGTGTACCCACACCCACGCTAAGACGGACTGACTGTGTGACTTCCCTATGCCGTGCATGAGTCCCTCCACTTCAGGTTAACCAAAGACAGCGATGGGGACATCCGATTTCTCAAGTAATTTCATAGGGAGGCTAATGTGTGGTGCTTTTGTGAAGTTTGTATCTCATATGACAGGTACAAATCTACCTGTCATTCCCAATGTATCAGAAAATTGGACTGACATATCATGGCATGCTCTGTTTCATTTAATGCACGTAGAATATTGATTGACCCACAAACTTTCTTAGGACGTGACATACAGGGGAACTTTTGTTAGATCTTTTTCAGGAATTGCAGGAATTCACATACCATCTGTTTATCCCTAAAACTGCAGTCAGATGAATAAAATCCACTATTGGCATTTCTATGCAAGAAAAAGATCAAAATGACTCCCAAAACTTTCATCATGCAAAATCTTTCTATTTCAGTATGTAACGTGCAAACTACTCACCTGCAATGTGGAGACAGTCCAGTGTGAACCCACTGTGCTGGGCCCTGCTAGTTGTTGCTGGATGACTGTTGCCAAGGGGAATTTGGTCATTCTTCAGTTGAGCAGATCAGTGAAGGCTTGGATTCTGTAAAGCACAGTTTTGCCCACTGCTGCCAGATCTATTGAATGGGGATGCATGAGAAATGAGCTCCACTTCTCGGATATGTACAAATTTATATTGACCTGAACATTGGTGACAAAGGGAAGTCGTCTTCTCTGAAGATCAGAAAGGAAGGATAGGAACTCTGATGATTTTAGAAATCCACATCTACTGTTTTCAGAAGCATCTTGCAGTGTATTTGAACTGCTTTCATAAGGAAAAATATTGGATTCTTTATGGCACCTTTAAACAGTGAATATAATACTTTGTTCCTTATTTGCATTAAGAATCTCTTTTTGATCAATAAATAGATATGTATGTGATATAATACAAAAAAATATTTCTCACCAGAAGGGGAAGTGTCATCATGACAAATATAATTGCTACTGCAAAACTTCTCTTCAACAAAGGTTTTAGTATCTAAACAAAGCCTATACGCTTAAAAATCTTAAAAACATCTTTACATTTTGCCTGCTGGTACTAACAGCAGAAATTTCTGACTTTGGTTCGTTGGTGGTAGGGATATCATTCTATATCTTTCTCTCTTTTTCTAAGTGTTTCATAGCTTGCTTAGATAACAGCAGCTGAGGCTCACCTGCGTGGCTTGCAGCCAGCACAAGTGAGGAGAGCTGGCCAAAAAGGAAATGTTCCCAATTTTTGTGTGCACCTGGTAAATGGATTCCCAGGAGATAAGATTAGAAATTGAGCTCTCTGGGAATTTCCCTCTAAGTTTTTTCTATCAAAAAATGTTGTTTTGTTGAGACCAAAACTTTGTGTGAGGTTACATTCCTCTATTGATAGGCAAAGTTGCTATAAAAGAAATGGATTTTTCCTATGTCCATCAGGCACATGAGCCTCATTCTCCCACATGCCATACAAGGGGCTCGATTACCTGGCTATAATGTATTTGGTGCTACAGATCTTTCTATTGCCCCTGCTGTAGAGGTGTTCAATTTTGTATAAATGCAGTTCTTCTGGATGAGGGACTTGATCTCTTTCAATCCATATGACTGCTCTCATGTCATTTTCCCTGGTCCAGTGAATGCTTTCTCCTTTTCTTTTTTTAAAATACACAAAATATTTTCAAAAGTCTTGGCTTCATTCCAAATGGAACAGAAAATTTGGACTTTTCCAGAGTTCAATCTCTGACTCTCTTCCATAGGACATGAGAAGCATTTCACAAGCATTCAAAATCTAACCATAGAGCGTTAAGTTAATGGCCGAGCTAGCCGGATGACATGCCTTTCAGCAGTTCGTAGCAGGAACCCACAGCACGTACGTAGGATTTTGCTGAGAAGCCAATGAGGTGCCATCTCTTTTTGCTTGCAAGAGTCACCTGTGCTCTGTCTATGATGTGGTGTATCCTTCCAGCAGGGCAGAGCAAGTCCTGGAAGCGCAGGGTGGAACGTGGGGACGTAAAGGTGGGGCTGCTGAGATGCAGGGGTGGCCGGAGATCGGGGAGGAGGGCACGAAGAGGAGGGGATTGCCCTTTCTTGCAGGCAGACTACCCCAGATCCCCACGGGATCGTGGGGAACAGGAAAGGAGGCAGACACAAGTCTGCAGAGGAGGGGACAGAGCCATTTTTTGATCCCAGGCAAAGAGCCAAGGGGTCAGGAAGTGGACACTGTCCTACAGGGAGCAGATCATAGTTTTCTGTGGGACTGATGTCATTAACCTGTTTTTAATTCCAATTCATATACAGAAGCAAAGGTACCACACTCCTGTAGGTGCCAGGAGTCCTTTGATACTTCAGCTAAGAGGCTGGCTTACAAACTCAGCTACATACATCCTATTTTGGCTCATTTCTATCCTAGATACATGTCTGAAATAGCTAGCTACACTTCTTTTGCCTGAGCAGGCTTTTCTCAAGTTATTTCAATCTTGTCTCTGGACAAGCCAGATAGGAAGCTTTTTCTTCTGGTAGAACCAAAAAATGTGGAGGGTTGAGAAAATGCAAAGAGTTAGCAGGAAACTCCAAACCCTTCCCACTTCTGAAGCTGACTGATAATTTCTGTAGATCTGTATTTTATATTAACCTTTCCTTTTAATGCTTTACCACCATCCGTTAAGGAGAAAAATCAATAAGGCTTTTGATATAAAATGTCATTTTGCTTCTGGGCAGAACAGCTGTCACACATGCTTTCAGAGCAGGAAAAATAGATTACATTTATAGGAGGACGTGTGTGCAATGTAGCATATTGTCCTTATCCAATAAATGAAGGTTTTCCCATAGGATATGTAACTGATTCTCAGTGACACCACCACTTCTGCTTATACATCTGTTCTGCTTTTAACTGCAGTATAACTCAATCATTCCGGACAGATCTCCCTTTCAGATACGTATTTCCTCTCAAGCTATCAAGTCGCAGGCATGACAACATCTGAACCCACGCCAAGGCCGGTTAATTAGGAGAGCCGCATCCTGCTCCTGGCACATCAGCACTGCTGTAGTTACAGCATTGCTGGCCAATCACGCAGCTGCTCTCCGCTGTCCCCAGCGCCACTGGCTGGTCTTCGGGTGATGTCACTAGGCAGCGGCCAGTGGAAGCCTTGGTACCGCCCCTGCGATGAGGCAGGCCCTGCTTTGGCTTGAAACCTTCCGCGCAGCAGCGCGCGGGGCCCCGCTCCCAAAGCTACTCTTTGAAATTTAAATACCTGGATCTTCTACTTGACAAATCTAGCGCTTAGATGGCAGAGCCCAAGAGCTGTGGTCTAAGCTGAGTTTTGGTAGCGGTGGATGAGGTATGAACAGAGAAGTTTCACAGGGGCTTTTGAAAATCTCACCATCTGCACGGCTGGGCACCAAGATGTTTCTAAAGATCCAGTCCTTATTCATCTGACTTTACTCTCCTGTTGCCAGAGGGACTAGAAGCGCTTCAGAGAATCAGGGAGCAGTAAATGTTTGATTTCAGAGATCCAAAAAACTGATCCGGAGCACTGGGTTTCTGGAGGAGAATAGAGTAGTGGCAGTGACGGACAGGAGGAGTTGCATGGGTTGTGGTTTTCAGATTTCTTTATGACAGAAACTTGCTATTAAAAACAAATCTTTCTCATCATTATAGACCTGTGACCAGTTTATGGAGAACCTGAAATGGGCAAACATGGACTTCTTTAAAATGTCCTAAAACTCTACAGAGGAAGCAAAGGGAAAAATTGTTGCTAGATATAAAGTGAACCACAGGCATAGAGTATGTGCTGAGAATAAAAGTGAACTCCTATGGAATGTGAATACCCCCCCTAAAAATTTAAGGATTGAAATGTGTCTGTTAATGGTTACTAGAGTACTGCTCCTATGAACAAATGCAGTATCCAGTTAATGATTTTGCTCCAGGTTTTCATTTCATTACATGTTTTCCTGTGGAAAGGTGTATGTTGCAAATGAGCAAAAGTATGTTTTTTCCCAGTGGTTCAGTGTGAAATTTTCTTATTTGAATGTATGAAACTCATAGCTATTAACTACAAAGCGCGGTGATGGCGGTGTCTCATCAAAATCTAACTGTCTGAGAATAGGCACTATCTATCAAGTGTTGGCTGTATCAGCACAAGATGCAAGGCATGGCCACATGCTTGCATGTAGGTAAACACCGTTCTTGTTCCAGTTAGACTTTGAGCTGGTTAGACGTCCGCCTGTCTGATCTGGGTGGTGGAGAGCATGAAGCTTACACATAGCTGTTTACCTGATGCCGTAGACATACACCAGGAGTGTCCTGGTTAAGTAATGGGAGCATTTTTGCAGCACTGACTGGCTACATAGCATTGCTTCTGTGACTGCGAAACAGTAGAAGTATTACTATAAATAAGGGACTTCAGATGTCAGGGCTGTTTCCTCAGCATGTTTTCAGAGTAACAAAATGTACAGGCCTCTTTAAAAGAACTAAACTAGCAGTATTATAAAGGCCACCAGAAATTTAGGCAATTCAGTTTGGAGAAACGATCTCCCTTTGCCTCGCATAACAAGCGTGCAATCTCAAGGTACGGAGTACTGCACAGAAAGGACATAGAGCAACTTGGGCAGTGAAGCAAGGCAAAGAGTTACGGAATTCTTTTAAACAAAGATGATCATGTAAAAGGTAAGTGGTCTCGGCAAATAGTGAGGAGGGAAAGGTGAAAGTGTTCAGCATCTCATAGGCTGAAGGTTTGGTCTGTATTTGGTTAGCTTGTTAATTGTACAATATACTCAGATCTGAGCACAAAACACTGCCTTCATCTTTACAAAAGCATATCCCTTTTGTTCAACATTTAAAAATTGCAACAAAGAATGATGTATTCACCATTTTTAATTGGTCTTTAGAAATTTCCTCTGACATTCTTTTTGTTTATAGCTCTCTTTGGTCTCAGGAGGTAATAAATATTTTAAAAAGCACAGATTATTTTACATGTAGTCAATGAATATAGTGCTTTTAAAAGTGAGGAATTTGTAACAATGAATAATAATTCTTCCCAGTATGAGTGAGCAATAAATCTGTCCAATACTGTGATTTTGTTATAGATTTCTGCAAAAACTTGATGCTATAAATTCTACTAACATTTTAAAGTACATTTTGAGTGCAGTGTTGTACAGTCTTACATAAAATGTTTCTTTCTGGCTTAGTATGTAGTCAAACTAACATTAATATGCTACAAGTCTGGAAGAGAATATATGTTGTACTGCGGTCAGTGGGATTTTTGTCACTAGTTTCTCTGGATGCAGAATTTCATGCTGGCTGAAGAGCAGCTGTCCTGGTTTGAGCTTTATGGCCAGAAACGAAGAGCTAGCTTTTTAGCTAGCAAGAAAGTGAGGGCCTTTAACAGCCTCTCAAGTGAACTACTTGCTGTTAAGGTAGGATTTAAATTTATAAATAAAATCTGAAATGGGTCCCCTGTATGTTCCCAATTCCAAGCCTAAACAATTTGTCTGACCCCCAGATCTCTCAGGAACAGTACACTAAAGGAAAATCAAGGAAAACCAATGAGCGTATGAAATACCTGTGACTTGTGGTATAGGAGCTGGTACTGAGACTCTCCAGTCTGTGAAGTTAAGTTTCCACTTCTTGTTCTATCTGTTCATCCTCTTGAAAGGTGCTATTCTTTCTCTCGCTTAGGTTACCCACAGCCCTTATGCTCAGGGCTTATCTGTAATGAGCTAATGCATTATGTTAAAAGCTGTTAAGACACGTTAACAATCTGTTACCCTCAGCATGGGCAAGAACAGTTGTATTCAAACATTTTATCTGTGCAGGCTTGATTCTACAGTCCTGTTAGGTTTTCCATCTGTGAAGTATTGATGATTATGTATGCTTTCCATGAGAAAATGTTCTAAGGCATGTAGAGGAAAATCAGTTTACTATTAATTGGTGTATTCTGTGTTGGCTGCTATGTTTGCCTCTCCCTGATCATCTGAGAGGCTGAGTATTGTAGAAACCAGCATACAAATAAGCACTTTGTACCTCTTTCTTATCTTAGTGTTCCTGGAGCTAAAGGCACTTTTAGTTGAAGAGAAGAGTTTATTCTGCCAGGTGTATGACCACGGGAGTAGCATTTACTTCCTTTTCAGACAGCCTTCTGAGGGATAGTAGAGGCTTAGTATGACAAACTGGAATGCGTCTTTAAGAGGGAAAACAACTGAGCTGCTTGGGTTGGTACTTGTACAATGGTAGCTGTCTGAAGCAGGCAACTCTTCATACTCGGGCCCTCTCAAAGCTTGGAGATGCTTGGAGGTTCTGGGTCAGACCCGCTTCTGGTACATCCCGAGGGCTGGGCTGCACCCAGTCTGCTGTGCACTGCTCCGAGCACCAGCCCATTAGTTAGTGTGAGGCCTCGAGGTTTATGGATCTACCCCCTGCCATAAGGAGCATGTCCAAGAACAGCCCTGAGATGTGCGCTTCCGACAGCTTGGTGCGGAGTATTGGGATCCCAGCCGTAGGGGAAGTCATGGGCAGTCACTGAAAAAAGCCCGGGGGCCTGCACTTTACCTCCAGACCTGGACTAGAGCAGATCTACCCAAGAGGGGGGAGTGTGCATGTGTGAGTGTGTGTGTGGCATGTCAGTAGTGGTGCTTGCTGGCCATCCCAGCAAGGCAGCTCCTCGAGTCCTGCTGCAGGGCAATGCTGGGCAGAGAAACACCCACACCGCAGCCCCTACTCCAGGGAGCATCCAGCACAAAACTCTTGCTGCATGAGATGTATGAGATGACCAGGCTGTAATGGTAAAGAATGTGATACTGTATATGTGATGTATAGCCGCTCCTAGTGATCGTGATGTGCTGCCTACCAGGTCAGTTTTCCGTATCTTTTAAGGCAGATGAATACTTCCGGTAATATAATTTGCAATGACACAACCCTTGTAAAAGAGTTTGGCCAACACATACTACATGAACAGCTTCTCAAAGGAATCATGATGAAGGCTCTCTGATATGAGGGATGTAATGGAAGTGAGAGGAAAGTATCTCTTTTATTAGGCCAGAGACTGTATTTTGAAAACTTGGACATTGTCTCAGCCTCAGTAGCAAGCCACTTTCCTTACAAACCTTCAGTGCTCCAGAGTAGGGGAAGGTATATTTAATGACAGGAAAGAGAAAGTTATATGGCAGTACGCCACAGAAGTCCTTCATTCTCAGCTGAGAAACTAATTTAATAAAATCCAAGAACTTCATCAGCATCCTAGTTCCTTGTAGACAGGCAATAATTGTTTACAAATTTGTCCAACACTCAGCTCACAGTCTTCAAAGGGAACTCATTACCAGGCTAAAAATTCTTCAAATTACTTTCCCATCCATCTGAATTATATCTATAATCAGTTCATAATGAAGCTCAAATCTCATCCTTTAGATCACTACAGAAGCATACAGCAGATGAGCTGTGATAAAATTATTCAAATCTGCTGTGATTATCTTTTGATAATTCTTCGTTAGAACAGCTCACCCACGGACTTAATGAGTTTTTGATTAAAAAAACCTAATGAATGATAGAAATAATTAATTTGTCAGTAAGGACTATCTTATCTGATTCTCTAACTCACAGCTGACTATTTTGTTAGCATTCCTCAAAGTGAACAGAACCCTTCTGTTTTTATAGAAATCCTATGTGTATTAATGAAGAAATCATGTATTTTTTAAAGCAGTATTAGCTATGCAGTAGTTTGATGCTATCTGTAAAGTCAGAATTTCCTAGTGAGAAAACAAGTGGTCTCTGTTTTGTGTGAGATAATATCTCTGAGGATGCCAGAACCTCCATCACTGTGTTGGTGAATTGGGCTTAAGGCTTCCTGCTTGTAACTGGGACTTCCTCACCAACTCTTTCTCAGTCAGTGCTGGAAAGCACTGGTGCACTTGCTGATCTGAAGGTTAAAAAATGAGAAATACATGGATATTTAGTCTTGTTAATTTGTAAAGTGAGACATGAACCTAACCCTACATATCTGTAACAGCAACAGGATACTTCTAGAAACAGTTTCCTCCTTCTTATTTTCATGTCTTTCTGCAGAATTTCAGAGGTGCATTTAGTGCTGAGACTCCGAATTAGGGGCAAAAGGGACTCGGCTCCTACATCATTAGAGTCAGTGGAAGTCTCACCTTTGCATTCAATGGGCAGAGTCTCTGGCAAAAATAAGTGTTTTTTCAGGGAATATTTCTGTGAACTAGAAGCATATGGTCCCTGACAAGGGTAGCATAACTTCATGTAGAGGCATGGGTGAGTGCCAGAAAAAAAGCAGGATTCCTCTGTTACTCCAGCTAGCTTGATTAATCAGAAAAGAACTGTCCATTTTTAATGGGTTCAAGAGAAATAACCAAGCCAATCAGTTTCTTCTCAAAGTAAAGCAGTGGTTGTGAAGGAGGTGGTGGTGGGGAGACCAAAAATTCATGTGAAATAAATTGTTTTGCCCTATTTATAGTAAGATGACATGCCAGTTAGACATATGACTCTCATCAGAAATTATTCTTGTGAATTGTCAAGCCTATTACAGATAAAATAGCTGAGACTTGTTTTGCTTTTTAAATAAGCAGTGCAGATGGGGAAAGAGAGCAACATTCTCTCTCTTCCCCATTTATTTACTGTAAAATGGTTATGGGAGAAGGCTATCAGGCAGAAGAGATAAACCATCTCTTTCAGAACAACACAAATGTATTAATGTAGCATCCCCATCGAAAACCACTTTTTTAATTTAGGAAGTGAAAGGCTTCTCAGTAATTACAGATAGTCCAAGTACAAGAATATGGATGTAAGACCCATCAAACTTAAACTTTACAGGGGCACAAATAATAATCAGGCATCTACTGTCCTTTAAAAGGAAATGGGAATTAGACACTTGTCATTTCTGCCTTTGAAATCTCCCCTTCCTTACTTTGGACCTCTGAGTAGAAATGTTGAGTACAAAGGCTCCCCCGAGACATTTATTAAAATCATCTTTAGAAAGTGGGTGGAATAAATCATTTCAAAAAATTTTAGCCGGGCCAGATGTCCGAGGCTGTGGTTAGGCAGGATTCCCACTGTTTTGCAAGTGGGAACCAATTGACATTATCACACAGCGAGCAAGCAGTTAGATGGGCAGTTGCTGGCATTGTGCTCGCATATGCGTGGGCAGGGTGGCAACATCAGTCTGACCAAATGACCCTTCAACATGTGGGCCTATGAGGAATGTGGCTTGGTTTACAGAAACACCCCTTCTTCTTTCCTTCAAACTTTTTTTTTCCTGGCAGGGTTAAGTAAAGCAGGATTCCAAGATGAAGTATCTCTGACTTTTGGTTCTGAAAATCAAAACTGGACCAACACAATTCTGGAAAGTCAGGATGAGTAAGGGGGGTGCTTTTACGAATCACACAACTGTGATTCAGTCGTACAAATAGACTCAGGTCCTGGCTCTTACACAGATCCCTCATATGACCTTGGCAAATGACCTAATCTCTGTGCCTTGGTGACTTAGTCTCTGTGTCTTGGTTCAACATTTGCAAAATGAGAATAACAGTACTGCCTTTGTCTTGTCTGTTCATATTGAAAATTCTTTGGTGCAAGAATCATCTCTGTGTGTTTAGTGAGGTTCTTGGCATGCACCTCTAGGTGCTATTTTAATAACAGTACATAATTGCTGCTAGTTTTATCCCTAACCTTTTTGGAACAGAGATGGATTTAGAAAATCCTTTCTTTTAACTCCATCCTCACTTTGGGGGATCCAAAGACTAAAGGGGATCTTGGTCAAAGTCCCCTTTGCTCTGCAATACAAAACAAATATCTTGCCTTTGGTAACCTTGCATGACCTGGCATTCAGCTCCCTTATGGGCAGAAATCCCACCAAATGATCCTGCTCAGTTTGATCCTGCCAGCTTTGAAACTAGCATATTGCATTGGCTTATCTTCCAGGGACTGGATTTGCAGAGAGTTTGTAGCTACAATAAATTTTATTAACTGCCTCCATGGAGAAAAACAAAACAGCTCCAAAGTAATAAAGACAGAATGGAGAGCGGAGCCCATGAGTGGCACTGGAGACACTGCAGAAAGGAGGAGACGAGCTCTCCAGCAGCAGCCTGCTGCACGTGTGGTTGGGGCGCACACAGGCATTAAGCTAATGTGAACTGAAGTTTCCTTTGTGAAGATGGGGGGCAAGAACAAGTACCAAACTGACCACCAGTTTTTCAGATACGTGGGTCCTGTTAAAGTGTGATACATGAGAGGTGTTTTGCTCTTATAAGGTATGAAGTGTTCTCAACCCTCAAGTGAGAAGAGAAGATGCTTAATATGTAGTTGGATCTATGTTTGTAGTTCACCCGGGATGAGATTTTGGGCCTGTTTCGAAGTTCATGTCAAAATTCCCACTGATTTCAACGAGGTGAACCAGCATTTTAGCTTACTGACAGCCAGAGAGGGAAACAGTGCAGTTCTATGCAATGTGCTAATAAATCCTGCCCCTCTGTACTCTCTGCAGAGCAAACGTGCAGCTGCATTTTGCAGTGGCTGTAGGAAGTAGTTTGCTGACAGCCGACTATGAGGGGGTTGCAGTAATGAAGCTTGGTGTGATAAGGAGGAGGAGAGGAAATGTTGCTGGAGGAGGGGTGCACATTCTGTACACTTTATTAATGCAAACCAAAAATGTCAGGACTGTGATCCCTTTTTCTTGCTCTGCCTTCTTTAAGAATCATTTAATTTTGTTCCTGGCATCATAGTAAATTTTGCTGGTTTATAGCACTTCTCTGAGCAGGCTGGAACATACTCAAATCATTCCCAAATCCATTTTGCTTAAGTAGGAGACCCAGAATCTTCCCCCTTTGCAAAGTAAGACTCTCGTTGTGGCTGTGATCACCTGAGGATACAGGGAAAACAAGGTTTTTAAAAGGGGGTCCTTGCCCGGAAAGTTTGCCAGGTTTCCCAGAGTATCAACTAGTTGAACAGTTGCTCGTTCTTCTTACAAACCTTGCTTGCCTTAACTACCCTCCCTCTACTCTTTCCTTTGATGGAAAAAAGGAGCAAAAGGGGGGTAAGCAAAGTCTTTGAAGGAGCTTTCACTTTTACACCAACTAGATGGAGGCTTTACAAACATGCACTAGTTCCATCTAAAGAAGACTGATTTTGAACCTAATCCAATTTGCACAGTGCTGTTATACCTGCCACGATGTTAAACATCAAAAACAGTATCACATGACGCTTTTTTTAACCACCATCCTGCTCTTTTTTTTTTTAAGTTTGAAATATCTTAGAGCAATTTTAAATGAGATACCACACGCATATAAAGCAAGTGGCTAAGTGCATGGATGAGCGAAAGCGACACAAGCAATAGCAGTTATATTGCTTTACTTGCAGTTGATGCTACTTAACATCAAGGATGCGGTGAGTAGGGATGGACTGCATAAATACGATGCTTCCTGGGGATAAATGCTGAGCCCCTGCTCAGCCCTTCCTGCAATAAACCCCTGGGAGGTTCCAGAGAGGGGGAATTGTCCATTTCCTCTTGGCAGCTTCTCAAATACCTCATTTGAGCAAAGTTTAAGTTTGACAGTAGAGCAGGCTGGAAGTTCACCCCACAACTCTTCTGGCTCAGCGCAGGGGTCATTGCAGAGCTGGGCTACCCACATATGGGCCTGATGCTCTTGTTTTCACTTCCAGCTGCTGTGAAAAGTCTCTTAACAGCTGGCAGGGGCCCTGTAGTTTTCCTGTGAAGGGAAAACCTAATGGACAGGGCAGTATGAGCTCTCTGCCTCATTTCAACAGGCCCACATGGAAAATAAAGTATGCCTCAACAAATCCTATGCTTTACCTGCCCTTTGCTTCACTGTGTCCTCTTTTTGTGGTATGGTGATCTCTGAGCCTGGGATCAGTTGAGAGAGGAAGGACGGGCATGATCCTTCTCTTACGTTGCTGGCATAGGAAACGCACTCGGCTACTCCCCAGTTACAAAAAGGCCTGTGATCTAACTCTTCTGCCTGACTGAAGCCATTTAGAAGCTGAGTATCTAGTCTAAGTTAATTGCTGGCTTAAAAAGAGACCTGTGTAAATAGAAACCAAATGTCTGGATCAAAGAAGGACAGGAGAATTCCTGCGTGCTGCCTTCTGCATGTAGCTGCCCTCCTGCACCCACATTTTTTTCCTTGTTTTACCAGTTCTTTGTTTTAACAGCTATGCCAAGGGCTAAGCAAACATTTCAAATGCCTCTTATAATGAGTAAGAAAGCCAGGAGATTAGATATGAACCTGGGAATCTCCCATACTGGGCCTAAATGCACTGACAACAAACCAACCTCTATTACGTGTCGTACAGGCTGGGTGATCTGCGGCAGAGGGAGGAGGGTTTATTGAAACGTTCTCCCTGTCCACAGCGAAATCCTGTATGTGTTTCTCTACAGGCTGGTGTGTGCCTAGCAGTGGTTTTGCTGCGGCAGCGGGGTACCCTGCACCTCCTGCTCTCCACGCGGGTGCTGCCCGGGTTGCCGGAGGCGCTGTGCGGCCCTGCGGCCGCCCCGCCGCTTGCCCTGCTCTGTCGTGCAGGAGGGGAGGTGAATCTCCGCTGAGAGCCGACGACGTGAGGGTTGCTGTTTTCCTTATCAGTACAGGGTGTGCCTCTCAAAATCCACTGCAAACTGAGCGTGCTGCTTTTGTTCTGCGAAGGCAGTACGTGCATGTTCAAAAGCTAGTATTTCATCACGAGCTTCTCCAAGGTTTCTGTGCCAGAACTGCGAGTCCCTCAGAGCTGACCGCCACAGCAAGCGGTCCTCTCTCTCTGTTAATTTGGATCAGTTTTCTTACAGTGGTAGGCATAACCCTGATGAGAAAAATTTTCGCAGCCTTGCTTTTTTCTAAGGGAGGTTTTTTCCTATTGTTTCCTCTGGGCTCTTATCTTCAGCCACCTGGACAAGTTCTTTCAGACATGCTGAGGGTGTCAGGAGTTGTCTTTGCTCATGATTTCCTGCTGTGCGTCAATGGCTCCTTGACTTTTGTCAAGGCTGGGCTTCAGAGAATTTTTGTCCCAGTGCTAACTGGCAGCTGGAGAACTGAATGCTTTCACATCCCTAGCTGCAAATAAGGAGACAGATCATCCTGCCCTTCTGGCCTGAGGATTGTGTTTAAGGTAGAGAGTGTCTAGAGAGGCTTTGCTTTCTGGTTAAATGACCTGGACCATGTCAGATCTCTCACACACCAGTGTCTGCAGAAGACTTTCATTGTTGAGGACACCCTGCCCTTGGTTGCACTTGCATAGAAACTCACAGGACTATCTGTTTAGAGCTTTCCTTCCCCATAGCCTGCTCCTTATTGCATCTTCAAGATCCTGCCTAATGCCGCAAAGCCCAGGCACTGTACTTCCCTTTGACCCCTGAAATGCTAGTATTTGACTCTGTAGCGCTCCGGAGCAGTGGCTTTCACTTGCGCTTCCTGCCCTTGCCCCCTGTCTTCATGCCTCTTGTCTTCCCTTGAGAAATGGGAAAAATGTGGTCGCTTTTCACCATGAGACTGGTTATTCCATCCAAGCTGCATTCACATTTCTCTTCCCAGGATAAGTGGGAACCTGCTAGGAAAAAAAAGCGGGTTTTCATAAATGTTCTAAATAGAAATGATCCAAATTCCTATCTGGATAATAAAATGTTAATAGTACACAGAAAAGAATTCAAACAGCTCGGAAATCTAAACATAATTACTTATGAACACAGAGCATTTATTGCTGTCAAAATTAATCACTTTTCAACTTCCAGCTGTTAAAATCCTTCTGGCAGATCTCCGAGCAATTCCCCTTCAGTTACTTTTCCCTCAATTAAATATCAGTGCAGTTCTCAGGCTCTCGTTACATAAGCAGCAATTTCAAATTGCGCTTCTCTGCTCTTTTAACCATAAACTGATAGAAATTTGTTCTGCTCTAAGGTCTTTCTCAAGTTTTACTTGAAGCTTAAAACCAAGGAAGGAGGAACATTAATTTCATGTGTGTCTAGGCCTTAAGTTGCAAAGCTGAGATGCAATTTTTCCAAGACTGACAGAAATGAGCTTGGGGGTTACATCCTGCCAGGTTCTGAGCACACGTTGAGGTAAATAGAAATTAAGCACACTTGGCATTTTACAAAATGTTTACTGCTTTATCAGAAACAGGATGCTCAGGGAGCTGCAATACAGAAGGGAGAGTATCTATACTGCCTCATATTTGGTGTCTAAAAGTCATATTTCAGTTGCCCTCTGGATGCATGTCTCAAGAATATTAACAACTAAATATCTAAAATGTAGGTGCTGTCAGTTGTGCCACAGTGCGTTTGATTTGCAACTGCAATTAAAAAGGTTACAGTCTAGAACTATTTGGATCTGAGATTGTTGTGTGAGCTGTGTAGTGCATTTTTATGTACATTTATTTCCCTTCAGGCACTTCAGGACAGTAGGGACCCAGGCAATTTCTTTGGGAATACAGAGTTAGGAGAAAGATAGGCAAGAACCCTGACAGTATCTATTTAAATGCAGTCCAAGCCATCACAGTTTTTCTTGCAGGATAGACAGATCATTATTTCTTGGTCTGCACCTTGAGTTAGGAATTGAGATACAATGATTTTTTCACACCTAAGTCATGGCTGCTTACACAAGGCTGTTAGTATTGTATCAACCTCAGAACCAGCGTTTGTTTAAATACAGTGAAAAAGAGCAATGCAAGTCTGGACAAGACCATTTACTTATGTTACTGCAGTCATCTAAGATCATCATTTTCCAAGTGCAACTTTGGTGTCTGCATTTAAAAGAGAATAAACTTGATGATGCAAACAGACAAAAGTGACTGTTGTAAAATCTGCCGCTTGTTCTGCAGGAGTGTGGCAGTGCCCCGATGAATGGCCATGGTTTTGGCTGGCACAAGTTTCATGGACTCTAGTTTTTTAAAATGCATGTATGAATTGCCCCTCTTTTCTAGAAGCTACAAACTTAGATGATCTCTTACTTCAGCAATGAAGCATTTATGTTTGCACAGTGGGTATTTGTGTGCAATCTCAATTCAGGGAAGCCAGACCATCACACAAAGTAGTAAAATATGGCTTCATTATATAGCTGGAAGATCGGACTAAATGTCTTGTTCTGAGCGGTATAAGACAAAAGTGTTTGAACCCACTTAAACTGTTAAATGAGCTGCATGCATCCAGCCAAACTTATATAATATAAAGCCTGTAAATTTCCTGGGAGAAATATGTTTTAATGCCAACAAGTACATATTTTTTCATCTGTTGTTCCTTCAGCAGTCCCTTTGTTAACACATTGCTGCATCTGTCTGTCGGCCTCCTGTGCTGGTGACTGCTTCGTGCGCAATGTCGGGTCTGTCGTGGGAGGTTATAGCCGTAACATGGATGGGAGCCGTGGACTGAGCGGTGCGTGTGCACACGTTTGATTGCGAGCTGTAGCCTTTCCTCTCTAGTGCACTGCCTCCAGCTGGCTTATGCTCCCCTCCTCCCTTTCCTCCCCCTCTCCTGACCAGCTCTTCCCCAAAGAGCAGTCGCAGGTGAGTGAGCAAACCTAACGAGTAGATGCAAACTGCCCTCCTGCGACAGCTATACCGCGTGGAGAGCAACCCACCAATTTTCATGAAACTTGGAGACTCAGTATTTTTGAGAACTCTAGTGTTTTGCCAGACTTAGTTGAAATTGGTGACGGGGTTCACAAGTGATTCCAGCGGAGAGAGCACACAGACCATGGAGTTACACACATCTCACTGCTGGAGGACAGACTAACTATTGCTTTGTCCCCAAATTCAATAAAGGTCGATACAAAGCTTTCTTGTAGATGGTGGGAGGAAACAGCTTGAATATAAACAAAGGTTTCAAAACCTTAGTCTCAACAGTTGTATCTATCTGGTCCAATATCATCTCAGAATCTTAAAATTGCTCTTTTCCAGCAGAAACATGCTTTGATACAGGAATTCATTATTACACAAACCAGTTCACCTCCCAGGGTAAAAAACCTCTTTGCAGGTGGTATAGAACTTTAAATGTTCATTTCCACATGTGAGTATTTGCATTTGCAAATGTGGCTAGTGTCTTTCCATGTTTTTGAGGACCTGTGCATATGAAAATTTAGAAATCATTGGGTTCATCAGTTTTAATAAAAAAAAAAAGGAGTAGAAACAATTTACTTTGAACTGACATACTTTCTGACACCCTAATTTCATTTTACACTGGCTTTATTGATTTAATTAAAGGTAATAAGGAATTGAATTTAAATTAACGAAAATAATCCGCCCTAGACTGAAACAGGGATATTGCTCAGGGCTGACCAATAGTCTGATCTTTCAAAAAAAAGGAGAAGGCTTTTTCAGTGGAGAACCAATTTTGATAAAAGAGATTTCACAAAAAGTATCCTTTATTGTGGAAAATGTATGTAGTTGTTGAAGAACCAGCCACACTTTTTGACTTTTAGCTGAACATGGAAAACTCTGTGTTTACTTTTTCTTTAAAAGAAAAAGAAAACACTGCTTTTCCTGACAATATACTCCCTTTTGTCGCATATCTCTACAGAGAAGAAAAATCCCCTTATTTGCACTGTTTTAATTAAATAGGTACAGGTATAGCATAGACAGTCCCTTTAAAAGCTGAGGTTTTAAAATGAGGCTGCTCTTGTTGCGGGAGGGAAAAATGTCTTTCCTGAGGGGGAGCAATGTAGTACAGTTTGCTAGATGGAGCAAGAGAAGGCTTTGCAAAGCAGAAAGTTGCTGATACGGCATGCAAAATTGCAGTTTGTTATCACGTATAACTTTGGCAGCCATAGGGCTATAAAGAGAAGGAGAAAGACCTTGATGATATGCAAGAGCTCGATATGCAACTAAGTGCTGTAGGAAAGAGCGCGCTGAAAGGAGCTATGCCACGAAGCGCGAGGTGGGAGTGCTGGTTATTAGCTCCTCGACTTCTGTTGCTCTTTATTTCCGATGGGGAAAGCTGAGAAGAGAACTAGGCTGAAAATTTCTTCTCGCCCACCTTCCTCCTTGTATCTAGTCCTCTGAGCGCAGAATAAACTTGCTGTTGGGTAGGGTGTCACAAGAGCGGGCCTGTATCCCCCGCAGGGCGCTTTTCCCAGCCGAGCCTGGGCTCTGGGGCGCTGAGGAATCAGCGCGATGCTGCCAGCTGCCTCCTCAGGCATTCCTTCACCGTGCCATACTTCCAGTTCCCTGCCATTTGGCGCTTGACAGCAAACACAGTCGCACGAGAGCATCCGTGTGGGCAGGCAGTAGGAAAGGGAGATCCTGAGGAGGTTTTTGAAAAATTCCAGATATTTCATAAAAGCCTGAAGAAATTCCTGAGCCTTGCGATCAGCACATTGTTTTCCCTCTCTTCCTACTCCCCCCAAGGAGGGAATAGCATGTTCTCTGACAAAGTCCGGTGCTGCCCTGCGCATACTTGTGCTCAGATCCCTGCACCACCAGCAGAGCTGCCTGCGCGGCATGGCCATGCCACTGAGTTGGCTTGCAAGGGGCAGCAGCAGGGGCAGTGGGCTGAGCTCCGTGATCTGATCTACTTTACAAGGCCATCAAAACATAAAATGCTGTTAGGGACTGTCCCACCGCTGAGACTGTCCCTCTGGGCATGGCAGAGTAGGTATCCTCCTCTGCTGGGGTGTGTGCTGACAGTCAGTCTGGAGGATGCCCACAGTTTGCCGCTTGTATAGCGCACTTAGAGGGTCTACCGGGAAGAGACTGTGAAATGCCAGGAGTTAAGGAGGGCGCAGAGAGCTGCGAGAGCACAAGAAGAGGCTAGAGAAAGAAATGAGCTCTTGGTAGGGAAGTACATAAATTAAAGCAAGAAAAGTATTAGTGAAAAGAGGAATTGCTATGTTGAGAACTTTTTTCCTCTAAGCATGAAAATGCTTTAAAAATGGCATGTTTCAGCTCTCAAGACTGTTAATAAATAGCCATAGTTACAGCACTATCCATGTGCCTCCGCTTTAGTGACTTGCACTTACGTCTGAGCCATAAAAATTCAGCGTTGCTCGGCAGAAAAATTTTCCTATGAATGTTGGCTGGGCATGTGGGCAGAGCTGATGGTTTTTAGACAAAGATAACTGTAGCACTGTGCCGAGCGGAGGCACAAATCGGTGCCTCCAAAATGATTCTCAGATCTAAGAAAATAGACATAGTTGCACTTCTTGCTTGATTTATGTTGTGGGAAGGGTGACCACCTCTTAGGAGTTTTTCCTTGCTACAAAGAAAAATAGATTTATTTAGGAATTTCAAACACAAATGGTCTCATCCTGCTCTCACATTCACACATAACCTTAGGAGGCATAACAGAATTTGATGGAGTTGCTCCTGATGTAGTCAGTAAAGAAAAATGGGCTCATTTGCTATGCAGATCCGGAGCGCCTTTGTCACTGGTGTTGGATCTCACCCTGAAAGGGGCCTGGATCTGGCCATGCCTGTTTATGTCACTTGAAAATTCCTTAAATTGCTTTCCTACCATCTCTAGTAAACAGTGGTCCCAGCACAGCCCTGATTGCATGAGTGTTCTTGGCCTCTGGCTTTCCTCAACAAACAGAATGGTTATTCTTTCTGCTGCATTCCTCCTAGCAGCAAAAGCACCAGTGTGCTGGGGAAAACCCTACTGACCCATTAGACACAAGAAAGGCCCAGAGTTCAGGCTGGTGTACATTTGATAATTTTCTGTTTTAATTGCTGTCTGGACTTCCTCCTTAATGCTGATGCAGGTAAACAGCCTTTCCAAGGACGAAGCAGTCTGTGGAAAATGCACCTGTGAAATTTAGAGGTTGCGAAGACCTGCCAGGTTGATGCATGTATTTGGCCAGATTCTCATTTGCAGCGACCAGTGAGGCTGTACTGGTTTATCCTGGACCTATCGCAGCCTCATGTTGCTGCTATCCCTCTGCCCCAGCTGCTGCAGGGAGCGCAAATGCTGCCAGTGTTGTTGCAATGAAAGGGAGCATTGCAGCGTGCTGTGGCTGCCCTGCTCTCACCCTCTCTGTGCCCTGGCAGTCAGTTCACTGGCCACAGCCCTGCAGCATCCCTTCAGCTTCTTTGGTGCATGTGTGGCAGCAATAGGCACGCTCCTCTCCAGCCTTGATGATCTTGTTTTGCATTACTACAGTGTCTGTATTTTTGTGGAAATAAGCACTTCATTAAGTGAAAACCTGCTTGGGCTACAGATGCATGTACAAGTTTGGCAAGTCTGGCTGCAAACACATGACACTACTTTTCAAAGTCATTTAGTCCCAGCAGTAGCAACTAACCCATGTAGTCAGTAGGAACTACATTTCCCACGCTTTCAGGTGCCTCCCTTTTGATGCATGGCTTGTTTGATGCATGGCTTTGCACTTTCATTTGCACTCCTTGCCTATTTGTAAATGCAAGCTGAGGTGTATTTTTCTCTGGGGTTGCCTTTGGGAGGCCTCTGTCCATGACTCTAGAGCTCGGTTCTGTTACTCTTACATGGGCTGTGTCATTCTCTCAGTAGGACCTACTGGCTCCAGTTGAAAACTAAACGGGCTTTAAAGCAATCTTGTTTCAGAATAGCTATTCTTCAGTATGCTTTTTACAGCAATTTTAGCTCAGCATGCTTCAACTTTATCCAAAGCAAGTTGCTTTATGCACAGAAAATAGATAATGTATGTTGTTCCCATTTGGGGATACCACACTTATAGACTGCCAGCGTTATGAATCCTGCTGTCATGGGCATCTAGGCAGTGAGCTCTTGGTGGGTATCCACAGTGCTCAGGAAACACACTGGTGTTGCAATAAATTCTCCCTGTGAATGGCAATCAAGGAAGTCATCTGAGCTTCTTTAGAGTCACCAGCTTTGTGTTAAGAGAAAACTGGGGTGCAGGGGGGTGTGGACTGTAGCGGGTACATGTGTCCTGTGAGATGTCTTCTACCTCATTCAGAGGCTCCTTCCTGAGCCAAAGGTAGCAGGTTCCTAAATTCCATGGTAAAGCCAAACTTTCCAAATAGACACAAGCTTTTTGCTAACTGCAGACTAGGTTGTGAACAGGATGAAAAGATTTCAGTGTGATTACCTCAGGCTTTTTTCCAGAGCTCTGGCTTGGGATGGAGACGGGAAAAAAATCTGGTCAGGCAAAAGTCCAGGGCAAAATAACATCCAAATACATTTTTGACAGGAGACTACAACAGTCCCAATAGTCCTGGCCTGTTCCAGCCGAAAAGGGATGTCAGGTCACCTTTGACTAATGTAATGGTGTTGCATTACTGGAATTATTTATGGCTGGTGTTACTGAATGGCTTAGATACCCTCACTGAGGGTAGAGCCTCATTGCGTACAAAGCATTTTTGCAGGCGTGTTTGCTCTGAACAATCTAAGATGACCAGAAGTGGGAACAAGGAGCTGTTATTAATCTTTTTAATAAATAAGAGACCTGTGGACAGAATGAGTTGCCTATAGTTACATTAGAAGCGTGTGTTTTTGCCACTTGTATTAGGTCAACCCCAGTGACTGAATTTGTGGACCTTTATGTTGGAAAGTCTGAGCCTTGATCAAAATTTTCAAGTTAGAAGTGATAATAAAATTAGAATGAAAAAATGATGAGATGAATATTGACAAGCCACCAGGATTAGACTGTATTGACCAAAGAGTTCTGTAAGTGCTTGGATATGAAATTATTGAACTACTACTTGGAGCTTTTAACCTTACACTAGCTTTATATCAGATGATTGGAGGTTAACCGAGTGTGACACTAGCTTTTAAACAGGGCTTCTGGGAGGAATCTAGGCAACTATAAAACCCTAACTCTGACTTCAGTCATGAACAAAGTAGATACTGTAATAAAGAGTATAATTAGAGAACATGGATGTGTATGAGAAGACTCAGTATCACTTTTAGAAGGGAAAGTCATGCCTTGTGAGCCATTAGGGTTCTTTGAAGGAGTCAGTGAGCATGTAAAATGGTACATGTGGATTTTCAAGAAAACTGGATTTTCAAAAACTCAAGGTTACTAAACTGCCATGGCAGAAAAGAAATGGTCCTTTCAGGAATGCATGGTTGGTTAAAATGCAGGAGGAGTAAAAGGCTGCTTTTCCCAATGGAAATGGAGGTCACCAGTGGAATTCTGCAGGGGTCTGTGATGAGATCTGCCCTGTTCAGCATGATCTGAAAGGAGGGAGAACAGTGAGGTGACAAAATCAGCAGATGATACAAAATTATTATGTGGTCCTGAGGGTCTGAGGTGAGTGACTGGACAGTGAAGTGACAGATGAAATCCAGTGTTGAAAATATGAAGTACAGCCAATATGGAAAACAACTCTCAAGCAATTGGTTTAAAACAAACTAAAGTAGTATTTTTTTTCACACCATGTGTAAATAATTATAGAATTTGTTGCTGACAGCTTCTGTGGATGCCAAAGGTGTAAACTGGTTAAGATAGTGACTGGACAAATTAAAGGGAGAAAGGTTCAAAAAGAGGGCATCTCTGGCTTAGGAAGTCCTAAGCACATGCTAATGATACACTGGGTTAATACAGGGCATAATGTGAACTGTATTTGTCTTGCTAATTCCATAAAACAGTGGCTTGTGTCAGAGATAATACAGGGTGCTAGATAGTCTCTTGGTTGGATCTAGGTGTCCTGGTGCTCTTAGAGCCCAGATCTCACTGACCATACAGAGAATGGGAACTGACTACAGTGAAAAGAATGAGGAAAATGTTCCAGGTCAAAGCCCCAGACTGGTGATTTAACACGATCAGAGGTCGATCAGTTCTGAATGTACCTTGGAGGGGAGATGAGGTAGCCCTCTTAGCAGAGCTCCCCTCAAATACAGCCTGGAGCATCTTACTAATTCACTTAACTCACAGCGATGCTGTTCAAAATTGTATTATATTAACCTCATGTGTGAACCTCCTCTGATGCCCTCAGAGTTTGAACACAGTCCTAAAAACTAGATAAAATCAACAAGGGCCTCAATTTTCCAAGGAGTTCAGCTGACTTCTGGATACCAAAGGGAATCTAGATACTACATGATAAAAGTTGAATTAGTAGGTACTAGTCCTCCTACTAATGAAGATATATACTATGGAAAGGAATCTTTGCAGGAATCTTTAATGTGAGGGAAAAGGATGCATTTAATATGCCTATTCGTTAGTCTTTAAGATGTTACCTGTGACACTCATCTTCCTACTACTGGGTATTAGACATTGATGCCTGCCCCAAGATTCACATCGCTAATCTACATCTTGTGGCTGGATTCTCCTCCACAGTGAAGTATGAGAGTTCCTATAATTGTGCTTCCAGACTGGTATTCCAGTCCTCAAAAGTGACCAAATATTTACTACTGAGCCAGCGAGTCAGGGAACATCAGAAAGAATAGTAGAAGGGCAAATCTTCCCCCTGTATAACCCAGGAGACTCAGGAGAAAATGGAGAAACAGCATGGCTCCAAGAGCATGTCAAACTCAGCTGTAAAATCTCTTTAGTGGATGGAAGGCCTCATTTTCCAGTGTGACTAATCAGTTTTGTGCTGCTGCAGATCTGTTGGCTCCACTAGAATCTGTATTTGTGGATTCAAGTTAAATTCTTCAGGCTGAATTTTTCCTGAAGGCACTTGTGAGCTAGGATGGGTGTTGGAACCTCTTTTTTATTCAACAGATAGCATTTGGAGCATTTGTCTGTCATATGGGAACTTGGAATTCAAACCCTGACATTTCCTCGCCTTTAGGAGGATGTCCTCTCCCCTGGAGCTGCAGGCTCTTTCTTCAAACTACTTCTGTTTCACTCTAAGTCTCCACTGTGCATGTTTTTTCACTCTGTAGAAAATATTCCTTGAAATTAAGATGGAAGCCTATATCCTACCTCTTAGGGGGCATCCAATTTGTCATGAAATTATAGAACTCATTTTCCTTCCCTTTGGTTTCTGAGTATTTAAGTGTTTTATAGCAAAATGGAACATCAGCAGGATAAATTGAGAGCAACCCTATATATGTGTTACGTCTCCTCCCCCACTGAATACCATTTGAAACATTATTCAGGGAGATGGAAATCAGGAGTGAATTCCCTGCCCTCTGGGTTATTGATTAATTAGAGAGACTTTTTCCACCTCACTGGTTTAGTAAATGGGGCCTAAGACTAGCCCTTCATTTTCATTGCTTTTTGCTAAATGCCTTCAATAGGATCTTTTTTTGTTGTTCTAGTTTTGTTGTTGTGGTGGTTGTTGTGGTGTTGAGATAAAACTTGAAACATTTAATTTCCACCTGGACTGATCTGTAAATTCTTTTTATAATTTGATTACCAACCTAAAATCTCAGCTGTTCATTTAGGCCACTCTTGATTTATGCCTGTAGGGAACTGAGACACAGTTTCTGTATCCGCTTATTTGTACCAGTCTTTGATAATATAAAATAACTACCCACACCATTATTCAATAAGTTTCCCAGTCAGTGTCACTTCCTATATAAATTGCCATTTTAACCATTTAACAAAACTCAAGATTTAGTGATTTTCATTTCATTTCAGCTAATAGGTAGTAGTTCAGATGAGTCTGTTCAGTTCAGTAAATGGGAGCTCTGCATAACTCTGCTGTGTTCAACATTATTTAATACCTCTCAGAAGATGTCCTTGTTGCACTAAAATCTATTTGCATGCTAATGATTTTCCCTGCTATAAGTTGGCTACCTTTCCCTGCCCTCCCTCCAAGGAGTGAAGTTAACCCATTTGCTTCGATCCAAGCAGCCATATGTATGTATGCTCACAGGTCTTTATTTGGTATAACTCTTTCTACACCACTGTACATTGCCAGTTGCCAGAAAAGGTTACAACCCTGGGATCTTGCTGCATCTGCAGCTGCTGCCAGACTCTTATTTAGTGTATGCATCTGGCCCAAAGGTTGCAGTCATTACTCTTGAGGGCAGCACTTCTGTAATTTTTCAAGGTCTTGTCACTTTGCCAGTAGCAGCAGTATTGCTGCCTCCTGTGGAGAAGTCCCCTGAGCAGCTCCAGCTCTGGCACAACACACTGCCAGCCTTCTGAGTTGCATGGGCTACTGGCTGCATTTCGTACCTTCATCCAAGTTTCTGTACTGGCTTCCTCTTTGCTTTCCAGAGCAACTTGCATTGCAGAGAGTCAGGCTCCTGGAACGTGCTCATCAGCATGACTTACCTGAACACGGATGAAACTGGTGCCTCTGCTTTCTTGTGGCTGTGGTTGTTGCAAGCTTTGTTCAGTCCATATGCTTTAAAAGGGCTGTCTTCAGTTTTTTCAAAATACTGATTTTCAGGTAAAAGCACTGAAATCATTGTATCTCTGTAGAACATGTGCCTGCACTAGCAACTACTGGATAAACTTCGATTAAGCTACAAGGTGATAAAATGTTCAGATGACTGAGATCCCACTGCTAGAGACAGGGATCTTTTCCTTATATGCCCTTCCTGTCAGATATTTGTCCCAAGCTAAGAGACTCACAATGTCTATCCCCAAATCTGAATTCTTGTGGATTGATGGCAGGATGTTCTCAGAGAAGAGTTCTGTTTTTGTCATTTGTTCCGCTTGGTAGGTCAGTAGAGCCCAAAGCTCAGATTTGTATCAGTTTCCTTCCTGTTGTTAGACCATGCCAAACTATTGCAATGATGGGAGCCACAGAAATTAGACACCTGCACAAGAATACTTTCCCGATAGAGTAACTAAGAACATTGTCACTCCTTGCAGGATGCTGCAGATGTTGAGTGTCCCCTGGCAATGATGAGAAGAGTTCACAATCTACATCGGGCAATCACAACTCAGTGGATGTGGCACCGGAGGCATGAGCACAAAGGGATCCTGTCCCTGAGAGGCTGCCCTGGTCTCGGTGACGGTGACGAGCCTGGCATCCATGGCCATAGCAAAGCCACAGAGAACAAAGGCTGGCTTTGAGAATCAGCCTTTTTATGCATGCAAACCAAACTTGACTACCACTTCAGCAGGCAAAATAGGTACTAATTCTACAAGGGATTGCAAATCTACATGGTAATAGGCACTTACAGAGCTCGCTGAAGAGAGCTAATTCTTTATCTGGATATCAGTGGCACTCTGAATACCACAGGAGTTTATTAACAGCCATAGCCTGCAATCATTATAGACTTAAGTTTCCAGGCTCTTAAGAAAAGATTTGTGTCACACTGTCCTGCTGAGTATCTGATACTTATCTTCCAGCTGTGGTTGACTTAGTGGGCCTAATTTTAAGCCAGGGGTTTAGAATTAGATTGTGTGCTTTCCTCATTTCTTCAGGGCATGAGTAATCTAGAGAACATAAAGACAAAGCAGAAAGCCTGATTCCCCTCTCCCATTGGCATAACTCACTTGAAATCACTGATTTATTTCTGATTTATATTATCATAAGCATGAGGAGAATCTGGCCCCAACCAGTGAGATGAATACAGTTTCCATGTTCACACTCACCAGTGACTCTGTGGGGTCAAGGATGAACTGGGCACCCTGGTTTTCCTACTCTTCCTTTCACCTTTCTTGACCCCAGCTCAAGAACAACAGGTTCATTGATTCACCACGCTCCTTGGGAGCGGTGTGGTGTGCCAGCTGCAGGCAGGGCTGACCCCTACCTGAAGGCTTCTTGCATTAATATGGTGAAAAGCATTATTGCTGGAAATCAGGCTTAATGTGCTATTTGAAAGCCATTTAGTTTGTTTCCTGGTCTCTTTGCATTGACTGTGCAGTTCCATTGCTCTCACGCTGGCCTGCTTTCCACCTCACTGTTGAATTTTTCTCCTGACATTACGGGTGTCAAGCTAAGGAGAAATAAACTCCTCAAACTTTTCAGGCTGTCCTTTCCCAGCAAAGGCATCTACTGGCGAAGGCTCAGACTGCGCAGGAGTGAGCCAGCCCCAGTGAATGCTAGTATTGTTATTTTTGACAATTTTTTCGTAGCTGTCTGAAAGAAGAGAAAAGATAAAGTTGAAATGTTAATTGTTTCCAACAAAAGCTGCTAAGAAGAGCCTTGGCTTGGCACTTGGGGACATGTCCAAGGCTTTGACAGGCAGCACAAGCTGTTTTGAAACCTGTTGAGTTTTTGTCGTTTTTTTCTTTTCCCCTCGGAGGCTGCCTGACAAGAAGGAGTCTTCGTACCAGAATGAGATGTGGTCAGAGGACAGGGTGGGAGCCAAGCACGCTCCACCCCTGTGCTCTGGTGCTAATCCCCTCTCTGGCATTGGCACATCATTCTGGTTCAACATGAGCATCTTGTCCAATGGGGCTGTAAAATGGAAATAACATTTAATGAGCTAGGTTTAGATATAACAGATGTGCTTTCCTCACTTGCAGAGACATGGTGCAGTCATCAGCCTGCCTGCGCCCAGGAGGAGGACTGTGCTTGCAGATCCCCCGGGGCAGGGCAGGTAGTAACTCCCCACCGCGTGCCGTGGGGATGCTCTCTTGTCCTCACCGCTGGTTTGAGATGGTTGCTGGTGCTCTGTAGGAAGGGTACGGGCTAGATCTGTGTGTTGGGTGTGCTAGATCGGAGCCACTTGTCCTGGAGATCCCCACTGGCTAACTCCATCTGCCATCCATGGAGGCCTTTCCCTCTGGGGGCATGCGGGGAAGAATGAAGCCAGTTTTAATGGGCGAGATACAAGACCTGTGTGTCATCAGTCAACATCCTCATGGCAGTGTGCCAGGGCCCGAATGATCAGTGTGCAGGATGCTTGGTTTCTTAGATGGGATTCAGAGCAAGCTAAATGAAGCAAGGCAGGTTGGTAGTGTGCTATGGGAAGGTGAGAATCGCTACTGTAGCTGCTCTTTGAGGCAATGACTCACTTTTATTCTGTCTGTCTGCCTCTCCTGTAACCTTCCTCTAAGTTTTAGTACAATGTTTATGTTCTGAAATATTAAAAGCTGCATGAATCTTTGGAAGGAAGTGCTTCATGTTGCTTCTGCTGCAGGAATTTGTTTTCTCATGAGCATGACATAAATTCTGTGTTAAATCTCAATGCAAAGTAAGGAGTTTTGCCCCTGTTTGAAACTGGAGGAATGGAGGCCACATCATTTTTATTCCATTTGTCAGGCCAAAAAAAATCTACAGCACAAAGCCCACTTGGCCTAATTCTCAGCCTCTCGTGAAATAATACACACCAAACCCCAGTCACATAATTCATCTAACCCCCGTCGCCCAACTCTCCTCAAAGGAAATCAACTGTTGTAGTAAGGAATAATAATAATAAAAAAGCAGGGCCCAGGACAGGACATATGCTTGATAGATAGTGTCAGTTTTAGCTGGAGAGGCAAAACTTGAAGGTCTGACACTGCCATCTGTGAAAATCCCTTGTAGATTCCTCCACGGTGTTCACCATTTTCATTAGCATGCAGGGATGTTTCTCTTTATATGCTCTATCTCATCCCATTCTCAGCCAACTGCGTAAGCAAGTGCTTCTATTGAAAAAATAATGATGAGGATTGCTCAAGTCCTTAAAATTAAGCACACACTTAAGATCTTGCATGGCCTTACAGTGCATAGCACCTTGCAAGATCAACCCTCTAGCAGCTGTGCTATTTCCTCACACTGTGGGTCTTGTGTGTGCTGCTGGGAAATTAAACAGCTCTGCATGTGATTCACTGGGAGTGTGATTTGCATGAGTATATGCTTGAAAATAATAAACCCTTTCCTTTCAGACATCATCCCTTGTTCTTTCAATGCAAGAAGAAACTAAGCTGACATCCTCTACTTTGCCTCATACTGAGGTTTTAATAAGGCTGGAGATGTGTTAGTATCAGATTACTTCTCAGTGAGAACCAAATAGCTATTTCCTGAGGGCACTTGACCTACTTCCAACCATAGTAAATAATGTAGTCTTCAGATGGCAAAACTAAGTCTTATCCTTTATGCATTAACAGTTCTGTTATGGCCAGAGCTTATCCTGTTTTACGCAGTTACACTAATGACTCTCCAGATTTTGAGAACTTCTCAGGGTGATTGGGATAATTAGTGACAAAGACACTTTTATTTGGAAACCAGTTTTCCTTGAAGCCGTGTAAGCATTTTTGGACTGGAAATATCTGCAACGTGGAACAAATGGATAAATTTGGAGCTTGTCTGTTTATTAAGGCTGGTGCTTACATGGCAAATCTGACTGCTTCATTGTAAAGTGTGTATACCACAAGGCCTGCACTGACATTGTTTTACACCTAGGAATTGATTTTCCTAAGGCTGTTGACCAGTTCATTATTTGCATCATACAGATGCATAAAACTAGATGTAAAGAAGGCAGAGATATTTCCACAGAGAGATAATGCTCTCTCCCAACCTTCACCCTAGCTCTGCCACACCACATCTAATGCCTGGAAATAACAAGAAACTAAAGATATCTAACTTCAGCAGGGCTTCTAGTGATCTTGCTGCACTAGTTTGTCTTGCTCTGTGGTGTGCATGTCTCAAATGATTTTCAGCAGGCACAGTAACAAAGGCAATGAATAAGCAAAAGGGCTAACTGAATGTGCATCCCTGTGGTAGGCCCTGAAGACATGTCTCAAGGTATTTGGGATTCTGAATTTCTCAGTCAGCAATGGCATTCAGTCTGACTCTGCAGGGTTTTGTGTAGGTGTTTCACCACACAGCATGTAGCTTGTCCATGGTATCTTCTTTCCCATGCACAGAAAAAACAGAGTAACAATCTGCTTGCTGTAACGATCAGTGTTCCTCCATTTGCAGCACCTGCTTAGGTGGAAGTGGTTGACTGTTTTCTTAATTCATCTTAGGGGCAGTACCCATTCCAGACTTGTTATTGTGCAACTGATCCTTTGACGTTAATAGAAGAACTCCTACTGTCTCGTGTAGACTTTGGATCAGCTCCTACATTGCTAATGTACTTGTAGTGGGAGGGAGCAGCATCAGATTGATGTGGTTCAGGAGGCCACAGATTTGTGATTGTTGCTACAAGTTCCTTGGGGCTGCGGCCCCTCGACTTGGCTGTGCAGGACATTTTGCTAGAGTGGCAGTACAGTGGGCTTTGGGGGAGAAAGTTTGGTTCATGTGTATATGTAATTTATTATTAAAAAAACTTAGTGCTGCACAGTTTCCTTCAGTCCTTTCTTCCCATGGTGTAGCTTGAGATCTTTCCCTGGTTTCCTTCTCCAGACAGAAATCTTTGTAGCCATTACTTCTTCCATTAATTGTTTAGTCTGGCATCCTCGTAAGTAATAACTTACTTGCTGTATGTTACTGGTTAGATATTTGTCTGTGAATTCTCTGTTACTTGGAGAAAGCCACCCTGTTAGGAGGTACACAGCCTAATCAGCTGCAGGGATGATTAGCACAGGACAATTTGTCTTGACATAACAACACCGATGACTGAAGTCAGACACTTTGCAGCCAGTGCTCTTTCTCATGTAGCGCTTCTGTGGTGGGACTGATGGGTGCTGTAAGCCGACCAACTTCTGTAGCTGATCTCCACAAACAGCAGTCTTAATGTGTTTTGTAGCACTCCAGAAGGTTTATTTTCCATACATACAAGTGCTTGAATTCATCTGGCCAGGTGTGATGTCAGCGAGTTCGACGCCAACCATGCTGATGTAGGGAACGGTGCCGGGAACTGGATCCGTGATGTAAAGAGCTACCTCCCCCGGCTCCAGGCAGCCTTCCAGCTCCTTCCGGCCAGAAGTCAGCTACCTTCACCAGGGACCTTCCCCAGCACAGGGGGGTTTCTCTAGTGCCCCGGGGCTGGTGTTACATCTTATGTTAAGTCTTCTCACTTACTGAGGGTAATAAAGAAACTCAGTAGGAGCACTCATCCATCAGCAGAGTTGCAGGATCCTTATGTCCAGCTTTCTGTGAAGGAATAAATCGCACCACTAAAGCTCATGTGTGCCTTGTTTCTCTGTGGACCTACCAACACTTGTTTATAAGCAGTAAGACTGACTAATATGAGCTATAACACCTGCTTATATTGTGCCCTGAGAAAAGAGACGGGGCAGTGGAAGGACACAGAGAGGATGAAACACAGAGAGTTACTGGTGTTATACGGTAGGTGGTTGGGACTGGCTGGAGCAAGGTGGGGGGTATTAGCCCTCCTCCTTGGGGACAGAGAATCTTTCGGCTGTGCTTCTGCCTTTAGCTTCAAGCTAGGAATAAAATAGGGTTGCAGAGACTTCTGTTGCTACCTCCAGTCATCTTGTGCATTATCATTCAGATCAATTTTCCCGATTCAAGATATGTTTGGGAGCAGAGCAAAGCAGCAGTCTGTTCTGTCCCGTGAGGTTTGGAGGGCTTCAGGGCATTCAGCACTTTGCAGGAGGAATTCAGCACCCCAGAAGATCAAATTTCACTGTAGAAAAATTCATAAGAAAAGCAAGCTCTGGCTTGAGTTTCTACAGACTAAATGGAGAGCTAATGAATGCGGTATTACTAGCAGATAGCGTGGGCATGGATGCATGACAGAATGCAACTGAGATCTGCCTTACCAGTTATCAACCACTGCAGATGACCACACGCATGCCCTTAGTCCACTCTAGTAGCCTAAAATGTTCTTTCTCCCTTTATTTGAATTTTGCCCTTTTTTTTCTGCTTGCAAAATAACTGTAAGATGACTTTGAAAATTTCCACATTCCAAAATATACCGTGAGTGATTATACAGATTCATTTTAGCTGTCTACGCACAATCTGCCAGTACTGTTCTGCACATTATTGGTTGTTGGTTGTGAGTGTTGGTCACTTAAGCCACGTGGTACCACTTCTGCGGGTAGACTGGCTGCCTCTGTACCTGGCATTCTGCTGCGGAGGTGGCTCTGCGAGGGTTTCTAACCTGCATTACCTCCTGAGCCTTTCTGGAAATATTCTTGTGAGTTAGATATTGCTAGGGCAGAAAACAGGTTATGAAAACCATAAAAGCAAACCTGTGGGAACACAAGCAGTTTGGATGACTGTTAATGAAACTTTCTATTTCAGTTTTAACTCTAATTCAGACTTTGGCCACATTCAATAGAACAGTTATGTAGACCTGTCAAGCAGAAATATCTTTAGAATTTCCTTTATTGCATGCAGTAGACACTTTTGAAACTTAATGGTGTGATTTGTTGCTGCTGGCTAACTTCTGTGTGTATCCAAATTTGTTTCTTCTGTAAGTTTATGCAAACCTACTGGCATACACTGTGTATTGAACTGAAAAGTTAAAATTTCTCTAAAGCCATTTTAAGAAGATGAAAGTGCATTTCTGATGGACAAATATCATTGGGGATTGGAAAATGTTTCTATTACTGATCTGTGGCTTATTCATAAAAGACTTCACACAAGACTGAAATCCCATTCTCTGCAGTGAAATCTGTAGGAAGGATTTTGCAAGGAAGTTTTGATAGCAGCAGGACTTTTTTTGTAAGCTGGCTTGTAGTGTGAAATGGTGGTTTTAAAATGGTTGGAGAATGGAAGCTGGTCTTTCAGCTTTTACATTTTAGCCATTGAAGATGTTAATCTGAAAAATGATGGAGGCGTTAAAATAACATTAAAAAAAAAGTCATTGAGTGATCCATAGTGAAGCAATCAGGAAGGCCTTATCTACACCCAAGTAACGTGAAATGCATCACAACCGTGTAGCAAGAGCCGCTAATGTTTTCTAAGTACGTAAAAGTTGCAGCAGAATTCGATTGCTTTCTGTGGGGCTAACTCTTAGTTTAGTGCTCATGTGGATGGAAATGAATGGCTTCTATTCTGAAAACAGTTCAAACAGGGTTTCTACTATTCCTCCACAGGGCGGTTTGATGAGCAGAGATTAGCTACTGCGGAAACGGTGTGGGCTTGTTCTGCTGCAGCCTTATGGCAAAGCTTTGGCTGAGCAGAGCGTAAATGGAGCAGAATATGGAGAAACGGGAGCCATCCAGGCCTGAGCCGGGGCTGTCGGCCAGAGCGAGGGAGGGTAATTCAGCTCTCTGTTACAGGAATGAGCAGTGCAGAGCTCACTGCGGTGGCAGGTAGAGCTTAGACTTGCTAGTTACTGCTGCGTCCACTCCTCTGTGCCGTGCTGTTCTGCATGCCATTTCATTTCATGAAGGATGAGCAGAGAAAGGTTATGGGCTGTAATTTGGACATCTGATGTGAAATTTACCTTGGATGTCTCAACCGACTGTGGTAGAAGGTCTGCTGAACAGAGGGTCTGTGTGATCCAGCAGAGAGAAGCAGAATGCCTGTTAAAGCTCAGGCCTGAACAAGTATACTCAGTTGTGGCTCCAGATAGACTGGCATGGTGGAAACTGTGATGAAAGTGTGAAGGGAAAGTGGGCTAGTGGAGATGGAGTTCAAGTGTACATAGCCACAAGTACAGCCAAAGTAGAAATACCAGCTGTGAGCAGCCTGCAAACTAGTCCATGGTCTGCTGAGGCTGAACTTCACCTCAGGAAAGACCCTGTACATGGAGGCAAGCTTGCTCCTTTGGGATTGCCACTTTCCTCTGGGCATAACAAAGCACTTGGAAATTGAAATATAAAGCAATTCCAGGAAACCTTTCTGCTCCAAAGAGACTACAAGACATTGCCTGACATAAATGACGAGCTATACTTTCTGCATGTCTCATACATGCAGAAACAGCACTTACTTGATTTGCAGGATGAACCAAACATGCTTTTCTGCCAGCAAGTGTGCATTTGTGTCAGCAAAATGAGCAGTGAGAGCTCACAGTTTCATTGATTTCAAGGTCACTTTTTGCATGTATGGAAACTGGAGGAGCGTTGAGCACTTGTCCTTGTGTGAGGTAATCCGTGAAGTGACTCTGCACAGATGTTACCAAAGTTGCTGCACCGCATGATTAAAGCCAGGTAGTGCCATTTCCCAATAGCATCCTCTCTACTGGGCCACATCAGGGGAGACTGGGGATACTCACTTGCTACACCCGGGTTTGTCCCAAAGCAGCCTCCTTTGTTGATATTCCATTTACTCCGAGGCTGAATGAGAATCCTTATTCGTTTCCAAGTACTGCAGTAACGATAACGTTACAGTGTCCCCAAGTGTGCTACGCACTGTGCAGAAAATACCCGGCAGTGTGACAGTATTGAAGATCTCCGCAGCAGATGCGGCACGGGCTGGGGGCTGACAGGCAGCTGGAGGGGATCGGCAAAGGAGGAGCGAAAGATGGTGGCTGTGCCGCAGAGGCAGGGGAGCAGCGTGCTGAGGGGCAGATGTGTTGAAGCGAGCGTCCATCGTTCTCCGTGCGGTGCCCTCGCAGGGAGAGGGCTCCCGGGCGCCGGGAACGCCTGGTGTTCAGGCAAGCTGCGCGTGGCTGGGAGCGGCGCGTGCTGGTCTTGCTGCTCTCTGAGCACCGCCCACGGCCTGGACTGATTTGGGTCGCTAGCTGTTACTCAGGAAAGATCCTGCACAGGAAGTGATTCGCTTGCCATGTGGCAGGACGTTTGGACTGACAATTGTTAGTATATGGTCCAGTAACCCTAGGAAACTGCACAGAACTAAGGTGTCTTGAAATGGTTAAGGCCACTGTGAGTGGAAGTGCTCATTTCCCCTGTCTGTTAGATACCTGAGTTAAACCAGGTAACAATTTTTGCAAGAACTCTTTACTCTTTAGAAACTAGAAAGTATGTTAGGGCAGAGGAAGAAAACCTTCTTGAACCCATCAGTGCTCCCTTGCCCTCTTCCATGGAAATGGGGATCCCTGCATTGAAAGGGGGTAGTGATGAGCCTGTGGGGTGAAGCCTCCGTCTCTCCCTCTCCCAGCACTGATGAGAAAGTGTTGAGCGTTTTTGTGCTTTTACCCTTTTCTGCAGGCCTTCTGTGCTGCAAAGCTGGGAGGGGAGGGTGACCTTTTCCCTCGCACAGTTCATTGATTTCCACGCTTGATAATGCAGGTCTTTCCTCTGCCCTTTGACACCAAATTAAACTTTAATTCCGATGAAGGTGGAAGCACCGCTGGGGGCGGGTTCTGCTCAACGCGCAATGAGATCTTCGGGGAGTTAATTACACCGCAGGTCTTCTGCTCCCCACAGCTCATTAAATCCCATCCCCCTCCCCGGTCCGGTGTTTCCAGCCAAAGACAGCTCCTCGTCCCCAGGCGGCTGCCGTCTTTCCTAGCTAATAACCAGAGTTTGCCTGCTCCTTTTGCATTTTTACAGCACAGGCCTCTTTCGGATAGCAGCTTGGTTTGCATGCTGTCAGGAAAGCTTATCGGCATTGCCGTGGAGGACAGTAAAACAGACGGGTCAATTAGTCATGTACAGCTCGTTTAGATTCCTATGACTAGTTATTAACATAAGTAAACAGAAAACTGGCTTGAAACTTTGTAGTTTTAAAAGGCAAAATGAACAGCCTAGTAGTACTCTGGGGCAAGTAATAACAAGGAGATCAATGGCAGGCATGTAATTCATCAGGGTAATTAAACGGATTTAAGTACTGTACTAATCTCAAGGCTGCTCAGGAAGGGCTTTTTTTTTTAATATCACAGGGAAATAAAAGAGGGCAGTGAGAGCCACTCTTCCCAGCTCCAGGAAGTGAAACAGTGTTTCATCAGCTGATTTTTTTTCTCCACAGCAATTTTATTATTTTCTATCCTCTCTCCCTCCCGTCTAACTGCTGAAGCACTCTGCGCGAGGAACAAAATCCTTCTAGGTCAGCAGCTTCTGCCTGAGCTGCACAAATGAGAAGTGTCATAAGGGCCCTGGCTCTTGCAAGCAGAAAGCAGTGTTTCCTCTTCATTTCCGTTTCTGTTAAATCTCAGATGACCTTTCTAAGCCGCACTGGTTGCTTTGATGGAAACACAGGGCTCCTAAGCGCTAGAGATGAGGCTGCATTTCGCAGTTATGTTCTGGACTTTGCCTTAGATTTGAGTTCTTACGGGTTTGGGAGCTTGGTTCCTTGTGCCGTGAAGTCGGGAAGGACTCTAGCAGGGCATTTCCAAACTGCTGAAGAGAATTTGGTTCAAGCATATTCTCTGTACAATCTGGCTGACCACAGGCATCACACAGTCATAAGCCAGGCTTTGAAAAATCATGGCACTGGTTTGGAAACCCTGCCATTTTGCTTGTTTGGTTTTAAAACGTTCTGAGGTCTTTTTACTTGTCTTTTAGGTGCTCAGTTGTCCTTCAAGGTAAAATTTGCTAGACTTTTCCCACAGCTTTCTCTTGTAAACAAAAACTGAAATTCTAATGAAATCACATAGCTCTAGGAACCTTTAAGAAAAGTGCTAAAGTTGCTCATGATTAAAGAGTTAGCTTCATGGGCTCTGTGAACTGTAGTGCTTTATCTCTAGGAGCAAGCCCCTTGTGAAGTCATTGCAAACCTGCATATGCAAACATAATATGGCATCCGTTATTGAAGGGGATCCTAGAGAGGACTCCTCAAACTGTGGATGCACTTCAAAGGTTTGCCCTTTGCTCCAAAGTAGGAGGATCTGGGCTCTTACAGCTCTTGAAGGAACCTAACTCCCCACCCTTGTGACCCCTCCGTCTCTGGTGCAATGTAATGGCATTCTGGATGGTGTCCTTCTATACATGTCATATAAATCATAGAAAACTGTAGGCTGGAAGGGATCTCTGGAGGTGTCTAGTCCAGCCCCCTGCTCAAAGCGGGGCTAACTTCAAAGTTAGATCAGGTTGCTTAGGGAGTTTTCCAGTCACGTTTTGAAAATGTCCAAGGATGGATTTCCCACAATGTTTCTGGACAGTCTGTCCCACTGCTTAACCACAGTCATGGTGAAGATTTTTTTCCTTATGTCCAGCTGGAATTTCCCTTGCTGCAACCTGTGGTCATTTCCACCTTTGACTGTACATCTCCAGGAAGAGGGTGGATCTGTCTTCTCTCTACTCCTCATTAGGTAATTGAAGACTGTTATTAAAGCCCTCTTACCTTTTTTTCTCCCCACCTCCCTTAGCCTCTTAAATGTCGTATGCTGCAGCCTAACCATCTTAGTGTGCTCCCTCAGGCACACTCCCAAACCTGAGAGGCCCCAAACTGGGCACTACTCCAGATGCAGTCTCATGAATGCCAAATAGAGGAGTATAATCACTTTTCTTGACCTACTGGTGATACTCTTGCCAGCACAGCCCAGTATGTGGTTAGCTTTCATCGCTGCAAGAGTGTACTGCTGACTCATATTCAGCTTGTTGCCCGTCAGGACTCCCAGTCCTTTTCTGCAGAGCTGCAGAGCTAGAGTCCCCAGGCTGTACCAACACATGGGGTTGTTCCTTCGCAGGTGCAATACTTTGCATGTTGTTGTTGAACTTCACAAGATTCCTGTTGGCCCATTCCTCCAGTGTGGAAGATATCCCTGCCCTTCACCGTCTCGACTGCTGCTGCAATTTTTTCTCATCCGCAAAACTGCTGAAACTGGAGAATGCTGGCATAAATCCTACCATTTCTTGCAAATATCCAAAGTATTTCTTCCCTTTTTTGACATCTTCTGGTAATACACAGATCCCCAGATCTGATGCCTATAATCACTCTCCCTCTCTTCACAGAAAAACAGCAGAGGAAATAGTTGATACCCATAACAATTTGTTGTCCACAATTAGAAAGGAAAGCATTTGACTTCAGTTCAGGCCTGGAATTCATTCCAGCAGGGAATGGTGTAGGGGACAGGCAGGAATTTGACAAGATGCTTAGCAGGGTAGAGAGCACAAGCTTGCTCTGTGGATGCCCTTGCCTCACTGGCAAGGTTTACTTTAGTAAAGAGCTGCCAGTCATATGAAGTAGGACTCCAAGGGTCTATAAGATAGCTTGTTTTTCCCATTACTGCATGGCACAGTGGTTATACCCATAAGTTTGGTATTGGAATCATGCTACCTTTAGATCTGACATGTTCATATAAACAAGTATCCAACAAGTGCCATAATAGCCACAATTATCTTAATTGCTTTATTATTAATGAATTAATAGTAGCCACAATTATTTTGCAGATATGTGCAAAAGAGCAAGCATACAATGTTGAGCTAGTGAGAGGTAACTTCTCGCTGGAGAGACTGATGCTGTGGTCTGCAGAGTTTATTATCTCATGCACACACACAAGCATGGACTTTCAAAACCTGTAAGAGAGTTCAGAAAGTGGGATAGTTCCCAGTACCCCCCCCCCCCCGCCTCTCTCTCCAGTCAATGAATAAAAAGCAAGGGGACTGGCTGGTGTCTCCGTGCGGGTGTGAAAGGGAAGGGATAGCACAAAGGAGCGTCTTCCCTGCTTTCCGGGGCTCAGTGGGGCTACGGATGCTGTTCCTCTTTTCCACTCTCAGTACAGCCCAACTGTCTGAAAGAGTGGCTCCAGGGACCACTTTCCATTGGGATCAGTGTGTGGAGTGGACTTGATGCAGAGCAAGTAGTAGCAACATTTTAAGCTCGGCGTTTGGGAATGTACTGGGACTCCCCTCACTCCGCCCATAAGTGCAGCTTGCTCTAGAGATGGCTTTTCTGTGCTAGCACAGTGGCAAAGACGGGCACGTCTGCAGCCTGGCTCTGTGTGCATGCTGAAGGCATATGGTGCCCATTCAGAAGGCAACGAATTAACAGCAGACAGCTTTGTTGTGACTGTAGCCTTGCTATTAAGGATGGGCAGGGAAGGGCTACATGCAGACCACCCTAGAAGCTTTAACAAAATCTTTGTTATGTATGAAGTGTCGTCTTCAGGGGAATGCTTAGGACAGAATCAAATGACCATTAGTATGGGTTCCAAGCATCAAGGGCTAATGACAAATAGCTGTTGGGACTTCTGTCATGGGGGAGCAAGAAGGAATACCCTTCCCCATCTGCAAAGGCAAAAAACCCTAGACTTCTCCTTGAGAGACCACTGTTGACACAGCTGAGTAGTGCTTTATTCTGCAAGCGGTAATAATGTGTGGAAAGGCAAGATCTTGGGAGCAGTAGACAAAAGAACTGATGTTTCTACGAGTTACAGTTCCCTTCTTGCCCTACTTTTTGCTGTGGAGATGAATCTGTGCTGCTTTGTCTTTGGCTACAGGCTCCTAAATACCTTCTCAGGGGAAGTTCAGCACCATTCTGGCTCTACTAGTACATGGGCTCCTATGCCTTTGTACTGGCATGCCGCCCAAATGAGAACTGAGCCCCAGAAACAAACAGCCTCAAATTGTAGACAAGTCAGGATTTGGATCCTGATAATTATACAGTACTCCCAGATAAGAAGACAGGGAGCTAACAAATAGCTCATTTTCTTTCCCCTGGCTGAGCAGAATGAATCAGGGAGGGGGAATTTCAGCAGCAGATACTTGCTACTCTGAGATTTCTGAATATAATATTTAGTATTTAGGTTTAAAGCCTAAGGGAGGGCTGCCATGCATGGGAAACAATATCACAGTAAGCAAAAGTCAGCAGAATTAATTCAGCTGGAACAGCCATTTATCCTACAAAAAAAAAAATTAAATCCCTTGTTTTCTTCCTTATTAATACATGACCATTTCTTAGCCCTCAGCCTGTAGCTAGGAAGAAAGACAAGAAGTTGCTTGTTTAGCTCTCAGAAATACCACGCCTTGGCTAGCTAGAGAGAGTTGATCATGCATGGGAATCTGGCTCTCTCCATCCAGAGAGAGATCAAAGGCACAGTGATTTAGCCTCCTGCATCCACAGTCCAGCACTGTTTGCGCTCATCTTCCACAAACATCATCACTCAGCAGCAGCTGCAAGAAAATCATTAAAAGAGCTAAACTGAAAAGAATGACATAAAATGCATGTTAGAGATCCCCCTTTTTGATAAAGATTAGGCTCCTTTTGGCTTTGCTAATTATTGAGCAAGGCCAGCTGTCACCGTGGCTATGGGAATGATCCCACTCTCTGCATTCTGGTTATTTCATACTCCATCTCCATGGTCCCGTAAAGGGAGCAGTGAGACAGACTCAAAGACCATCCGTCCTGAACTCTTGTTACTGCCAGCGGCAGCTGTGAGCTCCAGTCTGAAGGGGGGCTGCCCGGCAGCTAAGGGGGTCGGCCACAACCTCCCCGTTGTGTCCCCGTTCCATGCTAGCAGTGCTGAACTGTGGGGGTAGCGCAGTGGTAAACAGCAGCCCTGCTCCCGTCAAAGTGTTCACACCACAGATCAACAGCAGTGCTTGGAGGACCACTACTGCTGGGTCTGCTATGGGCAAGGACTGGGCAGAGCTTGGCTTTCCCAAACCCTTCAAATCCTGTCAGAGCAGAGTTGTGGGAAGAAACCCCATCCTCCATAGCCTGGGCAGGCCTTCTCTGACTAACAGAGGAACAGACATTTGAGAAAGGATGGAAGGCGCTGTGAGTGGGGATATGGCAAGGAAGAGGGCTTATCTGCGCAGCGCAGCGCCCAGCGAGGCACTCCTGCTGTGGAACAGGAGCGTCCGAATGGGGCCTCGAGCAGCGCGACCCAGCGCCGAAGCCAGCCCTGCTGTGGGACGTGCCTGCAGTGTTCTTTGCATCTGCGTATGGCCTTAGCATGGGGCCAGATAAAAGGCCGGGAAGCCAGCACACGGTCTCCTTGAGCTACACAGAACATTAGAATGAGACAGTGTAATGGGAAACACATATCTTCATCTGGGACTTGAGATCTGCGGCTCAGAGGAGCTGCCAGGATTGTCTGTTAGCAGCAGAGACAGAGGCATTTTCAGCAGCTTGGCCTTGAATAGTTCTTGGGGAGACTGTGCTGCTCAGGCACAGCAGGGCTCTGCTCACGGTGTGAGCCCGGGGGAGTCGGGTCTCTCTGTGCAGGGTGAGAGCTTGGAGGGACCCCTCGGAAAGGAGTTCAATTAACTTCATTGTTCAACTGTTGATTTTTGAGACAAAGAGCTACCCAGGCTCCTTCCCTCCCTCTACTCCAGTCTGCTAGGGGACTGTGTAAGCAGTGCAGTGTCAAAGCTGAGAAGGAGTCTGAACAGGGTGAGGTAATGTAGAGACAAAATTAAAAGGAGAGAAAGGGGATTTGGAAAGAAATAGAGAAGACGGGGAACCAGAAGATACTGGAAGGAGACCTGAAATTGAGAAGATTGGTCTTGAACAATGTAGAAATCTGGGAGAAGCAAGAAGAAATAGAAGGGAAATAACAACTACAGAAGTGAAAGAAAGGGGAATCTGAGGTACGTAAGGAAAGGAAAGACAAGAACAGGAGAAATAGAAAGAAAAAGGAAAGAGAATGGAAGCCAGCTGGGAAAGAGTGAAGGAAAATAGATAGAGTGGAAAAGTATGGGACAACTGCAGAGAAAAAGAATATTTGGTAGGAGAGAAAAGCCTGTAGTTGGGTTGTGGTAGCTTGGGGAGCATGTTGAGAGAAGAAAGACAGAAGGAAAGCAGTGGCACAGAGCAGACTCAGGGTTGTGGCTCTGGAGAGGATCAGAAAAACAGATGTCAAGAGAAATGAAGAGAAAACTCAGTGCAGGAAGGCATGAAGAAAATGGACGAAAGAGGAAGAGATAACAAAAGAGAATACAACAGATGGAATGAAAATGAGTGATGAGGAAAGGGAAATAGGGAAGAGAAAAACTGGAGTCAAAGATTATATCCTGGTCAGTTCTGTTTATTGTGTGCCTTCACTGTCATTGTAGTCTGTGCTTAGGCAGAGTTCTCAGGGATGTGATTTATTTCTTTTTAATAATTTTCTTTTTCAGTACTACCAAACTTCTGTTTCTCTCAAGTTTCTTACGGTGAAAAAGCCTTTGCCTACAGTGCCTCCGTTTGGTTCTGCCTGTATCTCTAAACTGTTCCTTTCTTTAGAACAAGAAGTCTAGCTTGTTCATATCAGAAGAGAATATGTTCAATTAAGAAACAAATACATTTTCAATAAGAATATGGAGATTAGTACTTATTATTGAATTGCACTACTTAGAATGGAGGAAATGTTCAATGTACTATCTCCACTTATAGGTGCAAAAAAATTTGCACATGGCTTAGAGAAACAATACAAAAATTGGCTGTTCTAAATTGTTTTGAGGATGGAATCTGAAAATTTGAGCAAAAAGGACCATGACTGGTATCTAATTTACATGCATAAATATATGACTTGAAATATATACTTTTCCTTTGTTCTAACAAAAGCCTAGGTGGCACTGGAGCTGCTTTTTGGGTTCTGCCAAGCTTGTACTGGAAAAGACTAATCTGATTGGATTTGACACCCTTACAAGAAAGGAACTGAATTTAAGACAAAAAGGAAAATTGAAACTCAGCAGGGCTCTGGACAGCAATTAGCCAAGTGCTTAAATTCGGGTTGTCACAATTAATCTTGCTGAGAAGAGCCTGATTCTAAGGTGCAGTTGCAAGTCCTTGGTAGAGCTGAAACTGAGGCTATAATTTGTGCCAATGTGCCAGGTAATAAAGCTGCACACAGTTATGCAGCCAGCACAGCTGAAAATGCCCATTGGGTAGGATCCGCTGTGATTTACACCAAAGTGTGTCTGCAGGAGCAGGACCCCAAATAACCCAGTCATAGATGATTTCAAGAAACTGGTTAAAATGTTTTAAAAGCTCTTAAATTTCTTAGGAAGTATAAGCTTGTATTGTTTATCCCATGTAGGCTTTCCAGGTAGGGACTTATGCTAGTTCAGGGGTCTCTGCCATGTCTTTTGTTACTCAGAGCAGGCATGACCTAAAATTGCCTAAGTGCTTTGGGGAATTATATCCCATATGAATCCCTAATGGCTAGTAAGAAGAAATTATGATTACAGACAATCTTCTGCAAGTCAATATTAAGAGTCGCTTTTACATCCAGTGATGAATGAGATAGTTGTCCCAGATGGATGAAGCTTTGACAAATGGCATGGAACAGAATTAGGGTATAAAAATACTTTCATCACTCTCTGATGCAAATATGATTATTCTCTACCTTCTTTGCATCTGTGGAAACCAGTGAGTCAGCTTGTTTAATATCAAATCAGACCAAATTCTGCTCAGAATTAATAACCAGCTGCCTTTTGGCAGCTTGCCTTCTGCATCTGATTGACTCTTCCACTCTGCAAAAATATTTTCAGACTCGCTGTTGATGACAAGTGGATTGAATTATAAATCAGGGCCATACTCTGAGGCTGGAAGTAATCTAATAAAAGAGATAAAATAGGCAATAAAGGTGACTTTTGATGAGTGGAGATATTGATTGGGAAATTTACTCTGGTAAAATTTGTGATTACTTTCGACTGAAATATTTCCTGCATCTCAGTGACTTGTTATCCTGGCACTTCCTTGTGATTCAGTGTGCCTTTGAATTTCCACATCCAGCCATTTCCCCCAAAGCATGGAGAAGGACTTCCAGTTCTTCTCACTGTCTGGAGCTGTCTTATCTCTTGACAGTCTCATCTCTGAACGCTGCGTGAGCGGCCACAGAATGGGAGATCAGGAGGTCTCAACAACAAAGCAGAGCTCTGATCAGACCCCAGATCTGCTTCTGTGAAACTCAGTGGCAAAAATTCTGTTCAGCAGTGCCTAGTCTCAGCAGATGATGCTGGCTCATCAGTTACGTTCAGGAACATTCATCACAAAATCAGCTGGATGTATATCCACATTACAGCCAATCAGGAGACACAATGAAATACCACTTACAAATTCTTTCTTCTTTTTTAAGCTTAATTACTTCATAAAGTTAGGAGTGATTAACTTTTTACCTGTGAATATCCTGGCAGGTGCACAGTTACTGGAGTATATGGTGCTATTCATTTGGTGGAGGTCCTGACAGATGCTTTCTGTGGCAATAATGACCAACTTTGGTGATTTGCAACATGTTTCCTAAATATACACATTACAGCTCTCCAGGTGTGTGAGCTTAGAGAACATCCAGCCAAAAATGAGCCCACTGTAATTACATTTTAATAGCAGATGTGCAGTTTTTCTTCTACCCTTACATATATTATCAGTTGTGGAATAAGTAGGAGAGAGATAAATTGCCCTCGGATGACTCCAGTGCTGTCCCTGTGACAGTGGCTGTTTTGCCCTTCAAGGGCTTCCCAGTGGGTAGGTAAGCTGGCAGATCCAGAGCAGTGGAAAGCAGCTGGGGTAGAATAACCTGACATGCATCCATCCTGCTCTCTTTCTGCTGTGAAAGCAGGCAGAGAAAAGCTCTCTTGTGTCCTTGGAGTTTTGCATCATGGACCTCCCAGAGACATTGCTACAGAGACCGGGGAGGTCCTGTCTAACATCACAAATCACGGCATCAGTTTCAAACTATGAAATTCAGTAATACTTTTAGTGCCTATTTAGCAGCTGGCAACCTTAGGTTCTGCTCCATAATATAGCACCTAGTCTATATGGATTTTTTTGACTTTAGGATCACAGCCTGGCCACAATCAAGCCTCATGTGAAAAATTCTTATGGTTGATTTACAGAGCTCTCTGCCAGCCAGTCCAACCATATGAATCTATGCTGACTTCTCAACAGTGATGTGTCTCCCATTTAACAAGATTGTACATACCCACGTTCACAACAGAGAGTAACTTTGTGTAGGATAGGACCGGATGCAGAAACAGTGATTGCAATGGGCCTTGCTGGTGGTGGTATGAAGAAAGGAGGATCAGCCTGGCTGGGAGAAGACCAGCTGTTGAACTGGGGCTAGTAATGCTGAAAAGCAAATAATGTGGCCAAGATTGCTCAGTTAAAATTGCTTCCTGAACCAATGTACGTGGGTGTGTAAGAGCTGTATTTTTAGAAAATTGAGAAGTAAAATTCCAAAGAGATATGAATGACAGATATTATTTGATCTCATGTATTGGGAAATAGCACTGGAGTCCTTCCTTTGCTCCCTCCCTTTTGCAACACAAAGGAGGATTGGGCAGTAGAGCATGGACAGGTTTGGTCTGCGCGGCGTTCAAGGAGCCTTCCTACTGATGCTGACAGTTACCGTTCCCACTAGGAGCACAGCTGGGACCAGCAATAAACATTTTAGAGGTTTCCACACAAATTAAGGAATGCATTTAGAGACATTTGTCCTGTATTGAGCAAATATTTCTGGGATTGAGATGGCTATGGCTTTATGCCTAAATGTCATTCTCCCAACTAATTCTTATGTGCTTTTTGTCAAGAACAGACTTCCTTTTGTCACCTTCTCATTACCGCTGAGTCGGACATGCACCTCCAGGTTAAATTCTGATTGTGGTTTCAAACCAGTAGCAAAACAAACGGATGTCAGTTTTATGGGTTGGTTTACCTGAGATAAGAATCTGATTATCACACAGATAAAAAAAACATAAAATAAGAGCAAAGTCAAGCCAGAATGTGGTGACACACTATAGCTGTCACCTTGGTGACTTTTTCCAACAGAAGAACCTATTATTCAATGAGTATTAAGTCTGAATTACTTTCTGGCCTCTGGAGGTAGTAATCCTGACAGGTCAGGAGGATGTGCCGGATTTAATATCCTGCTCGATGACCTTGGCATCACTACTATTTTAATTACGAGTTCTTGTCCCCACTTTTCATATACGTTCTTTTCCTTTTTGTTCAGGTCTGTGACACTAAACTGGTTAAAAAAAAAAAGCTATATGTAAAGGAAAGGCATAACCAAAGGAAGGTAAAAAGAAAAGTGAGAGGTTTCTGGTTTTGTCTTTCAGAAATGAAACAAATACTTCTAGCAAATGTACAGATATTTGTGAATTTTCCAGCTCAGGTGCCCTGCAGCATCTGAAACTGATTTCCAAATAGGATCTTTATGGGTAGTCATCTTAGCAACATGTTTATTCTAATTATGTTTCTATTTTAAATGGGCCAAATATGCATCTAGTGACAAAGAAATGCCTGTTTCTAAATACAGCCCTCTAGGTGTGTTTTGCCTTTTTCTCATCAGAACATTTTGTAATTGTTAATTAGGAGTGCAGAAAGAAAGAGGCTACTCCAGAATCCCACAGCCACCCTGTATGAGTAAATATGAGCACTTGCGTGTTCATCTTCAAATTACATGTAATAGCTTCCTATATTGAAAAAACAGCAACCTATCCTGGTTTCCTGGCAAACATCCAGATTTCATCTTGTCAGCCAAACCCAGGAAAATGCTATTTCTACTTACCAGTTTTAATAGTTACTGTCTTTGATGACTTGGGATTGCCCACTGTCAGGAGTGTCCCTACACTGATTTCTCTGTGAAAGAAAGGTGCTGGTATCTATCCGTTCTGCGACTTGGCAGCTGGTAGTGCCAACCTTCAGGCTGACCTTCTCCTAACTGCTAAGATGCTCACCAGGCTTTGCCTGCACAGACCATTTCATATGTGTTCACTGGTTTTGAGAAAATAATACAGTCTGTGAACATAGGATTTCTCAAGCTCACAGATTTGTCAAGGCCAGACACAAGAAGAAAAAAAGGTTATCCTGACCAGGCAAAATGTTAAGATACAATTGCAGAAAAACTTAGAACAACACAAATGTTAAAAAAAAAGGATTTCTTTTTATTTGATTTCCTTGATGTCATTGGATATCTCAGCTGACAGGCCGGGGAGTGACTGAGCAGCACTTGCCTCCTGAATGCCTCCTCTCAGAAGTGACCTTTGCCTTCAGCCTGGGAACTGTCACCACGGCCTGCCCTGAGGAGCTTCTGAGACTGCATCCTTCCCACCTCTCCTTTCCTCAAAAATCGAATCTTCTCTCACTTTTTTTTTTGCCTGTTTTGATTCACAACTCACTTTGCGTCCTTTATGCAATAGATACATGGATTTGGGCTTGCGCAGGAGTTTTTACACAATACAGCCACAAAAATTGTCATTTTCCCCTCTTTTTTCATGCTCTGTGAGACATAGAACACAAATGTAGCAAGTGGGTCCCCTTGTCCCTTTCTCAGAACTTAGTTTATCCCTCTAATACACGTGCTTGAAACAAATGTGTTTCCTTCTAGTAAAAAGTCCTCCTCCTGATCCAGCAATTCCAAAATGATGACAATGTATAAGGCAATGTCTATCATAAGGGCACAAGACACAAATTATAAGACAATGTGTATCAGGAAATGTTCTCAGTGGACATGAATCCTACCAAACTAGATGTCTCTGATTCACTTTCAGCTTTCCATAAAAGTTGCACAGAATAATAACAGCTTTAGTAACTGGAGTGCTCTATCCTTTTACTCCAGCTTTTGGCAATTCTAGGTGCTAATGCTATCGCATGATTTTATCCTGGAAACTCCCCCTCTGGTTCCTGCTGATGTATTGAGCTTTCTCTTCACTCTATGTTATAAGCAGGATCCTTTTTCTTTATAAAAGCCACTCAGCAATAAGCAATAAGGTTTCTAGAGCAAAAGACTATCCAGTGAACTGCAAACCTCTCCCTTTCTACAGACCACTCACAGTGAATTAAATGGGAAAATATCTAATCTACTGCAATGACTTGTCACAAAATATTATGGTACTTAGCATTTCTTTAAGACACCAGGAAACAGTATGTCTGACATGCCCATGAGAGCACTGAGGAGTCTGAAATGATTTTACTGCAAAAGTATCAGAAAATTATTTTTTCTGAGAACCACTTTCTCCAATGTACAGACTAATCAAATGCTCTTTCAGGCAGACCTTTGATTTTGAGGAAAAGGAAAAAATGACAAAGTTTAGCTTCACAGTTGTGATCCAAACCCACCAAAGTCAGTGGAAAGATTCCTGTATATCTTGGATCTGAAAGGGAACTAGCAGGGAAGGCAGGTTGTGTCCCATTCCCAGCGACTGTCTGCATCATGCTGTAAGCACAGAATGGCCCCGATGTTACCCAACGAGACAGGCTGCTTGGAAATGCAAGGGGTAATTTGCAAAGAGTGACAAAGAATCGTTCCACTTAATAAAAGATCTTGAACCCACACCCATTTCAGCTTCGCTGCGGAGTTCATTTTCCACATTTGATCAGGCACCTGAACCATATGCTAAGTGAATTTCTGTGGTGGCCCACCATAGACTTGTGCAGATGAGGCACATCAGAAAGGTGGACATACCTTTTTGTTTGTGCTGGCACGGCACGTTGGCTTAGGGTTGGAACCATTCATTGCTCTGTGGTTTAAAGCATGTACGAACAGTATCATCTCTTTGACTTGTTGGGACTTGGCAAGCTCAGCTTTTGTTTGTGTTGTGTTATACATTTGTTTATTTATAGCAGTTAGGTCTTTCTTAAGCACATCTGAAATGAGCAAATTTGATTTTATGAGGCAAAGATAAGCTTGGGGGCAGGGAGGGGAGAAAGGGGCTCCCTCTAAAAATGTTCATTAGAGGCATTTGGAACAAGTGATTGTGAAAGCAAAGCAAGCTGTTTGCAAGTGCAAATTATCCAGTTAATTTATATAAGAAATAATACTCGGAAATGTGCTGCTCTGTTGAAACAAACTTTGCTTCACAGAATTGCTTCAGTATTGATAGGAAGATTTCTGAGAGCCAGGGTGGCCTCTCTGCCCACTTGCAGACTCAGAGGAAGTAAAATAAAAAGGTAATCCTTTCGGCCAAGTGGCAGGGCACAATCAGTGCCCAGGTCCTTTGCACGATCGTGCTCAGAAGGGTTTTCTTTTTGCTCAGAGGGAAACAAATGAAATCTCAAACATGGAAAGCTCTTACAAAATAGAGCTGGCCATTTCTGATCCTCAGTGTGTTCGTGCCTTGCCCTACTCTTTTGAAGGAAATAAGAAAGACATTTCCTTTGAAAAATAAATTTAGTTTTCCCAGTAGCTTTAACTTGCATCTCTTTGATTTTATTCACAGAATTCAAAAACTCTTGTGTTAGTGAGATAGGTATGTTTCCATCTTTTCTGTTTTTTTTTTCATGTGAGATACCTGTGTGTGAAGTATTCTCTTCTGTTACTGAGTATTTCAACAGGAACACACCATTAGGCTAAGCACTCTGAGGCTGTAAATTGTTATGATAATGTCTGAAATGTGTTATTGTACTCCATTTGTGGGTTTAGCTCATTGACATCAGTAGGACTACTCCTGATTTACCTTGATTTGAGAGATGGTATGAATACATTGTCAAAAACTAATGTGCCGTAAGTGAAAAGAAGAAACATTCAGGGGATGGAATTCAGATATTTTGTTTGTGGTGGTTCTTCAAGTATTATGCAATACAAACGAGCAGAACAAAGAACAATAAAATAACCCAGTGAGAGAAGTAAATCCTGCTTACAACAAGCTGGAGAACTCCAGCTGGCGTTTCCCAGCCCCAGAGAACTGTTTACCTGGCATCTGCTCTGGGCTTCATTTCTGCAGCTGGAAGTGTAGGGCTGCATTCCTGGTTTCAGCCCAGCCTTCACGCCCTTACTCACCTGTGTAGCTGGACCAGCTAGGTCCAATGGTCTGTTTGGCCTCCTGTCCCACCCTGGAAGTGGGCAATAGCAGGTGCTTAGAAAAGAGTAAGGCAAGGAGCAAGCATTAGGGAATACTTCTTCCATTTTTATATTCTCTGAATTTCCACAGTCTGTGGGTTAGGCATTTCCTGACTCAGAGGCTCTATCGGATGTCACGTATGCATGAGCTCTTGATGGCTATTCTTCCGTGGATGTATCTGATCGCTTTCTGAACCCACGTGTAGTGTTGGCCCCCTGTGGCAGCACCTTCCACAGCTTAATAACGGGAGCAGCAGCAGGTCCCGAAGCCCTCAGAGCCGGGCGCAGGGCTGCAGAAAGGGTTCGAGTGGGCCGGTTTGCAAGTTGGGAACCATGCTGTGTATGCACTGTCAGCAGGTTGACAGACTTCTGCATTACACTCTCTTTGGGTATTCGTGTCAGTGGTTGTGTGCGTCCGAACAGGCCCGGCCTGGCGGCTTGGTGAGTGCGAGGTGAGGAAGGGAAGCGTCTAATGCCTGCAAAATGGGCCAGAGCCCTGACAGACTGTGTCTCAGTGAGTCTGGGCTTGTGTTTGCGAATATGAGACGGGGGCGGGGGGGGATCAAAATCACTTTTGACTTCAAAGAAGTAGGTTGAGCTCACTGGGGAATAAATATTTTGAGAAATGTTTGGAACGAATCTTGTTTGTACAGAAAAAACCTGGTAATTTATAAACACACGATCAAATCAGATCACATTATTTTGTATTCCCAGTTGCAAGGAATCTTCCCTAGCAGGGGGAATTGTGCTTAACTCCTTAGTATAAATGACTTTGGTTTTCCTTGTAAGAGAGCTGTTTGACCAACAGTGGTTAAGGTCTAGTATTGTTCAGAAAAAGGCTTCTGAGCTCATTTCCCTTATGTTGTAAGTCATTGTCATTCATTGACTCTCAGTCATTGTAATTCTTTACTATGAGTTAATGCCAAATAATCTCTTTAAATTTTATGAGCCTCTTCTTTAGGATGAACGGTGACTGACTCTACTCCACACCCCTTTACCCTCTGGGAAAAAGAGGGAGAGAAAGAGGACTGCAGAGCAGATAATGGAGCTCTGTATATTGTAAAAAAGTTATCACCCTTCTTTATTACCACAGCATTACCCAACTGAAGTACCCTTTGCAAAACAGTTTATTCAACTGGGCTCATACAAAGTATTTGTTTAGCTAAAATGTCATATCTTCTCTATTGCCACTTTTGCATTAATGTTATTGGAAGGCTCATCCAATGACCTTGAGACACTGTCTTCCTGTTTGCTCACATAAAATATTTATACTCTGTATAAATATAGTGCCTCTTAATTGACCTTTCAGCATATATTATTATAATATACTGTAACCATTATCCCTTATTTATTTATTGCAGTGTGCAGATATTTTTATCGCTCATAATTCAATCATTGAAGAGTAGAGCACACTTAAACAAGTGCTTTATTCTTCCTTTTCATTGATTTGATGCACTTAATATTTATACAAAAACCTATGATGAAGAATTCTGGTCTTTGAAATGAGAATAGTCATAACCTTGGGCCTGAAGAGTAGCCTAATTCTTTAGAAACAGCAAACTGATTTCAGTATCTCCTACAAAAAATGTTCCAAGATTTATCTAAGTTTGTCCTGTTTTAGGTACCAGTGCCCTGGTGTGAACCTAGTTCTTAGGGGGGAAGCAAATGAATGGGAAATTCCTGTCTAACAAGTCTTCCCCAGTCTTTCCTGCAAAGAGATCCCACCCTAGTAGTTTTTATATAAACTTCATTGTAGCATGTTGTTCTCCTTGCCCTTATGAACCATACTGCTGATTCTGATAAGCAAATTTTTGTGCTCTCTGAGAATCCAAATTTCATTTTCATTTCATTTTCATATGGATTTTCACATAACGTATTTGATTTAGTCAAAAGTGAAATGTGAAATCTGGAGCCAGATCTGGTTCTGAATTTGAGAGTCCCTAAAAGAGAAACATGAGAGGCCATTCAGACTCAGTGTTTTGTTTCAGTCTATACTCATAACCTGGGGACACTGTCTTTGATGGGGATGGAGCAATATTCTCTTATTACTATAACTAATGACATCTTTTTGTAAATTCAGGTGTCTTATAATTCATTTACTGTAGTGCTTTCTATGTGTTTGTAGGAACAGTTTTATCTTTAGTAGATCATGTTTTTCCAGCTGCTCAGAAGAGCAATCTATAGAAAACAGCTATATGTTTCAAGTGATGGGATTTTTATCAGATCATAATCTTTCTGTGCAGGCCTTTGCATTTTAAAAACAAATCAATGACTATGATGTCAGAGTGTTTATCATTTCAGTCCTGGGAACATTTTCTTGGCATCCGGGTTTGATCTTATAGGTGTGTCTAATTGTTATAAAGCCACAGCTGTGTGAATTATATTTCCTCGGAAAGTCTGCCGTGTCTTAGGATTTCAATGGAATACAACTTCTCTCTCATTTCTCACCTTTGAATTGTTCTGAAGCCCAGAGCATTTTTGTAATTGAATTATAGGTTTTGCAGGAGAACATAAAACAACACTTCCTACAACCTCAAAGGCAATTTTTTTCCCCCTTTGGATTCCTACAGAAGAACAAAGACAGTTCAAAGTTGGTCTCATTATTTAAGCCCCGGAGCATATTTATAGTGTACATTAAAAAAATCCTTATTTTTCTGCTTTGCAAATAAAGTGCTAGACTTTCCTTTAGGTGCTTGCATATGGGTGTTAAAGTGAAAAACAGCACTCCAAATTCAAAACTTCGTTGTCATTTGGGGCTTTATTTACATTTTATCCAGGGATGGGGGAGATGTCATACAGAAATCTGCTTTTCTCAGAAACTGTTACTTCTGTCTCTGTTTCTGATAAATTCAACTTTGGTCCTATTTAGATAATAAGCTGTCATTTTTAGATTAGATCAATATGCACGCAACCATTTCTGTTTGGTATACAAGCAAATGCATGTGTGCTATATGCGGGTACTGAGGTATTTGATCCTTTTTTGTTTCGGTAACGTTCCAGTGTGAAACATTCAATACCAGCTTAATTTCTAAAACAAAATACAGGTAGTTTCATTTAGACTGATAGGCCTTCCATCCTAAGGAGCAGCATGAGGACTCCTTGTCTGAGTGATTCAGAGTCAGTGTGGGGGTCAGGGGACCACCGTCAGAAAGGCAGAGCATCTTTCTACCTAGTCTCGTGTTATGATGCTGGTAAAGGGAGGCTGGTTGTTAAATTCATCCATGACGCATTTCAGCTCAAATTCAAGCATACTGGGTTGGCATAAGATGGAGCAAAGGGCAGCAGGCTGTGCGGGCGGCTGCGCTGGCTTATGCCGCAGACCTGCATCGCTCCCCAGCTTGTTTCCAGCAGGGACGGGCAGCAGGTTCCTGCCAGAGTGTAAGAGCGGGGCAACACACAACAGTGTCTCCCAGCTTCCAGCAGTTGGCAGCTGAAAGGCTCCCTAAACCAGTGTTGTCTTTCTATTTAATAGGAGTCTGTGCATGTTTCTTGAATTCAGCTAGCCTTTTTTTGAACCTGAGTTGACTCCTGGCATGTGCCGTATGCTATATGTTATGTCAGTGAGTTGTACAGTTTAACGGAGAGCTCTCTAAAGTTTGATTGGAGCCTGCCACACAACCAGTGCCCCGTGCTTTATGTATTATGAGAGTGAACAGCTCTTTGCTACTGATTTTCTCCATGCCATTCAAAATTTGATAGACCTCTCTAATATGTCCTTCAATACAGGCTGCTATTCCCAAGTTCCCTCGTTCCTAATAAGCATTTTTTTATTTGAAGCGATCTGTGTGCTTCCCTGGCCAGTTGGCCTAGGTGGCATCTCTCTTTCAGAGACTCTTTGCTGTGGAATTAATGACGAGGTATTCGGTAACTTCGTCTTTCCTGTAGCCAAATTCCTCTTTATGTTTTGGGCTCCCCACTGGAGTCCAGTGAGGGCCCTCACTGTGTTCCCATATGTACGTGGGTGTCCATCACAGCCAGAACTTCATCTTGTTGGATAGTTCCCTGCAACTAAATGGCTTCTGCAAAGGAGGTGTTAGTCAAGGGTGATCAGTCATCTATTGCAAGGTCCAGCACCTCAGTGCAAGGCCAGGAATCACATGGGCAGACTCTCTCCAGACACAGTCCCCTTCCCATGAGACCACCTTTCTCCCAGGCAGCCATTCAGGCTTTCCTACCGCCGAGGTGTGGCAACATCACTTCCTTTGACATCACTGCAGCTTGTATCAAAGGTCGAGAATTTCAGCTGCAGTTAATGGAAGCAACCAAGTTTAATATGGCAGAATTGATTAAACTCAGAAGCAGAAGAGTTGAGACCTCTGTAAGATGCTTCTGCTTTCTGATCCAGGGCTCACATGTACTTTAGGTAGAGCCAGCTTAATTGCCAAGCATGATAATGTCAGTTTTCCTCATCTGCTTGCTGAAGAATTACATTTTCTTTCTGCAGCCCATAGTAGCATTTTTTCATTTCCTTTCATTTGCAGTGTCGTCTGGATATCTAACGCATAAATGTTTGGGGGGAGATTTGGGGAAATTGCTTATGCTTTATGGAAAAGCAGTGGGCTGCTGAATCCTTTCATCCAGGCAAGAACTTCCTCAAACTGAGCAGAGTCCTCCGCGCAGGAGCTATGCTGGCGATGGAACGGGGTTCAACCTGGCAGAGGGAGGGCTGCTGCGGGGTGGCCGTGGCAGCTTGCGAGCTGTCGTGGTGCACTTCCCTATGCTGCGGCAGGGTTATGGTAGCACTGGGCTGACCCAGAGGATGTGGGCAGAAGTGAGTCGTAGGTCTTAGCTGCTCACCCAGCCTAACCTTTTGCTGCAACAGAAGCTGTTATCAGTTGCCTGTGAGTCATTCCCAAAGGACCACCACCCTTCCGGCTCTTTAAAGCAGATGGCGCGTCCCTTGTGGCCCTGGGATATTGGGAGTTTTCTGGCATACAGGCCACCCCTGGATTAGCCTGTGCGATCATTAGTAGGCACATCACTCACACCAAAGCTGAGATCAGCCCTACTATGGACTGCTCCAAATGTCACCCAGCCAATAGCGCTCTCTGCACACATGGCTGATGCATCAGACTACTGTTAAGGAGCAGCTTGTACCTCCTTTGTGACCTTGTGTCAGGGTCCTTGGTTGTAAAGGCATCTGAATGCAACGAGGTTTCTATACGAGGCACGTTCTGGTTGGAGAAGGCATTGCATTATCCCTCTGTTTCCGTTTGTCATAGGACGGAAAGGAAGCTGTTCATCCGGCTGCACGGTGTTATCATGCAAAGTTTTCCAAATGAGGTGCATTCAGAGGACATAACAGCACTGTAGTCTTCAAAGGCTGTTTTTCATTCTTATTACAAGAACTAAGAGAAATCAGCCAGTTGTGTAGAGATGGAGCTCCAGGCACTTCAGTAAAAAGGCATCAATTTGAACTGAACTGTGAAGCTTTACACTGGGACAAAGGGGGAAAGATTACGTCAGTGAGGCTGTCACTGAGATCCCACAGGATGCTGACCTCACCTTTGTGCCTGTGCTGCTGCTGGCCCATGTTTTACCTCGTTCCCAAGCAAGTAGTCCTGTGAGGATCAAACCAGCCGCCTGGAAACCTCGTAAGTCTTCCAAAGCATACCAAACAGAAAAGGAAGAGACCAGCCATGCCCATGGTATAACCCACTGCTCGGTTTGGATGGCTTGTGTTTGAATCCTAGCTGTACCACTTCTACTGCTTCTGAAGTCAGTGGACTTGCAGGGGAGATGAACTCATCCTGTCATTTGTTGTGTTGCTCCCTCCACTACCATTTGATGGCTACAGAAGAAAAATGCAAACTGTAATTTCCATGCTGTCAATTCCATAGCTGTTACTTAAACTGTAAAAGAAAAACATGCAAAGCAAATTTTTTTGCTGAGATCTGATAGGGAAAAATGGGAACTTCTGAGACACTAACAAAGACCCATTCAGCAGGAAATCTTCAAGATGCCTTGCAAGCTTTAGCCTTATGATTTCCATTAACTGTAGCAGGAGTCACGCAGCTAAATCCTTGCACAGTGCTTTGAAAAGATACCCCACTGGATTTAAAGTCTTCAGTGGCCTTTCTCACATTTGCCATCACTTGCCTTAGACTTTATTTCTACAGAAAGTTTCTGTGATTTGAGATACTTCCACCAGCTTCTTCTGCGTGCGTCTTTTCTAGAAATGTGCTTTGTTCATTTTTGGGTTGGTCCTGTAGTGATTAATATCTGAGTAAAAGCCTTCCCTGACTGATATTTTCAAATACTGTTGGCTGCATAAGCTGGCACTCTCCATTCAACTCACGTCCTCCAAATCTAGGGGAGATTTCCAACTTCACTCGGTCTATTGTAGAAGGAAGATTAATATCTCATAGGACTGTTGATAGTGCAGGTCAGGAATGTCTACAGAAAATAAGGAAGCAGGAAAGGAAACTAGGCTGTGTTATTTAAACTCTGAGAACCTAGTACACACTGGATGATTCCAAAAGCAAGATGAAAGCAAGCTATCATTTAATAGGAGAGAGGTATTTGTATTTATTTCAAGAGCAGACGGGTCCCTGTCAGAGCCATGAGACATTCTGTAGTTTTTTGATTATTATATTATAGGCTAAAAGATGGGGAAAAGGGGCAATTTACCTGTTTTTTTTCCCATTTTGTTAGTTATTTTACCAACTAGGAGATATACTTATTGTTTAAATCTCAAACTGATGTTAGCCATCCATGTAAAAAGGAAGGCTTTTGCTGATGCTCTCCAAGCATTTTGGCTTCTGTCTGAAAGGTAACTGCCTTCAAGCCCCATGACTTTTTCAAAGAAATTCCCAAGTGTAACTCTGAGTTATTCAAGTAGATAAAGCCATCCGTTATCTGGTAGGTATAGACATCAGTAGTCACATGCGTGGATTAGCACTTGCTAGTGAGATGGACCCTACAGTAGCCAGTTCTAGAAGTGTTCTGATGGCTCTGGAATAAATAGTAATCTCTTAGCTGTTTATATTTTGCTACAATAAGCTCTGCTAATAAGCAAACCATATAAGAGGACATAGCCCATAGCAATCTGGTTTGGCAATGGATGTAGCCAGCTAATTAGAGAAGCAAGTTGATGATGTTGTTTTTAACAGGCTGGGGGAAGAGTAGAAAATGAATAGTGACACTTAAAATATTTTGATTTGTAGGCAACAGATTGGAGATGGAGTTCAAACCACATTGTTTAAAATTGCTTGATGGCAATCAGAGCTTCTTAATGTTCCTCTGCAGCGAAATAAGTTAAAAAAAAAGAAAAACTCCGGATAAAGTAGACATCCATTTCACTTCAGAAAAAGTGAGGTAAATGTTGCACCCAGAGCAAGCAAGGAGTTAGTGAGGTTTGACTTCCAACACAGGAAGAGTCAGCAAGAGACCTTAGGTAGTAACATCTCCTGTCAAATATGGTGAAATAAAATACCTCGGGTACGTCCCAACAAACGCAAATACATTTGCATATGAGTGGACTGTCTTGTTTTCTGCCTTACCACATCCAAACAAGCATTTAGGTATTTATATCCCTAATGATTCTCAGTTTAGTCTCCTAAACAGGAGGAGACACCTATCTAGTTTCAGATCTGGGCCCACTGTGATCTACTGAACTATATAGTTCCAGTATTTGTTTCAGAGAGTGGATGCAGGAAAGAGAAGGTTACGTATATGTACATATTTATGTGCATTCAGTCCCCTTAAATGGGCTTCAGTTCTTGCTCGAGGCAATCGCATCTTTCTATTTCTTATGTTTCCACACGTAAGCTTTTGTTCATTACACAGGCCCGAATTTCACAGGATCAGTAACTAACGTCAGTGGGGCAGGTGGAAAAGTGAGGGAGGACACGGAGCAGTCAAGGAAAACCATGAGATTTGGCAGTCCTTGGTGTGGAAGCAGCTGGGGAACAGGAAGAAATGTCCAACCATAGAGCAAAGCTGAAGCCAGTCTAGCTTGCTGTTGAGTGACTGTTATGCTGAAGGAAGAGTCAGCTATTGGTGATGCCATCACCAGAATTTGTTCACTTCAGAGTAATTTTAGGCAGATTTGTAGACAACTGCTGACAATAAGAATGGTAGGTGCCTTTTTCCAGAGGGGAATCAAATGTCAATATCAGTCTATTCTTTTTTGCCTCACAGTAGGTCCTCTCTCAGCACAAGAACGTAAAAGCAGACCTACTAGCCTGGAGCAGAAGTCTGACTTGTCCAGTGTCCTGTCTCTGACAGTGGCCAATAACAGATGCTTAGTAGATGCAAAAGGCATGTACAGGATAAACCTTCCCCGCAACCTTCTCCCAGCTTCCAGCAGCTAGTGGTTTAGAGACTTCCGCCATGTTCTTGGCTTTCACAGCCATTTCGCTGACTCTTTACACCATGTTGGTCCAGTTTGCTATCCTTTGTGGAGAAATTTTGGAGGCCTTCTTTGTCCCAGTGGGTGTATTTTGCTGTTTCAGAATAAAAGAGGAGATAGGCTTGGGTCTGAGCCGATGCCCAGATGTCTTGCCAACTGGAATCTCTGTTTGCAGTGATTTGCTCGGTTCTCTTGTTGTTTTCAGCTGCACAAATAATCTGTTGATGGATATTACAGGGGAACCTCAAGCCTGCTTTTTGAATGTAGTGAATAAAATGGAATATTCTCCATATAAAAATTACTGAGTAATCACTATTTATCATATCTGTTGATAAACTGAAAAAAGAGCTATTTAAAACTTGCACACATATCTATGTTAAACCTTCCTATCAGCATTTTCCTTCCTTATCAGCATTAGTTCATTCTAATAGCATTGTAAAACTGAATAACATGAGCAGAATTTTGAACAACTTAAGTAAATTAAACTACATTACGTATGTATCTGAATATAGATATGTGCGTGTGTGTGTGTATATATATGCGTACAGCTACATGCTTACATATCTATATATAGAGAGAATTTATTCTCTTGGCTTGGCATTTCCTAGTGTTTTAATCATCAGGAGTAGTATAGCAATAAATAAAATCTAGATTTGCTTTTGAGATTTTAACCTAATAAAAATATAGTCCTTGTCTAAGAAAAGAAAAGAATGGTATCTCTGGGGGTGTCTGAGATGTGGAACTCTAACAGCTGAGTTTGGGTGGTTAGAAATTGCTAGCTATGCTACTTCTGTTATTATTGACATGAAAAAACACGATTTACCCTGCCATCAGCACCTCAGTTTTATTTTACTTAGAAATAAAACAGCTATTCCCTTTTAGTTTGTGACCAGACTGTAACAGCCCGTATCAGTTTGAAACAAATGGGATGGCATCTGTACAAACTGGAACAGAAGTAATGAGGTAATAGCCTGTCCTATGCCATCACTTTTCTCCCTGGAATTGGCCTTCATTCAGAAAGCTCAGTCTTTTATGATTTAATGAGAAAGCTGTACAAGTTGGTCAGGTCCTGAAGCCCTGTTGGTTTCTTAGGCATTATTAATAGCCTTCTTTGTGAGTTCTTATTCACATGACTTGCTTTTAATGAACTTCAGATACCCATTCCGCTCATGTCGGTCTCCTTGACTAAAGAAAATACTAGAGTTTCAGCTACGGAAGGTCCAAAAACTTCCAGAGACAGGGAATGAAACTGAAGGAGATTTTTTTTAAACACTCTGAAGAAGGTAGATTAATGAATTTGACACTGGGGAACTAAATCGGGACCTTGAAACATTACTGTTACAGCCCTAGGGCTATGTGCTAGGGTCTGCAATGTGGAAGACTAGGGGCATGTAGTTTAACACTACTCATTTTGATAGTTCAATATATGGTCAAAAAAACTCAAAGGAAAGTTTGACCTTAAAAAGAGACCCCTGTATGCAGACTCACTCAGGCAGAGGAGATGTCTTTCTAGCCTTGGATATGGTTATTAGTATATAGACTCACAGTTATGGCACCAAAGATGTCACTGTACTCACGATTCATATTCATGCTCACGTGCTCTTATAACCAGAAAGATTCATATCCATGAAGGGACACAGGATTAAGCTTTAAATCATATAAATGCAGCTGAATTCCAGATTTTGAGTAATCTTCCAAGAATGGTACTTTCTTGCATCCTGTATGTTCATCTGTAAACTAAATGTAACAATGGTGAATTTGACTTCAAATACTATTTCAATTAAGCTAAAAAGACAATATTGTATGACAATAAATAGTTTGACTCTTTGGGAGATGGTGTCCATTTGCAGCTAGATAAATTTTGTTGAGCCTGCTGCTCACAGATCCTCTGTACTTTTTATTATACAGGCACTCTGTGGTGGTCATTTTGCTAAGTAAGGAAAGGATCTGTGAAAACCCAGTTTCTTTTTTTTTGCTCAGTAGTTTAAATAAAAGCAATGTAGCTTGCTATGTTTTGCTTGTCTCATTTTCAGCATTTTCTACTTAGTAGTCTTATTGAATAATTTGGGGGAATTCTTCTTGGAAAGCTCTCACACCTCTGTGCAGTGGTTGAGGGATATTCAGTTTAGCAGGGCATGGCATTTGGGCTGAGGAGTCCTTTGATTCAGACGGACAGAAGGCAGGAGACACATCTGTGGGAGCAGGAAGCAGCTCTGTGCCTCAGCTCTCCCACATTTTTGCAGTCTTAGTGTTGTTTCAGCTCCCTGCTTCATTCTCCCTTAACGCCCAGCTCCTGCCAGCTCTCTGCAGGGACAGTCTAAAGCCTTGTGCTGGAGAAGCTGCTGCTGCCCATGCCGCCGTGTTGCGGCTGCGTTGCGGCCGCGCGTCAGCCGTGCACACGTACTGCGCCAGCCGGTTCCAAACTGGCCATCTAGGCTGTTCAGCGCTAGAGTCAACCCTGTCTAGAAACACCTTTCTTCTGCTCCTGTCTCTCTGGTTAAATGTCTGCCCATAGTTTGCCCGTAGTTTCCGCTGTCTCTCACCTCTCATAATGAATTTTTTTCTTCTGCAGATGATCTCAATTTTGTTCTCTTCTATTCCGGTAAGAATACAATGGCTCAAATCATTTCCTTTGCCCATGACTTGATTTAATCATTCCTCTTTGAATGCAAGTCTTCCAGATCAGATTTCAGATTACAACCCTTACTTCCAAGATCTCTGCCAATTCTCTGCTTCCATTACCTATCTCTCTTCTACCCTACTGTTCCTCTGCCTGTTGCAATCCATCTTTCTATTTTGTCTTCCATGCCACCCACAGTACCTTGCAGAACCTCCATCTCTTCAAATGCATAGTTTCCCTGTAAAGCCCCACACAGTCAGTAACTAATATCAATGAACTAATCCTTTCTCTCCCACCTCATCGCCAGACTCAGCCTTTGATCTGTCACTAGGGTCTCAAAGAGTTTAGTGTTGGTGGAACATGGCCAGGTGAGAGAAAGAATTCTTCCTTTGCAGATCCCTGCAGGAAATGGCAGAGGTGCTTATCCATCAATCCATTATGCTCAACCCTTTTAAGGAGTAGACTTCTTTGATTTCTCTCTTGTGGTTATTGCCCAGAGTAAAACTGATATATTCTTTGAAAAAAACAGGGCAGAAAGCCTGGCTGTGGTGAGACTAACTCCATCAAAGGCACTGGGGCTGTGACTGGACCCCAGGTCTTCAGTACTAAAAGGAAAATTGCTGCAACATATGATTATGATTTCAGAGTGAGAGAAAATGTAGGAGGAAGCATGAAAATAGGCTGGTAATTTATACATCAGGATTTCCCGTGAGAGAAGAGACATAGCTATATATTTAGAATAATTTGTAATGCTTTACTTCTCTGCCTTCTTATGCACCTTTCTTCCTTCCGTTTTTAATGGTTGGCTCCAGGGCTTAATTTCTGTTAGGGTACAATTTAGGATCTGTCAATTTACTGCTCTTTTAACTCATGACCACCAGAGTGAAGGAACGTCTTCGTAAAGTCCATACCGAGTGCTAATGATGTTATGTAGTAAGTGGTAAATCAGAGCCTTGCCCTCTTCAAAGACGACATCTCTCCCATCAACACACACATAAAATTAGTGACTGCCCCTTTCTTACTACCTTTGTTTTCCTTCAGAAAAGGCTTAGATCAAAAACAGTAGCATCATAAACAGTCTGTGAAAAAGGTATCTTTTGCATGTATGTGTGCATGCATTCCTGCATGTGTTTGTGTGTGTAAACATACCTTTAATCATTGAGCAGATCATTCTGTTCACCAGCTCAGAGCCTGAGCTTATTATTTAATTAAAATACCTTTTCTCTCCATCAAAACCACATGGATCTTGCTTGCATGTGGCTTTATTTCCCCCACCCTGGATGTGTCTGTAATAGCAGCCACAGAGAAGAATTTCTGTCATTTTGTATTGATGACTAAAGGGTTAGCAGCCATCCAGGGGGAAAAGAGGGGGGGAATTATCTGGGTAGACTTACATTAGCCAGTTGACATAACAGCTACTTGGGTGGTATGAGGTTTCTGGGATGTATATGGACGTTTACTGCTTTCTCTTGCCAAAACATCTGGAATCCAAAAATCCAATCATTAGACAGCCACACATGTTAACAAAACAACCGGACAGAGAAAACAGGCTGAAGGGAAAATAAAAAAACCACGATAAGGCATCATTGTTACCCCTAGAAAATTAGACATTTAAGGTTGTACTTCAAAGCAAGTATTTTTATTATAGCATACTTGAACGGTTTGATTTATTGTGCAGCAGAGCAAGACTGTAGCAGATCCTCCTGCCTCACAGGGGAAAATGCATTCATTGTCCAAGGAAGCTGCACGTTAAGTAGTTATAAAAGCAGCCTGCAGATAAGAAGAGAACCTTATTCCTCACTATAGCACCTCTCCCTACACGCACAAAGCACTGGGAGAGGCTGTTTTTAGGAGCACAAAGTATCATTTCTGCTTTCCGATACTACAGCGTTTTAGTCTTGAAAGCAAGTAAAAGATATCATGGTTTTCACTGCAGGGCAATAAAAATGACAACAAAAGATAACGTCTCAGGCATTTGCAGGGATGATTTTACCCAAGGAGCTAAGGGGTAAAGGGAACTTTTTCTCCTGTCGCGCATACCTGCATAATTCCACAGCCATCCATTGCCACATCCTAGTAGATGGGGATTATGTTGGCCCTGATTTAGGGCATGTTCTGCACCCAGTAAGTGCTAGCACTTATAAAAACTCCTAGCACACCCAGAGGCTGTCCTTCACACGAGTTTCACCTCCAAGCCTTTGCTGACAATGGGAGGAGATGCCAAGAAAGGGCAATGAGCAGACAGAGGTATAGGATACTCTTGCACCTCAGTGAGCAGCACTCATGCTGCTTCCAAAAATCTCATCGCTTGACGATTATAATGCTTTTAACTGTAATCTTAAAAAAATGTTTTGAAAAATGTTCATAAACATGTTTCTGAATCCCTTTATGTAATTGAAACATTTTTACAAGATTAAAATATGGGGAAAGCTGGCACAAAGATTGTTTGAACAAGTGTGCTTGTGATTTCTTTTCCTAAGGTAACTAAGTGTAAGATTAGGGGACTTAACAACTGTGCTGGTGGAGTTCTGAGTGTTGTTTGTTTGAGAACACGAATACATTGCTTGCAAAGCCAGGAACTTTGGGAGAACGAAAAACTGAGATCTGAGAAACATAGGTGGTGTCATAGAGGAAACCTGAGGAAGAGCATGTTTTCTAAGGGCTAGCATAGGAGGCTTGGGATGGTTTCTGCTTCTCCTTCTGCTGCTGACACCTTCTGACCCTTGGATGAATCACTTAGCTTCTCTGTACTTCACTTAACATTTTTTTAAAAGGTAACTTCCTGCTTCGCGGCAGGGGCACGAGAGAAAATGAGGTGGGAAACGAGCTTTAATTATTTGAAAAAGATAAGATCCTTAGCTAAGAATGTTCTCTTTTTAAAGTATTATTATAATAGCGACGAAAAACAGAGAGAGTTTAGAATATTAAAAGAATATGAATTTTTGTCCCAAATCAGAAGAGCAAAAAAACCGCTCCAAACCCTACCAGAAGAGATGCTGCACTGCACATGCTCCTTCCCCTGTGCAGAGAGTGAGAGAAACAACAGCATGTGAAAGTTTAGGCAGGCTGGTGCTTGCATTCCTGGGAGATGCTCAGAGACTATCCTGACAGTCCTGATATAAGAGACCCCGTCCAGGGAGAAAGACCAGAGGGCTTCCACACTTCAAAATGCACAGAATTAACAGGACAAAGACAAGAGCCATTTTTCTGAGGGCTAAAAACTTCTTCAACTTCCATGTTGTCAGAGGTATCAAAAGGTCACCAGCATGTCTCATGTTACTTTGAGGGGACATGAGGGCTGATCAGCTTTGGGGTGGTATGTTTATAGAGTCTGACCCTCAGTTTCGAAATTCAAAGGCATTCCTCTTAGCCCATGCATCAGAGAGAGATTTCCTCAGAGTCAAAAGTTTCATCCTATGACAAGAGGACCTGTGAAGGATTGTTTTATTATGAGAAAGACAGGGAGAAAAAGTAGGTGATTTATTTAAGTAGCACGCAGTCAGTCTCGGAGAAGAGAGAGCCTATCTTACCCTCCACATTTTCGGCTAATGAATGAGCCTGGGAAATTGGAGGGAGATCAAAGTTGCTTTACGAGGACATTGCTGACATTCCTGAAATAGCTACCAGTTCCTCTGTTCACACTAAGTATGACTCAAGTTCACTGACACAAAGAGCGCTCGCAGTGGGACCTTGCACTGCATTGTTACCTTGACTCTCAGCTTATTGCCCTGCCTGACCTTTGCCTAAAGCAGTTAAGAAATTACTGCTTCTTCACCCATTGTTCTCTTCCATATGAAGATGTCAAAGGTCAAGATATATAGCCACAAAAAGGGGAAATTTTCAAAATGCTAACTCGAGAATACAGGGTAAAGTATTTAGGTTGCTCTAGACTGACAGGGTAAATGATCTTAAAAAAAAAAGCCCCAGAAGACTTCCAAATCCGGTATGTTCTCTGACACAGGCGTGCCAGCGAGGTGGGGTTAAATTCTGAAAGGGACGGTTATTAATCTTAGCTACAGTGAGGTAATATGGGAAGCTGGAAGTTGATACATGACCCCCTTTGAAGGAGGACACTGTCCCAGCTCACAGTTAATGTTCCTGTAGTCTGGTACGTGTTAGTAGGCTTCCAACCCAGCGTCTAAATGAACAGGTCCAAGTGCAGTCGGAGGCTTTGAAACATGCCATTCGTATGAAGGGTAGTGGGAGAGAGAGATTACCAAATACAGGCCTTTTGCACAGTGCCATCTATTGTATTTTTAAAATAATTCTAAAAAGCATATTCTATTTAAAAATAATTCTAAAATAACTTTAGGTATTATCAACATAGAATAGCACACATTTTAACTTCCTGACTTTTTAGAGATGACCGATGTTTTATAAAATAAGTGAAAAAAATGCATCTAACTGAAGGGCCCGTGACAGGGCTTTCCTGTGAGCTGCCAGGCTGGGAACACAGTTTTGGGATCTGAGCTTGTCTGTCCCAGGTAAGTAGGGATTGTTGGGTACTCCCCTCGGTCAATATGAGGATCTTTTTCCCAACAATAACACATCCCTTGTTGACTCAGGAGAGTAACAACTAATTTTAATGGGACTCTGGAGGCTGAAGGCAGCAACACGATTGACCCAGTTGTCTGCATCGCAGTGGCAATAGATCATTTGAGCAGGATCATGTGAGCAGGATCCACCTTTCGGCTGCTGCAGAGCTTCCCCCTCCTGCCCATTTAGTTCCTCCCTCGACAGGAGTAGTACCGCTCAGCAAATTCACTGTGAGCAGATTTACCTCCGGCTGTTGGCTGGCTGATTTACCACAGGTAAAATGGACTATTTTAATTAAATAGATTATTGTGTATCCAGTATTTTGAAAGGATGAGTAAAAAACCACTAAAAAAACCCAAGCTGCAAAGCTGCTTCAGGAGAATGTTCTAGTGAATTTGGACCTCAGCAGTTGTGTTCAGTCTCACAAGTGCTCTATCACTTACTCCTCCTTCTGTGTCCCTTTTTCTTTGAGCTTGTCACACAAGGAGAGTTAAGCTGATGGAAAACACCTCTCAATGTCACTTCATCAGTTCAGATCCATCTGAATGAAGAGTAGGCTCTTATTTTACTCCAAGGCATCACTCTAAGGCAACTCCCTGTAAAGAATATGCTGAGCATTGTGGATGGGACACCTTCCCTGCGCTCCTGCCATGCTCCATGCAATGTACCACTATTCCAGAAGTGCTGTTGCTGGGTGATTCATTAAATCTTCAGAGGCTAATGATGGCTCTCCGTGTATGGTACTCTCCGATTGCATAGGCACAAATGACAGTCTTATCACTTGCGCCCTGCACCTGGCTTCAGAGTTCATCATTAGGAAGTATTGCTTATCTGCTGTGCTCCAAGGTCAGGTTGATGTAGCCTACGTTGTCCCATTGCTGTGAGTTTCTTAATGTTGTGGCAGACTTCTCTGGAAAATTCACTATGTTACCATTTTCTCTGTGGTTCCATAATAATTTTTGTGGTACAGCTAATGCAGATAATGGTGGTGTTAGTTTTCATCCTTTTATCATTGATGACTTTACATATCTTCTATTGGCATGGATAGTGAAGCATTTCCCAGAACATTTGGAAAAATACTGTCTAACTAGTGCCTTAAGGAACTGGAAGATGGTTGTGAGATATATCTTTGAGAGACTGAAAGGTCATGTAGTGTGCGGTACTCACTTCTGTGCAGCAAATGCATGAGTAATGTTACCGAGATGCTGGCCTTCTTATCGGCAGTGTGCCTGGGATATTGGCCTGTTGAGATGCTCTGTGCCTCTTTTCAGAGGGAAGAGCATGGAGGTTTGGTTTGCTCTTGGCGGGTTTCTGCTGGAGAGCAGGGGACTGCTTGTCCCTAGCATCTTCAAGAGTTTTTAAGAAGTTGACATCTGTCCCTGAGCTTTGCCAGGGTGTTTCCCTAGGATGAAGCTACACTATGAGGGGAAGGGAGGGCAGTGTCTGCTCTGGGCATCCTCACAAGCTGCACCTGCAGGAGCCTCCGGCCCCTGGAAGCACCCAGGCCTGGTGCATGGGGTAAGCTCCCTGCCGGCAGTAGTACGTGGGGGCCGGTGTGCGGGACACCGGGGTTGTGAACACACCACCCCTCTGGCCTGTCATGTCTGTCGGTGCCTGAGCCTGGACACTGACAGGGGCACCTGCGAGGTGAGAGAAATAACAGGCAGTTACTGGTCACTGATCTGTTTCCGTAGTAGCACAGCTAATACCATGTTCTTTTTTCCCCTTCTCTCTGCAGTTTTGACAAGTGCCCTTCAGAGTCTGAGGGACTCTACGATAATAAACACCCTCCCGCTTTCCTGACAGGTGCCTCGCCACACCAGTGCATGGAAACAGGGATGCCTCGAGGTGGTAGTTAGCAGTATCAGAGGCTGCTTTGCCGCATTAACTTTATCATCTGGGGAGGGGTTGGACCTGGAGCTGTACTCAACCGTTGAGACGCAGGGGAAGCTGGGGGCCACTGGTGGGTAGGGTCCTACTGAAGTCATCACAGATATTTGCTCTGAAAAGGCAAGGGGAGCAGGGTAGGCCTCCGGGAGTTAGATGATGGGATGGTATGCCTGACTTTTTACAAACCAGTCTGACTCCGTGTTTGCTGTGGCTATTTGGTGTGCATCCTCTTGAGGAAAAGAGTTCTCAGGTACTCACCTGCAGCACCCAGCCCGAAGGGGTCCTGATCATATCTGAGACCTCTGTGAGTCGCTGACCTACAAACATAGAAGTATGGGTTTGGAAGTAGGAAGGAGGTGACATTTATATATCATATATACCGCCTTCTGGGTAGGTGTCAACATTTTTACATGCCCAGAATGCTACAATAATGATTTCACAGGTCATTATCTTGAAGCACTGACAAGTGTGAATAGTGAAAGGAAATGTGTTGTCAGAGCCCAAGGATTTTCAAGAATTTTGGTGCTAGAAGGAAATTCCCAGGCTGTGAAGTTTGAGAGGAATAGGCAGCAATTTTCATTTTAGAATGGGATTACACTAATTGTTTCAGCAAAGAATAATTTTCTTTGCAGCAATTGGTAAAAGCTGGAAAGAGATGTTGTGTAGCAGCTGTGGTATGTTATTCCATTCTTGTAAGAATTTCCTACAGTGAAATATGTAGTGGCAGGATGCTGACAAGTCTGTTTGGGAATAGCCTGGATTGGGAGACTCTCATTTAGAGCCTGATCCAAACAACCCTGCTGTCAGTGAGAGCCTTTCGATGTCCTGTTGAGCAGAGTCCTATACAGATATAAACAGACTCAGGGCCTTGGGTTATTCAGCTAGACATGGGTTTTCTTTTGGAAAAGAGTTTTCTGTTATTCAAAAGATGCTGTGTATGGGATGGCCTTTTGATTTTACACATAACACAGTCTCTATGACTTGTGTGACAGAGTCTTTACAAGTGTCTTTTCTTGTAATGGAAGCATATGCTTTTGAAATGGTGGCTATTTTCATACAGTACTGTTCTGTTGTGTCCCTCCCAATGCCTCCCCAGCTGTGCAGTGTAACTGCTGGGGCTCTGCTGCCTCTGTGGCCTTTGATGCCCCACCAGGCCTCTGAGCGAAATATACTGTGATCACTCTCCCATGGCAAAATAGGACATGGGACTTCAAGGTCTACTCTGCACAAGAAAACATTTTTCAATTGCTGAAAGGCACTTGGGAGGATCTGCAAAACGATCATAGCACTGTCATGAAACTCCTATCACACTGCATTGCAGAAGTCATTAAAGAATCGTATCAGTTCTACTGCTTTTAGGTTGAAATATATCAAGTGTCTAATTCAGGGTCTGATATTTTTCCCACTTCACTAGGCTTTGAACCCCAGACCTGATGGCATTTCCTCCTTGTGGTGGGTCCACATGTGTCTAAGTGACAATTCCCCTTCGCAGGCCTTTGTCTCCCCGGCCGAGTCAGCCTGCAGTCACAAACAAGGCCCTGCACTGCAAAGAGAGGATTTCTTCTCTTTATATTCTGATCTAGTTTATCAACTCCTGTTTCAGTCCCAGAATTGGCTTTGCATGGGCAGATCTTCGCACACAACAGTTCTACTGACAAAAAAGGGATTTCTCTGCTACGAAAACCATCAGGGCCTGGCTTTTCTGTACTTACCTAGGGTGAGCACCGTGGACTTTGATATCACAAACAACCAGGTGGGTAATTCTACCTGTGTCGGAAGTCTCTTTGATTTTAATGGCAAAACTGCCAGGTAAAACTGTGGTCACAAATCCTGGGTTCCCCAAATGCTCTGCCTTTGGGACTGCATGGACCTTCACATTGCGCTATGGAAAATGATGAAGATCTTTCTGTAGGGAAAAGTATGCAGGATTGGGGCTTTTGTTTGCTCTTGTGTTTTCAGAGACTAGGGCCAGAGTTTTTTGCTTTAATATAATACCAGTTATTTTAATGAGCTTTAGTATACTGACATGCAGAGCAGCAATTCAGTAAATGTAAATTAGATGTAAATTTATCAATTTACATCTGAATGCCAGGGACAAACTGCAGCCTGGTCAGTGCTATTGTTCCTCTAGAGAGGCAAGGTCTTGGGTCTAGCAACCACGGCGGGAGCTCAGGCGTGCGGGGCAGAGAGCTCTGCTCTGCAAAACACTGGCTCCGTGTCCGCGCTTGTGGGGGAGCACCGGACCCCTCCGTGATATTTTGCTGGGAGAACAGGGGATATATAAGCGCATGGAGATACTGAGCAGGGGTGTGAAGATGATGATACTTTTCTACACAAAAATATAATGAGGCCGTTTGTGGAATACTCTGTCTGGTCTGATAGCTACATTTCAGGACAGTGCTGGAAATTTAGAAAGGGGCCACAAAAGATCGACAAGAGTGCCCAAAGCTCTTGCAGGCCTGCCTTACAGCAAAAAACATGGGCAAATCTACTTAGCTTATCAAACAGAGGGGTAAGAGGGGACTTATAACACTTGATGCGTACCTACCTACACAGAAAAACAATTTTCTGATAGGAGTGGGGTCTTTCATCAAAGACGAAACAAGATTCAGTGGTGGGAGACCGATGCTGGATAAATTCACAGAGATATCCATGAAAGTGGTTAACTGCTGGGACTGTTAATCCAGGCACATAAGGGATTCAAAGTTGTTAATTCAACAATGTGTGGTATTCTAAAAATTGCACTGTATTTCAGCCTCAAGATACCGGCTTCACAGAGGATTACAGGTGAATATCCTTGGTCTGTGTTGCACAAATCAATCTTTTGCTGGTCTAGAAGGCTCTGAGTCTATGAAAATAGATGAGGAGTGCAACAAGGGCATTTTTTTCTTTCCCCTTGACAGATCCACCAATATAATACAGACCACCAGATTACACCATGTTGAATGGCAACTATTTTCTATGCTACTAGCTCCAGTAAAGACATAATGAAAAAAAACATAACCCCTTCACCGCGAAAGTTGCTGACATTTTCTATTAATTCACCTAATGGAACTTGCAGAGTGTTTTGCCTGCAGCTTCTTCCCACTTTGCCCAATTATTAGAAAGAGATACTGGCAGCTCTTACGGCCTTTCTCACAATTATCCTTTTCACTTGAGGCAGAATCTTGTAACCCTGTTTCTGTTCTCCTATGGGACAGCTGAAAAATTGAGGGCTATGGCACAAGTTATTTTTAGATACTGCATAATATGTCTCCCTGTAAGCAGGGCAGGAAACCCACACATGAAAAATGCATTTAGATTAGCACTGAAGCAAGTGGTCAAGAGGTGATCTAAGAACTGAGGCAAATCTTTGCATAATAGCCAAATTATACTTCTTGCTTCAGTGTTGATCAGGTCAGGGTCTGCTGAAATGCCTCAAAGAGCAATCTTCTGCTCTCTATTACGGCTGCCTGGATGAGCTCTGTTACTAAACATCTCAGTTGAGCCCCTTGCCAGGTAAGGAAGTGCTCATGGTCTCCTGTTTTACCGAATTACACCTATATGTATATCTGTATGTGTGAATATATATGTATCTGTTGCACAACGCGGCGTAGGAAACCTATTGTGGGGAAGGCACCAAACGGTTTTCAAAGGCCTGTCCATCTTTCCTTCTGCACTTCTACTGCTATGCAGAAATGACAAGCAAATGTATTTCCATGACGGAACACTGGAGAAAGGGGAAGGGAAAACTTGCGGTACTTTATCCTGGCAGAAGGCAGGAAGGGTAGAGGAGAGTGGGACTGAGGGGGGACTTAAAGCTTCTGTGTGTGAAATAGCATTTCACGGCATGTGTATTCAGCTGTGAGGCACCTGCCTCTGCAGGAATGTCTGTAGAATGTGGGATTTTTGTCTGGTTCAGTAAAAGGTAAGAAAATATGTACTTTATTTGGCAGGGAGGCAACATTTTGTTCTCTTGTCACCTTTACTGTTTATCTGCAAGATGAGTTATCAAGCCGATTATGACAGTGTTTAAGCGTTATAATATATGGAAAAATTAATGCTGTCGAAACAGGGATTGAGCATTTGCAAATACATAGCAAGCTTTGCCCACAGGAAGAGAAATATGCCTTACACTGGGTGTGAGGTTGCTATGTGCTAGTGGCATACAGATGTATCTCCACACTATAGTGGAGGAAAAACATTATCCTCTGAAACTATTCTTCTGCCTCTAAATCAGGTTGTACATTTGCAGCTTGAGTGGCCATGGATTGTGGTTGCAGGCGCTTCTCTTTACAGTGGAGTTTGAATAATCATTTTTGACATGAGACCCTGGATAGGAGGCTCTGGTGCCTGTGCAGGTGCCTCTGCTCTTTGATCCCCATTAAGCAGAACTTGATTAAAATGAAACGCAGAAGACCTGGGACTCCTTGGCTCTGAGGGAAGAGTGAACAAATCATGATGCCAAGAGTGAAATAAATGAAGGAAATCCCCTGAGTGGAAGATGGAGCTGTTAACAGAGAGAGTCACCAGAGTTCAAACATGTGGAAATCTGGAGGCGAGCTGGCTAGCAGTGCTTTTCTATGTTTGTAATCAAGATGATGCAAAAAAGAGTCTAGCAATGGGTAAAAAGGTATCAAGCCTTGGTATCGTAAAGAAAACATTCTTGCTGCTTGGTAGAAATATTTCAGAAGTAAAATTTGAGGACATTTCCAGAGAGATATCCCCTGATTCATGCCTTAGGAAAGCAGCTGTCATTCTCAAGCAAAGCTGGACATCCTCATTACTCTTTTAAATTATATGCTATTTGCAGTATTTTCTGCAACACTGGAGATATTTTTTTCAGTGTGGCACCTTTTTATGAGGTGGTTTGCCAAGTGATAGCAATCTCTGTAGCTTTCCAAAAAATAAGGCTTGAAAATGATAGTGCTAATTGCACTTTTTATAAGCTCCCAAATATACTATCTTGCAGGAAACCATAAGACAGAATCAAACTGTTCTGGTATGTCCAAAAGGGCCAATTTATTTTTTGAGTTTTTGCAAGTCTAGTTTCCCTTACTTTTCACTAAAATGATATTATGAAAACATACTGTGAAGATGATCCAAGAGGAATTATTCACATTTTTTCAATTGTTTAAAATGGTTTTATATCTCTTGTTTCCATTTGTAGTGCCTCTTGTAGCAAATAAAAGTACCTTCAAAGCTATTTGCCAGAACAGCACAATTTAAGCAAGTATTGTAGACTCAAGGCACAAAGTAGATATCTAATTCAGGATTATGAGTATCTGCAGAAGAAAGCTCATTGGAAAAGTTCTGTTTATCTGGTGAGAGCACAGAAACAAACAATGCTGCTTAGGAAAATGAGTCTCAAATATTGAATGTTCATATCCAATTGCTTGCTTACAGCCTGTGAGAGAAGAATTGCCTTACAGAATTATTCAGCAAGTATTTTTAAACAGTGAGAAAGAAGGCTGTGATTAAAAAGACTTTTAAAAACAAATTATTAGTTACTTGTCCAGCTCTGGAAATTCCAATATCCCTCATAATGAATTATGAAAAGTAGATATCTAAGTTTTCTTGCCACTTCAGTTGGAGCTATAGCACTCCAGTTTTCAAAAGCGGTAGCATTTGCTGTCTTCCACTGAATCTCTCCTGTGATCATGAATTTCTAATCTGAGCTGTCATCACTGAGATAAGTCTTTCCAGGACTTTGAGAATCTCCCCTGTGTATTAGCAGTATGGGATCTGCAGATTTTGTCTGAACAACTCGGTGAAACCAGAGGTAACCTCATATTAATGACTTGGAACGAGAGCAGTTTTTAACGCACTTCTAATTAGCTGCTGTGAAGATGGTAGAAAAAGCTTTCAGTAAACTGTTCAATAGCAAGGAAGAAATGCCTGCTAATCCAGAGGAAGAGATTTATTATTGGCAGGGGCAGCATTAGGCATTGGCTAAATATGTGGTTGTCTGGAATACCACAACTAAAGAAGTATATCAGTATTAGGAGAGATGTGGTTACTCAGTAATGACCCTGTTGAATCACTCTTTTCATTTAGAGGTACTTGCTGTTACTTGACTGTATAATGGAAGAGGAATTGGAATAACCTATCTAAAGGTGGAAATGCAATAGAGAGGGAACTGAGCAAAGTCTGAGGCAAGGCATTACTAGTTAGTATTTTAAATGCTCTTGAAGCATATTCTGTACATGGATAACTTCAAAATAAACAGACTGAAGCCCTCACTGTTCTTCAATCAACTGAATTTCTCTGGGATATAGGTCTCTATGGGCACCTTAGCTACCTCTGGCCCGCCAGTTGCCACCTTCTTCTCCCGTGGGTGTCTGTGGCAAAATAACGCCCCTCTGCTGCGGAGCCCTGCTGCGGCTCCCAGCGAGCGCTTTGGCAGGCTGGGCTCCCCTTCAGCACTTGCAAGTCTGGTCTCTGAGGACCAGTAAGACCAGTGAGTGTCCCGGCTGCTGCCATAAAACAGTGTCATTTGCTCAGAACAAACTGTTTCAGGGGTAGATCAAAGCAATAACAGGCTTATAAGCAGGGCAAAGTTAGTAAGGAGAGTTAGTGCTTTTTGGTCACAGAGCACAGACAAGCTTGGAGGCACACAAACCTTTCTGAATATTTACCTATTTCTGGCTCAACCTACTCTCCACATGGAGACCCAGGTAGGTGAGGAATACCTGAGGTCAGCCCACAAAGCCTATTTTGTTTCTCACAGTCTCATGCTTCCCATCTTGAACAAGGTGAAACCAGATTGTATGAGTCTTGCCAGAGGGTGAAGCTTCCAAATGTTATTTGCCTTGTTTCATTATGAGGGACCTAAACCAAATACCCACCAGTGCCTTCAGATCCTCCAGGAAGCATTACCTAGTGCATTTAGCCAGGAATAAATCACCAACAAACTTATGTAAATACATAGAACAAGGATAACACTGTTGTCTTGGAAATTTTTCATGATTACTTAGTGTGTCAGAGCAGTGTTATCAGTCAAGCAGTCCCTGAAAAGTGTGAATATCTCCAGCAAAATCATGAGCACTCAGGGAGAGAAGGCAAAATAAGCCAGGAATGACACCATCTGGTTTCAGTAGGATACAAATGATGGGTTTTAACTACAGGGTTGAAGACTCCGAGATGAAAGCTAGAGCTGCTGCACCAGCACAAGCCCAGCTGCCTTACACCCTTACCAGCCTCCTCTAGAAGCTGCAGTGCTGGTCTGTTGGTGGGTTTCCAGTGCTATCAGCCAGCATCACGTCCACTGGAGTCAGGGCATGGTCAGAAAGACCCAAGAACGTTGTTTTCATTTTGATAGTCCTAAGCATTTTAGATGAATTTTCCCATTCTCTTTTCTGTTTTGTTCTAGTTGGTCGCTTCCCAGCGGGGCACAGGCAGCCGCATTTTCATGGCACTTTGTGCACGTACTTTGTGTGAAGCTTTGAGAGCTCTCAGAAGGGCAGGCTATGGAAATGTAAACACTAACTGCTAATAGCAGCAGCAGTAAAGAGCTCCATGCCCCAGATGTGTTACTGCTGGGTGCATCTATGCTCTATTCCCGTGCATCTACTTCACAAACTTTTGAGTTTTTTAATTGTTGCTGTGCCACTGCTACTATAGCAGACTCATGCAGTAGCCAGTATGTTGCACAGCCCAAAAGTCCCTCATTGTTGGAGGAGAGAGGTGCACTGTAGCAAACTGGAGAAAAACAGAGTATAGGTAATTAGAAAGTGCTATGAAGCAAATCCAGACTTCATGGCATCACTCACACAGATTGATTAGTGTTCCCAAACCAGGGCTAGAGTCAGCCTAAAACCAGTACTTCTTGTTACTGTGCAGGTGTGTGCAGGTTCATGACCATATGTTTTGCTACTGAAATGGGTCTTATTCTTCATCTAGATCATGATCCTGTAACTGAATATCCATTAATAACTTTTAATAATAATTCCACTTGTATGAGCTTTGAGGTAGGAATGGCAGCCAAAGCACAAAGCTCCTTCTTTGTCACACCTCAGCTGCTCCTCTGGGACACCTGCACAGAAAAGAGTCTCTGTAGCAAACTTCAAGCTAATAACAACATCCTGGGTCTGCTTAATAGCATCTGCAAGTTCAAAAGTGAACAGTCTGGGATGTGAATCCAATGCTTTTTAAAAAGACTGAGTGGTTTTAAAGATGAGCTAGCAAGGAGCTGAAAAGCCTTTCAGAAAGTTTTTTCAGAAGGTTTTCCTGTGGGAACCAAGATGGAATTTGAGCAATGAGGTCTGTGTGAGAAGAGGAGCACAACGAGCCACACTTAGCATTCATGCCATATCATCCTGCAGTGCAAACAGGAGAACATCTGGAGCCATTAACAGACACTGGGAGCCCAGCGTTTGCATTACTTCATAGTAAGTGAGAGATTACGTTTATGTTTGCAAGAGAAGATGGAAAATTATTACAGGGAGTGGGTGAGGAAAGACACATGGTGAGGAAGGGTACTCTAGGTTGACTGTGGGATAATTTAAAGGAGAACATTCACACAAACCCATCTCGCTGTGCTGTAGAGCTGAACCTAAAGGAGATATTAACCAGGAAACCAGCTGCTAAGTGAGAAAAAGGGATAGAGGCTGCCTTGGGTACCAGGCATCTTATTAAGACCATCGATCACACTACCTCTCATAATCCTATGGGGACTATCTGCCCTTATTCCCCCAGGTGGCACCTGCCCCCTGAGATCCATCAATCATATGAGTTGTAACCAGTCTTCTCCCTGACTGGCCAACAGTACCAGAACACGCAATGCCCTCCACTCCCTGTCTTGAGATATGTTATTGCTAGCAGAAAGGCGTGTCAAAGAAGGAAACATTTTCGTCAACTATTTTTTTAACTGGTTTGGGTGAAAAGAAGGTCTATATTTACGTAATAATCTGTTGCTAATGGCTTGGGAACCATCTCTTTGTGCAGATGTTTAGCATACCTAATCAAATGGTTTTGCTTCTGTCATCCTTCTTCTGCAACCATTTATTTTTCCCCAGATGCTGTGCCTTTTTCTTTAGTGACACTTCTGACTACTTTGGCACTTTAAGTTAGGCTGGTGATCTGAGGTTCAAGGAGCAATCCCTAGTAATAGAGTTCCTACAGAGCATCCACTCATGCTTCCTGTAGTGCTGCAGACTTCCTACACCCGTGAGCTCTCTGTCTGGAGCATGGATTCTCTGTGTGCCTGGATTTTTTACATGCCTCTGAAATGTGAGTTTTTATTTTTATATATATATATATAAATATATATATATATAATGTGAATTATAGAAAAATTAGAAACTACATGATTTCGCTTCCTCTCACAAAAGATACAATGATGTTCATTCTCACAAAAAATACACTAATGATCATTAATTCTTTGCCTCTTTGCAAACAGAGTCTTAGATAAGGTAACACTACAAATGAAAGAAAACTTTTTAAAACATTTCTGAGACTGATGTCTAGGATCACTTGATCTTGTGTATCAAGGAGCTGAATAAATGTTTTTGCAATCTTCATTAATTGAGGGTATTTATGTTGTTACAATACATTATCTGTGTATGTTTTATATAAGAAATAATGGACTTGATGTTATCAGTAGAAGAGGAGCACAGTGGGCTCCTCGGTCCACGACTGGACCCCGGACTCCTACAAGCCACTACGGATCAGTGTTCTCAGTGCATTACAAGCTTCAGTCTAGTTTCAGTGAAGGCTGAGTTAACACTTCAGAGGGTTCACAGCCACCGAAAGTGTGCATTACTGTCTGGATATGCAGCAGAAAGTAGCAGATGAATGCACTTTCCCTAAGAGTGTTTAGTCTGAGGAATCCATGGAGATACAGGCTGGAACTTATATACCTATTCTTAAAATGTTCTTAAGAAGAAAGATTTCTTAATTCATTTTGGGAAGGTAAGGTAAGGAAGGAATAGATAGTCTGAATTAAATAAAAATACCATGCTAAATAATGTTAAGATGGTGGTCTATGTTAATAGAAAACAGGTGGGAGGAGTTCAGATTGATATTCTAGTGTCAATTTATTTTCCTTCTCAGTTAGTGTCATTACCTCATGTTGTATTTATATAAAGTATTTCATTATGATGGAAGGCGAGGACGTTTAGAATAGAAAAAAATAGCACATAGAAAGGGCTGTTTTCTCTTGAGGAAACATTCAGAATCTTCCTTAGAAAGCTTACCAACTGTGAGCTCAGTTACGTCGGCATAAATCTCCGGTAACACTTTTGAAATCAGTGCAATTATAACGGATTTATAGGGATATAATCTGCCTTTTACAGATTATTTACCTGATAAATGCTAATGACTCCTTGGAGGTGAAAGTGGAGGGAATTTGGGATACTACCCAAGGAATACAGAATGGGACTCTAGTGTATAAATCTTCCTTAACTTTTGGATCGTTGCCAGTGGATAAGTTCTTCCAAGGGAAATGCTAATGAAAACCTTTTCTGAATTTTATGTATTAACTGTAGCAATGAAGCAAAACTCCACACTGTTCTTGAGTTGCACCAGAGACAGATTTGGCCGACTGTAAATACAAAGAAAGCTTTCATTTCCTTCTAATATTTTCCTGTTTCTTCTATCCCTGCTTGACCACAGTAGTGAGGAGGATTTGAGGTGCAAGCATGTACACACAGTTTGCTTTCTGCTCTGCTGCAGTGCAGTTTGGCATTCCTCTCACTCTGTTCAGGGCTTAAGGAGTCTCAAGCCTCTTGCTTACTTGCAATGTTCAAGAATTGTTAACTTTCATTTTATTGTCGTTTCCTGTGGATGCCTAGAAGTCCATTTGCCTCTACTATTAATATGAGACAAGGGAGACTTCTGAGATTTTTACAAAGCTTGCTCTATTTTGCAATTGGTTTTGTGTGCTAGTCTCAGTGCCAGATATTCACGTGTTCATGAATGACAGCCATGCCCAATCTTATTTTAGGTCTAAATCTATACCTATGAATAAACTAAGTGCAGAAGGGAAGAAAGGATAAAAGATGCTCTCTCCATTCTCCACACCCCTTTATAGAAGAAAATTCAAAATTGACTTTCTCCAGATGAGCCCCATAATAGAGAATAAGATTGTATGTTTATCTATTAGTGTAATGAATGCACATTGTATTATTTTTAATTGCTTACCGTATGAAATTGCTAATACCCTAGGAAAAAAATGCATATTAAAGAAGAGGTAGTCAGATAAATACAGAGGAAATAATGACTCCAGAGAAAGGAAATGCAACAGTCTGCTTTATCTCCTGCAGGCTCAAACCGTCAGACCCTTCCAAAAACAAAACAAAAAATACTGAAGCTTATTTTTCAGCATGAAATAAATCTTGCCTAAACATTTTGCAGTTTCATAGTAGTAAAACAAATAGTAACCTCATACCTTAAATGCTTATTTTCCCTCACTTTCACAAGAACAAAACAAGTGAGAGAGAGCATCTAGCTCTATGAAGATGCATTCACCCACGGTTGATTTTACAGGCAACATTTTTTCAGAAGTGACCCCTGATTTTACCGGCTTATTTCTGGTTTCCCAGAAGCGCGTTGCTGCTACCGGGGCGGGGGGGTTGAGAAGGGCAGGTCGTGCTCGCTGGGGCTTCAAACACGCTAAGAAAAGAACTGATTACAGCTATTTCCTTGTCCTGTTTGCGCGACGGCGTCCCGGTCGCGGATCATGACCTGCTGACGGCCTCTGGCATGACCCAGGGCGCCCACCGAATTTCCCGCGGCGGGCGGGAGACCAGCACGCCCCACCGTCGGCGGAGCTGGCCCTAGGCCTGTCCTGGGGTCCCGGGGCCCAGCCGCCGGAGCCGCTCCCCGTCTCCTCCTCCCTTCCGGGGTGCTTGGGACGGGCTTTGCTGGCCCTGCGACTTTCCCCCTGCTGCTGAGAGGAAGTTTGCTCCTGGCTTCTGTTAGTTGAGCAGTCTGAAATGCCAGCTCTGGACATTAAGAAAAACCAAAACCCCAAGACCTCTTTCCGTCCCCAAATGAAGAATTTTTAAAAATGACGCGTGCGGTGATCTGTATACTTGTCATTGGGCTTAACGTTTTCAAGCTCTTTTCCAGAGTGAGGGCTAAAAGTCCATTTTAAACGTGAAAACAGATGTTTGAGTAACGACAGGACTTTTGGAGCAGCAGTGGTAAAAGTCACGAGGTTTGCTAACAAAGAATTAACTGACATCTTCAAAAAGTATCCCTTAGGGAGTGTCTGCTTGGGGCATACCTGCTGGTAGAGTAAAGGTCAGCAAGTTTTTAAACGTCTTTTCTGTCCCAGCAAACACTATGGTGTAGATGCAGCTAAAACTGCCATAAAATATTTTTCTGGTATTTTACAGCTTGCTCGTATTTGTTGTTTTGCAGTCACACTGGTAAAGTGTATATGTTTATACCAGCGCAGACTTTGGCATTGGTCCGTGATCCCGGAGAAGCAGGGAGCCCGGCGCTGTGCTGCTGCCGGCCCCGGGCTGTAGCCAGCAGCACGGAGCAGCGGGAGCCTCCGGGCAGCGCAGCCGCCTCCGCGTGCCCCTGCACGGCGCTTGCGAGGACCCTACCGCTACCGCTCCTGCGCGGCACAGGGTCAGAGTCTCACCCCCCAGGCTTTTATTTTACAGGCAGTGCTATGTTCTGACACTTTTCCATTAGCCTTGAAAGCTTGAAGGCACTGGGATTTAGCTGTGATACGCCTAAATCTGTATTTCAGTAATTGCTTTCAGAAATACCCACTGCAGCGTGGCCTGTTGTCAGATGTTACTGTGTCTCGTATGTCATATTTAGTTAAAATGAATGTGGTGCGCAAGGTAATCTGTCTGGTTGCAGCAACTTCTAGAAAGGCTATGCTGGGGGATTAATAATAATATATTTCAATTATTATTAAAAATAAATAAAATAATAAGCAAATTTATGCTTGCTTCTTCATTTTTCTCTGCCACCAGTGTGGGTTGTTTTCTGAGGGGTTGTGCTGTATTGCTAGCACAAACAAAGTTACTCAACGGTACTGAATTTCTTTAATGTGACAGTTGATTTTTCAGCAACCTCTGGCCATTCTGTTGGGATTTTCATCCCTTAATGATTTTCATGTACCTGTTTCTAATACATTTAGGATTCTCCATCCTAGTTTTTTTAAAAATTTGCATCTACTATTCAGGCCTCTCTGCAGAAACATAACAGGGGCTAGAATATGGCCCTGGCAGCTTTGTGCCAAAGCATTAATTACCTTTCCCATTAGCTCCAACTCATTAATGATACTGGCAGTCAGAGTCCACATTCTGCCTGCAAATAGAGAGGGTTTTATTTTTTTAGTAGGCTTGGCACACCCATGATCGATGTCTGGAAGTCTGGAAGTTTTTTAAAAAGATCTGGAGTTCGCCTGCAGCACCAGATCTCACCCAGGCTTACTCAATTTGTAAAACATACATTTGTAGCTGAAGAAACAATCTCTGTATTCTCCAGGAGGTATTTATCAGAGCTATCTTGGCAATAGCGGTACGTGGTTTACGGTGAGTTTCAGCTAACACTGGCCTCCCATAAATAAAGACTTTTTTTTACTGTCGTGGCTTAAGGCCAAAGCCTCCTTCGTTCTTTCAGCATATTTACATTCGGTTGTTGTTAGTGGCCATGAGGCATTAGCCACTTGTCTCCAGCTTCAGCTGCCTTATTGAAAGAGTATTGTGCCAATACTCTCCTGGGATGCGTCCACGGACAAGTTACTTTTGTGCGTATTGTCACAGTATTTCAGGACTGGGGCCTCTTTAATTAAATCCTTCGGTTTCTCAAGCTCTCTCTTAAGATTTGCCGCTGTTGTTCTTTGAATGGTTTTGAGCCATCATGCTCTGAGGCTGCTAATTCAGACAACTATATTAGTCATAAATTTTTCTGTGTAAACCCCAGTCCCAAGTAATCATCACACCCCTTCTTTCTTTGCTCAAGCAATTATGCAATGATGGCCACAGCATTATTGTGATCTTAGCGGGCTCCCGTCTCTCCCACCCGTGCCCTTTACATGACACCCTCTTATCATCTGCCTTTGTTTAGCTTTAGCTTAGCAGCACCAATTCTTTCTAAAGCTGCCCAAGGCCTCTGATCACGCTCTTCCGTTGCTCTATCGAAAGCTAAGTCTGGGACTCCCCGGAGCTTTGCTTTGAATTGTCAGTCCAGTTCCCAGTCGTAAGCTAGTGCCTTTTCAGGGCGGCAGCCCCCTGGAATTGCAAGACTGGCTCTTTGACCTCAAGCCCTTGTTTTTCACTTTCTGTGCTTCTGCTTGAACACGTTATGTTCCTCTAGTTCACTTCAGTACGTCTCAGATTTCTGGATTAATTTCGTAGTTACCTTCTCCTACCTGGAACCAACAATATTAAACGTCATGTGCCCTGGCACAGCTATTATCGCCAGTAAAGATAGGGGCCACCTGCCTCCCTCTCTGCTGCCAACTGTCACCTGCAAGTGCACTCACCGAGGAGGAGGAGGAGGAGGAGGAGGAGGAGGCGGCTTGTGTGCTGTCCTGCCCGTTTCCCAGGAGCTGTCGGTTACCGTAGCTCAGCTGAGGTGTGCTGATTTGTTAAGCTTCGTTAAGCTAATGGGAGTCTGAACATGCAGAATGAAGGACCCATGGCTTGAAATAGCCTTGTTTGCCTTCTAGGGGTTCACACCTTGAACCTCGGTGGGTCCTTTACCTGCTTCACCTTCCATTCAGGATTTCTTTAGTTTCCCTTAGCTGTGGGACTATGCTCCTTTCATTGCTCACTCAGAGCCTGACAGCGGGCTGCTCCGTTCGGAGTGGGGTTTCAGCAGGGTAACACGGGCCGCTGCATGACAGAGCAATCTGTTTAACCAGCTGTTACGAAAATGTTTCAAAAGTACATACACTGAAGAGGTTTTCCTATATAGCCCCAGTTGTAGCCACTTAATCTTCATGTAAACCCATCTGGGGAATCTGGTAATGTAAGCACTTGTTCATTGAAGTAGTCCTGTACACAGCAGTAGTTTCAAAAATTCAGATAGGCATACGTTTACTTACGTGCAAACCTGATCTGCTGTGCCTTCGTTTTTCTCTTCTGGGCATGGTAAACTCTGGAGACTAAACTGCACTCCGGACAGAAAAATACAAAAAAATTTTGACAACCTCTTTTTGCTTAGCTGATGGTGTTCTTGATACTGGAAAATGCTTGTACTTATGAGAGCCGAACACTGTAAGTCTGGGAGGCAGGTTGTTGGGGGGGGGGGGGGTTTAGGCAAAGTCCTAGAAACATTATCAGTTTTAACATCCATAGCTAAACTATGCTTTGTAATTACTGGTAGAAGACCTTCTGTAAAGAACTTTAGTTGAATTTCTTCAGTTCAGGCAGGCAGTCCAAAACCTCTCAAGTTATAGCTCCTCACACTATTTTGGGGGAATTCAGATGTGTCCTAAGAGTGTCATCTGTCTCTGGCATATTTTTCTGGCATGGTGTGAAGGCCAGCAGCACGGAAATGACTTGGTTTTCTCACTGTTGATCATATAATTTTCTCCTCTTTAAACTGTGCGCTTGGTGGTCATCAATTACCGAATGATTTTTCATTTTACAAATAGAAAAATCAATTGTACGCAAGCACCATACAAGCAATTGGATCTCCTCTAAATTCTTATCCAGCTGGATTCTTTAAAGAAGCAGCTCTGGAGACAGTCTGCTTAGTGTGCTGCTCTAGCTAGTCAGCTGGCAATTTGGAAAGGTTTATTACTTTGCACTCCCCTTCTTCTACATTGAGGCCAAATCCTCCAGGCCTTAACTTGGGAAAAGCTCTCACTGATATCGCCAGGATGCTTTGAAGCATGAAATCATCATGATTTGGCTTATTTAGTTTAACAGTCGTTTTTTGTAAAATATACCCAAAGAAAAAAGAAAAAACAAACTATTCTCCAGCTATCTTGGGAAATGTAGGCTGTGGACTGGAGTTGGGGATTTTTCCAGTGCATTATGCAGTGTTGCCAAGTTTCTAATCCATGAATCAGATTTGGCCTGCGGGCTGATTCTGCTGTGCCACGGGAGCTGCAGGGACGCGCTGTCACCTGTCCAGCCTTCTCAAGGCTCGCAAACGTGCTACCCAATGTATCTGCCCGGCTGTCTTCCAGCCTCCGAAGTAGCAAGAGAAAAGGCTGCCAAGGGAGTGAGTGAGAGGGGTTGCTGAGCCGTGAAGGGCTGCCACTGCCTCCCACTCCTTTCTGCGCTACAGCAGCCCTCACCACTGGGTACACTGCCATCTTCATGACAAGCCGGCGGGGCCTGGGAGTGCACCCCTCGATCCTCTGACTTGCGAGCCAAGTACAATTACTTTTCTTTCCAGTGAAGTATCTATATCCTCACAGCCAGCAGGAAGCTAGGAGAATTTAACAGATCTTCTCACTAGACTGCACAAGTGCTCTGAGATTGGTATCTTAAACCTCACTATCAGAAGGGTTGAACTTCCAGCTAAGAGTTTTGAAGGAGCTGGTTGTGAAATACGGAACAACTGGAAGTCATTAACTTCCCTTTTGAACAAAAAAATCAGCTTTGTTGTGTCTATGTGCCTTCAACTGCTCACTCTAAACACTGTTCATATTCTTAATACTTGTTGCAGAAAATAGTTTATTCCAAGTAAATACAGGAAATTCCTTTTTGGTATTCCAGTATGTCTTGGACAAACCCACTGCTGCTGTGGGTTGAAGTATTTGTGCTCAGATTGGTGATCTAATAACCTCCCATCATTAAACAATAACCAATTAAGCTTGTTTTTTTCTGGAACCAGGTAAGTGAAACAATAGAAGACTTGCACTGAAAACGCAACTGTTACTGCTCAAAACAAAGGAACCTGCAACACACATGTGGGCATTGCAGCTTTGCTAGGTATTTTGGTGAAAGATGGGATTAGCGAATCTGCTTATCAGTGTGAGAGTATCAGAAGAAACAGCTGGATTAGGCTTGGGCTGCTTCCAAGTGGCGTATTATGTTGTTGGACCAAAAACAAATTGGAGAGGAAGAAGAATTTTCTGTGTACTGGAACCCCCTTTTTCCATTCAAATGTAATCAGGGCAGAGAGGACGAGCTTTGGTCAGTGATGCTGACCACAACCATCCCCAGCTGCTCTGAGTCCCCCCAGGGACCGAGCAGCTGCCTGGGGAGGGGAGAGAAAGGAAGGAAAGATGAGTAGCGTTCTGGGGAACTTAGGAGTTTAATTGCATTGAAATGCATTTCCAGGGTCCGTGTTTGATAGTTTATGTCTACCCAAGCTGAACGAAAAACATTTAACTTGATGGTTTTGACTTTTGCAGACTGATTCTTGTTTTGAACTGTTATAAATTAGCTGTAGTACCCTAGAAGCTAATGGAGCTACGCAAATGTATGATACCAACAGGAGGATGAATCAAGCTCTTTTCAGCAATATACTTTATGCTAGGAGCCTTACCGTGAACTCAGATGGTGAAATACTTGTAGGTTGGTCTGTTCAAAAGTTGAAAGATCTTGTTGTAAAACACCTCCGTTGCACGTGAGGGCTTTATTATGTACCAACATGTACTGAATTTTTGTCTTTGGAATGGTTTGCATTAGTGTTCCTCGGTACACATCCAATTTAGATTTAATAAGATAGTGCTTGTCTGTTAATAAAATAACAATAATTAAAAACATATTTCTTGCCATTGAAATGCCATACAATCAATATATTTTTGTGTCTCTTAAAATAGGTTTTTGATGATCAGCTGGAATTACTTTTATGCAGGAAAACTGTTTCTAATAAATGAAAATTAACGATACATTTGTAAACATTAATTTTATATGAGAAAAGGGACTAAAGAAACCCCACGTAGTTTCAGCATAAATAACAAGCTACAAGCAGATTAAAATATCAAACACTAAAAAATGAAACTGATCTATTGACAGAGTGAAAGATGGTCCATCTTATCTCTATTTTCATGTATTTCAGTGTGTGAGTAATTATTTATCCTGTGGTAGCCCAGTTAGATTTCTAGAGGAGCGTTTTTTTTTTTTTATTTCAAGGTCCCTCTTGTCCTCAGCCCACAGAAATGAGCAGGCTGAAGCAGCTGCCTCTGCCCCGCTTCGCGCCCCCATGCACGAGTGACCCACAAAGCCCAGTGCCAGCGGCCCCCTCTCTGGCCGGCCGGCTGGACACCTCCCCACTGGAGCCGGGAAGGGGCTGTGGGTCGCCTTCTCAACCCACGGCAGTTTGCCCTGGGGCATCTTCTGCCCCCACAGATTTCAGGCTAGATGAAAAACGGAGCAGGGAAGCACGGGGGCAGAGGCGAGGACAAGAGGTGCCTCCCTCTCCTCCCGCCCGAGAGGCACGGAGGGCAGCTGCAGTAGAAACTCCCTAAACCACCCCGGCACGAACGGCCAGGGCTCACCTGAAGTACTTCTGTTTTCACGGCTCTTGGCATAGAGATGTGTAGGAAGCCTGATCAGGAAAAGAAATGTGGTTAGTACACAACTTTGGGGGATAATTCTAGCTGGGCCCAGCCGTGGAGCTTCCCTGAAATGTATGGGGTCTAATCAGCAGCCCGGTTTATGGAGGGTCAGGGAGTCAAAAACCACAGACAAAGGTAGTGTACGAAAGTAGTCCCTTGCCTCCCCGCACAGTGAACCCCTTTCTCCATTCCCAGCAGAGCTTACCCATAACTAAAGATCAAGACATTGTTTTGCAGATATTTTGAAACTAATATGAAATGATGGCTATGTCAAGCAAAATACTTGCAAGGAGGTTTTCTTATGGGGGGGATCAAAGGACAGATGAAAGAGACTTTTATTTATAAACCACTTTTATTCTTTAACCCACTGGGGGCTGTCATAATATAAAAGAAAACCCTTTCTTTGACCTTTCTGTGCAGCTTTATAAAAAAATAAGCATGAGACAAGTTTATAAAAGCATTACTTGAATTCTAGAAATAAAAAAGTCATTGTACTGGGTATCCCAGCACCATAAAGCTACAAACATGATTAGCATCATGTGCAAAATGTAAAAATAACTTGATTAGTTTATCTTAAAACTATTAAAAGGTTCACTGTATTGTAATCTGCTCACAGAAAGAGTATAAAATATGTAAAACATTTTCTCTCTTTTGTCCCAACCACATTTTCAAGGCAAGCTAATTTTTTTTCAGTGTCAAATATCCCAGCTTTTTCCGACTCTCCAAAAATACCCTTATTTGTACTTTTTCTGATAGAGTATGACCTGCCTCACTCATGAGACTGCATTTTTTATTGTTGCTCCAAACCATATGCTTTGCATTTTCATTAATACCTACAGTAGCATCACCAGTATAATTAAAATATAATTCAAAAAATGTTTGCAGTCTGTTAAGATTTCTTTGACTGTGCGCAGTCTCTAAACGTTACTCTGCACTGAGAGTACCTCTTGTTCTGGTATAGGTCTGATATGCAGATTCAAATTAATCTCTTTCTAGGCACTAGTAGCTACATCCACAGAGACTGACACTTTAATTTTCTCTGTCCAAAATTTGGATCCTCCAGCCTCCTGTTTGGCTGCTGCCTAACTTGAGAAGAAGCCAAATTTCCTCTGCTCTTTTTTCTCCCAGTAAAATCTCCAGGGTGCTTGTGTTTCTGCCACTGCGTGTACGCAGCTGGCCAGCGCTGCTGTGCCCCCCTGCAGCACAGCTCGCCGGGGTCCCCCGCTGCCCTGCCTGCCAGGCACCCGGCGCCTGGGCCGCCGTCTCTGCGACTCGCCTGGCTCTTGCTCAAGGTAACCAGAAGGCCGTGGTGCTCGTAGCAGTAAATAGAAAATGAAGCCAGGAATAGGAGGAGGGAAACCTGGGTCCATATTCCTGCTTCCTATAGACAGAGTGGGATTTCAACCACGTTCACCACAGTAAGGGCATTAAACCACTGCGAAAACTGGCAGCAGGAGTGGGCCTCCAGTCATGTCTTTTCTCGTGTTTGCTGAAAAGGACCAGTCTGGTTTAGGTTCCAGGCTCATTTTCTGGCTCTGAATCCAAAGTGAAGGGATCGGATACCCAGCTACTTTTGAGGTATTGCTCTTAGGCTGTGGTCCTCACCTTGGTGTTTTGTGCTTAGCTTAGAGCTCCCTGACTTCTGGGAATGCCACTCTTCTGCATCTCTTTCTGCCTAAGCAGTATATGGGGGTTGGTCTCCTAACTGAAGACTGAGAAGTCTGCTGATGACGGGTGGCCCGGGAATAAAGCACCAACCTGCAGAAGCCAGACTCCTTTTCTAGACTTAATACTGTATCTTCCTTGCCTATTGTACTGGTTTATCTATATTCTATTAACTTTTCCTCCTATGCCTGAAGTCCCTGATCACAGTTATGAAGTATGCTATACTCTATTTAAACACAGGAGCCTTTACCCTAGCGGTTAAATCTCTGTTCCCAATTGACTGAAGTCAAGATGTTCAGGCTGTGTGGAGCAATTGATAAGGTCAGGTGTTTATGCTTCGGTCTTGAAAACAGCTTTCATGTGAATAGTGTCTTGCATTCAATGGGACTTCTCACCTTTGTAGAATAAGACAGTGTTTGCAGGCTGAGGATATCAGACAGCGATGGGGGCTGCACACCTCTTCTAACTGGGAGAACCGAGGCTAGTCTCACCATTTTAGCACCTCTGGGCATCTTGGCCCTGTTGGAGATGGGAGGTGGAAATGCTGAATTGCCACATGGTAGACAGTTTTCTTAGTATCTTTCTGCTAGACTGCTGCCAAAAGATTTTTATGGAAACTTGCTCTTCTGAGCTTTTTCTAGCCCAGTTTGCAAATTGGCACATTCTTAGAAAGGTCAAAGACATTTCTGTTTTGTCTGCTTCTCTGAGCTGACCGAAACCTTCTAAGATCCACCCAACCTCCAAACAGGCAAAAAGCTGGAGCTGTCAACACACTCAGTTCACCTCACTGGGCTGAACTGAAACTGCATTTATATATGTTTGTTAGCAATGACAAACATGACTGATAAGTGTTCTGCTGATGAGTTCTCTTATTGAAGATCTGAATTAGTGAGGGGTTAGCCCACAGGCACGGCTTACTTAATATTTCCAGGTATAGTTCAGACCAGGAGGAGGTGTATGAAGACAGAGGGTTAAATTAAAGAAGGGAAGAATAAACTTGGTCACTGCAGGATTCTGGAATCACCTTCTTTCAGAGACATATGTTTCTTCTTAAGCTTGAACTCTCCTTAATGCTGGTGCTTCAGATCTGAAGATGATTTGTGCTGATATCAACAGGAAGTTCTGTTATCATGCCAATGCATGTATCATGACTAAAACTTAACCTGACTTCTGCTCAGCCATGGGTTATTTTGCATTAGGTTGCATATATTCAGAATTAAAGTCTTTGTGCTTCAAGATAAAACTCAAACAAAATTCGCATTGAAATCAATACCATTTACCCGAACAAGGACTACAGGACTGGGCCAGTATAACACACAGATTTAAGATATAATTTCATATAGCTGGAACAAGCAGGGGGATATACTCAATGTCTAATAAGACTAAAGATTATGTCAGTGTTCTGTGTTGATTTCCATCTTAAACACTCAAAATGTTAATAAAAACAACAGCAACAACAGTGAAAGTGAACTAGTTCTACCATCTTTCTAACACTCTGGGGCATTCAGGGAGTCTGAGCCTCCAGACACAAAAAATGCTATATAGCAACATTCACAAGGCAGGTGTTCCACTGGAAAACTCAGATTGCACATGGGACTGAAGTGGAATTAGGTCTTGCAGGTCTGATCAAAGACATTTTTTCATTAATAACTTGGTGGTATCTTTATTCTTGTTTCAGATATACCTTTTATGCTTTTCGACAATAAATGATTTTGCTCATTTTATGTCTGAAAAGAAAAAGCTGTAGACTTTTTACAGTGAATGGCTCAGGTATATGAGTTAAACAGTTGCAACGTAAGGACAAAATCTCCCACTCACCTCCAGTTCCAATGAGAACAAACAATCCTGTGAAAGGGCTGGTGGCCCAAAAGTTTGTTTTTCTCTCCGCTACGTCTGCTGGCTTAATACAAATTATCACCTTCTTCCCCAGGCTTTCCCTCACAATAATATAGAGCAGGCATTGTACAGGTACAGGTCTCACTGTGCGTTGCAAAAGGGGTGGAGAGGTTTCCTTGTCCCCAGGTAAGGGAAGGGAAAAGGCAGGTCCGGTGACTACTGTGCCCTTTGGTGCTGCGGCTCTCCCCAGCCCACTCCAGTACTGCCCTAAACCACATGATACTTTAAGCAGTGCTCTCCTTACTGACTTCAATGAGAGCTAGACTCTTCTCGTTGATATCCAGTGAAAGGACAAGAGTAATGGGGACTAATTGAAATACAGAAAATTTCATTTAAATAGAAGAAAATGCTTCTTTAATGTGCAGATGGTTTAACACTGCAACAAGTTGCCCAGAGAGGTTGTGGAGTCTCCATCCTTGGAGATACTCAAAAACCGACTTGACACGGCCCTGAGCAACCTGCCCGAGGCGACCAGGGTGAGCAGGGGTTTGGACCAGACGATCTCCAGAGGCCCCTGCCAACCTCAATGATTCTGCGACTCTGTGATTCCTAATCTGTCCCAGGCACTTACCTCACTGAACAAATTCTTCTTATTAATGGTGCGTGCATCTGAAGCAGTTTGTTTGCAGTTGTGTTTCCCAAGAAGGCAACCGCATATCTGGGAGAGAGACATGTCGTGCAACTGCTAGGTCCGCATCCAATTTGAAGATAATCAGAACCCAACACTGAGTGTTCAGCAATTAGGGGTATTTTAATCTGTTGACATTGCTTAAATGAAAACAAACATGAATAGGAGTTTTCAGACTAGTTATGTACCCTGAGATACATACACAGGATTTACTCTGTGCTTAATCTTTTGAATCTTCCGCGTCTGTTGGAACGCGTACTGACCCCTCAGCCAGGGTACCTCCAGTAAAGTGTTCCTGGCTCGAATAACCACTTTAAGTTTCTCAATAGTTTCCAAACAGTTTTCTTCCTGTTTAGTTAATGTTGAAGACCTACATCCACCAGGCCGTTAGAGATTACATTAATTTTTGATGGTGGACACAAATGTTTTTCCCCACCTTGGGAGGGAACCAAATAAAAACCATCACAGTGCTGGAGGCCCTACTTTATTTTCCTGTAGAGTGTTAGAAGGGAGGGAGATCAGGAACTTGCTATTCTCCTGTCGTTCAGGGGCTCTGGTTCCCTATTTCTGTTGGCTTTAGCCTTGACTGTTTGAAGCACTGCTATACTCAGCGGTCCAGTTTGCTGGATACAGTGCTCCCTGCTCCCAGCAGCACTGCAAGAAGCAAGCATGAGCTGTGCTCTCCTCTGTCCAGTATGAGCCCAAATCCACCTTCTGCAGTGGTTCAGACTAGTACGTCTGGCAGTGCCAGAGGAGACCATATGTCCTGCTCTACTGCCTCTGTTATGGAGACAGTAGCTATTGCAGATGGATGGGTTAGATGATCTACAGTGCCTCCATTCAGTCCAGAAGAGACTGTGAGTCAGAGCCTCTGGGTTCATGGGGGAACTTGTATGAGCTTGAACCAAGAACTAATTTGAACCATTATTTTTCAAATTGAACCTGAACTGAAAGCTTCTTCAGCACAACCCCAAACCTGACTTGTGTATTGGTATCATTTCAAAGAGAATCTAGCTTGACTTGAACATTTCAGGCTCGGCCTGCACAGTGCAAAGCAGCACTGAGCTGGGAGACAGACTCAGCAGTGGGGGCAGAAAGGCTGCAAGAGAGCGCTGCAATGCATCTAATCTGCTGCCAGGAGAAGCCACGCTACTGAGCTCTAGTGTCATGTTAATGGGCTGCAGGACCTGCAGGACCCTCCTGGTACGGCCTGGCACGGAGAGGTGTGAATGAGCCAGTGTGCGAGGAGCTCGCTGGGGAACTCCTCACAGGCTCTGCAGTGTGCCAGGTAAACACGTCCGCGGAAGGATGCCTCAGTGCTAATCACCATTACTGTGAAAAATGTTTATCTTCTGTCTTTTACAACCACGATGAGTTTCCAGCCCCTACATCATGTTCTGCCTTCCACTTCACTAAAGAGCCATTTGCTATCGGCAAACTTTTCCCTTCTGAGTTGCTTCCAGATAAAGCAGATAGATTGAGTGTATTGGGTTTCCCACCACCAGGCATGTTTTATGGATCATTCATTCACTGAATCATGTAGCTCTTTTGAACTATTCCCCATTTTTAAACATCAACTTTAAGTGGGAACACCAGATTGGGATATAGTATTGCATTTGTTCATGTCAAGTTATAATAGTAGCTGGGCTAGCTTGAGTGGCTTGGAGATAAAATATCTGTTTTTTCCGTATGTTCATGTTCAACCTAATCACACTAATGACCCCAGCTGAAAGAATAAGACTGTTACTGGTATTTAATTCATTTGTTTTTATTTACCAAAGAGCCTGTCCAACTTTTAGACATCTGTATAAATAAGACTTGAGAAAAAAGATAAACGTTCTGGCCCCATTTGTTCTGTTTCAAAAAAGTTCATTCCCCATTGAGAAAAAAATGTAAATGTGTGTCTTAGTTTGCTCTGCAAGTCAGGAAATCTTAATTAGAGAGGTGAGGTCCAAAATATGGGACCTTCCATGGTGACTTTCCCTTTTAGTCCTGCTCGAAGGACCCTTTTCAAATGCAAGAAATTGCTAGCCCCAGAGATTTCTGTCATCCTAAGCACCACAGGAATGCAAAGGATCTGCATGATCAGTTATGATCAGCAGAAGGGGCAGAGCTGCCAGATGGCAAAGAATCACCTGAGTTTCCTATGTTGCTGGAGGAAGACCCATTAACATAATTATTGGAGTCATTGAGCCCTGGAGGAAGACTTGTACTGAGACATTTGACTTCTGGGTCCTGTTGCTATAGTGTCTCATGGCACTTCATTCTTATGCAAACATACCACTCCGACTGGGGACAGGACAGGTCTGTTGCTTAGTATCTAAGAAAGTTGATATTCTACTATGTAGGTGGTTTCTATTCACTTCTTGCCAAAAAAATTAATAAAAAGAAAAACCTTCTTGGTTTTTTTTGGCAGTGCAGCAAGTCTGTTTCTCTCTGTTTCCCATTGTTACAGCTTTTAAAGAGGTGGGTGGTAGAGGAATTTTGAATAGGGAGCGAGGTTTTCTCTGTGTGTTACCTATCACGAGGTCTGCAGTATCTTGGTTCAGCAGGTTCGTTTTCCAGAAGGCAGCTGCAGGGTGGGGGAACAAGTTTTGTCTCTGCAGGACTGTACACCTGCTTCTGCTCAGAGTATTGGTCACATCTCTCCTCCTTTCTGTCTTTCCTATAACATCCCCCTCCATGTAGCTAGTTCTCTACCACTGAGAGGTTAGAAGTAGCAACAATCTATATGATCACTTAGTCTATTACCCTGTCATTTAAAATTGCTTCCTCCAGCATATTTTCTCATGTTTTGTCTGTCTGGGGTCTCACAAACCTTGCAGTTGGGGGCTGGAGATGATCATGAAGCCCCAGAGAGCAGCTTCCTTCCCTTTCATCTACTGCAGAAATTTGTCTGCCCTTAACTGAAAGATGTGTCTGTATAAATATATAGATGTGTGTGTGATATATATATATTTATATATGATATTTCAGGTTTCTTACATTTACTTCCAGGGGAAAAAAAGAGCCAAAGGCATAGTTCTTATAGATTTAATTAATAAAACATATGCTTGACAGAAGTTCACAGAAACATCTGTTATTTCATTTTGAGAAATGCCAAGCCTGCAGTATGAATGGCATCCTGGCCTGGTTCCAGCCTGAATAATTGCATTCTTCCTACCTGTGAATGTTCCTGCCATTTCAGTTGGATGCAGCATTGCTTCCAACCTCCTTTGTCAAATTATTCTGTACAGTTGCTGTGTATCCTTAAATGGCCACCGTGTTTCAATCCAAACATGACTTTCTATCCACTCACAGCAGTATCTGATGCTTTGGCAGCTCCTGCTGCCTGTTGCTGGAATCCGTGCAGGTGAAAAGGATGTTTTTGTCAAATCTTTGCTTTGGGGCTGTGAGGCTGAAAAACTGAAAAGACTTGCTAGTATCAGGTACAGACCAGGTACAGTCAGCAATGCTTCTGAGCTGGAAATTTCATTTTCAGAGATATTTAGAAACAGTGGCCATGGAACACGCAGTAAGAAGTACTGCCGTAAGGACAGCGCTAGGCTCACCTGGCTGCCCGGCTTCCAGGGCAGACACTGTCTCGACCTCCCTGGCCTGGCACCTGGGCAGCAGTAGCACCCAAGAACTGCGCGGGGCCATCACCAGGCTTGTCCGCTGCAGAGCTTTCCATCAGGCCACCTCCCGCACAAGTGGGGAGACACAGGAACTGCGAGAAGCTTTTTTTTTTCCAGATTCCTGAAGGGCAAAATCTGACATCTGGGCAAAAGTGGTTTTTTTTTTTGCTGTAGTTGTTAAAAAGATTGAGACTTCAAATGCAAATCAACAAGTGAAAACATAAAAGGCCTCAACTCTTCCTCATCCTGTTCTGTTTGTTCAGGTTCCCGGCTCACTGAGGGGCTCCTTCTGGAGCCTCTTGGCACTCTGTGGTCCGCATAACACATCCAAAGTGGCAAGAATGCTCTTTCCCAGTAATTCGTTCTGACTTCTTGGTAAAAAGAGCAATGAGACTGATGCCTGTGTAGAAGAGTGAGCTTACAGCCTAAATAATAGACCAAAAAAGATGGAAGGCGTGAAGAACCAAAGCTGAGAACCTTTTTTATCATAGATGTGCGCATAGTAGTGGAGCTGCTCTGCAGCACACCCCCTGCACACCTCCAAGCCTCACCAGGTGAGCTGGCAAGAAAACAGAAATCTGCCCAGAGTTTGCTGGAGATCTGTTGGAGCTGCTCACAAAAGCTTGTCTTGTCAAAAGCTGTGCGTACTTGTCTTGGACTTCCCCTTTGCCCAGGGCCGGGTGACAGCAGAGCGTGCCAGAGCGGTGAGTCAGGGCTTCTGAGAGCACTGGGTAACTCCCCAGGCTGTGGGCTTGCCTCCCTGCCAGCAGAAGACTGGGAATAAAGCGGGACTCTTCCAAAGTCTTTCTTCGGTCTCATTTTTTCAGGTATTTTCATTCCAAGAAGCAGTACGGGGCAACCGCTATTCCCATGGCTTATAAAAATAAAGGGATTGAAAATATCAGCGTTTCAAGTGAGAATGCTAATCACAAAATTATTTTCCCTCGAAAGCAGGGAAAATTTTCAAAAGTGATTGTGCTTATTCCAAAATTTTATTTCAAAACGACATCTGAAGGAAAAAAACAACCTCAGTGTTTCTCAGAATATAATTTATTTATATTCTATTGTTTTTTTCCTCTGTAACACGTGAAATTAAGAATGAGGTGGATATTTAGTGGTCTTTTCTTCTTAAATTGGCTATTAGAATGAAATAAAATGCGAAGGGGAACATCTACGTGGATTCCTTTTAGATTCCCAGCATCAAATACAGAAATATGAATGATGATGAAGTGGCTCCTAATCAGTCACTAAGCAAGGTTTATTAACAGGCAAACTGTGGGAAAGGTAAACTTCAAAAAAGTTAAGTACCTGAGAAAGGAGGGCAGCTAGCAAACAGAATAAAATACAATTTCACAGTAAAGTGACAAGTTAGTCACTTAAATGACATGAAATTGATTTTTTTTTTTTCTGCTGGAATTGTGCCTTGTTTTTTCTGATATACATAATGAGGCCCTGAAAGTTTATTTGTGCTTGGTTTTAACTGTCTTTTTTATGTGCTTGGCTTTTGTCTGAGAGAGATGAAGAAAGTATTCCATCATTTCTGCTGAACCGTCAAGCGGGTGACCTATATATTTAACAATGGTGCTCTCTGTTCAGAGGTATTCCTAAGTTACTGGTTCTTCCTGTGCATATGCATATATCTATATAGTGTTTTCCACAAGTGAAGGATATCATATCCAAAGCGCGTAAGTGACCTGAGTTACCTTCGCACAGGCAGGTGCGCACAGACATGAGGTCTTCTGCCTCTGCTCTGCGTCGGGCTGGCGAGGTTGCGTAGCTGTGGCTGTGTGGTGTCAGCAGAGCTTTGTCGGGCTGGGACACCTACTCTGGCATCTCTGCTCAGCCCTGCAGTGGGCAGTGAAGACAGCTCCTGGGTTCCCAAGACCTGTCAAAAATTGGGTTTAGATTCTTAGCCAGCTAAACTTTAAAGACATTTCCCTGCAAACTTCTCTCCAGCTCTTTTTTCAGGCTGTCTTTGTAGCGTGCCTTCACTAACTTTCAGCTTCCACAGAGCTTCCACAGGAAAAGAAAATGCGAGTTTCTAACAAAGAAATTTTGCAAAAAATTCCTTCCAGGCTTTCTTCGTGCATCGTTAATGAGAAAGATGAGGAACACTGCCTTCTCCTCCTGAGAGCTGTGTCCAGGGCAGGCTAGGTGTTTTGGACACAGAGGAAGGGCAGAAGTAAAGTACTTCTTTTCTTTTTGCTTTTAATATTCTGTTTACCAACACACACTTCCCCCTCAAAATGCTTTGTAATTTGAATAAGGAAGAATGGAAGCCAGTGTGACTGCACTTTAAATAAAAGTTTCTCGTGGAACACCTGAAGTAAGTGCAAAGGTACACAAGGTTTGTTTAGCTTGAAGCAGGGAAGGAACATTTGGAAATAACCCTTCAAGATAGCAAACATAATTTGGTTTACATTTTGTCTCCCTCCCTGTGTGCAAAGGTGCACCTTTTAACGGCTGTTTTGCTTTGTTATAATCAATGACAGCATGGTCAGTTGGGCACTATTCTTTGCAAACCGCAGCCATTCTTTTACGAAGGAGCCTGGCTTCTCCCTTCTCTACAGTACCCTTCCGTGGAGCCATGGACACCTTGCAGCGAGTCCTGAAAATGCATGCTCGCCCGCCTGCCACCGCACCCCAAAACCTCTGCACCTCGGTGCACGCGGGGCCAGTGCTGCAGAAGTAAGTACTATCACGTGCAGCTAGTTAAGGTTAAGCCTGTGGTAAGGTTGAATGGCTTGAATCTAGACATTGTAAACACTGCGCGCATCAGGCCCCAGGAGCCTCCTGCATACCTTTAGGTGCCCACGCAGGGGTGCAGTAATTTCAGTGTTCAACATGCAGCTTATATAAATGAATACATACTAAGAAAAAAGGAAATCTGCCAGGAAATATTTATTCTGTGAACAACAGAGTCAGATTTTCTTGCTTCCTGACGCACAAGGAGGTGCAACTGCAGACGACCGCTTTTCCCCAAGCCAGCACGCGCTTCCTTTTTGAGGCCGGCGTAGGCCTGCTCCTGCCGCCCCCTCGGCTCACGGCGCTCGCTCTGCCGCCTCTCCTGCCTCCCACCTCCCGCGCCGGCGGCGGGGCGTCTGCGCAGGCCACATTCGGTGTCAGGTGCCTGGAAACCTTTCCTCTGCTGTTGGGGCCCTCGCTGGCCATCCCTCTGTTGTGGCCGGGCTCTGCACAACAGAGTGGATAACGGGCTCTGCCTCCGAGTGTGCCCGTGCGTGTACGCGCGTGCTCTCGGCCCGTGCTGAGCACTAGGTAAAATACATTAGTTTAACTCTCAGTAAAAGAATTTTAAGCTAGTGGAATTCATCTCGTGCCTGCAGCCAGCTAAGAGGGCAAAATATGCGTAGTTTAAGTATTTCACATGTTGAGATGTGTGTTTGGGCCTCAAATCTCCGTATGACTCTGTCTTCAGGTTTCTCCTTTCCCCTCAGAAATGCCCCGTGTTTCCCCACAGAAGGGATCTGTCCCCTTAGGAGCTCAGCCTGCTCTTACGAATGCTTACAGGGTTTCAGAGGAGGCCAAAAAAAATCAGGGCCATCATCCCGGTGCCCTCTGGCATACAATTTTGTCCGAGTCACGTTAACTCAGGGCTGACTGAAGACTCCCCCGCAGCACAGGCAGGGGAGCTCGGAGAGCTAAAAGCAAACCGAAGCCATGCCGAGCAGGAGTGCCCCACCACCCGCCCGCCCCCCGGCCTTCCCTCCGGTGGCCTTGGCGGTGGCCAGGGGCCCTGGGGCCTCTGGGGGGGAGAGGGCGGCTGGCATGCAGGTTTTTGCCCACGCGGCCGTTTGCAGGGCTGCCATGGATGTTCCAGCGCGTGAGGCACACCATCAAAGCGCCGTCGGCTCTCGGCTTGTACCTTGCTTGTTTAGACTATGTAGCAACTGTGATGTCTTGCTGGGAATAGGAAATTATTACCCTGGCAGCTTCTGATCAAGCACACCATAGATTATGCAATGAGCACGGAGGCTAAGTTTCAATTTTCTCTTCAATCGTTCACATTTCGCAGTATTTAAAGGTAAAGCACCTCATTTGCAGGACCAGCTTTTTCCCGTCCCTGCCAGCCAGTTAACAAATCTTTGCTGCAGCAAGTTCACGCAATAGAAGAGCAAAGAGCCTTGCCTCCCTCTTTAGGTGAGGCTTTAGTGCCACGTGTGCACTGGATAAATAGCTGCTTCGTGGGGTGACAGTTATCACTGGAGGGTGCTCTGGAGAAGCGCTGCGTGGGGGAGTCACCATTTCCAGTACCCGGTGTTACATCACGGCTGGGTCAGTGACCTTTTCAACTCGGCTGGGAATCCGCCGAGAAACAGCTGGGGTGTTTTTTCTCTTGAAATGCAAAAAGGAAATTCCTTGCCTTAATGTCTAGCATTGTTAGCATCACTGCAGTAAACTTCTTGGGGATTTTGTAGAACACTCCGTGTTGTTTTTTGACTGTGAAATGCTGATTTGTTTGTCATTTATAGGGGTTAGCCTAGGGTGAGCCAACGCAGTTTAGTCTTGAGTTACTTTGGTCCTTGAGCCTGTAAAAATGTTGCAGACCTTTAAAACCACAATGGGAAACAGATCACACAGAGACATATTTTGCTCCCAGATGCTAAAGAGTTTTGTGCAGAGGCAACCAAGCTCAGTATTTGGAGACCGCAATTTTTCTGTTCTCATGCTAGCTCTGATAAAACGTCTGTCACGTAACGTAAAGTCAGTCACTGATATACCAGGGAAGTACCTGCTATTTTCAAGTAACGATATTACAATATATTTTGGAATCCGAGAGGTCAAAATGTAAAATGTAAGAAACTGCTATGCTAAATAGCAGCGAAGTCTCCAGAGTGGGACTAGAGACATCCAAGAGCTTTGAAGGAATCAAGGAATGATGTGACTGAACTTGTAGCAATAACAGATGCAATAGGTAGATTTTCAAAATGTTCTGTGATAGGCAAGTTTGCTCTGGCGAAGTCAAAAGGAGTTTCACTATTTACTCTGCAGGCAGAAATAGGTTGGTGGGGTGTAATTTGAAAAATCCTAACTGGGACTTCATTAAAGACGGCTGTTATCCTGGAGGCCTGGATGGCAATGAATATTTTACTTGTCACATGGAATAAAAAGGTCAGTCTTGTGTTGCCCTCCTTACATGTGCTCCTTACGACACCTGCACCAAGACTTGCTCCTTACCTGTCCCTGTTGCCATGTGTCTTTGCTCCTTGCCAGCCTTGTTTGGGAATATACAGAGAGGTTCCTGCCCAGAGACGTACCTGAGCTCTTGGGAGACGGAGGGAAAGGCCAGTCTGAGTATTCAGGGAGCACGGAGAGAAGCAAAGGAGCATGCAGGCGGCTGGAGCAAGAGCTGTATGAAGAGTGAGCTTGCTTAGAGATTGCCTCCTTGCTCGCTTTTTAGACTAAGGGAGAGAGCACTGGCAGTAGGATGGACTGTTTATATTGGGATGGACAAAGTCGTTTTATCACTTATTGTTTAGCCAAACTGGAATCAAGGAAATGTAGGGAAACTCCAGTACGCAGTCTCAGAAGGGAGCTGCGGCTGGCTAGACCTGTAAAGCACAGGTGAACGGCAGCCTCCCTGCTGCTCTCATCACTCTGCCCCTTGCTTATCACCATGTGCAGGTTCATCTCTTGTTTCTGCAGCTCTGCCACTCAATATCTAAGTTTCTCTGATACCAGGATTCTTCTTCACACTACAAAACATAAGTGCCCTTAGATTTAATGCTTCCATGTTCACAACAGTCCTGTGGATTTTGTATCTCTGAGAGTGACATCCTTTCAGAAAATCCTGTGTGAGGTTGTTTCCAGTCTCTCCCTCCTGTTGGGGGGACAAAGATTTTCCCCCCGTTCCAAGTTGGTGGAAAAATTCTCACCCTCAGTAGAAGACTGGCACCATCATCGAAAAATCCATGGGCTGAAGTGAGATAAGGTTTGTCGATGTATCACAATTGCTGAATTTGTGCTGGCTATTGTTTCTCTCTCATTCTACCTTTAGGTAAAAGGCTCTCACACTAAGTTACTCTGTCTGTGGCCCTGGAACAAGTGTTCCTGCTAATTCAGACAATTCCAAAGAAACAGTGTGAAGAAAGGATCAGAATTTCTGATTTTCAAGATGGGAAAAGAACCTTCCTAGGGATGATCCTAGAAAACAAGTGGCACAGTAATGAGGTAACATTTGGAAATGACATGGACATAGATAAGATAGTCCAAGTAAAAGAAGTCTCTGAAGAACTTCTGCTGGAGTAGAGAAATCTAGGTGGCTTTATGGCAGACAAAATCCATAGCAGACGAAGGCAAATTAATGCAAGTTGGAAGGAAAAATCAGAATGACATATTTCTTGGCACTAAATTAATCACAGGCATACAGAAAAAAAGTGTCACAGCAGACATCTTAGCCAAACCATCTGCTCTGTGTGCATCAGAAGTGTTGGCAAACTGTTAGAATGTAGCAGGAAAAGGATAGAAAACAATAATGAAAATAATATAATATAATTAAATAAACCAGTGACATGTCCTCTCTGTTCATTCCTGGTCACCCAGCTTTAAAATATTAGTGCAAAAATAGTAAGAGCCCAGAGAAATAAGTGATAAAAATGGTTAGAGGAATGGAAATGTCTTTTATGCAAGGAGAGCCTGGAAAGTTTAGTGATGCTTAGATTAGAGAGGAAAATAAGTGACAGCATGACAGAGGCATACAAACTAATTAATGCTGTAAGGAAGGTAACCTTTCTCATGAAATAAAAGCATGGAGACATGAAACTGAATAACAAGACATTTAAAACTGATAAAACAATACTGTTCATATAATGAATAATGGATAAGTTAGGCATCTATACAAGCAATGGGAACAGCTAGGTTCTGTTAGAAAAGGAAAGAAATATAAAGGGGCTTAAATCTTTGTGATTCAAGGCATAGACCAACGATAAACTGATAGTGTTAAGTAACTGAAGTGAACTGTACCCATATGGGCAGGTTATACTCTTAATATCCTTTTTGAACATCTTTTCTGAGAAGAATTTGGGCACACTTTGAAGCAAGGCACCATAGTGGATAGGCCACATACCTTGGGTAGGCCTTCATCGCTGCTGAAGGTAGCTATGTCCACTCTGCCTACGGGGCAGGCTATTCCTGGTGGGGAACAGCAAGACCTGAACTGTATATAAACAGGGTAACTGAGGCACTGCAAATAGATGAGGTACCAAGGTGCCATATCTAGGATTTTTATGGCAGAAGTACCTGTGGATGTGCATGGTGAGTCCAGTGATGCCAAGGGGCATTGGCCTTAGTGTGCATACTTTGCTTGGAGCAATGACTGACAGAGAGGCTACCCATACAGCACAGGCAGTAGGTTCAATCCCTCCAAGATTTTCAGCTTGATGGTGGCCTCTGATGCAACCAGACAACCAAGAACCTAGAAAAAACATCAGTTCTGGATGGAAAAAGGAGCCAAGTCTGGGGAAGCTGAGATGCATGGTAGCCTTATCTAGACTTGGCTGCGTAGAGCTTTGTGGGGGCTAAAGTAATCTACTGAGAGCAGACATCTGTGGAGATGCATCCTCAGATTTTTCTGTGTGAGTAAGGACAAAAATTTCTAACAGATGTAGCACAGCAAGTAATTGTTCAAGATCACTTTACCATGCCTGACGTCCTTGTATAAACTACATGCACTTGTTTATATGAAAAACCTAGAAGCATTTCTTGACGACATGCTGGTGAAGTAATTTTGTTCAGTAACTGGAAATGATGTGAATATTTTGTCTTACTCCAGACAGGAAGTTGTACAGTTGCTTGTCAATCTTATCATCTCCTTTTCTGAGGTGCAGTTATATGTTAACTAGAACTGACTGGAACTTTTTTACCCCCAACAAAATGGTATTTTGGTAAGTGTTTCCATAAAACTTCTCATTGGAAGATTTATAAAAAATCAGATGACGTGCTTTCTACCTGTGCTCTTCAGAGTATTGTTCTGGCCTGTAGAAAACCCAAATTCCAAGTCCTTCATCTGCCTGAGATGTATTGTTTCACTCTAAATGAAGTGGCTGAAGGGTTCCAGTGTGAGTCAAGGGGTATCTCCTGTGCCCGTATCTCCTGTGTCTCTGATAGCCAGTGGTGCCACAGACCACCTGCACATACAGTCAGAAGTTTCATTTTCACTCCACTATGGAAATCATATTTCAAAAATCATAAAAGTTGCCAAAGAAATGGAACAGTACTTCTCTGAGCACTCTGGATGATTTGTCACCATTTACCACTCATCTCAGTATAGTATAGATGGCATCTACATATCTGGTCCACCAAGCTTGTCACCTGGCAGAACTCTTTTCCCAAATGTCAGCCTTTTACAAGAGAAATCCATGAGGCAGTTCCTTGGGCTCTTGGATGAGAGCTAGATAGATCTCTCCAATTCTGCAAGCCCAGAGATGCCCTGGGTGTCATGGTGCAGCTACTGAATCTGCAAGGGTTCACAGAATCACTGAGGCTGGAGATCATCTAGTCCAATCCCTTGCTCAAACCAGGGTCACCTACAGCAGGTTGCTCAGGACCATGTCCAGTCAGGTTTTGAATATCTCCAAGGATGAAGACTCCACAACTTCTCTGGGCAACCTGTTCCAGTGTTCAACTACCCTTAGAGTAAAAATTTTTTTTCTTATGTTAAAAAGGAATTTCCTGCCTCTTGTCCTTTCACTGGGCACTGCTGAGAGAGTGTGGCTTCATATTCTTTGGTATGATCCCCCCCGAGCCTTCTCTTCTCCAGGCTGAAGAGTCCCAGCTCTCTCAGCCTCTCCTCATACGTCAGATGCTCCAGTCCCTCAGTCATTTCTGTGGCCCTCTGCTGGACTCTTTCCAGTATGTCCAAATCCTTCCTGTACTGGGGAGCCCAGAACTGGACACAGCATTCCACATGTGCCTCACCAGTGCTGAGCAGAGGGGAAGGATCACCTCCCTCAACCTGCTGGCAACACTCTTCCTCATGCAGCCCCAGGAGGCTGTTGGCCTTCTTTGCTGCAAGAGCACATTGCTGGCCCATACTCATCTTCTTGTCTACCAGGACCCCCAGCTCCTTGTCTGCCAAGCTGCTCTCCAGCTGATTGGCCCCCAGTCTGTACTGGTGCCTGGGGTAATTCGTCCCTAGGTGCTGGACTTCACTCTTTCCTTTGCTGAATTTCATGAGGTTCCTGTTGGCCCATTTCTCCAGCCTGTCGAGATCCCTCTGAATGGCAGCACAGCGATCTAGTATATCAACCACTCCTCCGATTTTGTTGTAGCTGGTGTCCTTGGGGCTTCTCAGGCAGCCAGGGGGCAGGGGGCAAGGTACAAAGGTGAAGAAAGGAGGTTTTTGAGGCATTGATCAGGCAGGCCAAGGCCAGCCACACTACTGAACAGTCTAAGCACTTCACCTCTGGAACTAAGGGTGAAATCCTGAGGATACTGAAATCAGAGAAGGTTTTACCATTGTCTCCTACTAGACCAGGCTTTTTGGTCATCTTTTCAAAACTGTACCTGCTTTTTGCTTTCTCCACATATATCTTAAACTCTTTTGTTTGGCTCTTGGAGGCCTTTGGTCCCTGAGAAGAGGGCATTGGGTCAAATCTCCATGGTTGCTGGGCACACCTTGGCTATAGCACTGTTGAGTTCAATGGCTTTCTTCCAGCAATTCACTTATCCATTATGTTTTCCTCAGAGGATCTGAGAAATCGTTGTCATTCCCAGTTAGATTACCCATATATTTCCAGAATGCAGGTGAACTGCTTAATTAGAAACATCTTCTGTCTCCTAACAACAGAAAAAATTCCCAGCTGGAAAAAAAGGGGTTTCTTCATCAATAACAAAGCAGACAGTTGTTGTAATAGGGCTTGCTTTCATGTACTCTTAAATGCAGTTGTTTAGACTGTGGTCAATGAATATATTTCCTACAAAGCAGAAAGAGCACCAAATTAAAACTTTGTTCTGTGAAATGATTCTCCAGAATGTCTAGCTCTTTCCAGACTCCTTTAGCTATCAGATAATCTGGGCAAAAGCTTTGTCTGAAATTAAGAGAAAGCTGGACTTCTTACCTCTGTCGCTCTCTCCCTCTCTCTGTCTACACGCACAAAGAACAAAGTTTAATAGATAGCATATGCTGTTCCCTGAGCCTTTGTTCCTGCCCCAGCAGAGTCAATGCACTGCCAAGTCTCACTGAGTTTCAGTGTGTCTCCCCACTTTTGGCTTCAGTTTCCTGCAATCTGAAGCAGTCTCACATAAAACTCTGAAGATTCACAGTACATTTAAATGGAAAATTTGAACCATCACTCAGAGAGTGCATTTTTCAAATCTGACTCCTTTCAGTGACCAAAACTTGGCAGGTCTGCTTACAGTCTGATAAGGATGGATGAGAGACAATTAAGTCTCCTCCTTGTCTCCACACAAAACCCTAGGCAATGATCTTTGGAAAGTGACATATCTCATAAAATTAATGAGTAAGCTATAAAGTCTTCTGCTTTTATTTTTTGCATAGGGTTTTTTTTAAACAAGATTTCTGTATTGAAGACATTAGATCTGCCGTCAGGCTTAGGATATTAAAAAGGTGTCTAGTCTGTGGTCTTAGAAAGATCTTAGGTATGCGGAAAGATATGGTGGCTTCCCCTCAATGTCTGTGTAATTCTGTAACCTGCCTCCTCCAGGGGAATTTTGCAGGTGAAAAAAGGTCCGATTCCTCTATATTTGGCCTATTGCAATTTGTTATTCTGTCTCTTTCCTTTGATTCTTGATGATAAATTGTTGAAGAATTTCACAGACTTTTAGCTTTATGACTCTTATTAAAGGTCAGATTGATTAAGGCATAGTGTGCTGATAAAACTTCATGAAATACTGTGAAAATGTAGAGGCTAGAGATTGTAAACTGAGATGGGCTGGTCCTGAAAATCCCAAGAGTTTGCTTTTTTCTGTCTTCAGGGTAGAGAAGAAATATCTGTAACTGCATGGTTTGCTGATGAGTTTTTTTATATCAGATATTTTCTACTTGGTAGAGAACGATGCTGCATGGTATGTGCTGTTTGTAAAGTCTACTTGAGACAGGCTGAGAATTTTTTTGCCTTGAATTTGACTAATGGAATATATTTGAAAAGTCTCCAACAAACCTTTATCTTTGTGTATTGTAGCTGGCACATCAAATGGGTATGAACTTACACATGGACGTGTCTAATGGCTTGGGAAATGCCCTGCTAGACTAGCAGGATTTTGCAGTCTAAGGAATTAAATACCCAAATTATCTTGAAATAATGTTAAGGAAACACAGTTGACAGAAGCTGACAAAATCAGGGAGATTCAAGATTGGGGCTGGCATTCCATCCCTCAGACATCACATTGCTCTATGAAGAATAACAAAAATGCAGTGATTCAAGTAGGGGAAGGTCAGTTTGTTAATATTGTGTGTCCTGGACTCCGATTCTTAGCTGCCTTGCTTTTACAAAACCAAAATTACAGGCCAGTTGAGTGAAAGTTAGAAACTGTGCTTGCTGCCAAGGGCTTTATTCCGAGATTCTTACTGCAGCAATGAACCTGCTCATGGGGTATCCCCATATAGTTGTGGGTTACGGATACCAAGTAATTTCCAGGACGCACAAATATTTCAGGAGGCCCGTGACAGAAGCTGAGTTTGTGACCCTTTAGTTATTAGGGTGGTTCAGAAGGTTCCAATCTGAGGTCCTCTGTAACCTCTCAAAAGAAGGTCTTGGGGTACGCTAGTCATTTCTGGCTCCTGGGAAGCTCCAGATAACAGTCTCCTCCCCTCCTCTTCCCTCCCTGTGGGCTTGGATTGCTCCACCTGCCTTCATTTCCATCAGCGGGAGGTCTGTATACAGCACAGTGCAGCAGAAACTGCTGCTACAGGTAATGAATCTGCAGCATGGATCACACAAAAACGCGATCCAAAGACAAGGTTGGGTTTCACTGCGTCTTCCTCCCAACCAGGACAAAACCAGACTCCTGGTAGCAATGCTGGTAGCCTCAGCAAGTTTCTTCCTCTCCATGAACCAGAACACCACCTACGCAAATACCCTCAGGTGTGGCCCTCCCTGGACACCTGCTTTATGAGCAACGACACATTCTGAGTTTTTCCTGCTGAGCAAGAATCAGAGCTTTGGTCTTTGGTGGATTGAGTAAGGCCCAGCTTTGTTATTGTGGCATAAGAATGATGCATTGCCTTTGTGCCACAGTGAGCACGTGTGAAGAAACCTAATAAATATCCCTATTCAGCCAAAATAATAGGAAGAATTAAATTGGTTGGCACTTAGATCAAAGCTCATTAGACTTGCATCTAACACTTGACAACCAGAGATAATATCAGAAAGGGGGTTTTCTTATGCCATTTTCTGCATGTGCTGCAGTGATTGTTCATGTGTAATGAGATCATATCTTAGCAAAGAATGAGAAATAGCATTTTTACCGGTTGTCAAGACCTATCTGAACATAAAGTTTGTTTAAACGCATTTTTTTGCTATGAGCTCATATTAAATCTCAGCAAGTTTATCCATCTCTAATTTAGTTATATGGTCATTACATGGAAAATCCACTTCAGATAAAGCAAAGCATTTTCATCCTCTAGTTACACAAGTATCAGGTCACAGCAATTACGTGCAAATATCAGATACTGCCTATGTCACTGCATGGTTAACTTGTACATGATCTGCACTAATAATGAGGAGCTTATTCTGCACAACAATGTAGTGAATGCGGCATTGCATCAACAGGATGAATGCAGTGGACAAGTCTAGCGAATGAGCCGAGCCTCTACGCAGTCCTTGGTGAAGTGTGCCAGGTCTGGTATATAACCCAAATGACTCCTTCCCAGTGGCTGGCCTTCACAGGTAGCAAAAGCAATAGCACAAAGCAGTGCAATGCTTACACCAGCAAGGGCTAGTGTAAGCCTCCCACAGTGTGTTTGACTGTCCTTACCCCACTGAGCTTCACTCCTTTTCTGTGGACTCCCAACACACCTCCTGCGTGCAGGATGGACTAAACGAGCCACACCTGCTACAGTGCTTCAGCCATCTAGCCTTGCCTCTCCACCCCTGCAGCCAAACCCCTCGCACACACTTAATCCCTTCCCTCCTCAGCTACTGCTGTCGTTGTCGCAGGACTGCGTTCTCCCTGTGCTGGTCTGTTGGGATGTTGCTGCCAAAGTCATCTTTCTTATTCTGGCTGTGACATCTGCCTCTCTGGATGTCGGCCTGTTTCCTCATTGCTCTCTAAAGAAGTCTAATGTCCTAGTCTGGAAGACCTTCTGTAGTGCAGTTCCTCTTCCAAAATCTACCCTGTTAGTTCCACTCAGTCATGCCGGCTGTCTCCCTTCTCCCACAAAAGTCCATGTCCCCTCTTCCGCTTCTTTTGCTGTCCTAACCAAAGCTGCTCCTGCAACTACCTCCTTCTGGCATTTTGGCATTTTGCCCACAAAAATGGATTGAAGAAAAACAGCAAAAAGAGCCATCCATATGCCTGTGTGCACCTTCCTGATACCACGTGTTCTTACTATTGTCACCTTTGCGCTTTCCCGTCCCCATCTAGCCTGCCTGTCTGCGACCTGCACTTGCATCGTGTGTGTTAGACATATTCACTCCTCAGAGGAGACAGGCTATATTCTCTAGTGCGCCCAGCTGACTGGCCAGACATGCCCACGGGCGAATTCATGTCATATAGCAATATTCTCCTATGGTACAGCGCTGCGGTAGACAAGCATTTCGGTTATGGCGAGAAATGACCAGATATATTCAGGAGCTACTTTTTAAACTGTTATATTAGAGCCATGCTAAATGAAAACCTAAAGGAAATGGTAAGGCAAACAAATTTGAAGCAAATCAAATTTTGTAATAACATTGGAACAGAAAATATCATCCTTTGAAACTGTACAAATTAATCTTGACTTTTTTTTCTGGAACAATTGAAAAATAAATGTTAAAATAAATATTGCCATCTGGGCCCACCATGTGAGCATGTATTTTGAACTCCAGTAAAGTTGGGTCCTGACGGAAGGATTTGACAGTGCACACGCCAGCTGACCATTAGCTAAAGCAGTCTGATCGCCGTCCTATTGTTGTTTGTCTCCGTGGCCCTGTTCAGAAAAGAGCACAAGCAGTGCCAGACAGAAAGCGAGGGAATAGCAAGCTTCAGTCTGCAGTCACAGCAAAAGCCAGTGTTCGCACTACACTGACCATAATCAAGGCCATCAATCACTTCTCTAATGTATTCCTCCTGGCTCCAGCCACATCCATATTTACCAGATCAATCAAAATCTGCCTTTTGTCTCCTTTTTCCCCTCAGTGACTTGAAGAAAACAAAACCAAAAACAGTCAAAATCTAATCATTTATAAGATGTATTATTCACTCCAGACAATCAGATCACTCTGAGAGAGCTGTTCCAGTCTCCTGGCTGAAGATCCCAGGGAAGAAGTGGGCAGTAGCTCAGGCTCTTCATGATTTGGACTGTACATTTGTTCCTTTTAAATGCATCCATTTTATCATTTTTGCGTGTGTGTGTGTGTATAAGCCATGGAAAAAACTCATATAGCAACACTTTTACAGGGTCCTCACCTGACAGGCTTACCCATACTCTTATCCTGTGTCTGTGAGGCAGGGAAATGAGCTTATTCCTGATTGTAACTGTAGGCACCTGCATTCGGTGCAAAATCTCTCTTGTCATCTTTTTTGGCCAGTGTTTCTAAATCACAAGGCTGTCTATTACTTGATATAGAAAAGCAACTTAAGGAAATGCAGAGAACCCCAGAGAAAGAAGCACCAGGTGTCCTGTGTTATAATCATGGCATCCCTGCCATGAAGGCCATCATCTATCACAAAAGGACTGAAATTCAGTGAAGATGCCAAAGAAGGGGTGTTATGAGCTGGAAGGTGGACAGCTTTCCTCCCTAAACAGAGGAGCACGTCCTTGCGGGGAGGGAACAAACACACCCAACCCATGCGCTCCTGCCAGAGTCCTTCCTCTCCTTCCAGCATCAGTCTTACCTGAACTGAGCAAGCTAAGATCTAAGCAAACTAAGATCACAGCTTAAATAAGAGGTCACAAAGACCGAGTCTGTTGACTGCGGTGATCACCGTCAGCATCCTGACAGGGTCAGGCTTCTTGGAGGCATCGTGGGTCTCTATATCCAGACCCTTACCTCTGAAAGGTCCACACACCGGCAGAGTGTCTCTGCAGTTAACTATGGAAAAATTTAATGCCACTACCTTTACACCAGCTGTATTTTTCAAAATTCTGTCAGCAGGGCTGATTTTAGAGGGACTCTCAGAATGGAACCTAAACCTTTTCAAACGCCTTCAGATTATTTCTATTTTTATGCAGTACATGTATTTTTTTCCATTAGCAATAAGTTCTAAAACAGAGCTATCCACTTGTTGGTGGTTGGCAGGAGCTCAGCGTTCCAATGTAAAGTGATCTTTTTTTGTCTGCCAATAATGCAATATTAACAAATTTGTCTTGATATTTATCTGTTGTTTTGTCTGTTATTAGACTGTATGCAGAAAACAAAACTTGGAACACTGCAGCAACCATAATTTTATGATATCTGATATGGCACTGAAGACTTTCCTTCAGCAATTACCAGTTTGAGGCAACGCAAAATCCTATCATGTAAGAAGTTCCCTCACATGTTTTCCATCACCGGCCATTTCAAGATGCACCTTCTTTCACTGTCCCAAGAGCTCTGATTTTATTCCTGATGGCTGGAAACTTAGGTTTGTTCCCTGTCTTATTATTTCTTCTAGCTTCAGCATAAAATGCAGGGGCAGCTGAATCCACTGTGAAGAAATAAGTACCTTCTCACAGCCAATATTTTAATTTTCACAGTAAGAATATTTGGTTCTTGTCATTTTAGTGCTTGTAATATCCAAGTCATCATATATCAGTGCTGGACAAAAAGTGCAAAGAAATAGCATGGTTACTGTTTGGTTTGTCAAAACTTTGTGGTTAGAACTAAAAAAGACCCCAGACAGAGATCTGGATTGCCAATAAGGACTTAGCTTAGGATACAATGAAACTGATTAAAATGATCATTGAATTTGCACAGTTAAAACACAGCTAATTTGACCGAGCAAAAGCTTCTGCAGTTTTGAGTTAGACAACAACCTACACATTCTAAAAATGCAGACTAGCCATTATCAGCCTGATAATTAAGATCTTTTGATAAGTAAAAAGCAGCTTAGTTGAAAGAAGTGGCTTCAAAGGAATTTCTGGAACTAGACTTTCAGAATTCAGTACTCTTCTCAAATACTCAAATTCTCAGTGCTAGAGTAATTCCAGCTCTCTTTCTTGCCTTCTTACTCTCCTGCCAGGTATCTGTTTGGGATAGGCTCCTGCATAGCTTCCAAAAACAATTGGAGCGCAACAAAAAGCACACAAAGCAAGAGGCGGACATAGCATCAATTTATTACTCACAACTCGATCAGATCAGTGGGCTGGAACTGAAAAGAAACTGTGATTTTTATCCAGATTGATGACTATTTTTATTGTAATATTGATGATCAGCAGAGACTTAGTAAGAGTTGTAACAGATGTGGCCTCCCTAACACCGCCCAGAGGGGTCTTCTTGCCTAAGAGGGAACAGCAATTATCCAGTGTTTTTCAAAACCTCCAGCCTGCAATTGAGTTGTCACAGCCTCCCAGCCACTGCTGCAGGCACCACAGATGGTACCAGCTGACACACTTGGGGCATATCATTATGAGCATGTGTAAAGCACATGATCTCGACTGGCTTCCTCTTACCGACTGCATGACAGTGTCTCAGGGAGAAACGTCTTTCAGGAGGCAATATGGGCTTTGCAAAGCGGTGATAGGATTGAGGAGACTGCCCAAGAGAGGACACATCTGAAAGAAATTGTTAGCATGAGTTGCAGCAGGGAACGATCAGCTGCTGTAACAAAATGCTTGTTTCCAGCCTGAAGTATCCAAATTGTTTTTATATGAGACCCAAGTCAATGCTATAGAAGGCCTTTTCTGTTTATTTTTAATGCTTCATCTACTGGATTTGCTGAAGATCATTGTTTAAGCTGAGGGTGAATGCATTAACAATTACATTTAGCAGCCCATTACAAATGATTTGTGTGCCAGGGGAAAAATAGGTTTGTGCAGCTAATAAAAAGAAAACAATTGTAAACGTTCACTTGGAATTTACAACACTCTGTTTTTAGATATTCGGTTTGAGGCAATTGGTTTCCTAAGCCTGACAGTAACATAAATCACAGCTTGAGGCTCACTGGAAGTAAAATTAAGTCAGCCTAGTGAGAAATGGAAAATACAATAAGTGTCATAGCATACAATCTTTTAGAAAAACACCTTCAAAGTAATTTATGCTGGTTAGAAATTAGCATTCAGTGCTGCCTCTCTGATAGCAGCCATGCAGTACTATGTGAAATGGAGCAGAATGCAAAAATGATTTCACAAAAATGTATTTCACCTCCCGTTCTGTCCACAGACTATTTGTCAGCCATGTCAAATTCAGCCATTTTTTGAAATTATTCACATTTCTCTTGGCAAATTGGTTTTCCTATGCAAATATCAAATGGACAGTTCACTGCAAAAAAATGGATATTCAGAATGTGAAAAATATGCTGTGCTGTTTTTTTTATACTATGAGTTTTGTGGAGAAGTGACTGCTTGGTAAAGGCATATAAGTAGTACCCGGCAAACTGGGTCCAGGTCCTGACATTACTGTGATATAAATGATGTGTAAATAAATTTGTCACACGCATCTTGTGGTTTCTGTGAACTGAAGGACTCAGATACAAGCAATAAACAAAGGTTAGTGTTACACTCATACATAAACTTGATATTCATTGTCTTGTAAATCTTTAAGAGTATAAGATTAGAAATAATATCTGCAAATACCCCTACTCACGATGTTTCACTGCTTACAAAATCTGAGAAAAGCAAACTTGGAAAGATTATGACCTTGGCCAAGTTAGCTTTCACTTCTCTGTCCCACCGGTTGCTTGTCTGTTTTTTTCCCCATTTTCATTCCTATCTAAGCCTGAGACCGTGTGACTAATACATTCCTAGGGTATCCTCCATGCTGTTTACATGAGCAAGTGCATGGCCTACTAGATTTCATGAAAATTCAAGAAAGCTTTTAAGAAGGGCTGTAAAAGACGTGTAGGGCCACATTCTAGGTCAGTTTACGTTCCAGCTAATCCTATATAAATTAAAGGGATTTCCTGTATATGAAATCTGTGTTGGATTAGTTTCTCATACAAATTGATTAGAAAAAGGATGTCAGTAGTAAATTAGTGTAACTGGTATAAGCATGAATCAGATGCTGCATAACTGACAAAACTCTGAGATAAACTGGGGGCCTCTTTGATTAGGTTTGACCCATTTCTTTTTGTTGTGACAGCTTGAAGCTCCAGCTTCTGCTTCCAGCTAGAGTGAAAGAGATCTTGGAGTCAAACACCCACCCAGGACTAGGGTCCAGGTCTCCCATCACTCAGGAGGCCATGCCTTGGGCCAGGGCGTACTGGAGGGCTGATCCCATGATCTTTTCTGTTGCAATGGTTCTGCTCTGTGTAAAGAAATACTCACTCATGAGAAAAGGGACTTGTTTCTGTTGAGTGCCCCAGCCGCTGCATCATAGGCAGCGTCAGCACAGATATTCAGAGAACACTTTAACAAAATGGATTTTCCACTCTCACCATATTCTCATGAATTTGACTCCAGTGTGAGATCATCTTGTATGTTGTATCTATAGATCAACATATCATCCCAGTGTTGTGTTACCATAGTCCTCAGTTCCAAAACATATATTTGAAATAATTCAGTCCTATTGGTCAAGATAGATCTAACCCTGAAAGGGCTTAAATAGCAGTATGGCAGCTTCAGATTACTGATTATTTTGAACTTCTTATTTGTGCATAGTAAATTGAAATCCATTTCTTCTTTAGATGTCGGCTGTCCATCAAAGGTGTAGATTACAACTTGTTTGTAAACAGACTACTGTCAGCAGCATGAGGGCTTTCTATGAAGGAGGCAGGCGTCTGGAAAGAGCTATGGGAATATCGCAGCTTTCATTTCTGACTGAGCAGTCCATTGCTCTGTGACCCCTGGCCCCTTAGATTCAGATAGGGGACTGACTATCTCAGGACCTAGTTATTATTTTGGTCTTTCAGATTTTCTGCTTGAGCATGAGGAAGAAATTGTGGAGGGTAGCCAGTGTGAAGTAAAGCACTCTTTGAATGCCAGAGGACAATACTCTGGGATGAGATTAAAATAAGATTATTTTCTACTTCTTAGTCTCTATCTTAAAATGAGACTGAAGGTTCCTAAAGAGTTAAAACAGATCACTGAACATTTTTACCACCTGTTTTGCAGTGTTATGTATCTTGACACTTATGAGTTATGACCGGAAGTAGCTGTGCTATGAAATGAGCTATCATTACTTCTGGATTGGGTGGACACAAGGAGCAAAGTTTTTAGAAGGTTTATGGCACTATTTTATACAGGCTGGACAGGCTAGGGAGGTAAAAAATTGTCATACATATGCAAAGCTTTCATCTGAATCTGAAGGAGGGTTTCCTGAATTTCAGGAAACTTTTTCTTCCTTGCTTTGCAGTCTGATCTTATCACCTTTAATTACACCATTTACAGCTTCATCATTTCCAAAATCCAAAATCCTCGTTGTTCTTCATCATCTCCTGTTTGTGATTTGGATTGATTTGATGATTTGTGTTAAAAAGAATCAAGATCTAAATTATTCCGAGTTCTAAGGTGCTAAGACACTAACTCTTGCCAAACTACCACAATGGCTTGCTCATTCTACTATAAAGCTAAAACCTTGCAGCTGAGCCACCTTTAACTTTGATTCCTCATCTATAGCGAAATCCAGCTCTGAAACTTCCCTGGTTTGAGGTTTGAAGGTGGAGGGTCATACTTAGAACAATAAATTCTTTCTCTTTATTCTTTTCTAATATGATAAGAAGTCGTATTGATGTGAGACGAAAGCATATCCAAGACCTCCATTTGAAGTTGCAGTGGGAATTTTAGGCAGTCAAAAGTGAATCTCTGAAGCTGATAGCAGGGTTTTGGCTCAGCCAGGCTCTACATATGATAGATCACTGAGAGACTCTTAATGATCACAAGTTCCCAAATCTCAGCTTCAGTCTCTGATGAAAGTCCATCTCTTTCAAAATATGAAGACTTAACAACATTTCCTTACTGTTCATATGGAAAAAATCTGGCGCTTTAATCCATGTGTGTGCCTATTTTGAATCCTGCTATAGTACATCACTTTTAAATGACTTTGTTTCTAGGCAAATCATTTATCCATGCCTGTATGTTTGGAGAATCCTATCTTTCCACAGGGGGTGTGAGGCTGTGAGGACACACATGCATATAACCATTTCCTGCACTATACACACCTTGTTCATTCACACTCAGGCAAGACAATATGATGAAATGCCAAATGATAAATAATAGCACAGTTATATGTGAAACTTGAATCTTCAATTCCATATTTTATTCTGTCAGGCAATCCTGATGCAACCAAATCACAGCAAGAGACCCAAAGACTGTAGTTTCCATTTTCAAACTCTTTGTCATAGGCTTAAATCTCAGCATGATGCTGAAGTCATTTTGTATTTCAGATGAGACTTTAATGCTTACTTTTCACTCTTTTCTTCATGTTGCATGTTCTGTAGTTGCAGGAGCTCCACCACAGATACATTATTAGAATTAGACAGCACTGAAAGAATTGTTCCTGGAAGCAATAATTAAGCAATGAACTCTGTTGCCTTGCAGTGAACAACAAGGTAGAGCAAAATCTTCAGAGAATTTTGGTGGGATGAGCTGGGGGGCTAGGAACTCTCAACCCAGAGGCACAGCTCCCAAGAGCTCTTCCTATCGGGAGGTGTGATTAAAATACAGAGATTCACTGAATTAGAATAGTCAGAGGGAGAGAAGAAAAAAGAAATCAGAGCTTCTTTTGGAAATGAGCCTGACATCTTCATTCAAAACAGAAAATAACACTTCCCAAAAAGTGCATTGTCAGCAATGCAACCCTGTCAAATAAGGACAGGGTTTTGCTCAAAAGAAAAAGAGGAACTAAAAGAATCAGTTTAGAGATTCTGTTATCTATTTCAGTTGGGGTGGCTGGATGACAAAGAGGTCAGGATGTGAAGACATTCAGCCTAGTATGATGCATCAGACAGATTTATGTACCTACTGCAGTGCTTAAATTCAGGACAACAATGAGCAGTTCAGACCTCATACACTCCAGAACTGCCAGACCCTGATTTCTTATACAGTCAGGGAGAGAAGCAAGTCTTTTGTAGGCATGCAAAAGATTTTGTCACTTTATGGAAAGCAGAGTGGCTGCATTTGGGAGTATTTATATTAATTTTCTTTGTGATATTACAGTATTAATTGTGCAAGTAATTAAATTAATCATGAGATGAATTTTCAGGAAGGACTTGCGTAGGATCCTGGCAGAGATCTCCTGATTTAGCTCACAGTGTGTATGGGAACAAGTTGTTTGGGCAAGAATAATGTTTTGTCTTTTAGCAAGCTACTTGGTCACTCTGATTCATGTTCTTGTTTTAAACAAGAACAAATTTTCTGTCTCATGACTGAATGTTATTTTTAGGGCCTGCCAAGCTTTTGTTGATCATGCGATACATGTTAAAGATGAAATATAACACATGAGAAATTTCTGTGTAAGTGTCCCTCACTGCCAATTTTTGGATTTCACATGCGCCTATTTCCAGTGTCCTGCGATGACATAATGAGCCCACCTTGGGCCTCCATACTTGATAGCATCCTACAACAGTTCATGTGACTTGAGACTTAGTGTAAATCAGTCATTCTTTCCTTGGTTGGATTATGTCATTCTAGTGTAAGCTGATATATACTTAACTCCAAATGAAAAAGTAAAAGCCTCCTTTGGGATGTGCTTACCCACGGAGAAGCTGAGTTTAGCTGTTGCTCAACAAAGGAGGAAGAGCCTGTGTTTCAGCACAAACTGTTCACTCATAGGGAAATATTCAGCTTTTTTCCCCTCCATTTTGCAATCAGAGGAAAGGAAAAAGACAGGTGAGAGAGCAGCTGGGCAATGAGGGCTGGGGCTGTACCCAAAAAGCCGTTGAACAGATTGAGTCAGGAACAGGGAGCGCTCTTTGCTCTCGTCGTGCTTCCCTGCCAGCCAGCACTGCTCCCGAGGAAGCTGGTGGACAAAGCCTGAAAGGGCCGGCAGAAAGCACAGCTCCCGCCCGATCCCCTCTCCCAGGCTATGGAAACCCTCGGTCTTTTGAGAAAGAAGGTTTCTCTGCTTGTTCAAGGAGCTGTAGCTTCTGTCCTCTGGGGAGCCGAAATGAATTTGCCTGATCAGCATTTCCCAGCTCGTGGGGTGCCCAGTAGGACGCTGTCTATAAATGACTTATTTAATTAGTATCCCCAGGACTCCCCCACACCATTAATGCCCAATTGACGGATTAGTTAATTCAGAAGAACCTGAGCAGGGAAAAAGCCTAGAAATTGTAACTTTGCTGTATACAAGACAAGATTATCTTGAAGGCTCAGTACAAGCATATGGCTAGTTTGTGGCTACAGCCACTTGAACAGGTTAGAGGGGGTAAAAAGTCACTGCATGAGCAGTGCATCAGAACATCCCACACTACTGCCGGTGTGGGGGCCTTTATCCCGTGGTAAGAGGCAGGTAATTGCAGGTTCCTTATCTGTCAGTGAAAGAGGATGTACCATCACATTTTTCCTGCAGTAAGAGCTGATGCCCAAGCAATTACAGTGGGTCAGCAGATACACTGTAAGTTCATCTTCTAATTTGTCCTGCAGTGAGTCATTCATGTGCCCCCATCTCGTGCTTTTATAAGAAGCACTTGAGTGCTTTAGCTCCTGTGTTCGGATTCCTGCTAACATTAAAGGCTGTTTCCCATGTGTTGGCTGTAGATCAGCAGCTCCTAGCTGCTGTAGAGCTTCACTACTGTAGCCCTCGGCAGTGTCAGCTGGGAGCGAGCTCCACTGAGACCAGCCAGGTGACATCTGAGACCTTGGTGGCGAAGGCCAGTAGATGGGCTTGGTGATTTCCAATTTTATAAAGTACTTCATTTTCCTCTTTTGTCATTTCCCTTATTAATTTCTCCCTGTGCTGCCTAAAGAAGAAAGTCAAGAATTCTTCTTACTCTTTATGTCCTGCTGGAACACCTTGGAGCAATTTTCTGTTGAACTTACTCTTGCAGACCAGGCAAGCCTCCTTGTTTGCCTACTGACTTGAGTGTTGGGAGTACAGTGCTCTGATTAGATAGCGTCATATTGCTCAGATGGCATCCAAGTTCCAATTGCTGTTAAATAGATGACACTGTAAATTAGATAAACACAGAACATAAAGATCCGAATACAAGGCCATATCTCTTGAAATAGTTTCTAAGCACCTGCTGAAATAGGGACTGTATCACATTTTTATCATCTACTCCCAAATCTAACTACCAGCTGTAGCTGAAAGTTTGTTCAGTTACTGCCTAATATTTTATTTTCCAAAAGAGTTTCAATGAGCAAAAAGTAATGGAAAAGGGAAATCACAGGTGATCTGCCCATTCCACCTGGATCCAGTTGCATCTAATCAATTCTTTTGGATGGAAATTGCTGAGTTACAGGCATTTGGTTTGAGATGACTAATGTTCTTTAGGTAGACTGAAGTTCTGACTCTGGGGACAGAGATCTGTTAAAGTAAAACCTGACATTTTGCCCTAAAAGTGTAAAGGAGTATCTGAGATTACAAATGCTTTTACTTGAAACATTCTCAGCTTCCTCAGAACAGATGAGTCTCACTAAGAAACGAGGCCAAAGCAGTCTGTTAGTGTAACCCATCTTTCTGAACGCAGAGGCAGGTAACTTCATTTGCTCTTCACTCACTAAGTTTTCTGCTGGCCAGCACAGTTTCTGTGGTTATCTGGTGTGGCTGTAGAAGTCAGAGTGACTAAGAGTAACTGAGTGAGCCTTACCCAGTGCTGTGTTTTGCTAATTAGTGCATTTTCTTGTTTACAGAGTGTATCCTTCTGAACACCTGAAGTCTATCAGGAATCAAACAGAAGGCCAAGAAAGGCCTGGAGCCAAAGGGCTTTTGGTCATGAATTCACCACTTTGCCCCAGACTCTGCTCTGCTGCAATTGCCAGGGAGTCAGAGGGCAGCATGTCCCAGAGAGCACAGGAAGGCAGAGCTTCTGCTGACCTGTGTCACCATGCTCCCCGTGAGAGAGAAGAAAGGAGGGAGCTTTGCTCTCCTAGGTATGTAACTCTAATGAAACCTTTACTGAGGGCACTGAATGCAACAGCATTCAGTGCTCTGTGAAACTTAAAAGGTTTTCTTGTTCAGCTTGACTGCATTTCTGATGTGCAGCCAAATTATAAGTATCTCTTGAGCATACAGAATGAGCTGGAAATTGTGTGCATACAGTCCTACTTCTATAAGGCTTTTACCTTCTGTTGGAAATGGAAACATCACAGTAATAACCTCGTGGTGATGTGTCTGGATTTCCAATTTCGGTTGTAGCCAATATGAAGAAAAAGATAACTAAGATTTGTTTATTTTTTAACCCCACTCTCTGCCTCCAAAGGGTTTGCTTGAACTTTTTGTGAAGGTCTCCATCTTTTTTTAACTTTATTCCAGTCATTTCACACATCTCTAGGGAATAGGAAACTTCAGCATAGGCTTGACTCTGTTCTTGCTGGCATTCAGTGCTCTGTGCACCGTGACCGCATCCAGCCGATGACTGGATCACCACGGTGCACCTTGGCTGTTCACGCAGGTCTTGGTATGCTTTACTTGCCTTTTGGAGGCTTCATAGAGAACAGCCTGAATCGTACCCTTGCGCTGGCAGATGTCTCAGGGTTATGATACAGTATTTTAGTAAATATTCTTACAATATTCTATTAAAGGGCTTTAAATTCCTGAGAGCTCTTCACCTCAGGCTGGGGTCATACAGTCTCTTTCCACAGCAACTGTGTTGCCTCCCAGACTCCTACTTGCTGCTCTTCCCCAGACCAGCTTGAAGTTACTGGCCCCTCGTGCCTGTCAAATGGGCTGATAGCATTAGGCTGTCTGTGAGCATTTCAGTCAAAATAGGCTGGATTAGCACAAGCCTGTTACTTGCGCTGTGTAAGCCCGTGTGACGGGAACACGCGAGGCAGGGCTTACGCTCGCAGCCTGCCCGGCTGCGCTGCGGAGGTGAGGAGCAGCGGGGGCCGAGGCTCTGCAGCTGCCGCGCTGCCGCCCTGCGATTGCCGCCTCCTGGTCATCTGGGCTGCCCCAGGAGGGATGCCCGTACACAAGTCTTGGCATCTGTACAAATGCTTAGCATGTGTGGGCTTGTGTAGGTAAGGGGAGAGTTTAAATAACAAACAAATTAGCCCTTCTCCATTTTCTTTCTTAATAGTATTCTTTCACATGGAAACTAAAGAAGAATGCGTATAGACTGTAGTCAAAATAGCAGTGAAGACTGCCCTTGTACCCAGGCCAATCCCTTTTTGCACAGTCTTCTCAAATTTCTTTATCTCACGTCCTCTGTGTAACTTTTCAGCGCCCAGCCTCACCACTACTGTTTTTCATATCCTATGGAGCAATCGTAACCTTCAATAATTACAGATGCATAAACATTTTTGCCTAAGGCCAGCAGAAAACAAAGATGGCAATTCACCAGCCAAGGCATTCTGTGTGAAAGAATTTTTATAAATAAAAATATATAAGAATTTTACATACTGTATGAAATACATAAGACAGCTCAGAGCTGCAGCTAGAGAGGGATTTCCTTTACATTGGAGAACCATTGCATCCTCATGAAATGCATATAATGCATGATGGTTTATGTACGTGGCAACTCCAAATATTTGTAAACACGGACACATGCATATTCATCATGCTAGAAATATTCGTAATGCACCTGTCATCAAAGCAGCTTTGAGTAAATACACAGCACAAAAGTACCACTGGGACTGACTGACTGTGATGTCTCAGCCCTCCTCATCGTTGAGTGCACACAGATTTAGGGATGTGCTCCCCAGACAGTGGTGCTTCCCTGGGGAGGTTTTCTGTTGTGGTGATGCTGTGTGGGTAGGGCACACGGCAGTCTCTTGAGCTCATGTTAACTTGCATTGTTCGATTGGGGTGTTGGAGAAAACTGGGTTTCTATTAATTTGTATCAGCTGAGGATCTGGGCCACTTATTTCATTCTGGATTTTCATTATATTTAGTGTAGTATTGCTCTGAAATGTGCAGTTAATGACACAACTTCCTGTTTTAAATTCCATAATAACTATTTTCCTGCCAGAAGTGGATTGCTCTTAACAGGATCGTGTCCCTCGGTGGCAATATGCGGTTATGTATGCTCCATTCCCATCCTTATTATTCATATTTGGTATCAAGAGAGTACAAATTCAAGGGGGGAAATTCTGCTGCTGATAAAGCCAGCGGCAGGCCTCACAGGCATTCAGTAAAGCCAGGTTCCCATCAGGGTTTTGCATTCCCACCACACCCTTTTGCTTGTCAAGCTAATGAAGCATCTCCGCTAATTGCACTGGAGGGGAAAGCACTGGTCTGTCTATAGCCCTAAAGCACAGTCACATCGTTTTTCTTCAAAGCAAGTAGGTCTGGCTATATCCTTTGAATCTCACAGTCGCTCCTGCACTCTTAACCCCTGACTGTAGATATGCAGAATCTGGCAGGAGATGCCACCCTCCTAGGACAGCTCTGGAGCAGCCAACAACCCCCCACCCACCGCTGCCTAAACATATAGCAGATGAACAGAGCATCTCCTGAGGAAAATGTGAAAGACACAGATCTGTCATCATAGACTTCACCATTGCCTTTTTTTTTTTTTTCGTTCGCCTTTGCTCTTACGCTGAATAGTTCCCTTTGACATGAGGGTAATGCCTGTGGGTGCAATCTGGCAACTTTGCAGGTTCAAAGTAGGCTGTGAATCATTTTTATCCTGGGTTAATATTCTTTATTTTCTTCATTGTTTTAATGTGCTTTTGGGGTGAATTTCTCTTTGCTTTTGTGGCAAGCATAGTCACTACCATGAATAAAACTAAATGCAGACTTATTTCTTTGTGAAATGGAATAGATATAAATGTAGAAAGACAAGCACTTATATTCCTATATATATACACATATACATATGCATACATACAGAAACATGTTTATATATAATATGAGAGAGTATATGCTACTTATCATAGATATCCAGAAAGATAAGATTGTAATATTTAAAGGTAGCTGATTTAACTGTATGAATATAGTCAGTGCTAACAAATCCTTGTGTTCACACATTAGATCTTGCTCATGAAAATATTGTTTGAAGAATTCACTACCAGGGAAATATTTGCTGCAGAACTCTTCAGCAGGAAGATTTTTGTAGTTTGATGATACAAAACCTGTAAATGCACGATATCTTTCCAGTGAAGAGCCTTTGGCGGGGGGGGGGAGAGGAATGGCATTTTTTGTGTATTTTCGTATAAAATGTTGTATGCTATAGACTTGATACACCATACTTGAGATGGATTCTCCTGCAGGGCATATGCATCTCCTCCTTTATAGTTGATACCACTAGTCAAACAGCAAGACATCTTATGTATGCCTGAGCTATTAATAAAGCCAGCATGATCCATTAAAGGGTGGGGAATCCACTGTGGAGCTTTAATAGATAAGGAGAAAATAAAAGTAAGGTCAGGATGGAAACATTTGGTAGTAGTCAATATGGCTATTGGAGAAAAAGAGATTCAGAAATGTCCTGGAAAGACAAAGACATCACGTCATTATACCAGAAGATGTGACAGCCCATCCTAAAATGTAATTTTTCACAGAGATGCCCCCAGTCAATGTGGCCGTCTCTTAAGGCATTCCTTCGCACAGTTTTGTACCAACACACTATTGTGAGTATTTCCCATTGACTGCCAGGGCTGTTCATAAATCTTGAGCTGAAGATGTCTAGAATGGAAAAGGAAATCCCCCCGCAGACCGCTTACAGGGGCCTTGAGGGCCGCTAGCCCCCACGTTGCTCAGCAGGGGAGCTGCTGCTCCTCGGGGGAAGAGACCGTACAGCAGCCGCCTCTGACTCGCCTACTGCCTGACTGCAGAGAAACGGAAAATGAAGCCTCTGAACTCCTGTTCTCACTGGAAATCTGCAGTTATCCTGCCTACACGGGGCCTACACGTGGAGAAACTATGCTGGCGCATTAGTAAAACCCAATCAAACCTGCTGTGCCTATTTTTGCCTCCTTGAAGTGCAACAAACCTCGCGGCAGCCGTGTGCTGAAGTGGGGAAGCATCACCTCCGTGTGCTCCCTCCTGCGCCTGTGTGGGAAGGGAGGTGGCAAGGGCTGGTTATTACTAGACAAAGCTTGACTTGTTTACACTGAAACCTTCAACATACTGCTCATTCCAGTATAAGCAGATCAAAGTAAAGGGCATTATTATATATTTGTGTAGGCCCAACAGTGTGTTAGGCACTTAATTTGCCATCTCGGCCCATTCCTTTTGCTGTGATATTTCAGGCAGGGATTCCCATTCATCACATTGATCCCACTGTGGGACTGGAGCACAAGGTCAGCTATCACTGGCTCTGTCAGGCTCAAAGGCTGCAGAGCTCTGGTAATTAAGACTGTTAGATGGGAGGGCCTCTCTTCCTGCTATTTGATGTAGAGTAGGTGCAGATGAAAGATTTATAGTTTTAATTCAAATACGGGACTTGTCTTTGACAACTTAATTGTGTTTGCAGAGAAGTTCTGGACCCTTTCTCTTGCCAAGTCATTACAGAAAGGCCTCACATCTTGGATCTACCAGGAAGCTGTTTGGATTAAAGAAATAACCAAAGAGACTGCATCAGTGCTGATAGAAGCAATAAACATTTGCTTGTCCTTCTTGCACTTGTAATAAATATGTTCGTGTTGGCTTTAGAGGGTAAATTTTCATACTTCAAGACCAAACTAACTTTTTCCTAACTTTTTGCTGTGTCTATACTCATCTCTATAAATAAAATTTTCTTTTTTAGAGATCTTTTTTTCAAATCAGTTAATGAGGCTGGTAAAATGAAAGGCTAGACTGAGCAGGATACTAAAACCAGGTGCTCATTTCTTTAATAAAAATGTGATTATAAATAATAAAAACCTGGTTTAATTCTACAAACAGAATTGCTTTTATATTTATTTTATTATATAAAATTATCGCAATACTTCAGTTATTCAGATTTCCTTGTACCTATCTAGTAGGAGCTAAACATCAAAATTGCAAAGTGAGTTACCTAAAAGCTAGGAATCATTGAAGCCATCTGGCTGGTACACCACAGTTCTCAAAGGTCAGTATGTCGTGTTTGACTTCCTGCTGACTTCCTTGGGCACCGGTGTTTGCTTCTGCCAGTAGCCGCTGGGAGAGGTAGGCTGTTACATGCTGAGTGGACGGAGGGAGAAAGATGGTGCACTTTTTGTCAGCAGATTATGGAATAATTGCAGATGGCGAGAAACATTAGGTATCGCAGTCCCTGGGTGCTTTACACAAATCAGCCCTTTTACAGCAAGGAAATACAACGTGGTCTAGTGCAAAAAAATACTTCCTACCTTTCTCACCCCTCTCCACAGACACGCGCTCGGTAATGTAAGGGAAACAAAGCTAGACTGCTCCTACTTACCTGGCCCTCATTACAGACCCTGAGGTTTGTACAGCAGTTGCTGCATTTGTCCTCATAAAAGAAACTGAAGCACAGAGACTTAAAGGCTGGCCTTTAAAAAGGCATTTCAGCCTCCAAAGTGACTGATAGTTTCCTGGTGAGATTATCCAGAAGACCCCAGCCAGGCATTTTTCTCAGTGCAGATGTGTATCTTCCAGCTCAGAAAAGCCATTTGATAACTGGCCCAGAGTCACACAAGAAGCCTGTAGCCAAGCAAGGACTTTAACCCCAATCTTCCAAGTTCCCAGTATCCTGTATTTCTCCTACATGTACAGCCTTCTGTCAGCAACGTACAGCTCAGGGTATACGGTTTGCTCCGAGGAGCGTGGAGGCAGGGGGTTGTGTATACCCGTGGGAAGAAGCACGAGTGGCATCGGCAGGGACGTATTTGCAGGGGAGAGAGGGAGGAGAGGGAAGGTAGCCTCTCCAGTACACGCAGTTCTTGCTGTATCTGCTACAGTGCAACTTCCCATTCAAAAACAGTAACCCCGGGGACTCTGGAAAACAACAGGCCCCGTTTAAGCAAAGGGAGGGAGTGCATGAGGGGAGGAGAGACAGGCACTGGGCCCAGACATTTTAAAAAAGTGAAAATAATTGCATTTATGCTGGGTGGGGGAGAAAGGGAAGAGTTTTTTGTTTTCTTTTGAGCCTGGTTTCCAATTTCTGCCTTACAGAAGAGAAAAGCTAGCTTCCGAGGAGTCTGGGGGCGTATAAAATGTTTGATGAATGCGCCGGGACCCTCCCCGTGCGAGGAGCTTTGGCTGTGGCGCACCGGCCTCCCACCAAAGAGCACCGGGACGTGTCTGCTGCGGTGAGTTACGATGAGAGAGGCCGACCTGAGGCGGTCCCTGCGAGGCCGCGGGGGAGACGGCCTCAGCCTTCCCGTGGAGCTGGTTTCCTTCCGCTGCCGGGGCAGCGCGTGGTCCACGTGGGCCGGCTGCGCCTGGCCGGAGCGCCGGGCCGTCGGGGTCGGGCGTTTGGTCTGGGGCGGAAAGGGAAACAGCCTTTCGGGGGTCGGGAGGGGGCTGCTTCTGAGAGCCCTTCAGATGCTGTTAGTACCATCACTGCTTTAACTAATTGCACACAGATCACTTATAGCACAGGCATTATATAAATCCTCTGAAAGCTGTCACACAGGTTCAACTTGCTCTGCACAGGCGTAGGAAGCAGAAGACTAGTGGGAGTGGGAGAAAGATGACTCTCCAGTCCTTCCCAGAGGAGTTCAAATATAAATTTCAAGTATTATGCATACCCTCTAAGCGCGACTCTCGACAGCTTTTTCTTTTCCTTTTTTTTCCTTTTTCTGCTGAAACCTTATACAAAGGAGTAAGTATCGAACAAGGGTAATGACCTTCAAAGACTTTCGCATACACACAGACAGAAGTAAACTGAAGCGCAATACAGGTGCTCAGGCTGCAGCAACCTCTTCACCCAGGAGGTGCTATAGCAGTGGTGGCTCCTTTTTAAGGCGTTGGCAGAAGCAACTAGGGCAGCAGGGCAATTTCACAGTATCAGGATGTGACTTTCCATGAAGTAAATTAACCTTCTCGTCTCTTGTTTATATAAATTCTGCAACTAACCCCTCCTAGTAGCTTATGTTGAGAATAAGTTTCTTAATTTTACATGGCTAATGGTACCAACTGCTTTGTACATGTTATAATCTAGATTCAACCCATGTATCAATGTGATGAAAAGGGCCCCTTCGGTCAAGAAGTGGTTTTCCGTCACGCTCAAGCATTTACCAACCTGGTTGCGGTGTGACCTCTGCAGGACGCAGCTTAAGGTAAAGGCTTGTCTACCTTTTGCAAAAAAAGCAGCTCTTTAAATAAAGATCTTTTCTTCTCAGTGTGATCTGGAGCCAAGGCCGCCCAGCAGTGTTTACATTTGACAAAAACACTGTGTCTGTGTTCACATGTTTTTTTACCTCAGAATGTCTTTTTAATTTATATATCCATGGATCTTATTTATCTCCCAACTGGGCCCAAAATCCAACTTTCCTCCGCTTTTGCTTGGTGTTCCTAACAATCTGGCAGCACACACTAATTGTACACACATGGTTATAGGATACAGCTTTATAAACTAGGGAGTTTTATAGCCTGCAATTTTACAGTATCTCATCGCATCATTTAATGGTAGAGCAGAACATGTTGTGTCACGAAGTGATGATGCTCCTGCTTAGGAGAATACTACAGAAGCAAAGAGATTGCATCCAAGGACAAAGCTGGCCCAAGTGTTTAGAAAGGACTTGAGTTATTTTAATAAACAGATGTCGACAGAATTTTGAGACTTATTATCAGTATAAGAGAGAGAAAACTTCTGTAGGAGATGAAAGTTTTGAGGTTTTTGGAAGTTTCCTGACTAGGCTGCTTGTGCTTGATACAGAAGAAAATGGTCATGAGAAAAGGCAACTTTTCACCACCACTGAAAACCTTAACAATTTTTCTCTAAATACGCGAAGGTAGATTTAGGAGCATACTGTTAGACATCAAGCTTTGTAAGTACTGGCCAGTAATAATGACAGATTTTCCCAACTGCATCTTAAATCTATTGCTTCTTGTTATAACCTCATTAAGTGAGAAGCATGATAGATATTCCTTTAGCACATCCCTTCATGTTTCTGTAGTCAGTTGTCATCTATCTGTTATTTTCCACATCATTTATTGTATGTGTTACTCTCTCCTGAATTCTAGAGGAGGCCCCAGACAGTTCTAGCGCTGCAGATGTGTGATTTTGGCAGCACTGCTCGGTTGCCGTTCCTCAGAAATAATCCCGCCTTGGTGCAGGGCCGGAACTGCTGCAGCAGAGCCTTTCCAGTTACCTACGAATACCGAAGGGAGAAGTGCCTCCCCAATGCTGCAATTACACTGCTAGATCCTGCTCTTGTGGAAGTTGGTGGGAAAGCTTCCATTGGTCAAAGCGATACTAAATCAGATGCGAATTGTTTGGAGAGCCTTTTGGAATGTAAATATAATTTCAAATGATTATTATGCATCTTGATTGCTCTTTAGCAGGGTAAATTAGCCTTCACTGAGCTCTGAGCTGCTATGACAAGACTATTATCAGTTGCAAACCAATTAATTTAAAGTTAGTTCAGACTCTCTGCACTGTCCCTCTCTTCCTGCAAGACAGTATAGATGTCACACTCACACATTCTCTGTCTGGGTTTTAATCAAATGCATGCCTGAAAATGCCACAGTGTATTACAAACTCTCAAAGCTATTTAGCTGTTTTCTTAAATAAGCAGAATACCTGGAGCCCTGGATGGCTGCAAACAGCAGGTAACCATGGACTAAACGTGTGCATACATTTTTGACAGTAACGTGTAGAGAGTCACAGCATGTAGATGCCTGCATATCTTTCTGTATTTCCCATGTCTAAAATCAGGCCAGCCATTTATGTCTTGCAAGTATAGATAAAATGCGCCAGATGACAAAATGAAAGGATATAATAATGTTGTAGACAGGAATATATAGCTATTGGATTCTCTCTCACATAGATCTGACTGTTATTTATATGGACAGTGTATTTCTTTATTGGAGAAATAGCAATTCTCACATTACAGAGCGCCATCTTTTAAAATACACTTTTGATTAATATCATTCAAAAGTTAAACATTGAGTTAGTTCAGTTCCTTCCAAGGAGGAAATTCAAATCCACTGGGGAAGTCACATACAACATGTGTAAACTCTTTTGTGGACAGAAAATGATGAAACATCCCAGAGCATCATTATTCCTCCCTACTTCCTGAAATCTGTTCCTCAAATCCCCCAAACAACACAATGGATATATGATTTACAGAGAGGTGCATGGGTTTCTCAGACCATTCACCCAGCTTTGTGAGGAAGTGAGGGATTACAGCGAACTACACCAGCAGGTCAGCCAAGGTTCACGTCTTGACTTAACTGTAAGTTGATGGTGACACTTTCTGGATATTTATGGAGAGGTCATCTTGGGAGATGCTCATTTTATAGACACAGGGTGGAATTTCCTGAAGCAGGTATTTCCAGTGCCATGTACATTCTTGCAGAGTAGTGAACACTTACATCTCACTGGCTTTTTCAAGGACATTTGAAACATCGCAGAATGGCACCGTGCTCAGTCGGTGGGAGAGGAGAAGGCTAAGACTTTTACTTTATCCCTATCAACAACTCGTCCCCATTCACCACTCACACACGCATCTTGTGTTAGATAGGCTGCCGAAATGATGCGAGGAGTAGGTAGAAGTGTGATTCCTTCCTCTCCACACCAAGGAAGATGCTGGGTTCCTTGCTAGCAAGGGATGGACAATGTCTCTGTAGAGTTAATCCTGACACAATGGAGCCCTAAGCTGTAGCACGTTCCATAAGGGAGGTCTGTGTCTCCAAAGCAGGCTGGCACAAGTCCACCTAAAGCTCTGGAAAGCACCGATAACTGCCTTCTGCTGTGAAATACTGTCACTGTAAATTTTAAGGTTGATATCAGCAGCAGTTCAGGCAGGAGATTGCTTAAAAGCAAATGGTACACTTCCAACTCTAAATCTCTTGCTACTCTTTAAAATGCCACATGGTGAGTTTATACAGTGGTCTAATTGTGGCTGATAAAAAGCCAGAGGTGTCCATGTTGCTTTGCAGATAATTTTAAAAGAGCAGGTCTGAACCATGGATGGCTTCCAGTCTGAATCAGATGTAACTCAGCACAAGATGGGAATAACCCAGTTATGAGTGAGGGCTGGAGAAGGTGAGCACTGAAAGAGTGGGAGATCACTCGAGACCCTTCTGGATGAGATTTCCCTAGCAAGGCTGGTTGTGTCTGTTTTGAGGAGACATTTTGACTGGTACTTTGAACAGAGATGATTTTAAGGAGGTCAGTGCTCTGTGGGCATGAACTGGGCCCCCTAAATCAGTAGTCCATCACTAGTTGGAAAGTGATGGTCACGGTTGTTGCAGATCCATGATTTCAGTGCATTTGGCTATAATATTTGTTGAAAGATGTTTTCCCTTGAAGAATATGTTATTGCTGCTTGCTGCAACTGTTCATAAATGTTTCCAAAAATGATCACTGCTCTCAGCAGCCCTCTTTTTGCTATCATTCTCTTTCATGATGCTTAGAAAAATTCTGGAGGCAGCTTTTCAGATTGTCTTTGCTCCACTCCCCCATAGTCTGCACCTACTGAGGGTCTGCTTCTCTTGTGTGTTAGTTGACAGTAAATTCTTCTAGGATGCGCCGCAGATGTTGTTGGTAAACCTTGGAGAACACTAGGGTCAGCCTCAATTGACACTGTAGGATAACACTGCAATATATAACAAGATATGGCCTTTTAGGTTTCTATGAAATCTATTACAGTATTCATAGGTATATTCCTGTAATCTAAACGTAAAAGCTATTGAGTGAGTGATGCTAAAAGTAGCCCATTCTTGTAGATCGTGAAGAACAAGGAAGATTGTGTACCGGACACAAGGGCAGGATGTTTCTCATTAGCACCCACTGACTTGCCCAGGAGCAGTCTGCAATCAGCAATACTCAGAGCAATGATGCAGCATAGAGATTACCATTCAGCACAGTGAGGGCCAGTGTATGTAGGAGGAAGTGCTGTTGTATGACATTAATGCATTAGCTAGAAAAACCTGCAGCAGGAATAAATTCTTCCTCTCTTTAGGACATCTGTTTGCGTTTTTTCTTTTTTCTTTTCACGTGTATTTGGCAATCTGGTGCCCACGCAACTTTATAGCTTTGACAAAGGGAGCTGAAAGTTTTAATTTTAATAAAATCCTCTGGAAAGAGAAGTGAAGGATTTGAATTCTTCTGACTTTAGCCTGCTGTTGCATTGGTGTCACTTTAACTGATGATGAAACTCAATTATTTTTCCTCAACAAAGCCTGAGTGTAATTTACCAGGCATAGGCTTCCGAGTAGAAGAAAAAGAGCACAAATCCCATTATGTGTAAACAAGATTTGTGTACCTACCTCCCATACAGAGATCTGGAAAATATATTCCCATAGGCCTCTGCCCAGGGAGCTCAGTTGTGTTGCTGGTTTTAAAACCGATTTAAAGGCAGAAGCATAAATCTAAAAATGTGAATGTTAGCACTGGGATGTGCAAGCCCTGAATCAGGGGCAACAATGTTTTAGAAAAGAACGAAAGGAATTCATACAGGAATGCCATTGGCTTAAGTTATATTACCTCTTTAATTGAATTAGCTGTACTGAAATTTTTTAAAATCTGGAAATCACTATCAAGAATGCATTACTGCAGTCAGGGTAACCATGAGAGGTTTTGGACCCTTTTTCCTAACAATTTTTTCTCTTCCTTTCTCCTTCTGGGTGGGTAAAAAAGGTAGAAGCAGCATCCCTAAGCCATTCTCTGACAAGTCATCCAGGCTGGCAATAAGGGGTGCCTCCCCCCGCTTTTCTGCCTGCATACATTCACTGCCTGGATATCTGCTCTCTGTTTCCTCTGAGGACAAGTTAGCATGCCAGATAAAAGCATCCCCTGAACTGGATCTGGCCTGCAGGCCGCTGCCTGGAGTACACCGCAGCGGCAATGTACAGAGCTGCAACCCTGCTTTATACACAGAGATCACGAAGGCTGTAGCTGTAAAATGCGACTGATGGGCCTTCATTACGCATACCAAGATGTAGTATTCTAGTTCCCCTTATAGTATCTCCATCTCAGCTTCTCTCTTACACAAACTCAGCGTTGTGTTACGCTGTCAACAAGCTCTGGATAGTTTGCAGAAACAAACTGCAATGATTTCCAGTGGACAGTGCTTTTAGGAAAACACGTGATTATCTTGTCCTCCTGTCTGTGAGCGCTCACATCCTAAGCCATAGGGTCTGTTGGGGGCTAAGGTGGGAATCTCTGGGGAGTTAATTACCGCAGTGCTGGAGCACTGAGGAGGATGGATGTGCCCAGTGAGTCTGTTTATCGCAGACAGATCCGGCCTCTGAACACAAGTACCATGCACTGCTCCACAAGCAGCCTTCTCCCATGGCAGGCAGCAAGAGCTGCTCCTACGTTTCTCCAGTAGAACAGGGAATTCTGTACCAGTAGCTGTGGGGGGAAGCACCTGGATGCAGCTCATTTCATATCGATGCCTCCAACTGCAGAGATCTGCATCTGAGCTAGGATCCCTTGGGGGATCTGAGGGCATCTGAGGATTCATTTAGAGTCAGTGGAAATCTAGTGGATATGATCAGCAGAGTCTAAAGTCCTTATTGTCTTTGCTTAAACTAGGTGTCTCAACTGAATCAGTATAATTTAACTTCTCTTTATGCAGGGATATGATTAGCTAAGAGTATAAAGAGTTTTAGTAATGAATGGTCCAGGAGGAAGACATTTCCAGGCTTAGTAATGGTGGAGTAGCAATAAGAGTAATTAGTTAATAAGAGCAATTCGGTGTGTGCCATCATCCCTTTGGGTCCACATCAAGTGGCACTGAGGCCTAAATACCTTCTCACTTGGATTTGGCCAGAATTCAGATATGTAGGCTTGATTTAAAAACATTTCCAAGTTTGCTGGTGCATAGAAGGGGCATTCACAAAATGGGTGATTGGATTGTATGTACCCCTTCACCGGCCAGACTGCAAAGAAAATTGGTGGACACAAATGCTTTCTTTACTGGTTGGACTTTTGCAAGTGGCAGCTAGTCAATGGCTTTTTCCAAACACCTTTTGTCCTAACTGACACTACATCTTATCATGAAATGTAGTTCCAAGAGGAGATTCAATTGACGAGGGATTTTTTAAAATGGGTTTATTTAATACACTTTGCAGTTTAATTGTGGCAAGAAATGCTTCCTTCTTCATGAGCATTTGGCTCTCTGGGCTGAGCATAGCAAGAACCTTTCACTTCTTTTAGAGTATCGGCATTCCTCCCATCTGGCAATCAGGAAAACACAAAGTAAAAGGGTGTTTCCAACAAACTCCAGCTTCAGCAAAAGCTTTTTGAAGGTTTTCAACCAACTTCGGGTCTGCATCGTAAAGCAAAAGGAATGGGACTGTAAGTGAAGAGCTGTGCTGTGTAAACAGATTGCTGTTGATGTGTGTTCTGCAGCTGGACTTACGGCTACAGTAACTAACTTGTTCTGATGTGATAAAATTTTAACATCCAGACTTCATGCGCCAGCTGATAAATGATGAGGGACAAATTAAAAACAGTTTCGTTAGCACGAAAGAACATGCTGTCTGTCAATTAGGTGCTAGCACAGAGCATTGTCATTATACAAGTGCCTTTGGCTATAAATGCCTGTCCAGCACCTCTATTAGAAGCCTGGGTCTTGAGGCTTGCTAGTAGGAGGCTAATTTCAAAGTTCATTAGGCTAAAACTTGGCAGACTGGTTGTCAGGTCAGATGTGCATTTTTTTATTTTTCAAAAAATTATATAAAACAGTTCAAGCACTTTTGATCTAGAATTTGGCAAATAGCACACAATTCTCATGGTTTTATATGGATGTTTTTATTCCAGTTAGGTTAACAATAGTCTCCTTAAAAAAAGTGCATTGTAAGCAGCTAACCATTCAAGCTAACTGTATTGGCCTCCTGCATTTTCCCCTTCCCCCTTCTCAAATACTGCTTGGAAATGGCTGATAACAAAAATACATGAACATACCTAGTGGCCTTGTTGCCATGCTTCAGTGCCAAATTGGAACCATGCCACCCCATAACAAACCTTGACCTGCAGTGTAATTGCTCCATTTTTCATGGTTTCCTATTCTATCTTGGCCATTTCAAATTGCATTGACCTGCCACCCACTATCCCAGACAAGTTACCAGCCAGGAGTCCAGCTTTTAAATGAAACAGGGTTTTAACTCCAAAATGGCATGAGGAATTTAACTGCTTCAAGATGTATCATGTATTGCTAACCAAAGTCTGGAGTGCTACCTAATATATGACATCCCCATGGTAATGTCAGCAAATGCTACTGCAGTGCAGAAATAGCTGAAGCTGCCTACAGTAAAGAGAATGAGAGGAAAGATTATAGCTGTACTGGTGAACTTCATCTCTGGAAGTTTTCAAAATAAATCTGCAATTAGAGCTAAATTTTCACTGAATCGTGTCATAGATTTCCAGAGGATTTTGTAGACTGAACAATATAATCTGTGGTACAATGAAAAGAGGTGCTGGATGGTTAAAATGTGTTTTCAGTGGACTACTAGTCTTTTAAAGCAGTGGTGAGTAAGCCTCACTAGAGTCAGAGTTTCATACCGACATCTAAAAACATAGATTTTCTTCTGATACTTTTGAAAGTCTCTCTTTATGCTTAGACCCAGGTTAAAATATAGGCACTATAAATGCTCTTTCCAGGGTCCCAGCTCCTTCAGATGCAAAACGAGGGTATAGTTTTAGCTTTCATTAATTTTTAAAATACAGTATCTGTTTCTCACCTACCTCGGTACAAAGCACACCTTGAAAATCTAATTGTCCTCCTTTGACTGCTGGCAACCTGAAACAAGAATTAGTGCAGTATGAGCCATCTGTGCAGCTTAATCACTAGAATATTGGACTCCATCAGCGTACCAGTAGCAGAGGACTTCTGTGGCCACGCAGAACGCTGGTTGGCCTGAAACACCCTCTTGGGCAGACACAGCATGTGCTTAGCCAGACTTAGCACAGACCAGACGTATGGTCTGGTCTTACGAGAGTAAGCCAGGGGCCTCCTTGGGGCAGGCAATGCTTCAAGCTAGTGCTGTGGGCAACAAGAGAGTGTCAGGGGCTCTCCAGCTCTCCAAGCAGAGCAGTTCCCCCAGTTTATTGTGCTATCTTATCGCAGAAGGCAGAGAAAAGGCGTCATTTTGGGGGAGAAGCACCTGTTTCTCCCAGGTGAAGGCTGCTTGGCCCAGCAGGGACTCTCAGCTACAAAGGCAGGCCTTGCCTTTGCTTGCTATCAGGTTCTTCAGTGTTGTTTCTTGATGTATGGTATTAATAAGCCAGGTGTTTTACCCAGTCCAACTGGTATTTTTTCCCTGGAGAGGTGTAATCCAGGGGTGTGGGAGAAGGATGTTCATGTAGTAAATCTTTTATTATTTAAATAGGAAACATTTTTTATGGGGAATATGGGCAGTGTTTAAAAGCTGCAGAGCTAGACACTCCAGGGATCAGCTGTAAACGAAGGTTAAGCCTTGTGAAGGCTCCTACCTTGGCTTTTTTATTGGGATTGCTATTGTGACTGAGGCCTTGATGTTTTATTACCCTGGCCATATGGTTATGTGGTTTTGGAGAAGGGGGTTTGGCGAGGGGCAGGGGAAAGGGGGGGGGGGGGAGGGAGGTTGTTGTTATTGCTGCAGTGGAACAAGTATATTCAACCTTCCCATTCTGGTGTGTCCTAACTTACAGCATGTGGACACCAATTCCACCTTCTTTATGGGGAAATCACATGGGCATTGTTAAATCATTTAATCTAAATTTTGAAAGAGACAAATAATAAGGTGATTAAGGACAACCTGAAGCTACTTGATAATGTGATGCTGATGGGATGGAATTGTCTTTCATTACTGTGCTAGGATGAACGCTAGTTGCTGAGCACAGGGAAGAGGTAGGTGGTGGATTTTTCTGACTTTTTTTTCAGACAGCAGCTGCTTATGTTCTTTCCATTAGAAGAGAGACAGACGCACAGAGAGAGAGCTTCAATGCCTTCTGCAGAGAGCTCTGTTAGTTCTGAGCTGAAATTGAACCATGCTAATTTTAAAGCACTGCAATATAGCCATTTTATTTCCTCCAGCTGTGGGTCTTGACTTTCAGCTAGAAAGAGGGGGCAGAAAGACAGGGCGAAAGGAGGACTGGAAAAAATAAAACCACAGGATGCCTGTCAATACCTGCTCTTGAGTTAGGAGACTGAACAGGACTATAATTGAAAGAAATCATTTGATTGAAAGAAAGTACTGCCTCCCACTGGAAATGAGCACAATCCTCATTCTTCTCTAAATATTCAGGAAGTACAATTCAAAGATACAGAGTCAAAACTCCAGAATTCATTTTCCACTTGAAATCCTTCTTAGGATGTTAAAGATACTGGGAGCGCGTAGAGTATCCTGACAGAGTGCATGTGATGAGGCCTGCTATCTCAGCTCTTCTCATCAAAGAGGCATCGGTGAGAAGACTTTTCAAAGAGACAGAAGGGAATTGGGCACTTACCTCCTACGGAGTGCCTAATTCCCCTCTGTGCCACTGAGAACCTCTCCTTAGAGGAATAACCAATGAACTCTGAAGAACTCATTTCCAGATGTGAATTTATGAATTTATGATACTGGAAATTCTCAACAGTGAATAAGTGCTGAATTTATACTTCATGTTTGGATTCTTTCAAAGAGACTCACTAACTAGAGTTTTGTCAGAGGTTTCCCTAAGAACTAATATAAAAGTTAAGATGATTAGAAACATGAAGGAGTGATCAGCAGATGCCCACAGGTTTGCAGGATTTTGCATTGGTGACATTTATGAAATGTTAGAGAAGTTGAGTGTTCCCAAAGTATCAGCCTACACTTTGCAAGATGTCTGAGTGATTTCGTTCTACAGAGAAAATGAAAAGCGTCTGTTTCTTTAAATCTTTAATGAGATGTGGCACATGCTGCACCTAAGATTTAAAAGCCAAGTGCACTTTGGGACCTGCTTTATCTCTCTGTTCTTTGACTATCTACAGTGAATTAATGTAGTTTAACTCATCATGCTGAAATGATATCATTATTCATCCCATTATTTTTTGAGATGGTGTAGCTAAGTCACTGAACGCTGCACTCTGGCAGTGGGCAGTTTAGGTAACGCAAGGGGTGCTTCACAGTTTGAAAGTGACAGAGCAGGAGTGGTAAAATTGCAAAACTGCACTGTGAGTGGCAGTGCTGTAGCATTGCCTGAGCTGATACTTTGCAACCACACACTAACTGCAAAATGGCAAGAAATGACAAACATTACTAGACGAGAATAACTCCTGGTAGTGCCAGGAGGGTGGCCTACCGTCCCTCACCAAAAGCAGAGGGGAGCTTTTGCTTTTTGCCTTGCCTTCTTGGGGCCAGAACTATGGCACTTCTCTGAGACCTGCAAATTTGTTCCAGGCAGTCTGTGATATTGCAGTGCCAAACCGCTAGCAACTAATTACATTCCTACTAGCAAAGCCTGGTTCTGGCAACTGAGTGCTTTAGTGGCCAATATTTAGGTATTATCCTAGGTAAAACTATTTGTAAAATATGAGTGCCAGACACATTTCCAATCTTGTTAAGAAGTTTAAAAAAAAAAAGGAGGGATAGGCAAAAGGTGAATTTAGGCTAACGTCCAACAAAGTGCATGAATGCATATGTGCTTTCAAACGTGAAATATCTCATTGCTTTGAAAAAGACAAGCATATGTCTCTGCGTTTAGTTTACCACTTTATTCACAGTTGTTTTGTGCCTTGAGTGTTGTGAAAGTGCTTGATCATCAGGCCTGGAATCTCCTGTCTTGGGGAGATGCTAAATCTAACGCAGGCTCACTCTTCCTGTGGACGGCCAGGAAGGCTGATGGGGCGATATGCATGCTTTTTTGCCCTCTATCTGGAAGCATGACTGGACAGGTCCAAAGGCAGATCACAGACTTGCTAGGACATGGCCACTGAGTCTGCTTGTTCAATGCAGAGGAGGAAATACGAAGCTTTATCTGCTTGTTTCATCAAGTGCCTTGGAGCTGCTACTACATGGCTGCAACTGGAGGTGACGATGCTTGGCGAGGCTTACAAAGCCCAGAGTTCAGTCTCATAGAGGTAGGCTGCAAAACAAGTATCCAGAATTGTCAAAGGATTGTGCAGGCTTAGCTATTACTAGTTCCTCTGGAGACTTACAACAGATGAGGATGCAGTCTTATGAAGTGAAAGGTGATCATCACTTGCCTCCAAAAAACATTTATCTTCCAGATAAGACCAGAGCTTCAGCATCTGGTGCTAGCAACTTGGCTGCTCTATGGAGCGGTACGTTTTTCGGAAGACAAAAGAGATAATGTGTGGAGTTGCACTCCTTATTCATTCCTTTCTCTGTAGTGCTTTTTACTGAATAAGCTTCAAAAAGAAAATTTAGTCTGGGCTCCCAGGTTCTGATCCAGGGCTTAATAAGTGTTTTAGTGGCTTCTAGGAGCTTTAGAGCAGATCTCTGTATTGTAAACTTCCTGTGACAGGCATATATCCATTACTGAGTAAACTCTACCGGTAGAGCAACATTGAACACATTGGCAGCCATGCATGCAGGACTCAAACATGCATGGAAAATTAGATTGGACACTTTGGTCTGAATTCAAAGGTGAGCAGAAGCTAAACCTTCTGGCTGGTAGTAAAGAAACACTTGATCCTAAAACTCAGTAATCAATACAGTTTAGTTAGGCAGACACTAACTTGTTGCCATATCAAATGCTTTTCATCCTGCTACCACCACAAGAGTATTTGTGCCTGATATAAATACTTTTCAAATAATGTCTAATTGTTTTGTATTATGCCAAAATACCTGTTCCCTATGGAAGGCCCCCATAGCACACCTGCAGGCTGCGGACTTCTGTTGCTGCCACCAAATGCAATTGTTTGAATTTTCTCTAATCTGAACTCTGAGAAGAGTCCCAGAGAACTTGGATTAGTGAAAGTCTACTGTCATAGTAACTGCTAATTATTTTTAAATAAGCCTCTCTTCACCCAAACAATAATTAGTAGTTCCTTATCATGGATCTTCACAGTTCTCTCAAATCCTTGCTCCTCATGGGGTTGGAATAGTTCCTTGTATGTCATGAAAACACATCAGGGGAAACATAATCTTCTGGTCATGTGGAGAAGGATCAGGTTCACTCCTGTGCACCTTTTTTTTAATCCTTGTCACTGCCTATATTGCATAAACAATTTTCAAGCAGAAATCCCCCATTACTTTGATTAGTAGTTCCACTTTAAAATCAGGGACATAATATATCCTCTGGGAAGGAAACAATTTCTGAGAATAAATGAAGGCCTAGCTTTCTGGATCTTGGAAATGGCACTAGAACAGATCTTTTAAAATACAAACCAGCTGTTTAAGAAGCTCCTAAGAGGCTTCTAAGAGAGAAAAGATTTGACAACTGATTGGACCCTTTCTTAGCCCACTGATTTCCCCCAGTTTTCATTTTGTACTATTAACCTGCAGGAAACAAACACAATATGTTAGCTAAACACCAGCTGGGTGACAAGGAGTGGACTGATGTGACACAAATTGTAAACAATACAATTTCTTAAGAGGTTCTGTAAAGGGCAAGAAGTAGCTTTTGTTCTGTTTATCTGTGCATCTTGCATTTGTGCAAGAGCTCTCTGGGTTATGGTAGCACCCTGAAGCTGCCCTTCCAAATCAGTGAGCTTCTGGGTTTTAATCACTTCAAGTAGATGAGCTATTTCAGTTACCAACAGGGAAACAGTTGCCAATCATAGTAGAGAAGAAAGCAGACCTACTGCAGGGCATGAAATTAAATTTTCCAGGTAGTAGCAAGTAATTGATACCACAATATGACCTTTTCCTAAAGCAGCCAATTTAGAGCCATATGGAACAGCAATTGGGGTTGGCCAAAGTCTGTGACCACCAGCAAGTTTGCTCAGGAAAGAAATGACTCTAACAGTACTTTCCACTTCCACTGACAGGTAGCTCTGTGGCTTTATAACCTGCATGAAGTGAGGCTCTCGTCTGATGCAGACAGTGGCCCAATAATATTGTTATACAGATTTATTTTTAGTAGGTCTTTTTTTGTAACATGGCATGATAAGACTGCAGCAAATTTGCATACAAATAACAATTCTTCTTGTCGCTAGCATATTGTTTGTAGGCAATGACAATTTCCAGAGCTGATAGCTCGAAAATTACTAAAGAGCTTGTCTGAGTAATCCTCATTGTACCTTACTACAGAAATGATGCATAGCTTCTTCCAGGGGGACTCTGAACATCTCTTTTAAATTGCCAAAGTCCCTGAACCCCTACTGACCCGATGGCAAGTGAAGTTGCTGAACTGCGTGTGAGATCCACACACAGCCTGGAGTCATGCCGATAAACAGAGGTGCCTGGGGAAGGCACGCAGCCTGCCCAGCCGTCCCGGCAGGCAGGAGAGACAAGCAGTGACCAAAGGGGTGTGATCTCAACTGCAGCCTCCCTTGGCTTCCAGAGGTGCCCATCTCACCAGCTCTATTGCTCAGAGACAAAGTCAAGAGTGGCTAAACCCCCAAAATAGACAATTCAGTTAAGTGACCAAAGCAAAAGAGGATTAGTCTTGGTCTACCTGCTGAAGCCAATAAAAACTTTTTCCAAGGACTTTGTATCAGGACCTAAGCCTTTATCAATAAAATCAAGAGGAGCTTTGTCACCCTCATGACTGCGTCCAGAATCAGGCTATAAGACTCCAGCCACGCAGAAGGGAGTCTTTGCAACGTGACTGCCTTTCGCACCTTACAAAATCCAGCAGCTTCTTAAAAATGAGTCCTTGTACTCAGACCCCTGAAGGCCTTTCTGTGTATTTTCTCCAGCATATTCTCCGTAGTTTTAGTGGCACTACTTGTGTGCTTAAAATTAGGCAGGAGACCAAGCGATTCACTGAATCGGTGCCTGCAAAAAGCCCAGTGTTGCTGGGGCTTCCACACCAAGTACAGTTTATAGTACTGAATATCAAACCCATTGCTGACATTTTTATTGCTCTGCTGTAGGAACAGTAACGCATTCTCTCAGGCCACTAGCATTTAAAGCTGTGCGCTGAATACAAATCTGTTACAGCCAAGAAATGCTGAAAATGCTATCAGCTGGGAGAAATTAGATACATATCATTTAGAAATGCTCCTCCAACCCCAGTTGTTTCCCAGATTATTTCTTCTTACAAATATGCGTCCATAATCAGACATGAAATTCCAGCTATTTGCTTAGAAATGCCTCCTGAGTTTGGGCTTATTAGAGTACAAAACCAAGTGCAGAAGCAGGAAGAGATTTAAAAAAAAAAATCCCCCACACAATTAGATTTAGCTCTCTCAGCCATGTAATTTTATGATTGCAGAAAACTGGAAAGTCCCAGCTCCTCTATTCAATTCAGATTGCAATCAGATTCTAATTCAGATTTCAATTAACATTTTAATTTTAGAAAAATTGCCACAATAGTAAAGAGAAAAATGAGCTGCAGGGACTCTCCATACAAAAAGAAATGAAAGTCAAAGTTCAGAAATATGAGGCTGAATAGAAAACCGGTGCTGTTCATTATGACCACTGCATATTAGGGAAGGGCGTCAAAGTAGGAGCTGTCCTTTTTCTTTTTGCTTGGATTGCTTGATGAGAAATGACTCATCTCGCCTTCCTGCCAATGAGACCAATATAGGCTCCTTAGCTGTGGGTAGCACCTACAAAAGCGAAATGACCCTCGACTGTCCTGCTGTCCTAGCTAGACCTCACCCTCATCCTGTCGTCGCTGAATTATATTACACTGGAAGCGGCAGGGGTGGCTTGAGTGTCCCTGAAGCACAGAAAAAAAAGAATTTTGCTGCCCCAGGACAAGGACAAAGTGACTCCCTGGCACAGGATGTGTGGGACCTGTTCCCTCCCATCCCTGCGCACACAGAGCCCTTCTTCCCTTCCTCGGCACCGAGCAAAACCTTCCTTTCTGCCCCGGCCCGCTCCGCTGGCACAAGGCACCTTCCCCTTGCGGGCAGGAGGAGCCCCAGCGCGCTCCCCCGAGGGACCCTCCTTGCAGCCCCCAGCCCCACACGCGCGGCGGGGGCACCTCGCCGGGCTTCGCCGCCCCTCCGTCGGCTGCCCGGAGCGGTGCTTGCCCCGCGGCCGCCCTGGCCGGCTCCGCCGCACGGAGGCAGTCCCCCGGAGCCCCCACAGGCAGAAAACACTGCCGTGCCCTACACTGGCATTTTTGTCCTGGCGGAAAAAAGCCTGGCTCACCCACGTGCCCTTCCCAAACTGGCCCAGAGACCACCAAGGCCAGGCAGGGCTGCTCGAGCCTTTCCACCAAGCTTCCTGCAAAACCGCCTCTAGATTTCACCCAGCGTGGGCTTAGTAAGCCCTGGCGGAGCTGGGGGATGTCTTTCCAGAAGGGAAGCCGGTGTTTGTGTAAAGCCTGATCGAAAGTGTCTCCGAGGAAAAGGCAAATAGCCAGATCCATGGAAAAGGGCTGCCGACGGCGAGTGTCAGCGGGAGCGCCTGCAGGCGCGGAGCCGTCTCGGCCTCCCTGGGAGCCAGCTCGCAGCGCTGCTCGCCGCACGTTGGTTTCCAACTTGGAATGATGAGATTATCCGCAGGTTTACTGAGGAGCCTTCTGGCCAGGCAACCACTGCTCAGCCACTTCTCTTTTAATTAACCTTTGTCCTGCAGACGGTGTAATTAAATCGGCAGCTGCTTCTGCTTGGCTCCCAAGTTACCTGTGGTCTTCGGCTTATTCAGAAAGTTTCACCACACTGTAGAAACCAATCCATGCTGGTAATGGAAAAGCAGAGGGCCGAGAATATGTGCAAATAAATAAACATTTTCCCCTTGTTTAACAGTATAAAGGTCAAAATAAATTTTCTGTGAAGTGATCTGACGGTTGGATGTGCTACTGAAATCCTTCCACGGCTAGAATGGGAATTACTGTCGAAGCAGCTGTTTGAAACTATAATCTGGAACACGCGCTGGATGCCACACAAAGCTGAGACACAAAGCATAGGATGTTTTTTAACTGACTGTTTAATAGATAGTGGGTGGTCCTAACGCCAAAAAAATTTTGACATAACACTGCTATTTGCCATAGATTACTTGTATTGATGTCCACTGTAAAGCAGGTAAAAATACCCCTGGGTAAACACAGTAAGTGCTGTCCCGTGAGGCACTCAAAGCTGGTGGTTTCTAGCAGGGAGAGCAGAGGCCAGGTGCCGGGGCGCCTCGGCCAGCTCGTGCAGAGGGGAGCCGGCACAGCGCTCGCTGCGCTGGGAGCCCCCCGCGCCCTCCGCCGCTCGGTTGTGCCGTGCCCCGTCCCGCGGGGTGGCCGTGCCCGCTGCCCGGCACGTCTCCGGCCCAGCGCACCCCAGGGCCGGGGCGACCGTCAGCGGGGCTCAGCGCACTGCCGAGAGGCGCTGCGGGCAGGGAGAAGGTGCGAGCTGACAGTGTGAAGAGGTATGAGGGCAGAAAAACCCAGCTAATGAGCTTCTCAGGTCTCTTTCAGTGTTTTCTGCCTTCACCTGTTCTAGCCAGTCTCTCTCTCTTTTTGTCAAGCCATGACATGTCAGTGCTGATCCCGGGGAGAGGTTAGAGCAGGGATCCTGTCTCCTGAACTTACTCATCCTCAACTAGATAACTACCTCATGAAAAGAAATTCAGTATTTTTGCCCTAATGAAGTGCTCCTGCAGCTCAGTGGAGGGCCGTGCGTCCTCAGCCGGCCCCTGGGAGTTCTGACCTCGTCTCGTGTGCGGTGTCTGGGAGGCGGGCAGCTAGCCCAGGGCAGCGGCACTCCTGCCAGAGCCCGACCGAGACCCAGGCAAGCCAGCCCCATAAGGAATTCAGGAGGCAATCAGTAAGACAGCCATCAAAATTAACATGAAGGGTGTCTTGTAGGGAATGTAATTAATTTTATGATAACGTCTCTGAACTAATATTTGAGTGTCATTAAGAGACTACATTGCTCTCAGAGCTTTTGGCTAGAACAGTTATCTAGCTGCGTGCAGGTTATTGTTCTGCCTAAATCAGAAGTTGTGGGAAATAATGTGTAAAATGTGTAAAAATGTGTAATAATAATAATGTGTAAAATGTGTAAAAAGAGCCAGAGTTATTTATAAGCAGCAATATAGGCTGTGCCACAACTCCCTGATTATATCTGTATAGCCATCAGAAGCTTGGTGTTAATTTTTTGAGACCTTCCTCTATAATCTTATGTCCACAGCAACCAGCAACACTCTTGTTCAGTTTGCTGTTACATGCACTATCCTGAGAGCTATATTTAAAAAATTTGCTGTAAAAAGGTCAATATTTAAAAAATCCTATAAGCAGACTTAATTTACCTAGCAATTATGGCTGAAATTAATATTCTATATGGAATGCTATTAATGTCTGTATGTCTACTTTTATTATTCTTTATATGTATAAATATGCATAAACGTGCACTTCTATATGCACACAGCATTTTGTGCTATTATAGGCCATTTTTATTGAAAAGGAATAACTCTTAATCTCACAAAATGTTCTGATCCATAACTATAGAGCTACACTAGCCAGAAGAAGTTTAATTTGGGGGAAATCCAGATACACTTCTGAAGTGCACAGCTGTCATAGTTTTCTTTACAAAGCAAATCCAAAATTCCAGGTTTTAAATGCTCTTTCCATACAATTTCCCCCCACAACAATATGCCTGGATCGGGGTCAGAAATTCCTGACTTTATGGCTTCAGTTTACTCTTTCTGCTTGACTCTCATTTAGATACAGACCAAAATGGAAAAAAGCATAAGAGATTTTCTGCTTCTCAAGATGGCAGGAGTCTCACAAGATCAATGAGTTTCCTGGTGTCTTTATTTTTGGATGAAATCTGACAGTACAGATTTTGGAATTTTGCCAGCACTAAGCCCTAATCTCAATGCAGCCTCTGATCTGAACTCTAAGCTACATCTTGCGCAAAGTCTCATCCAAATATTGCCTAATGTTGAAGAGGAACAGAAATGTTTTTCAGTCTTATTTAGGACATTACTCCATCCTGGCTCACAGCCTTTTGTTGTGATATTGATTACTGCACAGATCTCTGTCTCTCCAGCCATCTCTCTCAGCCATTGCAAAACGTGAAATGGCTTTCCTTTTCCCATCATAATGATGGCACAACCGATTTCTTTTTATCTTACTGGTGACAGGAGGTGGCAATCTTTTATTAATGATGTTTTTGTGTCATGCTGGTCTTCTTAATGCAGTAATCTTTTTACCTGACAATGGGTAAAAGTAACATACAACATATGATATTTGAGTTGAGATCCTCTGATTAGAAAGAATTCTTTTTTGACCTGCAATATGCAGAGAATAAATGGAAACGTTAGCAGAAGCAAAAATAATTTTGTATTGCTGGGAAATGTTCTACCAAAAAATAAGCCTACAGCAGTATTTCATAGGATTAAAATTTTTTGTTTGCCTGTAACTTTTCACAAGGGCATCTGGAAATAGAAAGGGGCCATATACATCGGCTTGAATTCCTAGAATGCTTTGATGAACCTTATGAGAACGGAAATCTGCAGGGCACTACCTGTACAATTTCTATTGTTCCTCTGCCGAGAATCTTTCAAGCAGCCTTTTTACAAAGAACCACTACGCTGTCTTAATTACAAGTGTAGAGAAAAAACCGAAGAAAATTTCTGGCAGCACCCAAAGTGACAGGAAATTCAAACATCTTCAAGTACGTAAGCCAATGGAGCTGCTGACACCGAACCCGTTTGCAAGGGGATTTTGTTTTGATGTGTGCTGGAGGAGCCTGAGGCTGGAGGTGACTGTGTCAAACGGAATGAAGGAGCAGGAACAGGAGGAGGAGGGAGCGGATGAATAGAGCACCAAAACATGCTTTTTCAGTGAGTGTTTGGTGGGTATTACCATGCCCAGTCCAGCACAGCCTTCTGCCTCCTGCACAGCAGTTTGCCCCAGGCGCAATGCCAGCCGTAGCCGAGTAGCTGGGACTTGCAGGGCAGGAAATCAGCATTTCCTGATGCCCTTTGGGCAGACCATGCCCACAAGGCTGTCATAAATTCTCCTCCTTTCTAACATGTGCCAACTACTTACAGAGACTGACACTGTAATTTTATTCCCTTTCCACATTTCCTCTGCTTGACACATGATGTGCCATCTCCTCAAATTTTAATCACCAGTATAAATTCCTTCTGGCTTCCTCTGAGTTGTTTTCAAAAATATCCTGTGTTTTTTTCATCCAGCTGTATATCTATTCCTCTTGATCTCATTTACATTCATGCACACACAGACACATCCATTTTACAACCTCGATTAGCATCTGCTTAAGGTGAACTCTGGCAGCCAGACAAAACACAGCCCATTTTGATGTGCCAGGCTTAAATGAGTAGAATCTATTGAACTAAAAGCAGCGGCAGCAAGATAACACAGCACATTGGAAACAAAACCTTTCACATATTGGGGAATTTAAGATTATTGGGGCCCAACAAACGTGGAAAATGAAAATATACAGAAATCCAATTTGCTTTCCTGAGGAAAAAAATAAATAAAATAAAACAGCTGATTTCCCCATTAGTCAGCTGTTCAGTCCTTTGCTCACATTCAGTAATTTGGCTCAGGTATACAGCATCTCACTTGCTATAGCCATTGTGGCCTTGATACTGCATTTGCATGCTGTGCTCTCTGTTCTGAGTGAGTTGTTCTTCACAGCTCAAACAAATAGCTGTGAGAAAGAAAGAAATCTCTTTTCGTTCCAAAAAGATTTCTATCTTGGCTATCACCAAGCAATTTCTTTCCTCGCTCATACAGCGACTACATAGTTCTTTTCTGCCTGAAATAGACTGTCATCTGAAGAGCTATTGGAGCTAAATTAATAAGCTCAGCTAGTGACTCACTGTAAAGCAAGGAAGGATTTGCACAAGCCGGCTCCCCACACAGTGCTTCCTGCATAAGAACTGGCAATGGCGTCCTCCTTCCCAAGCTCCCCGCGTGCTGTCGGCACTAAATAAACAAACCGTTCTGGAAGGGACAGCGTTGCGATGACCTATGGGCCACTCCTGCTGCTAAACAACTAGCAAAGCTGGCAAGGTGCAAGAAGGACTTCACCCCAAAATGCAGCTCGCCTGGCACGTGCTGCCCTTTCGTGCTTCGCAGCTCTGGAGGAACGCTCAACTCCTGCGGCCGCGTGCTCGCTTGGGGCCTTGCAGCGGGAGGGGTTGAAGGTGCCACTCCTTTTAAGAGACAGTTGAGCTCCCGGTAATGAATGAGTTCTGCGGAATTTAGCGTTGTAAAATATTACCGTCAAAACTACACAAAATGATGCCTTGGTGTCCCTGCATATTCCATGTATATACATGATTGAAATGCTGTCACAGCAGTCATAACATTAGTCTCAGGAAAATCAGCATTGCAAATCACTGCACAGCCAGATCCTAGAGGACTAGGAAAGATTAACATCTAATTTCCGTGCTCTCCAAATGCACAAATCAGTTCCTTGTGTTGTAGGGAACAACCACTGCTCTTGCTTGGGCTGAAAGCAATGAGCTTGCACTTCTGTAGCTAAGAAAGAAATACAACCCTTGATCATTTTTTCTTCTTGGAGCCAAATGCTGTTCTGATGCATTCTGCTACTTGCTTCTGTGGGCGCTTTCCTTTAGGCCTGAGAGAGCTGGGCTGGCCCTATGGTGACAGTGATAAACCTAAAATTCAGGTAAGAATGGGATCCTTTACCTCAGTTGCCCTTTTCTACCCCAAACTGCCTCCACCATGCCTCAGCCTTCCCTGGGGGAGCAATCAGCCCTCAACACTGCAACTGACTGCCAGTCCTCCCTATTCCCCAGCTCTCATGCCTTCTTTCCCACCTTCTGCTAATGGCTCTCTTTCCCAAGCTCTTCAAAAGCAGAGTACTACATGCTTTGCAATTTGGTTTGTATATGTCTTTAATTAAATCTTCCTGTTCTGCTGAACTAATCTCACACTTTCTGCACCCTGCAGATTAGTTTGCTGTTCATTTCCACAGCTCTCTGATGCGATGGACTTTTTTTCAGGTCTGTGATACTGCTTTCATGGCTAATTTGCTTTGCTCTGTTAGAGTAGGAATTTGATAAATCTACCAGCATTGCAAATTCTCTTCATCATGTTCTTAAGGATTTCCAAATTTCTAAAAAAAATAAAACTGTTTCTCTCACTCACTCAGTTTCGTAAAGATTACAGTTTGCCATAGCGTATTTTACAGTGCACTTATGTAGGAATATCTGTGGTAATATGTATTTATAGGACATTAATAATTCTATAACTTTGCAGCATTAGCCAGAGAATGGGTCTGGGGAAAATAAGGATATGAATATGTTCATCTGCTTCTTAGATTACTCTTCACAGTTTATAAAACACTTGGTGTCCAGACCATAACTTAGGTGGAAGCAGAGGGTCAGATCCGCAGCCAGTGAAAGCAAAGAGAGTGCTAACAATTCCAGTCCTTTTATCTGTATACAGTAGTTGAGATTCGTTCACAAGTTAGAAATATTTGGCTTCCTTAAAAAGAGTGAAAAATCTTGCTCTAAAAGTGTTGTTCCACTTTATGTTTTCCAAAACAAATGAGCAAAAAGGGGGCGCAAGGTTCAGCCTGAATGCCTGACCTGGCTTGGAGCAAAGTCACACTTTCATTGCCCCTGCAGAGAATGTGACCAAGCGTTATTTAGGGATTGCAATGTGTGGCCTGAGGCAGGGAAAGGTGGGCATCTCTTAAATCAGCTTGCTGTAACCAGGAGCTGCACCCTCAAGCCAGGAGAAGTACTTATACTGAGCAACTTCTCTGCTATAGAAAGTGCTGATGACTCTAGCTCAAATACACATGGGGAAGGCAGTTGTGGCTTCCATAGCATGAAGGGGAGACAATTCAGGTCTTGCCATCCTTTCCTAAAATTGTAACAAAAGAAAAAAAAAAAATAAAAATCTTTTATCTTGTATTTTGGGCATATGTTTGGGAGTCAATGGGAAATCTCTGCCAAAAGTTGAGGCCTTTGGGAAAATCAGTTTTCAGATATGGGACAGGGAAAACAACAATTTGGCAGCATGTGGAAGTTCTTCTAGTGGCATTTTGCTACCTTTTAGAATTCCTTATTTTAAAAAAATCTGAAAGTTTGTTCAAAGTGGTGGTGAGACCGTGGTCAGTGGTCCACAGCAAGTTCTGCTGAGCTTAGAAAGTTTGCAGGAAAGCCAGTGCAGGCATGAGGAGAGGGTCGTGAAGGAAGGAGGAACATGGAGATGGAAGTGAAGGCTTAACAAATGATAGAAGCTGATCCTTGGAGGAAGCTGAGGACCACAAGTCCCCCTGAAGCTTAGGAGTGCAGTGATGCAGAAGAGCAGGACCGACTTAGTGTGCTAAGACCTGTCAGCAGTGCAGGTTGAGAGATGCAGTCGACAGCCATCTGCCTGCTCTGCAGTGAGGCAAAGCAGCAGTTGTGAGCAATGCCTGGGTGGCCGAAACCAGCTGAGCACTCGCGGCTCTGCAGATAGTGCGCTTTCTGCTGGGATCTCCTGCCCTCCAGCTGCTTGTGGCACCACCCAGGGCAGGGACTGGATTTACAGTGGAACGGCTGGCATTATTTTCCAGGATCTAATGCTAGTCGTGTGTCGACAGCTGGTGTGCCTATCCCTCTTTCTCTATTGCTTCGAAGCACCAAGTATTCGCTTTCTCGCAGCAGCAGCCATAGGCCTCGATGTAGCACTATCTTCCATATAAAAGCCAGGGAGGGTGTCAGAGTGCAGCAGGCCCGGGACAAAACCCAACACTTCTCTGGGGATGAGGGAATTGCAGTGCCCTAGTAACCCAGTTTCTCCAGATACCGGCCTCAGGGCAGTGCCTGGGGGCACCCGCACCCTCTCACCTACCTCTGCCTGGGGGCAGGCCCTGCTTTAGGAAGTTGGCACCAGGCCGTGCCAGCGGGCAGCCGTTCAGAGAGCCACGCTTACATGCCCCCCCCCCCCCCCCACACCCACACTCGGTAATTATTCTTGTTAAAGATGCGGCCTTTATTTAGCTGTAGGATTCATCTCTGTTCCTAGCTGCAGGCACTCCCCCTTGGCAGGTCTTCTTTATGGGCTGGGGTGCTGCTGAAACCGTGAGCGTGGAAGGGTTCGGACGCCTTGTGTGTCTGAAGTGAGAATGAGGTGGCAGCTTTTGCAGCCTGATTCTGGCCATTTCCCTCCTGCCAGGGTGCAAATGCCAGCTGAGGTCTGACACCTTGTTTTATTGTGTGAAGGCTGGGAAGAGATTTCTCAATTAGCTTTAAATTAACTGCCTCTTGTCGTTATGAGTTCCCTAAGGATCAGTGTGAGGGTGCCTCGAAAAGGCCATTAGGCAGCCTGCCTCTGTGTCCACTGTCTGGGCATCAACCAGACTGCGCCTGCCGCTTCTCATCCCCAAGTTTAAAGCTTTAATTAGGAACCTCCCGCATGTCCAGTCTTCACAAGCACCATCTGGCACACCGCAGAAAATATGCTCCGTTTTCATTATAGGCAAATCCTAGGAAAGTCGTGTGTGTGTTAAAGGCAGGGACTGGAGGGAGTGTGGATGGAGGTGAAAACTTCCAAAGCCTTTCAAAGTGGAAAGAATCAAAGGGGAAAATGAAATCTGCATCCAAACCTAGTCTTACACTCAGAATATTTATGATTACGATGTTTTACACAAACATTTGCATTGTCAAGACTTCTGCATATGGACTGAGCTGCAGCATGCTGGAACATGACCATGTTTACTATTTCCAAAGCCAGACGTGGAAAATATGAGACTTCTTTGTATTTAGGCTTTGCTTTTCAGTGCACATCGTCACCGAAACTGAACAAGTTGTTTTCTCGAGATTCACAGCCACACAGAAAGTTTTGTTACAGACTAGAGAGCATCTGGTTAGATGCAAATCCTTGAACTGGCTCTGCTGCAATTTTGTAACAACCTGCACTCAGAAATGTCTATAGCTGTTTTATATTAATACACAGATCTATCTTCTTAGTAGGTTGCTAAGTTGTAGAGCGCAATTCTAAATACCCACTGTAGCTACTGAGACACAACTCTGATTAACAAAACTGGGAATAAAGAACAGACACTAGATTGACTGAAATCTTTAAAGCCTATTGATCGCCTGTGGTCGTTGTGCAGTATCTGTCAGACTAAGAGAGAGTGAGGAAATTATCCAAGGCACATCTTGCAAAAACATTAGAGAAGGGAAGGCACAGGAACTATGATTTGTATTTGTTATGCCTCTTCCTTTAATAGCCTGCTGTTAGGCTGGGCTGTAATTTCTGCAGCCCTGCATGCCACCCAAAAAGCACACAAAGCCTGTGTCTCCTCCAGAGCTGGCTGATACGGGGCTGACCAGATATCGGAGAGAGCAAGCAGCATGATGAAAGGAACCAGGGAACAGAACCTTCTTCCATGCCGCAACTTACATAAGAAGTTTTAACAATTCACTTCTCCTTCAACAAGAGCAGCACAAGCCCAACTAGCGGAGTAAAGAAAATACCAGCGGGAGAGGTGAAGTTTGATGTGTCTGTACCAATTGTCATTTTAAGATACGGATATAGTGATAGAGCCTTAAGAGAAATAAGGAGCATGTTTAAGGAACAGTGGCAAGATACATAGGTGTTTGGGAGACTTTGTGGTGATTAGGTTTCTTATTGCAGGAAGTAGTTTGATAGGTGTCTCTTCCTTAAGCCCAGACTGGACCATTATCTCTGCATGGGGCTAGCGAAGACAGCTTTTGGATATGTCAGCTTTCACAAAATGTAACATGAAAGTTTTATTTACTTCTAGTCACTTTGTGTGATACCTGCAGCACAAGTGGAAGTGCTCAGGCTAAACTATGATTGAGTACCAGTTTCTCTCAACCTTTCTTTTCCCTTGTGTTCAAGACTGTTTTTCCTAAAATGTGATGTAGCGTTGCTGTAGTGCCATACTTTACCCTGGAACTGGATGCATTTTCATGATGAAATTTATTTGATACATTGGAGGACTTCAGGCTCATTAGCCTAATGTATGCTAATGTTACAAGACAACCCTGAGAAGCTCAGAAAGAATGTTTGAAGTAGGTAGATTTGGATAACTTCTATCTTAGGTAGAATTTGCTTAGCATGAGTAGCCGCACACTTGCTTAGCATAAGTAGCTAAATTTGCTGAAGCCTTAGGCCGCGCTCCTAGTTCGGTAAGAAAAGGCCTCAGAGCTGGTGCAGGCTGGAAAGATAAGGGAGTTACAAGCAGTCTGCATTCCTGTGCCCCACTCTCCAGAAGGGAGGATGCCAAGGCTGAGAAATAAGGCCTGTTTGGACGCCAGGACCTTGGGAAGTAAAAAGCTTCCTCTCACTGTTAAAACAGTGATGATTAAGGGGTCTGGATTATGTCTTCTTCCTCAGGGCCTTGGAAGATAACACCTACTGACCCAGCTGGGGCAGTGTTAATTAATTGATCAGGACCTTGAGAAGTAGGGGTGGGACCCAGGGAAATGTGAAGAAATCATTAACCAATCAGTGTGAAAGAGGAAGGAAGTCACAAATATGGCAATAAGAGGAAGGAAGTCACAAATATGGCAAATTTGATTGTATAAATGCTACCTGAAAAGTTGGGGGGGTGTGCTTGATTTGTGGGAGACCACCAAGCACCCAGGCTTGCGCAACTCTGAAATAAATAAATAAATGTCTCTCCTGAGTGTGTAATTATTGGCTCATTGCACACCGGGCAACGAATCCGCTTTTCGGACAACACTAAGATATTACTAATGTTCAATTTGGTTTGAATTTTGGATGCAAATTCCATTCAGTGCTTATTTCATGGGAACTGTTGGCCTTAACCCTCAGGGTTTAAATCCCCAGATGATAAGAAATGCCACATAACCTTTAACATTCAGGAAATTGAAACATACTGGGCCATTATGCTTTGCGGTTGCACACACAGAGGAAAGATCTACTCTTTTCTCATCCTTAATTTGGTTTCCCCGAATCCCCTGGGGAGCTCCCAGGGGCCACTGCAGGCACATGTGAGAACGGCAGTCTAGCCGTAGGTCTCCAGAATTCACCTTGAATGCCTATTCCCAAAAGCAGCTGGAGGGACATTTTTCCCAAGTGCTCTGCTCCCACTGCGAGCCATGGGGTGCTGGTGGGTGCCGACCAGCTCTTCTGAAAAATCCTGATTGTGGGCACTGACTGCTGCGGCAAATCTGCTCCCCTCTCCTCCCTTGCAAACTCTCACGCTTTTGAACTCTCTGGACACAATTACAGGTCAAAGTCTTTGTGACCAGTTCTGACATTATGGTTTAAATGCCATTTTGCCTAGAGGCATTAACATGTCCTTCTCTCAAGCTGAGCTGAGAGGATCTTTATTAGCTCGTAACTGTTGTTTTGTTAATCTAATGAATGGCTCTTTAGGAAACAACAGAGAAAATGCTTATCCACTATAAAGCACCCTGCCCCGAAGAGGTCAGAAAATGATGGCATGTAGAAGAAAATCTCACTTTAACCATGCCCACCAGTCTTAATTATTTACCATATCATACAGAGTTGTCACAAGTTTTGTCTGATCCTTAGAGAAGATGAAGTCCTGCTTCTCACAGGACCCTAGTAAAAACCACTAAAACACAGAGACAGCAGAATGGTTATTGAAATGAAGATTTTTTATCAGTGAAATAACAGTGAAATTTGCTGCTGTGTTTGCCTAGAATACTGCACCTCAAAGATAAATTGCTTCAAACGAGAAGTGGGCAGAGAACTGAGTTTCATGCTGCTGATGCTCTGAGAAGATGTCTTAGACATATTTTAAATGATCTTAAATGTATTAATCTCATCTGAAAAAACTTTTTTGTTTTTGGAGTGTGAGCCATTAAATCAGGCACCACTTATAGTGACATTAGCTGTTCTAACGAGAACAAATAAAAGGAAAATTATCCCTTACCCCTAAACCCAGTGTATAATTTTCCACAAGAATATTTGATTTGATCATCGCCTGACATAAAGACTCAGCTGCATTTCTTTCATATTCTGTTCTCTGCACCCTCAAGAGAAAGAGGAAGTAATGCACTTGCTGTGTAGAGACCTCTTTCAGCTACAGCCTCACAACAATTAACGTTACCTCATTAGCTTTTGTGGTTCCTTGAAAGCAAAAAAATCCAGATTTTCTTCTCTCCATCTGCCACTATTATTCAGCACAGACGGTTGGGTGAGAAGTTGCTTTAATTTGAACAAAATCTTCAGGACAGAAATCCATGACTAAGAAAATGAATGTCCAGAGTATTCTGTTGCTCCCAGACTGACTAACTTGCAAGCTAAAATTCATTTATACACTGTTAAAAAGACAAAGGACTACTTATTTCTCTTTCTCGATCTCTTTTTTTTTTTACAGTGGCATAAGTAAAACACTTGTGTAAAATCCCAGCAGAGTCAAGGCACAGCTTGTACCACAGATGGCTGGCAGGATGCATTGCACTCCTCCCACCCCTGAATCCTGAGCTGCGGACCTTTGATGGGTTGAAATGGAGGCAGAGAGAGCATGCAGGAGCCCCGGAAAAAAAATCTGTGATGATGATCCTGTCTATACTTAGGTCATGGGTTATAGTGAACGGGGGACCTCTAAGTTTTCTGAACTGCTTGGTCTGCCTGGCCAGGGCCTGGGCTGAAATGGGAGGCTGAAGTGGCAGGTGGGTCCAGACACCAGCTGAAGGAGAGGCCAGGCACCAGGCAGCGCCTGCTGACCATTGCAGGACGTGTAGGACACGTCCACACTGCACTGGGAGGTGTGACTGCAGCACTCAGGGCCCTCCAGTTCCAGTGCTGCTCTGTCCTGGCAGCACAAATGACATTTAACAGACACTGGCTGTGTCTTAGCCAGCCCTCCAAGGTAAGCTTTTGTATGGGGCTTTTGCTCGCGTGGGCCTCCAGCACCTTATACATCTATGAAATTGCTGTAAAGGAAACAACAAAGCACTGCAATATATTTTGCCCTCCACCTCCACATTTCTTGAATTACACCAAATTCACTCCAAGTAAGGTATTGCAGCACCATGAGTTAGGCAAACATTCAGCATATACATTCCTAAATATATTTATTATCAACACTCTCAGTGGTCGCAGTGTAAATCTCTACAACCTCGTCTGGAATTTTTCTTCAGAACAGCAAGGAAAATGATACTACTGCTCCTCAAAGGAGACATCCTATTACCAGTGACGTTCATGCCTTTCAAACCTTTTTATTTACTGGGCACAGCAGTTTAAAGTAACTGTTGTATAATCTGTGATCCTTCATTCCAAGTAGACAAATACAGCAAACATCCCAGTAGCAGTAAATGACCTCATACAGGCAGCATCAATACCCTACTCTTAAGTGCCAGTTTCTAGCGGGGGGTGCCCTTGGTGGGTGAGCAGCTGTCCTCCACTCGCTGCTCCAGACTCGTACAAAGTTTGCCTGAGAACTCCACAACTGCCCTTTTTCTCCAATAGAAGATTTCTAACCATGTTCAATCTTACTGAGGACCTGGTTCAGTAAAGCCTATAAGCAACTACTTAATTTAAAGCAGATATGTATTACCATTGTTCTTAAGGAGTTGGGGTAGAAGTCAGCCAAACAGGCCTAGTAAAAACGCTCCTTTAAAGCTATAACAGAATAGTTATTTCAGAAGTGATTTAAGCGGTCTAGAAACTCATTGAACAGACAAAAAGGGAAAAGTATATTGATTTTTACCCCTTTAAAAGATTTGCTGGAATTATAGCTAATTTCCAGAATTTCTTGAGTAAAGAAATGTATCTGTTGTCCTTGTTTGGAGATTAGACTCCTATCCAGCAGAACAGTACTATGGTGACAGCTACTAAAGGAAATACTGTAAGAAACAGCTAGCTTGTTTCCGAAAAGTGGACAAAATTTAACTTTGCTGAGAGAGGGCATAACCATGGTGACTTAAATAAATTACTGCTGTTTTTCAAGGCTGTAAGTTTGACCCAGTGAGTGTAGACAGTGTCAGAGTCTGAATGCCCCCTTGCCACTCATCCTCCATGAGTCTCCTGGCTCTCTGAAAGGCAAGGCTGGTGCTCTCTCACCCTTACTGGCTGTTGGGAAGCTCTCTAGGATTGCTGTAACCATACTGAGATCCTTCTGCGACGTTGCTCTTTACACTATACCTATGGACACCGCAACCAAAATGACTCCAGAGCTCTTCCAGGGTCTTTCCCAACTGCAGTTTTCTGGATATAGACAGTACCTCTTAGTCGCCTGTCCAGTCACAACTTCTCACTGTTCCGATAAGTGGAGTGGGAGACTAGTTATCAGTTTGACAGAACTAGCATAGCTCGTGGATATCCCGTTTGTTTTGTTTACCCGATTAAAAGATTGGGTGTGAGTAAAAAATTCTCAAAAAGCTCAATGGCAGCATTGCACTGCATATGACAGAGGAAATGCAATTAGTATCTCTGTCTGCAAGCTAAGAGGATATCAGCAATTGCTATCAAAACCAGAATTCACATGGAGATCATTACAATTCAAACAGCTATTTGACCTGACTTTCAAAAGACCAGAATAAAGTAGCCTGATTGGATTCCCCAGGGAATCTGGTGTTCAGCTGGGAGAGGCTTTAGCTTTGTTAACTGTCTAAGCACTGGCAAGTGTTTAAACTGGAATAATAAGGTTTAAATTCCCAGGGTCAGCAGGCCAGTGCAGAGAGTGTATTTTTAAAAGAAAAGCACCCTTTATAAAGCAATCAATAAAAGTCAGACCCCAAGGTGGCATCTGTTCCATTTATTTCAAGAAAGGCGTTGCAGAATATCAGCAAATTGCTTTATTTCTTTGCTTGAGTTCATTTGAAAATGTATCTAATTGTAAAAGCTTCCCCAGAGGACTGCCATCAGGTATAGAAGTCATACGCAGTTCCCCAGGGTTCAGCTTTGTGTAGGAAACTGTAAGAGACATTTCACTGAAATTGAAAACCAAGCCTGTTATATAAAGGTGACAGCCATGCATTCTCACTTTCAGGTACGTTGGTATTACCAAACAAAACAAGCCTTTGTACAGTGCTAATTGCTAAAAAGAACCAAGAACCACTAAGCCTTATTTTATTTTCCTTTTTCTTTCATTTTTAGTTATGTTAATCCAGTAAGTGAGCAGAGATTAAATATCACTGAAGATGCTATTTTAGGATGCTCAGTCAGGCAAGAATCATAATTAAATGGTCATTACATTATCTTAATCAGCTATGTCTTTTCCTTCTGTGTTCGAAACATTAATCTCTAGCTTGTTTCAGTATGAGTTACACTATAACTTTTATACAACAACCTTTGGTCTGATCATATAGTTCTACTGTAAGTCAATGGCAGTTTTAGGTAACCATGGAGCAAGCCTTGTCTTCTTACATGTGCTGTAAATGCCATATAATTCCTATAAATCAAATAAACTACTGGACATTGGCAAGATTTTGGCTGTGTGCTCCTGGTCTCATTATTCCAGGCTTGCAAAGAATATTTCAGTCTCAAGGACCCAAGCAGCACTTAAAATAAACAAGTATTAGGAATTCATTACAAATTTGTAATGGAAAGTAAAAAGCAAAATAAATATACACTTTTCACTTTAGAAAACATTGATTGAAATTCCCCAGCAGTGTCTGATACAGTGTGATTACTTATGTCAGTTATTTCAGGCTCTGATGCAGGTTTAGCTGCACTGCAGAGACTGTGCAGGTACATGATCTACGTGGATTTGTAAGCTGACCTGTCCACCAGAGCTGCAATGCATTAATATGTGAGGAGCATGCGTGCAGGATCTGAGGGTCCTGTGCAAAGTGCAGATCAGAGAACATTTTCAGAAGTACTCCATATGTTGCCCGCAGGATCTGTTCTAAAAACAGACATAGCTACCTCTCTCCTGTTGAACTCAGTGTAACAAGGTACCAGAGTATCTCTTCACAAGTTGGCCTAGTTCTTGTCAAGGTATATACAGTATAAGAACACAATGTAAGAGAATGCATTTGAACTGGTAATAATTCAGGTTTTTACCTGAGTTCACAAGAACAGAATCAGACCTTAATGGTGCACATGTGCAACTGGAAATGTTACAGTGTTCAACCAAAATTTCTGTTCAATAATTTATGCTAAATATTCTGCAGTGAAAGTGCATCATGATATGGAACAAACTATGCTTGAAAAGACAAATCTAAGACCTTCATTTTGAGTTATTCCCTAGATTATAAACAGAATTTTAAAAGTAAAGGCTTGTTTTTCAAAGCAGTCTTGAGCAGTAGAATGCTTCTCCAGCAAAAATGCTGTTCAGTGCCTCAGGACAGCGCTCTTCCTTGTCTATCCTTTGAAGGTAACTTCTACAAATCTTTGAAACATGTCCACCTTGGGGATTATGATAGTTCAAATGTGTGTGAGCCTGCTTGGGAGCTGCAGTATTTACCTGCTAGTCATAACAGTCTTGCAAAGAGCTGAAACCGAATACCCAAACAGTAGAAAGAAATTTGTTTGCATTTTTTGGAGGTGAGATAAGTTAAATCCAACATAAATAAGAGGCACAGGTTTTCCATGGCTAACTCACTTTGTATACTTTGTATTGATAGTTAATTCTTCTGAAAATTGCATATAGAGGGTTTGGCCTTGTTAAGCTATTTTTAAAGTCTCTCTCTGGGTTTAACTGATCAAAGCTGTCTCTCAGTTAAGCTCTGTGTTTGTATGTACAGAATTGCTTGCTGTCATAATACGTAAAGTACTCAGTGTTTCTCATCCTAGGGGAAACAAACAGCTTATTCCTTTACAGCAACCTGGAGCCCAAGGCAGGAAAGCCGAATTTGCCTCCATGTAGTTCCAATACTGAATGTGCTTTGGCAGCATCTTCCATGTATTCCAGAGGCAGGAGGACGGAGATGGTTCAGATTGAGTTGTCAGAGCAGGCAGCTTCTCTCCTTTTTGTCTTCTCAACCAAACAGTCATGAAGAGGTAAAGTGGAAGGCGTTGGCTTAACATGAAGAGCTATGATTTTCTTCATTATCTTCAAAGCAGGCAGCATCTCGTCACCTGCTGTCTGTTTTACCTGCCAATTAAGGTAAGACACCTTCGCTTTGATGTTTAAGGTTGGCCAGCAGCATAGCGTCTTCCTGATGCTGCTGCACAATATGAGGAAATGTTTAATTCAAAGCTATTGGAGTGTTTATTAATAGAACAGAGGAAAACACACCCATGTCTCACTTCTCCGTGCATCTAAAGCTCACATTACCATGGCATGGCTGACCTGTAAATTGGCCTGTAAATAGTACCAATCACCTGACTTTTGGGATGGGGAAACACCATCGAGACTAAAGTGCCATCACTTCTCATGATCTTATCTCCCGACACCAAATGTGTAGCTTGTCATTTCCAGTACCATGAAGAAGATGCCTTTTCTGAGCTTGTCTAAGTATGACCCAGAGTGGAAGATCCCCTAGTACGGTTTGTCCTTGTGTGCTTTCCCCATCACATGGCAGCTGGAAGGCTACAATTGCTTTCCCACTATAGATCATGTCATTCATTCCCTGCGAGCTGCTGGTTGCTCAGCAGTTTCCCAAACTGGGCAAATTAGACAGGCATACAGTGATTTAGGATGGCAAGTTAAAATGAAAATTTCCAGGTACACCAGTAATACAACTTAATAGTTGGAACCTTATTTATATTGGCTTCAGCAAAATAACTGTATCCAAATATGGAATCCTTTGCTGAAGAGCTAGTGTCCTCCCTCAAGACCTGGCCCTACATAGAAATAGGAGCTTGCATAGGATCTGCACCACTCCCACAAGATTGAAAAATGACACTGCTAATGCAGGATTAAGTGAGCTTCTGAACCATCTTTTAGATAGTGCCATTTCCACTAACCACATCCTACAGTAAATGCAAAAAAGGCTGGGGTATGGCATGGATTTGGGTGTTTAGAGGATCCTGAAGGCCAGCAGAGTTCAAACGTTGGGGATAGCAAAGATTTAGCTGTGGTCAGCCACTATGGATATAAATGCAAGGACAATTTTTTTTCTGTGTTTGCCTTCTCTTGCGCACATACGCAAAAGTTAATCAATCCTGACCCTAAGTGATTAGCTGATTGTTGGAAACAGTTAAGAACAAGGTAAATCTTTACACCCCAGTCTCACTGTGATTACAGCTTTTAAGACAGCAATTAGCCATCCTTCCCTGCATCCCATCTGGGAGAGAGAAATACCATGTTCCTTCTGGAATGAAGCCTCCCTTACATGTTTTAACCTTGCTGGGAAAGTTCATGCTGGGATATTTACAACCTTTGAGTCACTGCAATAACTTTTCCTTTGAAATCTTCAAATTAAAGGAAAGAGATTGATATTTCATGCCCTTCAGCTCTAAACAGCGGATTTAGAAAATGAGTTCCAGTAAAGTTGCCTTACAGGAAGAATTTTACAGCGTTTGCTATTTTTGCTGTATTCCATTATGATTATCCTAATTTGATATGTTTGACTTGCAGTGGTCCGTAGGGAGCCATACCAGGAGAAGGCACCCAGCTGGGCTCTTTGGCACTCTCAGGTACAGCACAAGGATGTTTGCTGTTCCAGATGATCTATAATCTAAGTAGCCTTTCAAAAAATAGTATAAATCGTGCTGCTCAAAATAATGATGGGAAATCAATTCCTACTGTGTTCCACGGTACACAATATCTGTAAAGAAAGATTACACGTGCTTTGTACTTGCTCCATTTGTACTCCCTTGTTCTGGTTTTTTACAGTTCTCATTCTGAGGTTATGAACCCTCAGAGGATGTAGCATAGTTATCCATGAACCTTAACTCACCTTTTGCATTGTACTACATATTAAGCTCTACCATTAAAAATATCTGTCCTGTGTAACAAATAACAGTAATAATCAAGTATTTCATATGTGCACATAGCACCTCAGTTTCTAAAGTGCTGTACAATGTAAGAATGAATGAATCTTTACAACACTCATGAGATAAATACACTGTACAGTGGGCAAATATTGTCCTTTATTCAAATAAGGAAGTAGCAACAAAGATTATTCCATGCTGTAGAGTTAACACAAACAGTTCCCAAAACATAGTCCAGGGGAAAGTCATGATATGTGGTCTGCAGCTGGTTCACAGAACTGCAGCTCTTGCAGTTTAATGATAAAAAAGTTCAGTGACGTTGGAGGAATCTTTGTCCTTGGTCCAGAAAGTTTGGGAAACACTGATCTATATTAAATATCACAATACAGCAATTTGACGCTGTCCTGGAATTTGTGTTACCTTGCGCTGAAGACAATTAATTGTGATGTTTGCGAAAAGGATCTCATTTTACTCGGAAGGAGTTTAGAGAAAAGACAACCAATGTTAAACTGCTGTAGCCAGTGCCACAAAGCAATAATGTGATTGGGTTTATCCCCTCCGTTCTGTCATTGATTTGTGGTGGCCTTTCCTGGGATCTCCTCAGGACAGGAAGCAGATCTCCCTCTAGGTATTTGCTGTTTAATTCCTAGTAATACAGGCAAAGAATATATTTCCTAGTAATATAGCAAAAGCATAGATATTTCACAAAGTGAAAACTATGGCATTAGTGCCAGAAATTACTTCATTATTATCTCTACAGCCAACCATAGTAGATATCTTTAAAATCCCATCTTTACCTGCATGCCTGCAGAGCATGCTGTGTTTTAATTCTAGGAAGAAATCTACTGCAAGTAGTTTGGATGATGAATTTAGCATTTTAAATGTCATTCCGTTTATAAAAGTGCCAGTGTTGCTTTTATTATCACTCATACTAGCTAGAGAGACTCTTAATAGTAGCAAAACCAAATAGCTGAGAGAGACCCTGGGAACCTCCATGCCAATGAACTGACTGACAGAGCAGGACTTTCCGCAGATCCTTCTGGACATCCAGGTTGCATGTGGGAGGGTGAAAATGCTGGGTGGGAATGGGCTGCCTCAGAGCCCCTCCAGGTTGGTCAAAAGACACCCTTAAATCAATTGTGCCAAAGGCAAAACCTCTCTCAGTAGCATATTGGGTCACTAGACGCATAGCCAGCAAAGTTTCCAGATTTAAAACGGGTATTATAAAAATCCTGAATAATGAAAGCTGAATTCTGCAAATGAGTGTAACAGTTTTGCTAGGAGCCATAGAAGATATTTGTCTGAATATAAGGATGGAGATGGAGTGCAAAGAGGTTGCCCACCTCCCTGGCAGCTAGCCTCCCCTTTCCCTTCCTAATTTGTTTTTTGCTTTTAAAAAATCACCCTTTGGTCTCCTTTTGAGGAATCATCAAGTGCAGCAAAAGCCCTTTCAGTGGCCTAGTATTTCAGGCTGGAGACAGTAGAAGTAAATCAATACCTCGTCCTTGAATCATTTACACAGTGCCAGGCGTCAAGGAAGTGCGCCCAAATGACAACCAGCCCCAGCGATCCCTCCTCGTGGCAAACCCTAGAAAAGGAAAATGGGGGAAGGCAGGTAGGTGCCAACACCGTGGGGTGCTGTGCAGCCCGGGGACCTGGCCACCAGCCACCCGCGGCCCGCGGGCACCCCACGCGTGCGGCCACCAGGCCCGGCGCTGTACCGTGCGTGCCCTAGGTGTGTTGGTGAGGGTTGGTTACGGCCTGGCGATCAGCACGATGGTTTTGTGCCTCGGTGGGAAATTACGAGGATCTCGACAGTACACGCTGGAAAAAATAAACTGCTTTTAGCATGCATCACACTACTGGACTAAAATAAAGATCACTGTTTTTAATTCCCAGAGAGAGCGCAGTGGAAGCAGATAAGTGCGTGTAAAGGACAGTCTTTGCTCCCCAGCAAAGCCTAGGGAAAAGAACGGGTATTAAAATAGCTCTTTATAGCCACATGACTCTCAAAACAGGCTATTTTGACCTGAGCCCCAGAGAGTGCTACAAAGATCTCAGAGGTGCTCTACTCCCTATCAGCTGCCCGTGTTGAGGGAAAAGCTGTTTACGGCAAGGCAGAGGCTGGAGCACGTGGTGCTGCTGACAGCTCTCCCGGTTGCATGCTAGCTGCGAGCTTCCTCAGAGGGCCGCTGTGGCCCCGACACAGGGGCGGACGGGAGCGGAGGATGCCGTCGTGTCTTGTTTTCATTGGCCCCGGCCATCTCACGATGGAGAGGTGCTTAGTATCTCGTTTGCTTGAGTTTCTGGGGAGAAGAAAAGAGGAAAAAATACGGACAGACAGGACAAGGCTCTCCCGCAAATCTCCCAGCTGTTAAACGTGAAATCGCAGCTAGGGAAAGGGGCAAGGACAATCCGGCGCTGGGAACTCCTAAAGCAGAGTTTTAAAATGTCCTGAGAACATGCTAGCGTGGCCGGCCATGTCCCTGCCTCCCGAGCAGGAGGGTATGCAGCGCCTGCCAAGAGGTGTCCGTCCTAGAACAGGACCATTCCTGTTTCCTGATTCAAGACTAGCTAGTCAGAAGTGGATGGGAAGGTTTCTGGCTGTCCTCAACCAATTGGTTTTTAAAGCAACCGTTCAGATAGCGCTGTGCTGGGTCTCAGGCTTCACTGCTGTGCCTGGGATCCTCACCCACGTGTTCTGGTGCGACGCATTTTCTCTCCGTCCTCTGACAATCCATGCATGAATAAAATATGAAAAGACGACGCTCATTTTCACACTCGATATCTTTGCTTTAACTAGGTATTTTGGCACATGGTCAGGGTTGTTGGGCTGTCTGAAAGAACAACCCAGACGGAAGGACATGGGAACCGTAGAGCAACGATACTTTGCATTTCTATAGCCCTTCGTGCCAACGGCTGTCAGCGTGTGGCTGCGTGCGGCCGCGTACCCCCTGTCCTGCCAGCCAGCATTATGCTCTTATCAAAGCTCCGCAGGCGCCTGGCCTCGGCTCTTGTGCCTGTGGCTGCACTGAGCAGCACCACTCCCTTCCCTGGGCATCGCTGCAGTCATGCGTAATTATGCAAAGCAAACGTGCCAGCTCCTACAGCAGCAGTCTTTGAAAAATGAAATCCCTGCACTTGCCTCTTAGCAGGAGGAAATTCACAGCTCTTTGGTGTTTGATTCTCATCTCACTCTTGTTCCCTGCTAATGGAATTGCCTTGACTTCAAAGGAGACATCATTTGCACTGGAGTGAGATCCTCACACGGCCCCGTGCGTGTGAACTGCTCTCAGACGATCACACATGTTCTCTAACCGTCCAGCGGAGCAGTAATCACTCCAGGGCTGACTTCTTCCACCCCTGCCATAGCTGAGATCTTACTTAAGTCTTATTAACAGCAGTGAGTAAACATGAATCCTTCGTTTACCAGCATCTGACATGGCATCAGCAGTAGTGGGACTAACCAGCAGGAGCCAATCACAGCAAAAAGTACCATGATGTCAGATGTTAAAGCTGACCTCAATGCCATGAGCTCAGTGCTCATTTCGACCAGTGGGCTGAGGGTACTAGCAAATGACACAGTCTTAGCAGGGCTTATCATCACTGACATTAACTGCAGTTTCCAGCTCAGGAGCTATGGATCCTTATAAGCATTATCATGTGCTTGTGGGGGAAAAAAGAAATTTCCAGTTACATTGTTTGTGATGGTGACAGATACTGTTTTGCTGAAAGAGTCAACACTTTCCAAGGGTTTATCCTTAAAGAGAAATCTTTTGTCACTGTATCTCAGATGTATGAATAAAGACAGAGCCATTAAGGAGATAACAGGGAAAGCAGGTTTGCTGTTGGTTTGTGGAAACACAGACATGGTGTTTCCTACAGTGTGAACAAGCACATGTCAAATTTTGCAGAACCCATGACACTGTTTCTTGAGAGGAAGGAGGACATAAAATAGCAAGTCAAATTTTTATCAGATAAATTATTCTACAAGTGCGTGAATGCCTGCATCTAAACATTTGTTCCTAAGGAAGCCCCTCTAGCTATACTGCAATAGCAGCTGATTACAGGAGGTGCTGGAATATCACTCTGAGACGACAGTCAAGATCTGTCCTGATAACTGCAAGTTTCTGCAACGAAATTCACACCGATACGTGTCAAAAGCAGTGTGTTGGCAGCACAGCAAACTACAGGAAAAGGACAGTAAAGGATATCAGAGACTGATCGCAAGGCTTCACACTGCAGGTGCAACCAGATGAGCCTGCAGATAGCTTTGAGGCCCTGCATTTTGATGTACAAAGGCAGAGGAGCGCCCCTGTCACCGGCGAGAGGAGCTACCTCTCGGTTGTCGCAGGGAACCTCCAGGCAAGAGCGCGCAGCGCTTCCCTGGCGTAGCTGGTGCACCGCAGGCTCACACCCTGCCTTACGCTGCAGGAACTTGGTCATGCTCCAAAAGCTACTGCCGAGCAGGAACTGTAAAAACAAGGCAGGCCTATTTATTGACCCCATGAGCAGCATACCAAAAATCTTCATATCTTTGCAAACCACAAGCAACTCCCAGGAGTCGGGAAGGGAGGCTCAGGGAGTTGCTCGCAGGCAGGAGATGACCATGGCGCTGTGGAAGTCCTGCTGCTTCACAGCAGAGTGGGCCAGCCAGGGCTTGCTGCTGAATCCCCACCCAGCCTCAACTGGGAGCCCCAGTAGCCCCCATGAAGAGCCCCGGCACCCCTGTGGGCTCACAGCCTCCCAAAGCTGGTGGCTGGGGGGTGAAACCTCATCCTGAGGCTCTCATGGTGGCACTGTCCAGCCGTTGTCACTTGGTGAACCTCCAGCCTGGGAGCTGCACTGGTTCTCCGGGAGAGCTGCACATGCCTCAGATGCCGCAGCTGGCACCTCTGTGGGAAAATGGAGAATTTATGGCTGAAAACAGTGGGGAAAGCTCGTGGTGGTTGGTGCAGAGCAGCCAGTAGAGTACTAGCTCCAACACCTTCTACTGGCCTTTCCAAATGCAGTTAAGCTAAACGGTATAAAATCATAGCAATAAACTATATGCATGCTATAAACTATGCCTCCCTATATATATGCATAAACTATATGCCAGTTACACAGCATGGCAGGGAAGGACTATGGGGTGGGTTCTAGTGTGGAATAGCTGTTAGGCTTTTAAATGCCCACTTTCACCTATTACACACTACCATCCCCCTAAATACCTTGTGTAGCCAAGCTCATAAACCTCGTACATTAAGCAATAGATTTTGTCAGACTTTTCTGCTATCCTGAATTATCTAGCTTCAATAAACACTAGTGATATCACTTACTCCATTTTCCCATGGTATCACCTGGTTAGAAGAAGAAAACATTAGGTTTGAACTGCAGTGGCCTTTTCACCTTTTAAATAGGGTTTATCCCCTCCAGAGGGGTAGCCTGTGCAGAATTCAGCTTTCTGACATTGCTACAAAAATGGTGTCCAGAAGCACAGTGCACCCAAGCCTCAGTTCTGTGCCTGCTGCAGTGGTTTTGCACCCTGGGGGCCTCAGAGGCCCCGGGGCATCTGTTGGCTGCCTCTGCAGAGTCTGCAAAAGGTAACTGAGAAAAGCAAGCCCACGTCAGCAGGCTAAAATTTGCTGTTTAGGTGTCTGCACCTTCACTGAAAAAAAACCTGAAAACAACTAGTATAACGCAAATATGAACTTTGATAATATTTTTTGTCTTAGTGTGTACAGAGCTAGGATTTATGCACATATGAGCAAAGAGGAAACTGTTTTGCATGTTTAGAAAGAAGAAGAGGGTGAGGTTTTTTTTTTGTTTGGTTGCTCTTTAAGGCTGACAATAATCTATGGTGCCTCTCAGAAATGTACAAACTATAGAGGATCAGGAACTATGCTGAGAGTTTTCAAGATTTAGAAAACTATGTGTGACCTGTGCTTCAGGGAGACAGTGTAAGATCAGAAAGGATGGGCTGGTTACTGGAGACTGAGAGTTTAGCTGTGGTATTAGAGTGGTCCAAGTGGTTTGAATTGAACTATCCTAACACTGAACTGGATTCAAGTACCTTACAAGAGGAAAGATTTGCGGGGTGGGTGGGAAACATGTATTTCCCAGCAGTAACATTTGGCTTCTGCTCCGTCTCAGTTCTTCCACGGCTGCAGCAGTTCTCGTGACACACGCCGAGCCCGTGAGCAGGCCACCGCTGCAGAAACGGCCGCCGCTGCCCAAGCCCGACCCACCCTTTTCCCCGTGTTCCTGCCCTCCCTCTCTGCTCCCTCGGGCTTCCTCCTTCTGCTCCGCCGGCCACTCGGGACACGCCAGCGCTCCACAACCACTTCAGTGCGGAGGCCAACAGCCAAGCGTGCAGTCGGTCTGAAGTGGGCATTGTGTCAAAATAGGGTTGAAAATAGAAAGAGGGTTGGTGTGCTTTCCTCAGTAGTCTATAATACCTGTCAGGAATGAAGTGGCTTGTGCCCAGACTAACGTTTGTTGGCCTGTGTTCCTGCATGGGGCAGGTAACCACCGAAACCCGTGCGTGCTCTCTCAGTCTATCTATTACAGTGAACAGAGCAGCCTGTGACAAGGTGGTTGTGTATTTTAGCGCAGGTCGAAGTGACAAGATGCAGAAAGGAAGAGAAGAGCTGAACTCTGGAATTCACACCTGAGTTTGTTTAAATCCCAGTACACTGGAGTTAGCCATGCAAATACATCAAAGCATGTTGAGTGTGATCGGTCATTCAGCACCAGCTAACACTGTATTATTACTGAATGAGTAATAACACACTATCAGACCATATTCACCTTGGCTGGTGGGTGGCAGAAAGCCACTATGGGCTTTGTTATTATTAGTTTGCATTGAACGACTTCACCCTTTACCTTATGGAAATATACTCTTTTGCCTTAAAACATGACGTGCCCTCGGAGGCAACCAGTGCATTTTACGTGTGCAGCTACAGTGCTTTTGACTTCCCTGGTCTCCTCTTCTCTCGACTGGCTTGTCTTTAGACACGTCTGGTGATAGGAATGTGATACAGTTTAATGGAGGGGAAAAACTGATGAGGATCTAACACTCTCAAACTCTGTAAGCTTCCTGTCCAATTCAGTGTACTACCACTTAATCAAACTTCAATATGATAATTAGCCTCTGGCCCCTTCGTAGCCGGCTCTGCCTAACTCGCTGCGGATTTTGAAGACGGCTGCTGCTCTCTCCCCCTCTCATTACTGCTGCCGCTGCCTGAATGCTAACTTCTAATCACCGCACGTAGGAGGACTGGGAGCGTCTGGACACGCAGAGTTAAATCAATCCAAAGGTTATTTGTATCACATTAATTTTTTTCATGGCATTTGCTATATACAACAGAAGAGGCTCTCAAATGAGGTAATGCACATGGAAGGCATTGATAATATATTATGACAGGTACAGTAAATTAATTTGGAAGCTACTATAAACAATGTGAGAACATAGATTTTATTGCAGTTTCTTCTGTGGAAAGATGGCAAAAATATTTCTTTTCTTAGTAATTTAAGAGACTGTAGTTGCTTCCAAAATACTCTGATGAAAACTTCGACTTCTTAGACAAGGGAGACTCCACTTGACTGGCCAGAGGCCAGTGGAGCTTTAGCAATTTAAACCAGCTGAAACCATGGCCCATAATACTGTGTTTACACCCTCAGCCCTGGAGAACATTTAAATAGGACAGATCCAAGTTTCTACAGCCAGTGGAAAGACTAACATCAATTTCAGAGCTAAATTGAGCCATTAGCCAAACTGAGTTGATTCATTTCAAATGAAATGGAGGCATATACAAAAACAAGTAAGTCAGATTTTCAATTTGAAAAGGACAGATTTGAGAAGCTAAGAGGACTGATCTTAAGAAGTGAAGCCAATTAGGCCAAAGAGTTAAAAACTACTTACAGTGAAGGAGACTTGGAATTTCTTTTCAATAAAAACTGCAAGGAGCTCTCTGGAATTTGCATCACAAGGAAGGAGGAAAACTTGCAGGGAAGGGCTGCAGACTGTACTGGATGGAGAACCACCTTAGACAGTCCGGCAGAGTGTCTCTTTGGAACGGAGGAAAGAGCTAATCAACAAAGAAAACTTCATTTTGGAGGCCAGGAAGCACAGGGCAGAAGTAAACACTGCCAAAAGTCAAACTGAGTTACAAGTTTGCAGAGGAAACTAAATAGTAATAATAAAAGGAAATCATAAAAAGTTATTTAGGTATTGAAGCACAAAGATTTTAAAGGGGAAGAGAAATGGTATTTTTCTACTGAGAGGATTAGAGATGGTGTAGGTGTGTGAAAATACTAAATGAAACTCTACTTGGGTTTTCTGTAAGAACAATAAAATACAGAGAAACGCAGGACGGATATGGGATGAGTGTAAGGAAACAGAAAACACCTTCTGGACGGAGAAGCGGCACTCTGAGGGCCACACACGCTCAGCCAGCAGGGAGCAGATCGCTCAGCACGGGACTGTGAGAGCTGGCAGTGACTTCTGCTGATTTTGTCAAGCCGTGAAGGAGAGGGATCCATATGACCTGAGCACAGTAAATATAGTAACCATAATTAAGAAAGTGAACTTAGGTTTAAAGACATGTTAGCTTGATTGTAATAGTATGCAAGAGTATAGGACAAATTTCAAAGGAAGGGCATCATTAATGACATGATGATTAATGGAAAATGGAAACCCAGCAGCAGCCTGGGCCTGCCAGGTAGAGAGTGCTAGGCTAGCATGGCACCTCTGGTAAGAGAACTGGCTGCTCTGAAGAAAGAAACTGCAGTGGAGCTAAGCTGTTTGAATATCGGTGAAGCACTTGAAACATGGGAAATTGTTAGTTAAAATGGAAAAGCAAAAAGGAAAAGCTCAAGAACAGTAGTAAGAAGGTAAGAAATGGCTTTAAAGGGAGATGTCAACTGCTTGTGCTGAAGGAGAACTAGTAGCATTCCCCAGGAACTGGGATGCTTTTTTAGCTGGTTTCATTAAGGACTGTGGTTGAAAAAGTAGGTGTATGCTAATGAAATTTACTGATTAGCCGAATGCAGGATGCATCCAGGCAAAAAACCACATCTGAACATCGTACATGGAGAAGTAGATAACCTGCAAGCCTGAAATAATAGTAATAGTTTGAAATTTAACAGCACAGTTTTCAAGATCATGCCTTTTTTAACTAACAGTAGGATTTCTACAGTAGTCTAGGGATTCATCAGTTGGAAATGATACAGAAGTAGAAAGTCACCAGACTTTGGCTTTTTTGGTATGGCTGTGAAAAATGCAAAAGTTTATATTTATAATATAAAGGAAATTCATAAAGGAAAGTATTTCCAGTAGACATAAGGAAGTATTCACAACTTTGTACAGCACACCGATCAGATGTTATTTAGAGTATTGAGAACAAGACCGGTAACCCACGCACACAGGAGAGGCATTCGTGTAGCAGGAACTAAGATGAAAAAGCAAAGGGGCAGTCTAGTCTGTGAGAAGAGACTGGAAGGTCTGTCTTCCTTAGCAAAGGCTTTACCGTGCTTGAAATACTGATGTGTTGGCTGAATAGAGTATGTAGCCCAAAGTGTATTTGGGATTCAAAAACCTGGTGTCCTTGTAGATATAATTAATGATGTCAGACATTGAGTCTAAGCTAGTTGTCTGGGCTCCTGCAGGAAAGGAGATCGATGATTCAGCACACCTATCCTGTACACTCATCTCCGACTGAGACACATCAGCCTTCCCTCTTCGGAAGTATCTCTGCTGATTACAGAGACAACTTGACAGCCAGCTTGGATGACACACCTCACTGTTTGAGAGCCAACATTGCGTGGGACACATCCCACAGTGTGGGCCTTAGCATGTGAAAATCACAGTCCTGGGGACTTGGGTTCCTTCGGTGTCCAGATGCTTTCGAGACTGTACCTGGCAGAACACAGAGAATCAGTGATCAGCTTGCCTTTAAGAGACTTCAGGCCAAACAGCTATGGATCAAAGAGTTTATGAGCTCCATTGGCAAAGATGATAGATTTTTGTATGTTCAGCAAACCTAATCTCTTTATTTAACTTCGAAAATTTACAAGCTCTCCTTGCGCAGTCAGTGAAGCTTGTAACCTTTGTGATCAGATGAAGCCAATGGAACATATATTATACGAGTGCCAAATATTTCAGATGTTGCTTTCCCTCTGTCTTTAAAACAGCAGGAAAATAAAAGTAAACAACTACCATTAAGATTAAAAAAAAAAAAGCATTCAAACCCCAGGAAATCTCCCAAATTAGAGAAGCCACTGCAAAAACAATTCTGTCCCACTTATCTTTCTACTTTTTCTGTAAAGTGTTTATTATCAACATGCAACAAGAACACAGAGATTATCATTATTCTTCAGTTGGCAACATTCACTTCGGGAATAACTTGCCTGTTCTAGGGCTTGATTTCTCAACCTGAATTTTTTCATTAACTCTAATGCTTAACTTTTCATTATCCTCACATTGGGAAATGACTTTACACAATAATTAGGAATGCCAGTTTGATGCAGGAGTTCACTTACCACACACCTACTCGTTTTCCTGTTTGCATTTGTGTAGCAGGGCCCTGCATGTGTAGATAAACAAAGATGAGTCCTGCAAGTCTGGGAATAAATCGAATAAAGAAAGAAGCAGGTAAGCCAAACTAACTCCTTATTGCCAAATACTTCTGAGCCCATTGGCTGCATCAATGGTTTAGAAGGAGCTGAAGAACATTACCAAGGAAAATGCTGATGGAGCAATGCGGAGGTTTTGTGCCCCGAGGGCAGCCCCAGCTGCCCCAGCACCTCACTCACAGACAGCAGAGAAAGGGGCAGCTCAAGGCAACCCCCAGACTGCATCATCCCCAGAGAGTAAGCGCACTGCCTACTGCACACATCTGGTACAGGCAGCCCACAGGCAGGCTGCAGGCTGCCCCGGAGGCATTTTGGCGGGGTGGGCTGGAAGCAGAGCTGCTCTGGAGACCATTTTCCAAGGCAGTGTATAGCCTTGAGCAGAGAGTTTGATCGAAAAAGGCCCACCCCAAAATGCTTTGGGGGGGGGCGGGGGGAAAGCAATAACAAAGACATTTCAACAGTCCTTAAGGTGGAAATTCTGGCACCAGCTTCAAAGGTAACATACCGCTGGGAGAGTCTGACCCAAAGCCCGCAACGGGAAGAGAGCAGTCACAGCCCTTCCTGTGTGAGTGCAGGGGTGCACAGCACTGCAAAGGTGCTATCAGAGAATGAAGCAGCGTCTTTCACCTCTCCCTCTTAAACGTTGCACCCTGCAACACTTGTGAGTTTGTTCTAACCAGCAGAGTTCCCGCGTCGCCTATGACTCTTGTCCTGCGGTGAGGCTGCTGCTCCAGAAAACAACACCCCGAAACACCTCCACTATTTACAACACATTGCTTACCTGAAAAGGGCCCAGGGCCGCTGGAGTTTCACAAACACGTAATTTTTTCCAGAGAGGGTGGTAAGCATTGGCTTCTAGGACCAAGAGCTGTGAATGTTTTGTGGAAGAGCATGTATGACTGCAAGAGCAAAGAGGTGATCATAAGAAAGGAGTCACAGGTTTTGGGCTACTTTGGAGTAAAAATCTCAGGTTTTCCACAAGAGGGATATCGGGCTCTGCAAATTACATGATTATTGAATCAGGATGTTTGAATCTGGATCTAGTTCTGGATTGTCTTTTCCATAAAGTCCAGAAAGGCTCAGGACTTCGGTTTCAGCTTCAGGTCTCCAGAAAGCTTTTTCTTTGTCCTCACTGTCCAAACTCAATTTTAAAGCTATCTCATCATTTGTTCCTAGGCACCCATGCATACACATATGCATGCACACATATTTCTTCTCCATCTTTTTTAAAGAACAGACATCTTTTTATAACTAGAAGTCAACATACATGCCTGCATTTTATAGCTCATCTCTGCAAGAACAGGTAAACTGGTTATTTTTATGTCTATTTAGCCCGGTCTAGAATGAAACAAGATCTGACTACCTTTCTCGTGGGCAGTCTTTCCTCTTGACGTTGAACTTGCTACCAACACAACCACATTTGACAGAAGGACAGAGGTCCTCATTTCTAGTTTTGCTAAAGTCAGCAGCTGCCTCGAGGAGACAGACTAAATCTCCAGTGGAGAGCCGTCCTCAGCGCCTCCGCTCCAGCTAGGCAGCCAGCACGCCCGACCCGAAAGGCGGCCGCCCCGGTATCGGCTGAGGGGGAGGTGAGAAGGAGCCCGGAGAGGGGCCTGGGGAGGTCCTGGGAAGCAAGGAACCTGGGAAGGAGCTGGAGGACTCTGCGGGGAGCAGGAGTGTGGGGCGCTGGAGCTGTTGCTCTGACGCATGGGTAGGCTGGTCTCCTACAGTTAAACTAAGTTTTAGCTTATGACACAGGCTGTAGTCAATAAGAAACACAACAGCCTAGCCACCTTGTAAATGTGCAAAGAAAATAGTACCACCCTCCCTTCAAAGAGGGAAAAGGTTCCCAGCCACTCTATTTCTATTTAGCAAAACAAACTCCCATTTGTCTCAGTATTAGTGGGGGCAAACCGAGACTGTATCACTTGGAAGTGATTTTTCTGTTTCTGAAAGAGAGAGAATTTTGCTCTTATGCCTCTTCCTGACTGGTGGGACTCATGTAAAAGTGCCCGATTCCGGTGGCTAAACATGGAATTAACCTATATACAGGCCAGCAATACCTCTCTTTTTGATATATTTCTGTAACAGAATAATAATGGGCACCTCATTAGTCCCTTGATTTTAGCTATTTTTAAAATAAAACAGTGCAAGGGTCTTTTGCGCTCTTCTTTTGAAATGGGCAGCAAGAGGACATTGCTGACTGGTAGCTAAGTTCAAGGTCAAGTTTTTTTACAAACTACACAACTCAACTTTAGCAAGACCAAGATAATTTTTCAGCTCCTTGTGTGAAAGTGAGTGTGTTCACACCTTTTCCATTTGACAGGTGCAAATCTTCACTGTTGCTGCCCTTGATAAGGTCTGTTACATTTCTAGGCACCAACTAGAGCACGAACGCTCTGTCTGCTTCTGCAGGAAGTCAGGCTCTTCCCTATCAGTATGCTCCTACATACTTTTGCTTTTAGTTACCTGAAGTACAATGCAAGCTTTGATTTGTCATCTCCCTGCACGGTAGCATTTTTCTGCAGGCACAGACAGTCCTTCCACGGAGCCACTGAGGAGACCTCTCGTGGCCAGCTGCAGCATTTTCTGCACCAACGTAATTAACGCTGCTAAAGGTACCATTATTCAGCACTGAACCTACTGCACAGGGGAATCTGAGAAAGGAAAATGTAGTGATGTGATCAAGGCCACCAAGTCACTATAATCCAGGTCCCTTTTCTGCTATCCCTCAACTCTACTACAATTTTATTATTGCTTTTAAGGCTCCACCATAGGTGAGTTTGTCGTCCATTTGATCTCAATTAATAATGGTTTTGTGAGCTGCATGACAGCTTATTTTAATTTTAGTAGTGGCTGAAAGTCACAGCCTTGTTCCTGTCATGTCCTCCCATCAGTTTCCAGGCAAACTCCTTCCTGCAGCACCTTAGGTCACCTAGCACGTATACATTTCTTATAGGTCCCTTATGTGCAAACACAAGCATTCAGAATCATGAGTCAACAACTCAACACTTCGTGATAGTCTCTTAAAAATCAGTAATTGGGTGATTTTGGGTGATTTTACCCTTTTGGGGAGTTATGGCTCACAACACGTTTTTGCAGAAATGTAGGAGGATTTGTTTTTTCATACATTCCTGTGAACCTGGTTGCCCGGTCCCTGGCTGAGGCTACGCAGCCCACCGTCTTCAGTTCAGCCTCTTGCTCTCATCTTCGGTCCTGTGGAGGCAGTGAAACTCAGCCAGAGAGCTTCTCCCAGAGATGGAGTGAGGACACAAACCCAGCCTGCCGCTGCCGTGAAACGCAGTGATGACTCAGGCACCCACAGACGCGCTACTTGAAGCATTTCAGTTTGGCAAATCAAGTTGAAACGATTTGAACTGGGGACATCAAATGGAGTCTTGGGGCTGACAAATCCTTACTGAACACACACCCAAAAAGTGAAAACCTCTCATCCCGCAAAAGCACTTGGTGTTTTAGCCTCTTGTCTGGATGGAGGCCGAAGGCAACGGGAGAAACACTGAAACTGCCTGCAGTGCTTTTTGTTCTGACCTGCTCTCATGATGAAGGCAAGTGAAATGATATGGTTAATCTTTACCAGTGGAGGCTGGAGAGAGGATCCTGAGCTATCTAGCTGCCAGCTAGTGCTGCCTTGGCAACAGTTTAATGGGCAATGGCCTGTACTTGAATGACTTCAAGAAGAGATGTAATCAACCATTTGCTATCTTTCTTCTTTCCATTAAGTTCAAAGTACTATATAATCACTTCAATTTTCTTTCAGCAGTGATAAGGCTCAAGTATAAACCACAAAGCCTGAACTCTCAGTCAGGCTCTATGTTTTATCCTGGCTTTATCTTCAGCCATCATCAGGTGCTGTCTTTCTGCCTGACCCCATATGGAAACTGGCCTCCAAGGAGGGTCAAGCACTCACTTTCATGATCATTTGTGCTGAAATGCTTTTCCTGGCAAGATTAGATAAAACAATTCCCTTTAATTTCAGGCCATCCCAAGTAGATTCTTACAAAAATCTACTTTAAAGCAATTTTTTCTCATTTGCTATAGGTTTATAGATTTAGAATATGATCAGGCTATTTTTATATTCACAATGCTGGAATAAAGCCCAGTAATTTACTTGCTTGTTGGAAAAAATGATTTTTATCTTAAAAAGGCATTTAGAGGATATTCTCAAAGATTCCTCTCCCAGTCACTACCTGGTCAGAATCTGCAGTATGATTCAAAGCCAGACCAAATAAAGCAGTTAGGGGTGCAGTAGGTGTTAAGCAAAATCTGCATGATCCCTATATTTTGCATTAAATAGTCATTGATAAAATATAGAAGCATCCTCCCTTAGCGATGCTCCTGGGCCTCTTCCAGTCACGCTGCTCTCCTGCCACTTTTCCAGCAGCCTGTAGCAGGGATTTCCACATCCCTGCATCATTTGGCTTTGGTGCCAAGCCCCAAGTGAGGGTGGCCCGCCAGCCCCTCTGGCGTGCCCGGCAGGCGGTACCCTCTCCACACTCTCCGAGCAGGGGCCGGCATGGAGACACTGCGTGGAGACGATGCTTCCCTGCCCACACTGTGCCTCCCCGACGCGGGAGGGCTAGAAGCACCCCCGGAGCCCTCGCCCACCTTGGGCACGGGGCGCGCAGGGGAGCTGCACCCGGCAGCAGGGCGCACATCCTCCCCGGGGAGCTGGCGCTGTGGGGGCCAAGCCCCGCTCACCGGGAAGAGCAGATTTCCCTCCCTAACCAAATGCCAGGATATGTGCATAGCTTCAAGTGACATCAGTCATGTGGTAAGTGTTTCCAACGTCCTTACCCACAAGTGCCCGCATGCACGGGCACGTACACACATTTTTCCTCTGTATGCATACAGATGCAATCCCACGCACAGCTGGTGAACTCCAGTAGCCAGAGCATGTTTAAAAAATGAAATACAGGTGAGTATTCACATTTCAGTATCTTGATCATATAAGGAATGAGGGAGCTTCTTGGTGTTCGATAACATGACAGCACATGCAGCGAGGACACAGAGCATTCAAAGCATTTCACAGAATTCCTGGTGAAATTAAAGATTGGGGTAGGGCTGGTAGCTCTACCCATTCTCAAGGTCACCAGACATTTTTCCATTGCAAGACCCTGTTTTCACTTCCTGATACACCAAATGTTGGCCATTTGGACTGATGTTTGCATCTGTGCCAGATGTTTGCATCAGGATTCTGCAGTATAGGTTTTTTTCAGTTGTAGAAAAAACAGTTTAGACACTTAAAAATACAAAACTAGGAAAGATATGTTTCTTCTGCTGCTGTTAAAAGAATATTTTTGAGGCCTTTTCTCTGAGCATCTTGGGTGTCCTGTCACCTTTGGGAAAGATTTAGCAATCTGAGTAAGACTGCTTTCGCCTTATGCGTGTGCCTTCTGCCATCCCATGAAAACATACCCAAATTTGTCAAGATTGTAAAATCAGCATTACTGAGTAGAGACTTTGATCTTACTAAATGACATATTGAAGAATATTCAAGTGACATCTGCCCTGCACACGAGGCTGCAGGGTGTCCTGGGTCAGCTGTCCCCGGTCCATCACCTTGAGTGACTCAGAGACCAGCACACAGCGGGGGGGGGACAAAGTCAGCTCTCCCTTTTGCCTGCTGTGACCAGGCACTCAGGATCAGAGAGCCCTGACCACTAAACATGAGCCCCAAAAGCCAGTCTGTACCTAGCTGTGTCACATGCACCCTAGCACTTCCCCTCACCCTGTTTTGAGCTGAAGGGAAAAGACCTGACGAGACCAAGGAACCCGGTTTGACCAGGGTAGGAAGAAAGGAGTATTCATGGGAGTGAAGGGGTCCCTGCTGCTGGAGGCACTACACATATGTGACCCCCTTCCAGGAGCTCACCCAGCTGCATCGTAAAAGCACCTTCCTTTGCCCACTGCCCGGGTGGAAGGCTACTCTATACTCTGATGTTTAAGTGTCTTCCTTTAAATTACAGTCTAAATGTCTCTGTGGGAAGTTTGTAACCAGTTATCCTCATGCCAATGCTGTCCTTTAGTGTAAAAAGCGGTTTTCTTTCTTATGTATTTTTTTTTTTTTTTGCTACATTTGTAGACCTTTGTGATATTGCTAGACTGAGCAAAGACAGAGCGTGAATAGGGCGCTCAAGAGGAGAGTCCGGACTGTCAGCATAGGGAAGGAGAGGCCATGGGCTGGAGAAGTGGGCGTCAGGAGGGGAGACGAGATTCGCGCAAGAGAGGAAAGATGCTGTGACTGGGCAGGTAGAAGAGGAAGGGAAAGTACGGGGGAAGCGTGTTGGCAGACCATGCTGTTCCCCATGCAGGCTGTATAGTCCTCTCATAATCCCCATGAGTGACCATATGATACCATTTCTTTGTTTAAAAACCTTGGAAATTGAACACTAAATCATAGGCGAAAAATACCTGAACAGCCTCCTTCTGCTGTGGCTTCTGCATGCACAGCGTTCAGACACCACCCTCCCCACCACCACCCCACCCCCCCAGTCTTAGTGCTGCGCCAAGGACAGGCTTATTTCTAGCACCGGTCCTAACTCCAATATGGAGATGGGACCAGTGACTTAGGGTCTAAGCTCTAAGTTGGAAGTGTTCACCATTCATCCTCCACCAGCTACTCGAAAATTTCATCTTTCCTCTAAAGAAAGAAAAAAACAACAAAAAAGAATGGGCTGTAAGACACATACTGCAAGCCAGATCTAGCTATCTGGGCAGCAGCTACAGCATGACACAAAGTTCAAGTACAGTCACAATCTATTTTTTTCAATAGTATCCAGTATATAGGATGGACCATCCTCAGGGATGAAGGACAGTTTTGTGACCAACAGTACTGTTTGAAGAAACCCAAGAGAGCAAATGCTCTGCTATGTAAAAGACTCTCTGGCAATAAAAGTGCTAATATCCCATGTATTACAAAGTGCATATCTAAACTTAGGAAGTACTTCTGATCCAAGTCATTCTGTACCTCAGCTTGCCTGCTCTGAGATGGAGATAACTCTCACCATCATCTTACAGACCTAGTGGGAGGACACATTCATTATTGTTTATGAAACATCCAGGCTTCATAATGATAGGTACCACAGAAAAGCCTATAAAGCAGTTAATAACTTCATCCTCGCAGCGGGATTACAGGGATAAGTAGTAAATAAGATATAGAGTCTTGTATTAAATAGTAAGGATGGAATAAAACACTGAATAATTGCACACTAAGCAGCCTCATCTGCCCTGTGCACTTAATGAGATCTAGGGAAAAATTAGTATGTGATCTTCTGAGAAAGGGGTCATGCTGCACGGGTATAGCAGCAACACAGGTGAGAATGTATAGCCAATCTCTCCCTACATTTTGATTACTTGATTTTGCGCCTTGATAATGCGCTTTAGCACAGTTTCTGGTGTGTTCATGTGTCGTGATATAAACACATGAAAAAGGTATTTGTACATTCGTCTTACCCTTTGCACTGCTTTACCATCGCTGGCCGTTCCTTCTTCTGGAAAGAATTACACAGGGCTGCTGCGTGAGGTAGCTCAGGTTTCCAGTACAATATCCTGGCTTTAGGTGCTTGTCCCTCGGAAAGAAACATGTGCCAGACCAGGCCTTAGCAGAGCACAGAGGGAGCACTGCAAAGCTGTAGACTTTATTAAAACCCTCTCGCAAATGAGACATCTGCCCGAAGTGCACGTTTCAAATGCTTCAGAAAAGGATGAACTGCTAGAATTCACATTTTGCCACTACTCGCGGAGCCAGCAGCTTTCTGAACACAGGCCCCCGTCTCCACGTGAGGTGGTTTCACGGTAATGACAAAGGCATGTGCGCACCTCAGGTTCGAAATGGCTCGTTTTTCCCCTGTCTGCGTACGGAGCTGACTTTAGATATGGGCGTTCTCACTCAGGGAGGATCTTTCCAAGTGCCGGCTTCAGGTGAAGCCCCCGAAGGCGCGCACCACCGCCGGTGCCGGAGCTGTGCTGCCCGCTGTGCCCATGGGGCAGCCCCCGCACCCCGCTCTGCCTCACGGGAGACCCCGGCCCCTTCCCACAGCCCTGGTGAGGAGGAGGGTGGTCCAGGGCTGCCGCCACTCACGCGCTGGGGCTAGGACGCGGACTGTTAGGATCTTGGCTGAACCTTCCTCCTTGGCCTACAAGGAGCCAACTCAGAGGTTAGTTTGGGGTCGCCTGGGGAGCTGCAAAATCCCCCCCTTGGCCCAAGGGTGCTGGGCTGCTCAGCCCTGCCGGGGCTGTGGTGCGAGTGGACACGGCCTGGTGGTTGCGGAGGTTTGCACTATCTAGGGGGTGTCCAGGAGCTGTGTGGTGCCTCCTGAGAGGGAGATGTTGTCTCAAGAGAGCTCATCGTGTCAAGAGAGCTGCTAGGTTTAAAACAAAAATTAAAACGGTCTATATTATTTGGTTTTCCACGAGGACAAACAACTTGCATTAAGGATCAAGAAGGCCAAAAATGTAACACTATGTGTATAACTATACAAAAATACGTCTGTGTGTGGTAAAGCAGCGTGCCCACAGTCACACGAGAGGCCAAGGGCATGTCTGGGTAGGGTGCCCAGTTCCCTGTTTCCCATTCAGCCCTGTCCTCAGGACTGTGCTATTTAGTGTCGTGCGAAACCAGCTCGGTAACAATACTGGCAACCTGCAACCCAAGCAGCCTGCTGTAATTCAACGATGACCGTCTGCTCTGCTGCAAAGAAGGACTGGGAACTTTGGCTGTGCAGGAAGAAAAGGTGCTCACAGTCTGGCTGGCGCATACAGAACCGCAGGAGCGATGGTATGGAGACGGTTGTCCTAGTACACAACGCTAGCTCAGGTTTCCAAGACAATATCCGGAGTTTAATGTGTTGATGTCTCAAAATATAGGTCCCAAGCAACCTAACGTAGTGTAATGTTGAATAGATTCAACATTATGTTTCAGGTCGTTTTTAATATATCTCTTTTATGGTTGTTCTTTCCCTTTTTATTTTTTTCTTCTGTGCTGGTATAGGTATTTCATGTGGTTCCTTTGTTTTAGTCTTGCTTTTTATAGTTGTGGCTCCCTTTTTTGTTATTGTTGAACTTCCTGCTCTGTTGCAGCTTATTAAATTATTCTTTTTTTTTACAGGACAACTTACATGGTTTCCTCTATCTCTCTCTGGAGATCAGAGTTTCAATAAATATATTTCACATGGCTCTGACAATGTTTCTCCTTTTTTATTTTCTACCCAGGGGATGAGGAGAAATAGGTCTGGAAATCGAAGAACACATCCAAGGAGATAAGTAAATGTGAGAAAGAGCCTCATTCCCTCTGAATCAACAGCATCACTTCCCAGCAACTCCTGTTCAAGTCCTTCAGGATGAACACAGGAGATTAGGCAACAGCTGCATTTATAGCTGTATAATATAGCATATATATCTCTCTCCTTCCTTTCTGAGTTGTTGGTTGTGGTCACTTAGTCAGTTCATTTTAGAGTTAGTTCTTTCAGGCCTCTCAATTATTTATGTCTTGGCAGTGAAAAAAATGCCATCCAAAGTAACCCCATAAATTTGCTAATGTCACCTCAGCTTTTGAACGCTGACCACAAAATCCTGGACTATTGACCTTCCAGCAATACGATTTAAAGCCAAACTCTTAACTTATTGACAGCTTATTGAGACTTACACAGACCATTTTAAACGTTTAGCCTGGCTGACTGACCATTGCGGGGGGAAATAGAGCTCCCTCGGAGTTGTTCGAAGCTTTGAATGAGGGCTGCCAGCGGCACCAGCTCACACCACAGAGCTCTGCGCATTCGTGAGCCTCTCCTCGGGCACCGTTTTTATCATCTCCGTCGTGGCACCAAGAGCTGGCCTTCGCCAGTACAATAAGACTTTGTGTTGTCTGCCCTTCCCCTCGCCTCAGATGGAGGAGAGGCTGTTCCTGCCGGTTCAGGTGACGAAGCCTTCCTGACAACACAAAATACTATCACCGCAACACAAAAGTTGTGAGGGAAATAAATCTCTGTCCTGAAGGATTGAATCGTGTGTGAGAAAGAGACATATAACGATATGGAGGGCTTCATATCAGACCTCCACACCGCATATTGCATGCAGTGTCTAATAAAATATGAAACATTTAATTACAGTGAGTGATTGCTCTCATTTCTTCAGGACCCCTAGAGCTGTGGTAATTTGATGAGGGAAGATTTGAAAAATGATGCATGAGAACAGAAATGTGTTGATGAAGCACATTGGAGAAAAACCCCTGCTGCCTAAACAAGAGCACCGCAGCACTTTTAAAGGAAACCTGTAAATTTTGATCCAAAATCAGGGCATCGCCCTTAGAAAGAATGAAATGTTTCTAGACCAAGATACAACAAAGGACACTGAAAAATCTCTGGTTACTCTTACAGGCTTCTCGATTAATTTACTATTTTACAGAATTAAAATGGATTCACTGGTAAAATCCAGTGAGATGTTATCTCTGTGAGTGATCAACATTATTATTCACTTGAAAGGCTCCTCCACAGCAGCCCCGTTTTCCTCACTCAGTCTGCTCTGGGCAGAAACGCTGCCCCTGGGCAGGCTGGCTGACCGACGAACTCGCTGCTGCTCCGTCAGCCCGACAGCCATCCTCTGGGCTCAATTCACAATTTCACCTTGGCCCCAGTACGGTACCTTGCAGGGCAGAAAGGAAGTAGAAACAGCATCTGGAAAAAAATACGGGCAGGAGACCTCCCTTGGTGGGACAGGCTGGTAGGGGCACTCAGTCACGCCCACAAGACATGAGGAAGAGCATGGGGAAGAAGGGCAGGTTGGAAAGACCTGAGCAGGGTGGTCAGTGCTTTCCTCCTGCTCTTGCTTTCAGACCATCAGGGTTACACCAAATGTACCTGCAAGTTACTGTCCTGTCGCCCATGAAGATACTACTGCATTGCCAGCCATGTTCATATAGTCATTTACAATTTTTTAAGAGGGACTTAAGAGAGAAACAGCTCTATTAACAAAAATCAAAAGAATGAAAGAACTGAGGGTGCTAAAGGACTGTATTTAATCTTTTTGGTTGTTTTGCAAAAGAGCTGTCTCCCTAGTCAGGGCTCTGAGAAGGGTATGCAGGGCCATTAGATGGAAGGACCATGGGAGATCACCTTTAAAGAGCACCCACATTGCTATGGCAGCTCTGAGGAGACAGTCCTGGGAGGAAGGTCACGAAAAGGAAGCACAGAGGCTACCAATGCCACTTCCACCTCTCTCTCCTTTGGTGAGGTTTGCTTTTCGGTCTCCCTCTGGTGCAAAACACTGCTAACTGATGACAGCTGCTGAACACCAGCACAGTCTGTTTTTTCACAAGTGGCCACTTGACTCAAACACATTAATCTACAGCTGGACATGCAATGGTGGGGCAGCACAGGAACACAAGTAGCCGTGATCGCTTTTAAATGCCAATTTGTTTATTTAGATGGGGGGAAGCTGAGCACACGCTTGAAGCAGCCACTTTTGTAAATGAGCCTGGTAATGAATCAGCTTTGCAAGGAATGGTGCAGCTGTGGTGGCATCTGCCCAAACGTCCCTGCCGACCACAAGCTAGCTACAAGGAAATCTAGCTGCTCTTTCCCAGGGGCTCTCAGTGTCTGGGGCCTAGCCCATATCAAGACACCCACCTTTTAACCACAGGGCCTCTGGCATATGACTGCAGTGCTAAATCTGCCCAGTGGCCCTTCCTACTCCCTGCTCCTCAGTCCAGTCCTGGCTCCTGAGGCTCTCATCTGAGTTTAAGCACATTGTCTCCCAAAAGGTTGAGTTTTCTGTCCTACAAAGTATCTTCACGAAGCCTGAGACAAAGAGGAGAAAGCAGACATAAATAGCCTTTGCAGAGACTGTGTTAAGATGCTGTTGTACTTACAAAATGAAACAGGTCAGATCAGAGATGTCATTAGAAAAAAACAAACTCCTGAAGTGCAAAAGCCCTCAGCCTGGCTACCTTCCCCACAGAGATCCTTGAGAGTCCATCAAGGTCTGACTTCTCTGTCAAATGCTCACCAACTCCACTCCTGCCTCCGTCCATAGCTTCCCGTGTTCCTTCCAGTGACATTTTTTTCACTTTGTTTCTCTTTGTCTCTATCTGTCCTGGGGTGGGTAATATTTCATTTTCTCCACTCCTTGCAACTCTTCAGATGTCAGGAAGGGCCACCTGCTCCCAGCTTTGGCAAACCCATTGTCCCCAAGAGCATCTTCAACAGGTGGTGACAGAGTTCACACCACCACCGCTAGTTTCGTGGAGATCTCACCCAGCTTGCCTACGCATGAGGACTAAGAGGCAATGCAGCACCATCCATGGCAAAAATCTCAGTGTACCTGCCTGAGTCAATCAGCTGTACAAAGGGGCTCCCCAGGTTGCTGCAGCAGCTTTGCCTAAAAGGCCACAGCATTACTCCAGCTATAGGGTGGATTTCTTAGCCTGCCTTTGTCACTCGCCTTTTGAATGGGATTTACATAATAACTTTTATAACGGAAAGGAGGGAAGCTAGGACCTCCACTCCTGCTCTGGGGCTCCTGGCAGCTGGATGGCCCTCTCAAGGAGGGAGGGAGAAGCCAGGCCTGTAGTTTGGACTGAGGGAGGTGGTGAAGCACAGTTGTAGCTCTTGAAACATCCACAGAGCTGACAGGGCTGAAGTTATATTAGTGGACAGGACTGCCCAGAGATAAGATACAGGGAGAAGCAAGAAGGCAGCCAACAGCAGAGCTTTATAGGATACCACAGAAAGCTGAGGAGGCTGTGGGAGCATCCCCTGAAAGGCGCACCTCACTGAGCAATTAGGGGATGACAAATGACCTGGGAAACAGAGAAGGACAGTCTGGTTCCGTCAGTAGCATTGAGACACTTTCTTAAAATGAACAAGTTAGTTTAATGGCCCACGAGGTAATTTGTTGTGCGCATACTCTCCTCCCGCAGCTCCGTGCCAGCAGGCGGTACCATCAGATACTCTCACATCAGTTTCACGGCAATTACAAAACACAGACTAACCTACAGAGAGATTGGTTACTTATTTTTAGCATCGCTACTCACATTGCTTAGAACTGCAAAACCTGCTGAGTCTCATTGTCTCTAAGAGGGATTTAGCTACAGTTTAATCCTAAAACAGGACATCCATGGTATACCCCTAATTTGGCACCATGAAATTTTCTCTCTGAGCCCTGTAATGCTCCCTTTTCATCCAAACCTTAAAAGCTTTGCAAGAGCTTATCACCTGTTTTCAAGGTGCTGTGATTTTATAATTTGGAGATCTTAAGTGCTTGGTATTTGTTACTCATGGGCTTCACTGAGCCAAATTTGCCTTACCAAAAGGAATGCATGCACCCAGACAATTTCCTTCCACCTTGCCATCACATGCCTAGGCAGGCACCCAGTTTTGAGAGATGCTGAATTAGTCATGTGATGCTGCCCATGGCTATTAGGAAACAACTCGCACATCTGTTATCTTGGTATCAGACAAAAAAATGCACTTATACATCTGAAACCCAGCTCTTAGGAACATTAAAGGTGTGCATATAGTTTAAATCTAACCACTGTTGTTGAGGTAGCTTTTGATTCTTCTCTCACTTGGACTGCACTGTACAGCTGTGTTATTCCTTTGGTAGAAGAAATCCTCACGCCCGACACCGGCCCTTGCTACTATTGAAGTCAGAAGGGGAACACGCCATCACCTTGGGCTAGAGTCTCAAATGGTATAAGTCAGCATAACTTCTGTCTCTACTACATTGGAGAAATGCCAGTTCCCACTGGTTACAGATCTGCCCTTACAGGTTTGTAGCTCATCTGCGCTGCAGTTTGCTGATTTCCTGGACTAAGAGCGTGAAGATGGGAAGATACTCTGGGAGGTGACAGGCACAATGCGAGTGGTGTGTGACACGGCTATATTCACCTGGCAGTGCCAGATAAGCTGCAAGCTGCCAGAGAGCAACTGATGTCATCTGGGAGAAAAAATGTGCAGGAACATGCCAGCCTTCTACTCTATCAGAGGTAAGGACTTGTACTTCTCCTTCAAGTTCATTCACTCTACGACATGCCAATGTTGGCAGACTTCAGAGCCTTCCCCTTTTTTTGAAGGGATCGGCAGTTTCTCAGCTCGGGGTGGGATGAGTAATCTAGGCTTTGTAAGCATGCCATGGCATTTACAGGGGATGTAATTCATACAGAAATAATATATATATTCATGGATCTGATATTTTCAGCTTTGTATAGCCCATAAGCAAAGAGAGAAGAGAATTAATGTAAAACCTCACTGATCTGATAGGACATGTTTTACAGCCAGAACTCTTCCCAAAAGCATAAATGACTCTATGATAAAGGAGAGGGAAGGAATCAGACATAAATATCTCCACTGTTACAGAGAAGAGCTAAAACCACTACGCATAGTCTAAACCTGAATATCCTGTGGATGAAGCAAACTCTATAGCTGGTTCTGAACAGCTTGCTACCTGCTTCAATAGCATTAGTAACATACTTCTTAATTTTAAAATATTGTGACATAGGACACTAGGGTTAGTTAATCCAGGAGAACTGAGATCCCCAGCATGTTGGCCACATTTCTCCTCAGAACCAATGCTAGCATTTTTTCTCCCCGCTCACTTCATGTCAGCTCTTTGCTCTTGCCTCTTGCCCCCAACAGTTTCTGCTTTTCTACACCTGTAAGTACCCGCATGGACGAGAGAGAAAGCGTTGCCCTTTCAGTAGCACTTGGAGAGCACACTTGCCCAATTCAAGCCGGCCAAGATGATTTGTCACTTATTAAACACCATGTTACGCTGGCCATCCAGCAATCAAATGGGCATGCGAGTGACAGTGACGCCTTGCAGACTTCCCACTTTCTTCTGACGCAGAGGTATGTCCAGTGACAGCAGCACAGTTACTTCAGACGGGCCTGAAGAAAACTAAGCTGAACTAATATCAAAGCCAAGACTAGTGTCCTGATCCCTTACGCTAACCTAATCAATGCAGAAATGCCTGAAGCCTGGGGGAACAAACAGAGGTTCTACCCCAAATGAGTCTCTAATTTTTCCAAATGGCATTACCAGTTTTTCAGTCAATCTTCCTCCTTTGGGAGCGGCTCTTGTTTGGGAAGTGCTGTCGTACCCCTGCCCTGGCTCCCGCCACCGCGCAGCGAGGGGCACCTGCGACGTCCCCACTTGCCTCCTTGGACAGGAGCAAACTCAGCCTGGCTCGCTGGGCTGCCAGTTGGGTTGCAAAACCAGGAGCCAACTGGACCCAGCGCAGAGCTCTGGCATTTCCTTTCAGGCAATAGCCTGGAGTTTGTCTCCATAGAAATGAGTGGCAAAATTTCTGCTGACAATCTGCAGGACACGGTTTCAGCCTAGGAACATCATAACCAGCCACTGGTTTTCTAGACCAGCAATTATACACCAGCACTAGGCCATTTTGCCATGAGAGGGGAAAATTGATAAATGGATTTAAAGAGAGCACATAGAGATGGAAAGAAAAGAGCGCAATGCAGAGGTGTGGGGCAAGTAGGCACACTGAAAGCAGAGGGGTCAGAACAATGTTCAAGCCATACCGATATCTCTCAAAGCACAGTTGACGTAGCTTCCAGGATGGGGAAAAAGAAGTCTTTGCTATGGTTTTAGCAGGGCTGTTTCCTGGGGGAAAGAGACCTCCTGCAAGGATCAAGGACCCTTCCTGGGACTCTCACAGCATCTCCCCCACCACAGGGATATCAAGAAAATAATGCATCAATAAAACAAGAGTAGCAGAAGAGACATCCTTCATCATGTTACAGTTGGCATGTTCTAGATTTTTTTTTGAGTCTCATGAGTTACTCCAGTGAGGAGGGCAAACTGGAGCTAGATTTCTTTGCTCTAATTGTATTTGTTTGTAGGGCTGTGCCAAGCTCTGCTTTACTGAACAGAAACAATCCTACAGCCCTAACCAGAAATACAGCCGCTAAAGCATCTCCCCGGCACCAATATGAGCCAGGCCCTTTACTCCAGGTTGCTTCGCTGGGGCTAACCGCACAGCACGGCCCCGCAGAGGTGCTCGAGCAGCTGCACGCAGGCACCGCTGCTGGTGCACCCCCAAAATTCAACACAAAGGAAACCCCGTGGTCATCCTCATGTTTCTGGGGCTGCCTTCTTGTCACAAGGCAACATTTGCTTTGTAAAGGTCCTTCTCCTCCCATGCTCTCCACAAAGAGCACCAAAAGCTGTTTTTCTTTCCCTTTTCAATTTTTTCTCTCTTGGCCAGGTTGTACCCGTGTTCCCTTTGGATCTGAGCCTCCCCTTGTGCTTTTTGGCTGAGGTGGAAGAGCCGAGGAGGCGACCCCATCTCTGCTCTGCACACACAGGATTTCCAAGCCTCTTCTCACTGCCTCACGGCTAGACCGCTGTAAAGCAGCCTTCACGCGCTTGGCACGCCGTCCTCCAGACATTAAAAATGAAGCTGCAGCTCTAAGTCAGCAAGGCAAAGGAACACCCAGGTGGCAGATCTAGAAAAGACGATTGTGCAGATCAGCACGGAGCTGGGCAGTAATTGCTCGTTTGCAGAGAGTCACAGCCAAGCGCCTTGTGGGGGGAAGGGGGGGCCTGTGCCTTTTTTTTTTTTTTTTTGCATTCAGGAATAGTCCCAGCGATGAAAGAACACAGTCCTGCCTCTGAGTCCTGCCTCCTCCTACTTTTCCAGATATTAGATGGAGGCACACTGCAGCCCTCAACTCAAGCAATTAATCATGCTCCTTAAACATTGTCGACAGAGGCTTGTTTCTCATTAAACCACCTGAAAGCAGATCTACTGACAGTCCCAAGAGGAAAATAAAGAAGAAAGGTATTTGTTTCCAGACACAGTTCAAAGGCAAAAAAACTAAGAACTGCTGAAACAGAAACAATTATCATTAAATTTTTTCCCCAGCCTGAGACAAATTCCCCATGCGATGTCCAGCTGAGGCAGAGCAGCACAGCTGTCTAAAGATACAGTCTACTATTTCATGCCTCCTACATGAGAAGGCAGGATGTAGCTTGAGAAGTGGCAGACTAGTGGGGCAAAAATCCTACTTTCAACTCCAGAGAAGTAGATGAGCATTAATTCATTGAAGTCAAAGATACAACTACAGGTTTACACCAGCACAACCTGGGTTCTGGTCCCAGAGCTGCACAGTGAAATATGTTTAGACAAGCAAATACAGATGTGTTTAGAGATGGCTAGACACAATATGCAATGCAATGCATACGAAGCCTCCCCATCCCCGCTCAGCCAACAGGGGCAGCAGACCCCATTGCAATGCTCGTGTGAAACAGCAGAGTGGTGAATACAACAGTCGGAAGTGTCAGCTCTCTTCTGCAAGTAAAAACCCTTGCAGCTGGTGGAGGTACAGGAGGCCTGACGTTGGCTGCAAGACTCTTTTTTTCTGGGTTTTGTTTGTTTATGTGTCTTCCCCCTACGTAAGTAAAATGCACCTGCTTTTGTGAAAGGATACAGCTACACTTCCTTAGTCTAGACTTTGAATTCACTGCTTTCCAGAGTGTATCTTATCTCTTGGCAACCTGGAAAATTACCACAATCTGGCAAGCCAAAAATCCAGGCAGTGATCAGGCAGATAGGAGGGTCTTGGGAAATCCAAACAGCAAGCAAGTCCCAGAAGCCATGAGTCCTACGGTGGCCTTGGCAACTCCCTTACAACTTTGCTGGGCCCTTGCTTTGCTAGTGTACATTCATGGCCTTGGTGCGTGGGAAGGGTTGGCTGGACAGCTCTGCAGTGAATACAGCCTGTGCCCTGAGATCAGTCTTGGGTATTGCTGAAAGCTTTGTCACTACACAGCTTAGTACACCACCATCTCCTCAGCTCCCATCTATAAAACGGAAATGATCCTCTCTTTCTCCTGCAGTTTCACCTGTTCAGCTCTGCAGCAAGACATCTAAGTAATATTTTAATGTGAGGTGGGATCGATGATCCCGCTCATGCTGGTGGCGAGCAGTGGTGGTGTGAGAAGGGTCACGCTACAAACGGCCACGACTTGGAGGCGCACGTCACAAGGGGGACACCTCCCTTTCCCACCCTTCTGCACCCACAGAAAGACTGAAAAAAGTGATATCCCTCGTGTCCTCCTGGGATGCAGACAGTTGAATGAGATCCCATTGCTAAACCAGTTTCCCATCTTTCTGCCTTGATGATCACATCTTTTAGTCCACTTGAGCTTGAAGGGGAGGGTCAAGAAACTATGCTGGCCAGACTCCCATGAATCTTCAAAGTTTGTCATTTGCTTTTGTTTTCCAAATCATTTTTCCCAGCTGTCAACAGGAAAAGTCACTCAGATCCTGATAGTAGAATATCAAAGGAAGCGGTGACATTTCAGAAACTGAACAAATGGGTACATCATCCTCAGACATGACAGCCGCTAGACATGCCTCCCTCAGCCTTTGCTCTTTCCTTTAGCAAGGCTGAAATAAACAACTTTCATGATTAATGAGAAAAAACATACTGAAAATACCAAATAATACATGATCTGAAGCCACTGCAGCCCTGACATCCTGCTCTTCATACCAAAGAATATCAGAGGTAGTTGGATTTCCAAGAAATTTTACTGAATGCTCTCGGTCTGGCAGAAAGCTCATTACCTCCTCTGTGGCATTAGATCCTCAGCAGCCTCCCCCATGCCCGTGTGCGTGGGGCCACTCCCAGGCAACTCCCCGCGTAGCAGGCGCACATTGCAGCGGAAGGCATCTGCAAAACTTCTCCCCAGGAGTTATCTCACCGCTCAGCGTGCAGGAGCCGGCATTCATCCGGTCCCGGCACCGAGGGAAGCAAGCGAAGGGGCAGGCCACCCTCCCTCTTCGGCACCCCGCGGGTCACACACCACGCGCTCTGGCGACGGCGCTCGTGTGGCGAGCCCTTCTGTCACGGATAGACACAGGCGCACCTGTGTGTCCGGCTGGCCCCTTTCCCAAATGCTCATGATGGGATTTGGCCTGGGCCCACCGAAGTCAGTGGAAGCCTTTCCTTTCCTTTCAGTGGGCTTCTGAACCAGCTTGGAAAAAAACCCAGTAACCTCAAACTACTCATCAGTGCAAGTGAAAGAACTTGAAATTCAATCTTCTACGTTTTAAGTACAAATAGTAGGATTTAAATGATAAAAAAAAGAGACACAAATCCCTTTGAGTATGTATCATACATCTGTGTATAAAAATACCTATTAAGATCACAGGCTTTCAGGAGCAAATTCCAGACTATCTACAGATTTTATTCTATAGCTTTGATAACAACTGACACAATGTAGATTGATGTTTGTCATGTTTCAGATCCTCAGCTGCCTTCGGTATGATTTCTAGACAACATTTGAAGCCAAGGCTAATATTCTTCAGACCAAGAAGAATATTTTAAGAAAAAATATTCCAGCCCATCTCCTGAACCTACCTCCAGCATAAGATCAGCTGAACTGAAGGTGAAACAAAACAAATAATCCAGAAGCAAAATTCCTTTTTGATGTTGTTCTTAAGGTAACACCATTACATACCATCCCTTACAGAGAGCAGGTAAAGAACAGTGACCACCACAATTGTACTGACAGAAAATAATGCTGTGTAATTGTGTAGTACGGAATTTGAAATAAGAGTAGAAACTTTTCTACACAGCAGTAAATGTCTGTTATATACAGTTTGGAGCAGTAAATATGCTACATGCCTTGTAACTCAGAATTGAAAGAAAGGAGATTGTAAAACCCAGGAGAAATGCCAAAGCACTGGTAGAACAAAGCAGACCACAAAGCTTTTATAGGCTGGTAGAGAGGACGGGAGATAGAGAATAAATGTAACAGCAATTCTCACAAAATCTGAGGATAATTTAGGTTGGAAGGGATCTCTGGAAGTGCCTAGTCCCACCTTCTTCTTAAAGCAGGGCTAACTTCAAAGTTAAATCAGGTTGGTTAGGGTCTTGCCTAGTTGAGTTTTGAAAGTCTCCAAGGGCGGAGATGCTGTGGCCTCCCTGTACACCCTGTTGCAGAGTGTGACCACTGTTATGGTGAAGAATTTTTCCTTTAGCTGCAGTAGGACTTCCCTTGATGCAGTTTACGTCTGCTGCCACCTGTCCTTTCACTGTGCGCCTCTGAGAAAAGTCCGGCTTCATCTTTTCTACATCCCCCAACAGGCAGCAATAAGAACCTGCCTTGGCTCCCTCTTTCACACCCTAAGCCAGCCTGGTCCCTTAGGCTTGTGTGGCACGTGCTCCACCCTCCTGCTAGACTCCCTCCACTTGGTCAATAACTGTCTTCTACTGAGGCCCCCAAGCTGGACACCATTTTTCTTCATGTAACCTCACAGGTGTCCAACCCAGGGAGACAATCACAGCCCTTGACCTGCTGGCTGTGCTCTCGCCGTCGCTGCTCTGTTGGCAGCTCAGCCTTCCTCACTGCAAGGGCTCGCTACTGGCTCAGGCTCGACTTGTCCGCTAGGACCCACAGCTCCTTCTCTAGGTCTCCAGGTCCCTCAGGTCTGAGCCCCCCAGACCTAGCCTGCGGCATCATATAGAGTTACTCCATCCCAGGTGCAAGACTTTGCACTTGCCTTCGTTGAACATCCTTGAGGTTCCCACTGGCCCATTCCTCCAGCTGGTAGAGGTCTCCCTGAGTGGCAGCACTCCAGCATCCTCATCGTTTCCCCCTATTTGGTGCCACTCATGAACTTTATTCTGCCACATCATCCAGGTCATTGACAAAGATATGCACCGGTATCAGCCCCAGCACCAGTCTCTAAGGAACAGCACTCATGAATTGCTGATCACTACCCTTCAAGCATAATGGTCCGGCCACTTTATCATCTACCTTGTAATTCGCTCCTTCAGCCCTTATCTCCCCAATTTAGCTACAAGGATGAGATAAGAGATGATATCCAAAGTCTTGCTAAAGTCAAGTAATAAGTTTAGTAATAAGTCGCTAAGGAAAGAAATTAAGGCATAAATACAGAACACGAATGCCAGTTCCTGCCCTATGCAATAAAGATTTAGCAGCAAACAGCTCCTGAGAAAGCTCTTGGACTTTTTGACATGGAAGATGCAAATCTGTTTAACAGTATCCAGACTTAATTTCAACAGGTTAGCTTGAATACCAGAAACAGTTCAGACACAGATGCACAGCGTGCTACAAGTCATTTTCCCTGCCAAGGAGTTTAGCACACGCAGAGCTTGAGGTTGTCACAAGTAAATTTTGTCTAGTATCCAAGCTAACTGATTTATACCTAGCTGAACGTTTTTGCGTAGTGTTGGTCAGTGGAGGCATATCCCAATAACCTTCTGATACACAAGATCATTTCAAGAGTTATCCGAGATCTCACTAACGATGACACACAGTTAAGGACCTCTGAAAAAACAGAGATGAATTTGAAGCCCAGGATGGGAGAATGATATGTGGAGAAGGTGATCTAGCGAGGAATTGTGGGAAGGCCAATAAGGGACTCATGTAAAAAATATTTTGCTGTGCATTAGTAAGGAAAAGGAAAAAAAATTCTTTGACAGAAAAAGATGGCAAATAATTATAAGATCAGCCAACAACATAGGGATCTGCAGGGTCAAGGAGCAGGTGCCTTGGGCCAAAAGGCTTTGGGGCACCTACTAAACTAAGAAAGCATAGAAATTGCCACTGAAATCAAGTAGCTGGTAACTAAATACACACGTTCAGAAACTACTTATGTAAGAAGAGTATGAAGTCTTATATTAGGAGAGTATGCTCTAGAGGAAACTATTCCATGCGTTTAGAGAGCATGTGGACAAGCCTACACTTATTTAAAGAAATGGTACAGGTCTCATTTACCTACCGGTGCAGGATTGGGGCAGAAATAAGAGCAATATTAGTTGAGCTGAATTCACTGAAATTTCATCACAAATCTGGGGAAATTCCTCCTAGACAGTTCATTTCACTTCTGACTTTTCCTAGTGACATGATAGCTGAATCAATATCTGTAGTTTATTTCAGTCCTTTTTTTATTTAGCAGGTGATGTATGTTTAATTCTAGCATATTCATTTCATCGAAACCATTCAGCCGTTTCTGTTGATTTTTGAACCTTTTCTCAAGATTTATTTTTTTGCATTGTGGATTAGACTGTACTTTTCTTTCTGCAAAAAAAGTCTTCTAAATCAAAGTAAAAATGAGCAAGCTTCTCATTAGCAACAAGAAAAACAGAAATAAATCTAGACTCATTCAAAAAGCAGGCTGTAATCTCTTCTAATTATTTCCATAACCCTAAGGAAGCCACATTTCCCCGGAGAGTATCTGAGATAATCCTTGAATATTAAGAAAGGGGAGGAAAATGCAGCAGATTTAGCAGGCAAATTGGAGAGAGAAAGAGAGGCCTGAGCACCTGGGAAAGAGACATGCTTCAGCATTTATTACACTGACTGTTATTTCTCACAATCTGGAAAAAAAAATATATTCTTTTTCATTCCTTAGTCATACAGATGATTCAGACAGTTTTACGCTACAAATAATTCTGTTTTAAAAATACGTATTTCAATTACCTGATTATTATACGAGCAGCAGACTTGGGTACGAAATTTTGCCAAAACAGCTTAGAAAATCATTTTTTAAAATAGGATCCAAGATGAGAATTATGCCATAGAAATAATTTATTTAATAGCTCTCAGAAAGTTAATATCCTTGCTATTACCCTCTACCTCTTTAGATAAAAGTGTCTAATTTTGTCTTAAAACTGTGAATTGCAGTAATACATTTTCCTATCCAGAAATGCTGGATCCTTGTCCCCCCTCACAGGGATCTGTTGGGCTTTTGCAAAATTTCACTTGGAAACATTGCAAATAGTTTTCTTCCACTGTAGAAAATGTGTGCAATTTTGAGAAGCCGATTTCTCTTTTTCACCAAAATACACTTAGGAGACGCTGTGAGCAATATTTTGCATTTCTCTTTCCACCAGCTGCAATCCCAACACAACCAGTTATTCACAAATCAGCCAGGGCTATTCTGGACGGCTGCGTTCCCCCTTCCTAAAGGCTCAAATGACCAGGTTCAGGTACTGGTTTTGCCTTTGGGCGGCTTTCGACTTTTTCCCCTCCCCTACTTTTGGCTGGGGCTTTGAAAACTGGAGCGTCCACCAGCACCTGCAAGGCGTGAGCGCTCCCCTCCAGCGGGGAGGACAGCAGCGGCCGCCACGGCAGGCGCCTCCACCGCGTCCACCCTCCCTCGCTGGAGGCGGCTGGTCCTTTTGAGCAGCTCCTTGTTCCTAAATAACCCTCCTGCAGACGCTGAGAAAGCGTGTAGAGAATTGGGCACTACCCCCTCGCTATCAGGCAAAGAGGAAACACTTCACGCCGTCTTAAGAGTCCCAAAGCCTGCTGTGGCGGCGGGGTGCGGAGGGAGAGGACCAGGGCTCTGCAGGGGTCTCCTGGGGCTGCTGCTGAGCTCGGCAGTACTCCCCGGGCTCCGGTGAAGCAGCAAGCAGGCCTGCACTCGACAGGCACACGCGTGAGTATAAGCTTCTCCCTCTCTCTTCACAGGCACACATTTAAACGTGTATATATAAATGCCCCTAAAAGCTATGATATGTTTGAGCTTTTTAGGCTGAAATTAAATGCCACTCTTTAATCCTAACCTATTTCACAGGTGAACCAGCTCTTCTGAATTCCTGGATGCGCAGGAACGTGGGGGTCAGCTTGTGCCTCTGGCCCTGGCATTTTCATGTGACACAGCATGATCCAGGATAGACGCTGATTTTGATATTCTTTTTTTATTTTCTTTCTTTTTTTTTAATCTGCATTTTTGGATGGAGTGAGAGAGGAACTGCTTTTCATATACCAGTAGTTCGTTTTACCTGGAAAACTGTCAAGCATAAAATATGCCGGGTGGCTTTCTCTTCCTTTGTTTCTCACCCACATGCGCGTGCACACGCACATGCACACACACGTTAATTACAAGCAGAAAGCACAAATGACACTACATACTTCACCGCATCTGCTCAGGCCTTAATTAATCCAACCTTCACACCATCACCATGGCAACAATGCTTAACAGACTCTGCTGACTTGGAATATTCAATAGATAATCTTACACTACATATTTTATTCAAATTATAGCCATAGAATCGCTTCTGCGCTAGCATTGTAATGTCAGCACTGATGGGAACAGAATGAGCCCTTGCTCTGCTTGACCCCTCCTTATGCATTACCTCATTATAATGTATAATGATGTTCCAGCTAAGTCACATTAAAGCAGACACACTCTTTTTCAATAAAATGGGCCTATAAAAAAGCCCATTACCACATTTTGTGTACATTTAAAAGAAATGCTTGGGCTTCAGAAAATGAATAGGAATATTTTTCAGTGCTGTTCCTGCAACTCTTATCATAAAGGCAACTCCTATACGAAAATATCAATGGCAAAAAGGACTTTCCTTGTCATATTTTCTGTCTGTCTAGTCCTGGTGCCCTTCTTATCAGCTTTGTCTCCAGGCATGTGTTTGGGCAAGATGCAATCCCCGTTTTTTAAGTGTTAATAGAGGCTGGGGCAACATTGACCGTTAGGGCTAATGGGAGAGCTACGTATTTCGGTGGTTGGTTTGGCAAGGGAAGCCCCATCACCAGCTTTCAGCTGTGTCCCCTCTCGCTCCGCTGCTTTCCAGCACCAAAACCTTGTCCCGGACCCTGGCGCGTGGCCCTGGGGGTCCAGGGCAACCCGTCACGACCCGGCCTCCCCGGGGAGGATGGCTGACTGGGGCAGGCAGCCTCCACACCAGGGACGACGGGATGGAGGGCACCCTGGCGCGGAGAGCCACTGCGCACTCACGTCTCATAAACCATTGTGTCTTTCCTCAGGGTATTAAATTACAACTTTAAACACTGACAGCATATACACAAAGTTGGAAAGAATGATTTTGCTATTGTACTCAGAAAACTATGCTGCTCTGAAGGTATGCACGAATTAAATGTTAATCTGAGTCCAGGGATAATCTAATTATTGCTTCCTTTTGAAGTAAGGGAAACAGTATTTACTGAATAAATTATGGCTCTTTAAAGGTAAAACTTTCTTTGAAGATTAAGCAACACACATGTTGTTAGTTATTATAACCATGCTTGACCCCTGTTGCTTTGTAAAAATTGAAATGAATTTTGAGCTTTCACAGAGATGTTACATATCTGAGGGTGTTTCACTACTGCACATCCTTGTCAAATGTTTTTAAACAGAAGGTGAAACGACAGCATAACATAGATCACCAAATACATGAAAACTTGCTTGTGTGACCTGCGTAGCACACAACTACTCGTGCTGCAGAAGAAACCTCCGTGGCAGCACTGAGGACTCGCTGTGGCTGTCCCCATGGCGTGGGGACACGGTGCCCTTGCGGGTGGCTGCCAGCGCAGCTCGCAGGCCCCCACGCATGACGATGCCTCTGGGGGCTGCATCGCTCCCCTGGGGCCTGGGAGGACAGCACTGGGGTCCAGCGGTGCCCAGTGCCCAGGGTGCCTGCCTCTCACCACCCGGCTTCAAGCAAGGTTCCCACGGGAAAGGCCCACGTGCTCGGGGTTTGCACGGGAGCAATGCTCCCGGCACTGCGAGGGGGCTGAGGACGAGCCTGGGCTCCCGCAGGAGCGATCAGGGGGCTCCGGCGGGACAGGGCCGTGTAATCACACCCTCAGCCTGCTCCAGCGGCGAGTCCTCCGCCCATCAAAAAAGGCTTTCCACAGAAAGAGATGATCCTCCTTGCTGCCGGGGCGTGAATTCCCAGGCCTAATTAAACCCCGCCCAGCATATTCAGCTTCACTTTCTGCACTGGTTTAGGCTAGAGCTACACAGTAGTTTAATTATATACTAAACCAAAAATTTTGAATAAATAATAACAAATTATCATCATGATAAAGGAATTTCATGGAATTCTTGTATAGAATTTTTCATCAATAACTCTGTGATCACTGTACAGAAGATGATGTTGCCACTGTTTCTTGTGCTGCTTATTTCCCCAATTATTTATTTTTGAGTCCATATCACTTTGTCTGGCAGTTTATAATCTACGTTTGGAAAAGGTTTCATTCAACCAGAGCATTTTGTCTCTGAGTCTTTAAAGTTTGGATTCAAGTCTGCATGTTCCAAATATTTGAAGGCCTTCAGATCTCTTTTATGTTCAGGCCCATCTCTGTAATTACCCAAAAATCGCTGACAGACATTGCAGAAATAATAGGTTAGAAACATCTGAGCAACATTTAGGGAAATGTTTCTGCTTATCAGAAGGCAATCAGGAAATTAAGTGGTGCACACTAATTGAGTTACATTTAATTGAAATTATAGATGGAAGGCCTGCATTCTGGGGAAATCTAGCTGCTCAGATGTTGCGAGCTCCAAATTTCCCATAAGACAGAATACTTTGAGGTTAGTGTCTGTAAATCATGTCCTATTGTGCATTTTCAGAATATTCTAGATGTACTTTGACCATCTCACGGGCTCCTTAGTTTGTGAGACTCCAGCGTAGTCCTGACCATGAGACCAGCAGAAGTGATTAACACCTTACAAATAACCTAAACTGCTTCCTCTCTTTTTGGTGGTTTTGGACGACATTGACATACTGCCTTTTAAAACTGTTATCCTGATCTTTCAGAAGTATTATACAATAAACAGAATAAGAGCACCTGGAATCAGAAATGGAAATTGAACTGTACTTACTGTGCAAACAGAGACTTCCAGTAAAACAATGGACAATTCCTGCCATTTTCAATAATTATTTTGTATTGTGAGATACTCTTCAGCGCATACCAAGAGTGGTTTCCCAGTGTTGTAAGCCACCTTTTAAAATCTGCACACAACCATTCAACCTCAAGATACATACCTGCGGGATGAGAGCCAGAAGGACTGGTGAGCTGGGGTGACTCACGGGCTCCTCCAGGGCCTCTCCTCTCTGCTGGGAGGTGAAGCAGGGTTGAGTATGCTGCTGGGTCCCAGCGTGAGCTGGTGATACTGGCTTCAGCAGCACCAAATGGCATGTTCCTCCCACAGCTAGGTTTTTTGGATCACCAAATTTCCAGCATTTTCCTACTGCTAGTCCTCTGAGAACCCCAGGCCTGCTGCGCACCCACGGTTCCTGTTAGAGCCAGCCAGAGGAACGTGCCTCCTAGCTCTCCTTGAACATGAGGGAACACCATCAGTTTCTCAGGGAGCTCACTCCCCATCCAAGGATTGGCCATAAGCAGGCTTTGCCTCCTGTACCACTGAGTTTCACCTTCTGGTAAAAAATTCTTCTGTGACAGAGTTAGAAAAATATCAACACAGATCTCTATCCTGGAGCTTTAGATGTCTCCCGAGAACTTAAAATTAAAGAAAATGATCTTGATGAGTCTTCCTACAGAAAGCCAGGGCAGCAACTGAAAGGTAGATTTGACATGCTCCCAGTAACCTGCATTGCTTAAGAGATGTGCCACAGCATTCAACAGCAGCTAGGGTTTTTCTACAGTCTTATGACTTACTGTCCAGACATTTTACGTGAATGTATCCTGAATTTCAAATGAAGGAAATGAACTGAGGACAAGTCATCATTTCCAGAGCGGGACCAAGTCTCCAAACTGTCTGGAGAAGGAAGAGAACCTTACTCACAGATTCAGCTATGTGCGAGCTTTTTCTGTCCATAGGGCATCTACAAGCACTCCCAGATCTCAAAGTACATGACTGATTTGATGTGAGCTTCAAAGGAGGCCACACCTTAGCTTCAGATCCTCAAAGTCCTTCCTTTGCCTGCAGCATTGCCACTGTCCAGCTTTCATTCAGATACAAACTATTTAGATACTACTCAAGTGTCAGGGCACTTGGAGATAATTTTTTGAAGTCCATGACACCTTCTCTATTTGCCTGGTGACTGCACAGGGATACTAAGTAGGAGCACAGTTGGTTGTATGGGGCTCTGCAAGGGAGGGGGGCAATTTCACCTCCACTAATGTTCTGGAATAGATGATTTGAGTATATCACCCTGAAACCTTGCTCCTCACCCATATGGGTTATCAGTTACACACAGTCAACAGCCTCACAACGTGCAGGGACATCTCAGAGGATGAGACTGGTTACCAGTTGCTCAGTGATTGCCATTAAGGCTATTTCCATCCTACTGGCTCCCTTGCATCTGGATTGTGCTCTGCTGATATTTGCTTCAGTTAGATGAGCTTATAATTGGCCTTCAGCGTAGTGAGCCCCTCAGCACCACTAGGACAACTGTGAGTGCAGAACAGAACAAAATGTTTGCTTCCAGTGATGCATTACTTATTTCAGCCAGGATGAACACCAATTTTCTCATGTTTCTTGCACTACTCAAGACCAGCATGAGTGGATTTACAACTTGATTTGAACCTCCTTGAAGGGCTGCACCCTGGGAACCCAGGCGTGTTGTCATTTCATTCACATATGAGGGCAGAGGACGCATCCTCTTTGACAACCTGTCTTCAGCTCACAGGATAGTTTATCCATGCAGGTCTCTGTGGTGAGTTGTGGTAGGTTGGGTTAGAGAATGATTCGCACCTCTGCATAGCTGCTATTGGCTTGATTTGGCAGTTTTACAGAATGCTGATGAGAAAGTTTCCTTGGGCCTGTTAAACAGCCTCTCAGGAAAAATTCTTTGTTTCAACTTGTATGCTTCAGCTGTCACTTTTGTAAATATCTCATCCTCCCTCCATCTGGCAGTGGATTTCACAAATATGGCATTTAACCCAGTTCTCTGATTAACAGTCTAACAAACAGTAAGTTTATAATAATTACTGATATTTTGTCTGAGTGGAAGGGCTTGATCAATGAAGGTGCTTAGGAAACATCCCATTCTCTATACCCGGCATACCTTTTTCCTGTTTCTTTTCTCTCCTTCCTATTCCCACCAAGGCTATTTTGAGTCTCAACCGCAGAACTTTGCAGGCGCACTGAGGCTGGCACGAGTCGGGGTAGGTTAGCAGCTAGCAGGTAGGGCTGGGAAGCAGCACCTGAAGCCAAGGAGAAAGCAGACATCATGCCTGAAAAAACAGCTCTAGTTCTAAGATGAACCCTCAAATTCCAAGAGAAGTGAATGAGGAGATGTGTCCCTTAGCCTGCTGTGCCATCACCGGCACATACGGCTCAGTGACTGGTTTGAGAAGAAGGACCAAGGACTCGGATCTCCCTGGCACTGAGCTCTTCTAGGTAAGGTGTGGGAATGAACTGATCTGAGCCTGAGCAAGCAGGGAGAAGAGGAAGAAACTCCCACACAGTTCATCACCAAGGTGGGCAACACAGCTCCCCAGGAATTTGGGAGCCACCTACTGACCTGGGTAGAGCTGCCTGCAACACCGCTCTGCACGTCGAAAAAAATGCTGAAACTCCCAGATGACGTGCCTGGAGCATTTTACCACCACGGCCAAAAGATATCTGCAAGTTCCTCCATGATCCTATTAGTCTTTGGTGATCTCCAAATATACATAAACCTAAATGTCTGCTGTCTGACGAAATTCTGCAGAGCAAAGAGCTGTATTAATGAGAACACTTGAGATAACTGCCACCAAGAACCCTGGGGCTTGTTCCTTTATACTGAAGGAAGGCAAAACTCTGTTTTCACATTAGCCTGTTAAGGGAAGCCTTTGTGCAAAACGACCTTCTAGCCATTCTCACAGCCTCATCTCAGAAGCTGGTAGCAGGCGAGACAGGGAAACCTTTTTGGAGATTCAGTTAACACGCCAGTGTCCGTGTGACTAAGACTGATGAGAATCTTAACAGCTACTTCTGCAGCGCTTTTACATGCAGATACGTACTAGAGACAAGTAAACAACACACACCTCCATTTACCTCAGGGAACAAGTCATACAGGGGACTATGATTCAATAACAGAGTAGACCTCCAAACTCCTCCAGCATGCTAGTGCCCCATAACCTAAGCTGTTCTACCTATAGGCTAGGAACAGGGCACAGAGAAGGCTTTGGGCCAGACGGATTTGGGGCTGGAATTCTTTTCAAATAGCAGATTCCTTAGAAGGTATCTGGGAACTCCTGTTATTTCCCCATCTGTGGTAAAATTGTATGGAAAACTGCCCCATCTGCACCTTCCGTTGAATGAAAAATTCACTCAGTGCACATCCTTAGCATGTTATTTACTATCGCGCAGCGTGTTTGCTTTTCTCTGAACGAACTCCATGAATATGATTTTACCAGTGTTACAGCACATCGCTGCAGAATTTACACCAACCTGATTGAGATGCAGTGAAGAGTCTTACTCGCTTTTGCCACCTAAATGGATGGCATATAAATTAACACAGCCCACAGGGCACCAGAAGTAAAATGACTTATGTTCCTCACAAGGCAAATCTTAACAGATTTTTAAAAAATCACCTTAATAAATAATCTTCAGAGAGTTTTACTGAGAGGCCTAACCTGTATTTAATTTAGTCATTTGAAAATTACACCTATGCATGGACAAGCTTTGTGAGAAATCTCTAGAAAACGCAGCTAAATGTTTTGTTTACCTTATAATATAACAACAGCAAAGTGAAGCAATTTCTTTATTCTGGCCTCATGCCGTAAATGATTGAATGAACAGCTCTGAGGTTCTGGATGCAGCCCACTATAAGCCTGAGCCCTTCCTGAATTCCTTCTTCACCATTTTTGTAGATTTGCTGAAAAAAGTTTTGTTGCGAGTTTCCCATAAAAATCTTTCAAAGCTGCAAGATATCATGGCTTTACTATTATACCATGACATTAAGCAGGATGGGCTGGGCAAAGTCTAGGTTTTGCAGTGAAAGAAATCTCCCTTTTCTTAAATGATGGAAGAATGTCAAAAAATTAAAAAACAGCGAGAGAGCCCAGCCCAGTGCAGTGGAGGTCTGCAATAAGGCAACTGCTCTTTTATTCCAACACTGACATAAATGACTAAATTCTGTTCTGAGCTTTCAGAGGCAATATGCCTTGAGAAGCATGGGAAAAAAGAAAACACAATGTATGGGATCAAAATTAAAAATAAATAAATATAACAGGCCTTGCAAATATGTCCACTTCACTTTTAATAAAGGTGAGGGGGGAAAAAGCATTTTGAATATATTTTTCTAATTAAAAACAAAAAGAGGAATCATTAATATATGCCTGACAGTGACTGGAAATGCAGCCTGCTAAAATAGCTGAGTCTCACCGGGGCTACACTCAAATTCTGCTAAGTATTAACAAATGCCTAAATAATGGACAGAGTTCAGGGGTTCATAATACATCTTGCTATAAAGAGCACCTGCTGAAACCACCCTGGCCCATAGTTTAAACATTTTCTACAATTAAAATACCTAAATCTAGAGGCCACCTGTTTCCTGCCTTTGCCTTCCTCTGGTGCCTTAAGTCTTGCTGTAAACACAGGTGAGCAAAGTAAGATGCTGCTTGATGGTAGAGGACTTGAGGAATTTTCACGACAGCTGAAGTACGGACCAGCTGCTTTCGACTCCCAGCCCCTTAATTAAAACTGATGAGAGAAGCAGCATCCTCGCTTCCTCTCCCAGTTGCGAGGTACTTACATAACAATTCCCATCTCGGGTTGGGACAGCAGCCATCCATCCAGCAGTTTGTATTTGACAGTAACCAGTACCAGATGTTTCAGTGAAGGCATAATAAAATGCAGAGTGAGCAAGTGCAAAGAAAACTGCCCATTTTTTTCCCAGTTTCCCACTGGTCAGTGGGTAACGCACATAGCATGAGATGAGTTGCATTGCAGGAGCTGGTCCTGCTATTCAGAAACTTGCCAAAAAGCTGTCCGGATGGCAACCTTAATTACATTGCTGGCCAGTCAAATAGAGAGGTTATGGACTGTTCTTACTTTAGGACCCTCAACAAGAGGTTGGATTTTGGATTCCCACTTTAACTTTTGTCTAACTGCGAAATTTAAAGAAAGTAAAAAAAGACTTTCTTACATTCTAAAAAGCCTTTATGGAGCATAAGTAGCATCAAAGTAGTGCTGTCAGGTGAGCAACAATCCTGAAGGTTGAAAATAGAAACTTGAAAATACATTTGTAGGCTTCATCTTTCCCTGGTGCCACTGGCAAACGAATTAATATCAGCAGGAATCAGGACCTATTTGTCAAGAAAGTCAGTGGCACAGTTGCTAGTCCAAGACAGCAGCCAACCCGTAAGCCTGGCAGCCCAGTAACAAGCAACTCAGAAAGGATGAGTTTTGAATATTCCCAATACCACGCCAATCCCTGCAGGAGAATGCTCCACAAGAGGAAATCCGTGCTGACAAACATCTACCATCTAAACCTCTGCTCCTTGCAAGAGGTTTTGCACAATGCATGGCTCAGCGTAAAGCAGAAACCGTATGACACTTGAGGCTTATCCAGGCAAGGGTGCACGAGCAATGCTGCGCTCCCCTGCCCCGCGAGGTGGGTGAACGCGAGGCAGCTCCGATCCGGGAGCTGTGCACCTGCGTTCCCGCTGCACTACTCCTGCTCTAATGGGCCCCACCAAGCCGCCCCCGGGCAGTCCGGAGGGCATGGCCAGCTGAGGGCTGCCCGCGCCTGCTGGAGCGGCATGGCCTTGGGTTTGCCAAGTGGGGAAGGAAACTTTTTCCTCCTGTTTTCAAGCCTCTTTGGAGGACCTGACATTGCATCACAGTTGCAGGGAGAGGCACAGAATATTTATTCAATTCAACAAAAGTATACAAAGATTTCTGAAAAACAAAAGGCACAAAACAGGTCCTGGTTTCTTACTGCCTACCACACTGATGATCTTGTGAACCTGAAAGCAAAAAGGTAGCTAGCTCCTACATGGAAAAGCAGCAGACTTTCAAAGGAGTTCAGTTAAACTAAAAGAATACAATTTTTCCCCCCCTCTTTTCCTTTGACCAGTGAGAAGGTTTCATCTGGTAAATTTTAATGCAAATATAAGTACGGGCACTTACTGAAATAAGGTGCAGTTATAATACAATAACAAACTGACTTACAGCATCTCTGCACAGAAACTGGTAATACCATCAAACTGATGATAAGCTTTGGGACATGAACAAACACCTGCTAGCAATTAATGCTGACAGCATAAAAAGCATCCTCCTCTGAGCAGTTTCTGAGCCAAGTGACAAGGAAAACAACCTGATATAGCCCTCTGGTTAAGGGTAGATAGAGCATTTTAACAAAGATTATAGCCATCATTCTTATCTTGCTGTCTTTTTGCGTAATATCACAATTGTTAGAAGGTTACTGATCCATACTCTGAAATCTCAGATAGCATACCTCTGAGTTTGCCCTTTGAAAAAGAGGACTCAAGAGAAAAGCAACACCAGCATTCACAGCTCTTGGTGGCATCTTTATGATTCCAAAACATTATGTTTCCCCTGCTTCCCATTGCTTCTTGTGAAGCATTTGAAATCACGCCATAAATTAAAGATTATAAAAAAAAAGGCTTCAAAATAACTTAATTGTTATATTTATCGTGGGGCAAATTTTGCACTGAATATTAAATACTATCCTTAAAGCCATTTGGTCATACAGAGAGCAACTACATACATTTAGAAAAGCAAACACAATTATATGCCAAGGTGATACTGAGATTAGAAAATAAACCATCAGAGGTAAACAATATTTTCCTCTACTCTGTCTCCACTTTCTGCATCCTGCTGGCTCTCTGGCTGGTGGTTCAACAGCGCATCTGCTCGCAGGGGCTGGATGGATCCATGGTTTGGACTGCCTGTTTGGGGACCCTGGGCCTGTGACGCATTTAGATCTGTAACACACAAGAGAAAGCCATGTAACAATCTATTTTCTTCAATGCCCCTGCACTCACAAAGAGCAAATAATGACTTTTTGATTAGCAGCGTGTTAAACCATTACTTCCTAGCTTACGGCATCTATCTAGAAAGGAAAACACTTATGTATAAAGAATTATACTAAAGCCTAGAGAAAGGCATCTTATCCAGATTTCCAAAAATCTGTTCAAGTCTTCCCACTGTTATCCAACAGTTTGGATCAGTGTCATTATATTTGCAATAGTACTAAAAGAACGTTCAGAATGATCTATAAAAGAGTTTTATACTCATACTTTACTAACCAGACACACACTAATGGAAAGGCATAAATGCTCTAAGAGTTGGGCTGGAAGGCAACATACAGTACATAATTATCCTTTATTAGTAAGATAACTCATTTGTAAAATTAATAGAGCATCCAGCGGTACATAAAGTTTATTTGCAAGCCTTTTTTTTCTGGATGAAAAAGACTAAAGGGAGTAAATCTCAGCTAAGTCTACCTGACTTGCACTTGCAGTCTGTAATAGCTGTATAATCATTCAACTTTCTCTGCCAAGACTTTCTGTGTCAGTTCAGGCAAGCCACCTACTCTATTTCTTGTTTCAATCCTTTAGGTGTGAAGTAAAGATAATACCTGCTCCCAAACACTAATAAATTATTTCACAAGGATCTCCATTTGTTATCTTTCAAATTTTCTCCTTTAGATGGGGAAAACAGAATCACATACTTCTTTTTCAGGGTAGAGCTTTGAAGGCTTTTGCTATCATCTGCAGGTTACTCAAAAACAACAACCATGTTTGGGGGTTTTTCTTACTCAGCTTTGTGTACCACTTCAGGCCCTCAGGAACTATACTGTAGTTGGCATTTCTGCATCTTTATTTCTGCAAAGCAACATTTACCAGAATAGCAAGCTGCGTAAGAAGGAAGCACATATCGTGACCCTCAGGGAAGAAGACCGACTGCCTGCAATGGACAGGGCTGCAATGCTTGCTCCTTCCTTTGGACTGTAATCCCAGCTCGATCTACTTCTGCTATTATTTCAGGAGGGTTAACTTTTCACTCTTTACTCTACAAAAATGACCAAGCAGGAAGAAGCAGAGCTTGGCACCGTTCCCACAGTCAGCACAGGTAATGCCAGAAGCCACCAACCCCAGCGCGGGGCTCCTGGGGCCCTTTGTCATTCGTGCAGAGGTGAAAAGGCATTTTGTGCCTGCCCTGCTCCCTAACCCTTCTCACAAATGTGTGAGCAAAATCTAGTATACAGGAAATGCTTGTTTGTACATGCAGTGCCACTCTGAACGGTAGCAATTTAAAATGACACCTACCCACATTTAGCATTCCCCAGACACATGCAGCTTTCCCCAGTCTTGTTCACGGAGGCGAGAGTTTAAGGATAAACAAGTTTGCTGGCACCCTCCAAAGCCTCGGCCTCTGCTCCGGCTGCCTCCCTGCCACCGGGCGTGCGGAGCAGCGGGAGATGATTACGCGACGGGCATGTGGAAACACATCGTATCACGGCCTCTGCCTTCAGCGCACTCTCCTCTTTGATATTCGCACAGCTGAGGGGAGCAAACAGGCTCCGGGGATTTGGTTTCCAGTATAAACTGAATATATGCTGTGACTGCCACTGAGATTGCAGGCTCTGTGCCAGGGGCAAGGTAGATGTACACAAGCAGTGCTTGGTCATAACGGAGTGACACAGGATGTAAGAAAAATAATCTCAAATTCCCTTTCTTTTGTTTTACACTGGATTGAAAGGATCATGTTTTGCTCTCAGTGAAAATCCAGAGTAAGTCCTGACTGCAGGTGAGTTACTCTAGATTTGCAGGATTTGACTCCTGAACTTACTTGAAGAGTTCTTCTTTGCTAAAGTTGACATTTGCATTTCTTTCTTTTTGATAGCCATATTAGAAAAAAGATTACAATTTGCAGACACAGATTCAAGAAACCAGAAATATCCTATGTCTGCTCTTCTTTATGGAAAATGTATACTTTGATTTTATTTATTTATTGAAAAGAGCACTACCAGTGGAAGGTCCTCATCCTTTGAACACTTACATTTCAGGGTAATTTTACCCACATTAATACTCCTTTTAAGCCCTACGAATCTATTCACCTTAACAAAGTTAAGTGCATAAGAATACCAGGCAGCAAGCACTTATTTGAAAGATCTGTTTCCAAAGTTTATGAAGTACATAATTGGAGAAGCCTAATTACAAATTTGAAAAAAACCTAGAAAAGAAACATCTTACATGCAGTTATTTTCTACCATCAAAACTAAACACTAATTGCTCCTCCAATTAGAAGAGTAGCTGTTTCCAAACCATTTCTCATCAACTGTTACAATTCTGAGAAGCAGAACTAAGCAATGGAAGCTGGGGGGAAAAATCAGATTCTGTCGCTATTGAAATAAATGATTTGTACCTAGTTTAGCTGCTTTTCTATCTTTTCAGCTGTTGCATTAAGAGAACCTGAACAGTAGGAGAGTACCGAGGAGGTGAGAGCCTGTTATTACCGGAGTGACAAGTGGTTTCTGGGACTGGAAACGTTTCTGCTGCATCTGACAGACGAGGGCACGTGCTGGTTTTGGCCATGTTTGGGCGGCCCAGAAGACAGGCTCTGCCTAACGAAAGCACAATGTGTCCCCAGGCCGCCGCAGGCTGCCTGGAGGTGGGCAGGGGGACCTGCTGTCTCGTGCTTCGTGCCATGCCAGAGACCAGCTGGTATTGCAGTAGGCAGCGAGATGCCACGATGGGAGCAGCTGCTCCGGGAGGGATGGAAAACTGCCCGGAACTGGTAATAAGCGCCTCAGGTGAAGGTAGAGGGGAGGAGAGGGGACCTGCTGTACGGTTTCTGATACGCTGCGCGGCCTCTTGTTATGCAGAGCAGGGGCAGCTGCCAAGACGACTTCCCCAAGCTCACCGGCGCGTTGCTGCTGCGCCCGCAGCACGGGGGCACACGCTGCCCTTGGCGCTGAACAGCCACGGTGATGCTGAGAGAAACCCTCCTCACTAAATGCTCTTCCAAAATAGGGAGGAAACCTTCAGAATCAGGCTGGAAAGTATCAGCTGCTGCCTACTAAACAACTCCAACAACTAAGTATGCTCAAACGCCCCCCACCAAAAAAAGCATTACTTAGGAGTCCATGCAACGAGCGGGGCAGAGGACGGCTGGCTGATGGGGCTTCTACCGAAGGAGACTGCCTGGAAGCACCTAATACTCATCAGAAACTGGTGGTGCCCAAGGGCAGCACAGGGCATACACAGGCAACCTCCTGAGCTCCTTTGCAGATTTCTGCAATATTATGACTAAGAACTTGGTCCTTATTTATCTGGCATGTAATCCATACCATCTGCCTTTTATGAGCCTCTTTGTTATGATCTTAACTCACCTGCCAACACCAGCCACCAAATGAGTTTTGTAATCTTCCCTTTCCTAGTCTTTAAATTTGCCATTTGCTTCTTCCTTTCCTCTGCTAATTTGGGAGCTGCCGGGTGCTGCCGCGGCCTGGCGTGCTCAGCTCAACAGCGCGCCCAGCAGCCCAGCAGCCACATCATCGCCAGCCCGCAGAGCCCGGAGCGCTGCACTGCGCCCGCCTTCGACCCTCGCCGGCCCGGGGCTCCCGCGGCCCCACCGCCTCGCTCCCCACCGGTGCTCGTACGCAGCAAGGACGAGCAAAGGTGACCGCACCTGGCCGCACCGTGCCTCTCTCACACTTACAGCTGAGTATTACAATTTTTTCTTCACATTTATACAAGTGCAGAAAATACTGCCAGATGACTGAAGGTTTAAGGAAGCTAAGGTATAGCCCAGAGCCTTTTCAGACAGCCTTCTGCGAGCCTCCGCAGGCCCTCAGCTCTCCTCGACGCCGGCAGCAGCCGAGGTGGTCGGCATCGCCCCACAGCCGGGCCCTGGCGATGCCAGCGAGGCTCCCGGGCATCACTGCAATGCTGCACGCAGCCACCTGGCTGTTCGAAGGCCTCGTGACAAATAGGAGAGTCTTTCCTCCACACCACCAGCCCTGGCCGAGGCAAACTTGCATGGGTCTGGGACACGAATTTAAGGCTAGCAGTGGCGTGCAATTAGGCAGGTGCCCTGAAGAGGAATCTGAAGGCTTCCCTTGATAAAGACGAACCCTGGGGAAGCGTGGAGCTTATGCACACATTGAAACTGCTTCTCAACTATGCAAAATTTAATTCTCCCATAACAACCCAGGTAACTTGCTTAAAGAGCCAGATTCCTAGCTGCACCAAGTACACACTAGCCAAAAGTGAACAGCAGACGAGTCTTCTCCTTCAGTGTTGGGCTGGTCAAACTCCACATCAGAGGGATGTGCTTGAGGTTGGAGACCAGGAATGAGGTGACTTGTGACAGCACTTCAACATTTTGGGGCCATATAGCCAGTTCAGCCCAGCAGTGCCACACCATAGCAAATAATACCACTAATTTCCAGCTTTTCCTTCTTTTCTCCTCAGCTCAGACCATTTCATATATGCTATAAAAAAATCTGTGATGTTTGGGATTTTTTTCCCCTCAATTATCTCAGAAGGAGTTAGAGGCTGTTTCAACAGAATTCTGGAAAAAAATCATGAATTGTCTCACGCACACAGACACATATTGCCAAATCCAACATTAAAAATGAATCCAAATCTTGCCCTGTTTTCCTTAAGCATAGCTCTAGCGTAATGAGGATAGATATCAAGCAACTGCACAGAAACATCTTAATCCCACAAATGGCATTTCTAAGCAACAAATAAGTAACAATAAAAGGCAAACTGTACACCTGAAGCATGTGGAGCCAGCTTTCGTGAGAGTTTCTAAGGGGACCTCAGTGCTCAAAGTGGGGTCTTGTTCCAGATTCAGAGAACTATCAGCTATTGGCTAAAAACATGCTAACGCAGTACAGGTAAATGAAAAAAGTAGCGTTATGCATCCTAACTACCTTACCCTCCCCTTCCTGTAGCACTAAGAGACAGGATTTGTGGCATAGTTTAACCTTGACAGAAGACAAAGCAATGGAATTTGCACAAATCTGAGATCAATACCTACCCAAAACAAACACAGCCCTTGCTCCTGGAGGGGGGAAAGGGGGGCACAAAAAGCCGAGTAAACAACTAATTAGTCACACTGATTCCCTCCTTCTGTTTGTTGTCAGAGGATGTAAGCATTTCCACATCAAATAAATGCCACAGATTTTCTCCTACACACACACACACACACACACACACACACACACACCCCTCAGCAAACCTGAGCTCTTCAGGTAAGCCTGGAGTACCCACAGTGATGATTACAGCAAGGATAGAAAATACTCCAGGCAATAAAACTCTCTCAAGCATCTGTGTTTTTGATATAAAGCCCTCAGTTCTTCCCCTGCAGCTCTGACCCTAATTTGACAGTATTGCAGGCAGGTTGGAAGGGATTTCAGCAGGTCTCTAGTCCAAGCTCCTGCTCCGAGCTGGGTCAGCTGTGAGGTCAGGCCAGCTTGGGTACCAGGGGCTTTTTCTTCCCAGCTATTTCGGGAAGAAAGGGAACTCACCACATGGACTTTACAGAAACACTGTATACACTGAATGAGGCTGCTGTGCCTTTCACAGCTCTATGTCATGCTTTAGTCCTCTTTACAAAATAAAATTTCACTAAATGAAGAGAGATTTATGCCACTTCTGGCATCAAATATGTTAAAGATTCTTAAAACCATTATTCCCTTTGAAAAAAAATACATGGAGTTAAGTTTGCCAGTTTTTATACCAAGTTCATCTGGACTGACAGCTGACACATCAACTTCAGCCCAAAGCTATTTGAAATGGCAGAGTTGCTGTATTTAATCCCCCCAGTGGCACTCATGCATAATGCAAAGCACAAGCAGACACCTAAAAAACAGTTCTAAGTGTAATAGCACTGGGTCTGGGACATTCAGAGGAATTCAGCGGAAACAAGCCCTCATTTGCCATTGCAATTCAATAGCAAATGGCAGCCTAACGTCTGTAAGCTCCACTGAAAAGTCCCCACCAGCAATCCTGCCACAGCTCCTTGTCTTTAATGATGCTCCTCATGGTTTCTACCCAGAATCATTAGCAATAGTCAGTCCCCTGGGGAGCTCCAGCCATCTTGGCCTCTCTCCCTTTCCCTGCAGAAAAAGGCTCTATAATAGGTTTTGATTGCTTTTTTAGTGCCTACTAAGAACTTCCCCAATTTCCAATGGATTTTCCATATTGCAGGTTCAGTTGTTTATGGATCTGCTAGTTGGAGGGAAGGAGGGGGAGACGGAACAACACGGGGCAATACAAAACCTGCCGGGGCAGCACAGCCACTGCCTCCACTGATGGAATAACCAGGCCATTTCTGCTGCCAAAGCACTGAAGAAAGGATTAGGCCCATTTTGTATAGAAATGCCATCTCTAAGATTTGAGGATCTGAGGACAAATCTCTGGGAGATCTCAAATACCCTTGAGAAGCTGGCCTTAGCACCTCAGAAGGTCCGATTTTACAACAGAAACTGAACTGAGTTTGCTCCTGGGTTTCAAAAACACAAGGGAAATATTTTGACCCTGAAGCTACCAAGGAAAGAGCCCAATCCATTCTCAACTGACTGAAAAGACAGGAAATCAATCTGAGAATTTTAATGCTGCTATTTACTTTTAACCAGTCCAACAGAAGAAAGAGCAGCTGCTCTTCTTAGGCAAACAAGTATCTTCATGAATAAGAGGTCTTTTCACAAAAAGCAGATAAGCAACTAGATCAGAATAGATCCTAGGTTAATTAGCCTCATCACATTTTGGCGCACATTTTTGTTACAAGACAGAGAGCAGAAAATTCAAAGTCTACGATAATAAAGGTCTGCAACATAACTCTTCTTCATGTCTGTACTTTGGAGTTTTGATCACGGTAAAATTACTGGAAATGCCGTTATTCTGTATGTTTCTGTTCTTTGTTTAGCTGTTGGCTTAGATAAAACAAGGTGATGCTGTTTTCTGGTTTCACCTCATAATTCCTTAGAGAGCTTTGGTCAGAGAATTCAGACCAAGTTCTTGGATAGTGTGAAATATACAGTACACTTAGTTCGCTGAAGCTGCCTTTTCATAAAGCTTCATAGTAGCTCCAACTCATTTTTTTGATACTTGTCTCAAAGCCTCAGGTTTTGGAGTCATGTGATGATGTAGTCCTTTCTTCTTTTATTAAAGCCAAGCAAAACCACACACTATTTCTAACACTGGCGATATCAAAGACAACATTTCAAAAACATCTCAAGCTCAGACACTGTCAGTGACAGTGCTTTAACATCAAGTTCATAACATGCCCCTAGGTTAAAATAATTTAAAAATTTAACCTACGTACATGGCTTTGTTATCAGTTGTGTTAGACTTAAAGCACACAGCTTCTAAAATATTTTTGGCAAGCTGTTTTTAATGCATATCAATAAGAGAGGCTTAAAAACAGACCTGACTTGAAATCATAAACTGTCTGTGCATTAAATACCCACAGTCTCACGTTGGCAGGGCATACTGCCTGCCAGCTGTCTGCTACTGCTTAATATTAATTTATTTAGGTATGAATTCCCTGTTAAGTTGTCTTTGTGTTAAGCTTTGAAGCTTCAGATGGTCAATTACAGACATACACATGGTCCAACAGGTATTCTGCTAACAACAAACACATGTTTTATTGACCTACTTCTCTTCCAGCTCATTAAACACAGCTGCACTCAGATGATCAAGAGAAAATAATCATAAAACCCTAAGAACACCCTTCCTACAAAGGACCACGGCACGCGTTACCAGCTGCCTGTGCCGGGCCCCTGCTCCACGCGGCGCGGCTGCCCTCCCGTGCCAGCGCGCCCCGCAAACTGCAGCCCTCCCGGAGAGGGAAGGGCATCTATCTTATCCAGTTGACCACACCGCTGAGGATGCACGGTACGTGCCTGGAGCCTCTTAACTCAGGTGCCTAACTCAGACATCTGAAGCGAGGTGCAATTGCCCCCCAGCTCTGCCATGTAATCTGCAGGTGGCGCTTGGCCGGGGGCTGAAGCTAAAGCAAACTGCAGTCCATAGGTAAAGCTCCAGTTTGAAAGCTTGCTGGAGAAACAAAAATCCCATCAAGTTACAACCCCAACAGCATTTCCAAATATTTGGCAGCTGATGAAACCAGCTTTGCTTTCTGCTAACGGCCAACACATCCCCATGCGTTCCTCGCCCACCGTCCTGGTTTGCACGCCACAGGTAAAGTGCTACAGCGCAGCTTCCTTCCCTTCCCTCACCAAGGGCAGAGCAGTCAGCATTAACCCTGAGAAAACAGCATCTCTGCCCATGAATTCGCTCCCTTTGAAACAAAGCGGGACATCTACACATCAAAACTATGGTTTGGAGCTCTCTGTTATCACAGACAGACATTGTGCTGATTAACCTTGCTTCATGTTTTATGGCTTTTTTTTCAACTACAAAAGTTTGCTTTGAAATAAAAATTAAATTGAAGACCTTGGGAAACCATCAGTTTTGTCCCCAGCTTTTGGGCAGTCTTTCAGATGCAAGACAAAAGAACGTGCTCTGCACTTTGGCAAATACCCTAACATGAGGGCACAACTTCTACAAAAGCGGCATGGGGAGGTCATTTATAAAACACTCTCAGCCACCTCCTAAGCACCTCAGTTTTAAATGGTGGTTTCCCAACAACAGGCCAGATCCAACACTTTTCTCTCATAAATGCTGACAAGATCAAAACTCAAAGTAAGACGCAGAGGAATACTAAGCCAATATAAAGAGTTGCTGTAGAAGCAAAAATAATGCAAACACCTGTTTCAAATCAATTACATGCCAATCTTACCCTTTAATAGAAGTTGCTGTTTACTGATTAATGTAGGAAAAAATACGGGTGCTGCTATAAGAGCTAGCACCTGAGAAAAGCCTCTTATCTGATAGTCACAGCGATGCTTGCTCTCCACCGAGCTCAAAAGAGAGAAACATTCACTAATGTTTGACTGCAGTTTGAGTATTAACACAGCCATTTTTTATCTCCCTGTGTTTTTAACCACGCTGGCAGGAAGCACACACTGATGTTTGTTTCTTGCAGTCATTAAACAGCAAAAATTGAACGTTCCACAAGCTTTGCATTGTAAGCATAGGAAGTTTCAGGGTGTGATCAAATATTTTGAACTGGGTGCTCTTCTTAGTTGTTTCCTAAATGATCTGTGAACAAATAACTGCTGTGAAAACACTTTGCATAAAAGCTAAAGGGAAGACTGTACATCAAAGCCAGAAGAAAAGCACAATTATCAAGCAAACATGTCTTTATCCCTTCAGCCAAATGCTTTTCTGCAGCGAACGGAAGGTACCAGGATCTGCTTTCCTCCCTTCTGCTCCCCTTTCTCTCTGCTATGGGTAACACCAATCTCACCCATAAGCCTGAATTCATCACCACCTCCTTCTGTCTTGCCTTTACTACAAGTTTTCTTAATCACAAATCCCCCTGAAGAGGCTCCACAAGGCCCAGCTCAGTTTTTGCCTGATCCCTTCCACAGCCTTCCCGCCCCTGGATTGAGCACTGCAGCTCTGCCACGGTCCCAGCCCATGGCTCCAGAGCAGGAAAAAGTGATGCCACCTCTTTACACTTTAAAATACTGTCCTCCACTTATTTCCAGGTTCAGTTCAAAACTGCCTGTATTTAACGCAGAACCTTCTCCCCCTTCCCGCTGCCTGTCTGCTGTAGCGGTGGGTTCCTGCACATGGGAGACAGCTTCTCAGCAGCACTTGCTGTCACCGACTGTCATGCAATTCGCAAAACTCAATTAAAATAGTTAAAATTAATTAAATAATTAAAAGAGAAATCTCTTTTCATCCTTGCCAAATACACTAGTTACTGCGTCTGTCATGTGTTCTTTAACGCAGAGTATATTCAATGGCTTTTAAAGGCACATGGGTTTTTTGGATTTTTATATGGCAAACACTAAAGCAATACAGTCAAATCACATTTATTTCATAGCATTTTATGTTTAAGCTCTAGACCAAACTTCCAGGGGACACTAGAGGAACCTAGGCAGGTTACTGTTGTAAATCTTTTCACTTGATTAAACTAAACAACATCCAGAACAGCACCAAGACTCTTGTCCTCTGCTATCCCACCAAAAATTTACACCCAAAGGAAAGTCTTTTATAGCATCTGAGGAGGCAGATCAAGATACTCCATGAAGTCTCCTCTAGCAATTTGGCTACTGCGGAAGGCAAGCGGGTGCTCTGGTGATGAATGCCAGTAAAAGACAGACAGACAATCTTCCCCAGTTTCTCAATAAATATTTAACAGCAGATGCTGCTGAGGAGGTTTCATATTACTATGACTTCATTACTTTTACACAACATGCTACAGGCCATTTCCCGGATTATGTAAAATATAAAACTAAATAATTAAAATGAGATTGTACTTTTCAAAATAAGCCAGACAGATACACTTGGTGATTCAGCTACATGATTTTACTGGGTGTGTTTGCATACTCAGTATCTTGCACAATTTGATCATCCATAAACAGCTTCTCCCTGCCATTAGGGTGCATTATTTATTCATACTTGTGCATCTATTTCAGGCTTTAAGTGCATTACAAAAATGTATACAAAACATTTTTAATGTACTAAAGCAAGTCACCCAACCAGGCCTCCACCCACCGATCACATTACATAAGACAAACAGGGACCTCCCAACCTATCTTCCTGACCTCAAACAGCGATTAGCGAGGTTCTATTGTTCTGTGACTTCTTTTCCTGAGAGATCACCTCTCTCCCTGTGGATAAGCTGCCAAAGTCTCAACTCGGCACAACTCCTGAGCGACAGCTGCTCGACTACAAACCAGAAGGAGCAGCAGCAAAGCTCCAGCAAAGCATTCCCTGTGCAGGGTCTTCTGCTTGGAAATTTGCTCTTTTCCCTCCTTCTAGCTCCCTGCAATCCAGACCTTTTGAAACAACCTTACTTAAGTAAAGAATAACTGTGTATAAGAGATGATAGTCCAAACCATCGCGATCTCATTGATGCTAGTAATCCTACTGACTTCAAAAGCCACTGCACCGAAGTTACTGGAACCATACACATGAGCAAACCGAGAGAGACATGCACCGTTTCTCCAGTGCCAGTGGCACCTCAAAAGAAAGGGGCTGAAGAATCTCTACACTCCATTCATTCCCATGAAGACGTGACTCTATTTTAAACTTCCTTCCTAATGAGTGAACTCTAAATGAGAAGATATCAGGAAGAATAAAATCACACAGGCATTACACAGAAGATGCTGTACTTATATTAGTATACAGAATAAAAACAGAACACCATTAACTGCCTTAATTAAAAAGTTATATAATACCACTTCATCCACCATGGTTACGTTCAGAAATGAGAAGAAGTATTTGGAGATGAGAAAAGGAGTAACAGAAGTATAAGCCCCTAACACTACAGAGCTGAAAAGCAAGTGTTACTTGAAATATACTAATTGCAGATGACATATAACGACATATTTTTCACTTTGGTATCACTCTGCCATGTGATTTAATCCCTTCTGCCATCTGCTTTAAACAAATGTCAGTGTTATTCCCAAGAGGAAAAAATACTTCCCCTATGATTCACTTCCACCAAGTGTCCCACAGACATTGATGTCTTACGGCAGAGCATGAAACTCGGTGTTCTGTGGTATGAAGGGGAGACAAATTTGCTGTTATCAGTTGCAGAGAATTTTGCTGTTATCCGTTGCAGAGTTAAATAAGAACTTATTTGTTCTACTAAGTCAAGGTGATTTTGAACCTTTAAGATACAAGTGCTGTTGCTATTCAACTACACTGTCTTATATGTTTCCATCTCATTTTATTTTTATTACAACTTATGCTGAGCACTGAATGAGCTCTGTGCATACCTACACAGTCACCTATACTAAGAGCAGAAAGAATATACTAGACACAGAAAGGACAACTATCCCATTTGGAATTAAATGGGTGTTCTCAATTTGACATCTGATCAATCAGAAAAGACAGAAAGTTGAAGGCAGCTCAAAATTCCACATCTGCCCAGGAGCCTCCCTTACAAATCTGGACCTTCATTATCATGTTATCCTCTAGCTTTAAACAATTTCTCTCCTTTTCTCAAGTAAAAGAACAACAGAAAGAATTTGCGTACTGTGCAGGGTGAACAGTAAAAAATAGCAGTATTAGCACTATTAAAAAAAATGCTGTGAAACACATTAGGAAAACACATTAGGAAAAGTCAAAATATGTGGAAAAGCATCTGTACATGCTATTCTGCAGGTGACAAGGGGTTGGTCTGCAGCTGGCTACAAAGGATGCTGTTTCAAACAGGAGACATGTTAAGTGTGTACTGTACTGGGTATAACTATGTTTCAGTTCAGAAGATGAGCGAGTCAGATGTATTCAAAAGGAGTTTATACGGCAGTAATATTAAAAAAAAATTAAGTGACAACGGTCACATATGCAGAGCTGTGATGGCCTTTTTTGTACCTGTTACTCATTATTTAACAGGTTCCAACCGATGAAAGTGACCTTATTCAACGAAGCCCTCAATATGGGATCCCATTAACCACCTCCAGTGCTGGCAGCAATAACTGTGCTTATTTGAATAAGGCCCTAAGTTACTGAGACTTAAGCACTTGCCAAAATCCTCTGCTGACTTGGAACCATGGGGAAACAGCTTGTACATTTTCAGATGGCTTTTAACACTCCATAGTTCAAAGCATATTTCATATGATTTTTATCACACTTGCATCAGCTTTACATTGTATAACTCCTCTGACTGCAAGAGACGTGTCTTACACAAATACAACGAGAAAAGAGCCAGGCCCATACACTACCTTTCTCAGCTTCCCTGATGCAAACATATGCAGATACTTTTGTATAATATCATTAGGTCATAACCAGTGTAAAGGCTGCTGAGAAATAATGTGTTATTCTAGACCTCATCTCAAACAGTATCAATAGGAAACTAAACCAAATGAATCTGATCTACAGTTTTAAGAACAGATTCAACAGAACAATTACCATTTATCTGCCTTCAGGAATAGGAAAGGAATGTCTTATAAAAGATAATGAAAAATCTGAAGTTATTGGACGCTATATATTGATTCTTTTCGTTTTTTTCTATCAGGAATTAAGAATTTTACATCTCTAGAAACCATTTTCTCTGATGAAAACCACTGTGAATGGATTCTTTTGCCAAAATCAAACCATCTCTTTTGCTAATGTGCATATATTTACAAATTTCCATCCTTTAAGAAAGACTAAAATCACGTCAGTCAAATAGAGCCCTATTTTTTCCCTCTGGTTTCGCATCTGGCGCTCTAGGGAGATCACAATTTTTGATATGCTCCCAGTCCGGATTTAAACCTACATTTTTCATTATATCTTGCATAAAGATCCTTCATGCTAACACTACAGATGTCTGGAAAAAAGTCTCACAACCAAGTTTTCCAGATCTATCACTTTTCAACTCTATTTCTGTAGCTACAACATCTGAATAACAAAAATGAAAGGCAGTAGCAGGCACTGCAATGCTGTTCACTTCAAAGCTTAAAAGAATTAAAATTGCACAGATTCCTAAAATCAAAGAGTTGAATCCATAGCTAAATCCTTAGGCATCACTCTGGCTAGTTAACCTGACATGTCAATTAAATGCAAGAAGTAATTTATTCAATTCTCAGTCTAGTCTGACACAAAACCTATATTTCCACTGATTCCTAATTAGCTAAAGTAGTTGTCTTCTTTCATGCAGATAATTTCATAACCATTAGTGTAAAGCATTAACACATTTTTCTTTCAATCATATTTTCCTCCTGTTGACTGACACACCTTTTCTAGTGAGTGTACTTGTGCCAGTTTCTGCTGTGTGGGAACTTGCCCCAAGGTCTTTACTAAAGTTCCCTCCCATACACATAAAACAATGATATATAATCATGATGCTAGCTATGTGAAGAGACATATGTCTTACCTTAGAAAATATGAATGGAAAATTATGCACTGGAGGAATGTATCTATTTCCATTTGGGTATATTTATGAAGTTAAATTGCATTGTACTTAACATACAATAGAATGCAGCATGATTAACTCCTTGGCAACATGACCAGGTAGTATTTCTAGTTATATAATTTAAGGTTTTTTTTTTTTAACAGACTTGACTTCTTACAGGATGCCTAATAATTCAATGAAAATTAATCAAATCCAAGAAATTTCTATCGCGTACCAGGCACACAAAACTTACTATATGCAAGATATGGCCATGTACAAGATACGTACTTTTCCAGTAAACCATACTCACTATGTGTTTTGTAATTCTATTTTGACTTATTATTTAGGAATAATTTTACAAATAGGAATAAGAAACTTCACACACAGAAAAACGCAGAAAGATGTCACAAAATTCTGTTAGCAAAAGAATATGAAAAGTTTCAGCTAGCTTTCAAACTCTTCCTGGTATTTCTTTCATTGCATCCCACTGGCTTTCCTTCACAGTGACCAGAACTGTCTTTATTCTGCAGAGGAGTCAGGAAATACAGGCACAAGGTCAGAGATCTTCTTAGCTTCTGCTAAACTCTCTAGGGAAAAAGCATGGCCAGAAAACACCACCACAAAGGAATCAGCTTCCTCGTATGAAACATTGATACTGTCCAGCTTGATTCATATTGCTTAAGAACGACTGATTTACTTCATTTCCATGTGAGGAGCTACTTGCTGGGGAGGGCTTCAGATGCCATCTGTCTTTCAGGGGAAGTTTAGAGTTCTTCTCATTCCCTGCTCCCCATACGGCAGCTCATGGTGCATGACAGCAGTAAGCCTGAATCATGCAGACTCATGCACTGCATGATCACAGTATAAGATACTTGTCATCCTCCAAGTTACAAATATGATTATGGAATGTGATCACACATCTGTCTCGGGGGAGGTTCACAACCCTGCCTGCTCTAGCAATGTGCTGGGGGCTTCACAACACCATCTGCGCCATCAGGATGCTGCAAGTATCTGCTGCCCTGTGTTGCCAAAGGTGTCTTGTGACTCAAGCAAGGCAGTAACTACAGCTTTTACAGATACGACTTAGCCTAAGCAGAGAGATTTCAACTAGCCTGTTACTCTACCTCTTGGGCAGGTTTTGTAGCCAGTGTTGCTCTCCAAGCTGCTGAGACTGCACTGCTGCCCTGCTACCAGAGCAATACAAGAGTGGCTACCCAGAGGCCATGACAGCAGCTGAACGTAGTGCTGGCTTGTTGTCAGCCCACTGCAGGTGAAGGGCATCTTTACACTCAGAAGCTCCACCAGCTTATCTCAGAATCAATGCAAATAAACCAGTGCAAGCCAGTTTAATTAAACCAGACTCTCTCATGTGGGCTCAATACAGTGTGTCCCGGTTAGCTTGCATATGAACCTTTGCCAGGGCAAGCTAATCCACTTTTGAGAGGTTTAAACCCACATATGTGTTCCTTTTCAAATTTGCACTAGCTTAGCTAACCTATCACTAAAATGGCAGCTTCAGTCAAACCTGAACAGGTTTCACCAGGCTAATTATTTAGGCATTTTTAGAAATATTAATCTCTTTTACTAATCAGCTTGGTTTCCTGATTGTGGTGATGAGACTAACCTGCCCTACCTTTGATTATAAAATGCTATTTTGGCAATCTGTATACTGGGGAGGATGATGTTCTAGTAAGGCTGTAGTGGATGCCTATTTAATACATCACAAAGAGTATTAAGGAGCCAGTTCCTCAATCAAGGACTTTTTTGTTTGAACAACAACTTTGACAGCTGCAAAAAAGATGGGAGCTTGGGCCCTGGAGTGCTGACTTTCCTTGTGTCACAGGGATCCCAGAGGAAGTCATGCAGGAAAACTTGGCCAGATCATTTAATGTATTACACCAAAAGTGCACGATAGTCCACTATGGCTTTCAGATGCTGTGTATTTACAAGCTGTTCTACAACTCTGACCATAATGAACAAATGAAGATACCAAGTAAGACTGAAACTAGCACTGTGCAACATGAAAAATAAAAGCTAGATACTTCAGAGTTTAGTACTAGCATGTTTGTAAGTTCTTCACGGAATTTCCAGTGCACTGTGCAGTGCTCAGATACAAGCCCTCTTCTGCTCATTTTGGTAGCCACAATGGGTAACTACCACAGAATCCACGTACTTTTGGGATTTGGGGAAAATATAAAAACAAAAAAAGTAAGAGCTATTCTTAACAAACAGCTACTTACTGTTAAAAATAATATTATCCTTTAGAAGTGATGTCATTTTCTTTCCACAACAACACTTTAAAGGTACTCTCAGTTCATCCGCAATGAAGAAAAGAGGATGGTCTTCAAGCACAGATTATCAATTTAAGCTGGTAAATCAAAAGCTATTCTAACTTGGAACTACCAAGTAATGCACATATGTTTTATAGCAGTCAGTAAAATGCAAGAGTGAATGAAAAAAAAAAAAAACCCAAAAGCAGTTAAAAAAAAAAAAAAAAAGAAAAACCACCCCACAAACCACTGGGAAAGGATCTGGAAACAATGACATACCAAATACCTTTACGCAGACAGAGATGGGATATCTTGTTTGCAAAAAATTACTGTATTTTTGTTCTGTTTGCTCATTTGCTCCCCTATCCTTGACACGCACAAAAAAGGGGCATACAATTGTTTCAGCAAAACTTCCTGCTTCCACTGCTGCCAAGCTGCCTTCATTCCTAGAACTAATCATCCTGAGAGGTGGCATACTGCCCATACTACCTGTTAAATAATAAAGTATTAATTACCATTATTAAATGCATCTTTGTTGCTTTTGCAGGAGAAAGACACCTGCTGGTAAGGACCAGAAGATTTCCAGAGTTCATTGGTCAATGTTGGCTGACAAGAACTGTCCATTTTGAGGTGCACCTGATTTTCACTAGTCCTTGCTGTGTCCGAGTTTGAGATGTTCAGCCCATACATACCATCCTCATAAACTAGAGAAGAATCTGATCTGCTGAGACTGCTTAGAGACATATGTACTACAGCTTCATTTAAGCAGAATGAATTTTCGCCATGTAAGCTGTCCGATGAATTCTGTCCCACTATCTGCAGAAGAAAAAAATGCAAGAAAACAGCTTTTCACCTTTGTCCAGCTCCAGAAGAATCCTTCTACCAGCATACCATAAGTTAACTGCCAAAAAGAAGGAGGATTCATAACAAATTGCCACTTAATTTCCAAGACATTAAGACTGAAATATATTAAATTTGTTGTATGTTCAGGAATAGAACAGCAATAATCTAGTATATTTTGCCTTAGCCCCTCTCAAAACACAGGAAGACACAGTAAAAATTGCCAAATAGCAAAAAACAAAGGGCTGATACCTGGGAGGTACTGAGCTTACTCCTTTTAGGGGGTTAATGTTTTGCCCAGTGGCTCAGGAAGGGACCATTTCACATATGTAAGTCTGCGTACGCTGCAATCCAATGATAACATTGCGCCTTATATAGACATGGGAACATAGGTAACAGGATTGCACCAGTCAAATCAGGGATACTAAATAGCAGTCTGCAAGCTGCACATGGCTCCTTGGGGGCTGAAAACGCAACCCCTGCAAAGACTCCCCACATGCAGATATTTATCAAGGCTATGCTCATGATAAAGCAGGAGCAGAAACCATCAGTGGCTGCAATATCTGGCCATCCAGTACTAGCTAGTGAACTTAGGGCTCAGTGTAACTGCAAAAATATAGGGCTGGGAGTACTGACTTACTGGAGTACCGCTCAGCCAGCTCTCTGCTGCTGCAGAGACTATGATAGTGGAAGGTGCAAGACAAAGAAGATCCCAAAGGCTGGCATGCATTAAATGCCATGCAGTTTACTTGAAATAAGAATAAAAGTAGTCTTACGCATGGAATACCAGACTGAGAACTACTTAAAGCTTGTGGCTCTTTAACACTAAACATTTTATTATTTTGGCTCTCGATATGTGAAATACTGGCCATCCCTGCATCAGACTACCATCCTTCAACCTCCTCTTCCCCCATAATTTGAAAAGTTCCATTCATTAAAGTTGATGGGCAAGTTCAGTTTTTGTTTCTCATCCATTTCATAAGTACTGCCAAATTAGTCAAAATTTTATTGCAAACTATACTAATATGTAGTGCCTTCGCTGTTCGGGCTGGGCAAGCATATATGGGTAAGTCATGTTCACACAGTGTTCACAAAAGCTGGATTAAAAAGGGGAGGCCAGCAGCCAACCCTTCATTTCCTCCTATGGGCAGAAGCCTAGACACCTAACTGCCACTGCCCACTATGGGTCAGTTGCCAGCTGAAGAACTAGCAAGAACTGATGACCTGAAGAAGGGCTTTAAAATTTTTCTTGTGAAAATGAATACGAGGGGGGGGGGGGGGCACGGGGGAATGTTTGGATCACAGAGCTTTCAATACATGCAAAATCCAAGCAAAAATGTTTTGATTTTCAGGTGCTTTAAAGAACAGTAATGGAAATCAAGACACCATTCACCAGTGCAGGGACTAGAGCCCAGGGCCCACCTGCCAGGTGAGCATCTAACCAGCCGAGTTCAGAGTCAGCCTCTCTTCTTCATCCTCAGCTTCAATAAAAACTTGATAATTTTTACTAATAACTCTTTAAGCAGCCTCAGAGCTGATCTAAACTACAGCAACTAATAATGACCATCCTTAGGCAATTATATTGCCAAGGCTGTTGGGATGGAGCACAAAGCAGCCACACACCACCTTCTTCCCCCAAGAAGCTGCTTGTTGCAGGGGAACAAGATGGCAGGCAAAGGGGCTGATACGTAGGCTTTAGGGCAGCCAGGAATTTCCCACTCCTGGAGAAGCCTCTGTTCCTCACTAGAAAGAGTGTTGTCACCCATAAATAAGGACAGTGGCTGAAGACTCTTCATAAAAGCTTTAAGCAGCTCAAACATTACAATGATTTAGCTTTCCTCTAAGAAGTGAGAGCAGGGTGTCTCTTGCCAGAGGGAAGCAAATGTTTACCCCTATTACTTGGTGGCAAAGCAGAATAAAACAGATTCTCCTAGTTACAATTTCCATCTCCTCAGTTTAATACCCATGGGTCTGAGTATGATTTCTGCAGGGCTCCCAGCTTAAAATAAAGCCCCTGGATATACCTGAGCCCATGTGCCTGAGTATGATTTCTGCAGGGATCCCAGCTTCAAATAAAGCCCTTGGATATACCTGAACCTCAGCTTTCCACACACTCACTCATTAAGTTACCAACCAACAAACAAGACTGCTCTCAAAAACCCAGATGTACTAGTCTCTTCTTCAGTGTAAGCTTCTATAGCTCTAGAGTTAGGGATATAATTATGGTGGGGAAACATATACCTCATGGCTCCCTGAGGATGAAAACAGGCTGCTTTGACGACTGTGCTTCCAGTGCCAGAGCAGCTTCTGCTGCATTTTCACACTGTCTTTTTCTTTCTCCACCATTTTCTGGCCCTCCTGGAGCCTTTCCAGGCTCTGCTCGTACTCCTGCAGCTGCAGCTCCAGTCCCTCGCGGCTCCGCTCAAGCAGCTCCTCTTGACACCCGCATTCCCTCTCCCGCTGCCCCAGTCGGCTCTCCCTTGCCTCCTGCTCCCGCTGCCGCTGCTCGCATTCCCGGGACCAGCGCTGCTGCTCTTGCTGAAACTGCTGCTTAAGTTTGTGTATGTTTGCCAGCTCTTCCCTTTGTTTTTCCAAATTCCGATATTTTGCTTGTTCCAGTAGGACGTTTACCCGAGAACTGTGACCCCGACTGGTCTTCTCGTTCTCTTGCAGGAGTAACTTATGGAGCTCTCTGTGGCTGTCCTGGATAGTTAATGCTGCCTAGTCACCACAACAAAATCAAATACCAATGTTTACATACTAGCATTTATCTGGTTTTGCATTTTTCCATACAAGCATTATATAAAAATGTTTCATCCTCCCTTAATATCAGCGCTTAATGCTTTTTTGGAGTTCACTCATCATGCAAGTAGAGAATTCTGTGTTCATGCCTACGTTAAGAGATGTTTCTAAAAGCACTCAACCATTTCAAGCACTTTTAACAGTGCTTCTGGTTTGCACTTGGTATTGTTGTATGTAACGAAATGTTTGTTACAGCTGTGCCTACGCACTTCAATTACAGTTGGGGTCCTGTTCTATCAGATGCTGTTCAGTCATGTAAGAATACAGCATATTTTATGGTTAAAGAGAGCAAAAAGGCAATGGTCTAGTAGATGGGAATTCTGGGCTTAAACCTTTCTCTGCTACAGAATTCCTGTGTGACACTGGACAAGTCACAGAGGCCAGACGTATGCTAAGAGTGCTATGGGGAAAACCGCACTGTTTCCAGTATAGCTTGCTTCAACCCTAAGGCTCTCCTTGCTGACCTGCACAAGGTATTCTTACTAACATCAGTACTACAGGCACCTGCCAACGTAGCCACATCGTCAGGACTTCTACATGCACCTGACTGAGTTGTCTGTTGCAGCAGAAATCTGTAGTGTAATCATGATTTCAGTTTTTTCTGTTTCAATTGCTTATTTTACAACAGAGATAGCTATGTTCCATCCTTCACAAGGATGTTGGGATGTTGTTTGCATTAAAGATTGTGACATCCTCCAATAATACCAAAAAAATAGCTGCGATTAAGAAGAAGAAAAAAAGCAAGGAAGCCCTATATCTACTAAGGCATTTAATCCACAGCCTATTTCCAAGAGCTGACATGGGAATCCACTTCAGTAGGCATTCCCAGAAAATTCCCACAACCCAGTTACCCCATGCCATCCACTCCAGAAAGACTCTTTAGCTTTATGCAATGTGCAGTTCCCACATTTCTTGGCTCTTCCCCCAGTATTGAGTCAGTTCCAGTGATTTGTAAACACAGCAAGGACAAGATCCTCTACTTTTTTTTCTGCACCTATACTGCCAGCTTATGCAAATTTTCACAGTCTGAACAATAAGGCATGATGCTGATTATTATTCTACTGCCTTTGGCTTTAAGTCATTTATGTTTCTGGTTTTTGAAAATTTTGCCTAAATTACAAGCTTTTTATTTTGCTTTTGCATTGCTTCAATCCACGTAACTTCTAAGTCCAAGACTTCCAGGATTATTATGAAATATGCTAATGCCAAGAAGATTTAAAAATCAAACGTACTGAAATGAAACATTTTGAAATAAAACCTTAAAATTAAACCTAAATAGGAAAAAATGAATAAAAATGTTCAAACTTGGCATGAAAGAGGCAAAAGCTTCAGACTAGGGCCCTACAGAACGCACACAATTAATTAATTTATTAATTTAATTGAAATATCTATAACAGGTTGATTTGCTACTACGTGGCAGTGCACCGTTTAGAAGTAGCCAGGAGACTATTCTAAACAATATACTTAGTTTTGAACGTTTTGAACGATAATTTCAAAAATCTCTACGTGAAATGGCATCAGTCCGATTCAACTTTCTCCCTAGATTTTTGGACTGTACACACATCCTTCTGAGGGGAAAATGACCTCCAAGCAAGCATTATGGAGTCCTTAAATGAAACACACCTCTGATGTACAATAATACTATAGCATATGACAAATTACGCAATATTCAGAAGAGCTGAATATCACTGACAATGTCTAAAAGTAGGGCAAGATAAAAAAAACAAACCTTAAGAAGTAAATTATTAAGACTCATTACTCTACAAAGTTAACAGTGGAGTAGTCACCTGTATGCTGTACAAGAGACGGGTTAAATTCTGGATTGCTTGTACAATCTAGAAAATAAAAGAGAAGGATTTTCAAAGCTTTAACCACTGTTAACTAAATACTAATAAATGTTAGTACATTCTGTCTGGGGTTTAAATAAACTCACCTCTGTCCCTGTAGATCCTGGGAAACTCATACTTCCTCCCTAAAATAAACACATGTTGCTTTAAAAAGTAGTTGTTAACTTCACAATTGTATCTTCTAGGTAATTTTTTTTTTTAATAGTGGAGACATTCATATTGCTAATACATGCAGTGCTGAGTCAAACCTTTTCGTGGGTATGTGAAAAAAGACAGAAGCAGTAACCTATGAGGACTAATAATTCTTCAACACTAGAGTTTCTGTGGAAATCACTAGAGATTCTAAGCACAACTGTAAAAACAAAAATATTTCATCCACAATTTTAATCCTCTTGTGACTAATGCTACGCAGAAAAGATATTTCCATTCATGCTTTGTTTATTTGACAGTTTTGAAATACAGTAACCAGACTTCTGTATATACAGCAGAGTGGGTTTAGATTACTTACAGTCGGATGAAACAGCTCAAGATTCTTCAAAAATGAAGCTACTAATATAGCAAGAAGCTAACAGAAGTTGTGTTAGCGGGTTATAGTGAATGCCTTAAATGTGCTGTGGGACATTAAGCCAGAGCTGAGTGCCTGCTGTCCTCTGAAAAATGTACCAATGTGCTTACTACTGTACATTGCAACCAGGCTCGCTGTTCTCCAACCAGACTCAGCCATTTTACACTTTCCACCCGATTCCTTTTTCCTAAGAACATTTTTGAATTTATGGGGTGAAGCCACCCATAATCCTTTCAGTATGAAAAACAGCTCCTCTGAGAAAGATAAGGTGAAAAAGTGGAGAAATAAAACAATCCCTTCTGAGGCTACACTGAAAAGACTTCCTGTATGATTTCTGTTAGCTTCTTTCAGAGGAGTGGAGGAGGGTTCTGGGGATATTTGCTTTCTCTGATTCTCCTGAGTTCTCTACTGAGTCTCATTTTCTGTTACAGAGAACAAAGCAGCTGCTCTATTTAGCTGTGATAACTGAAAATGAGGATCAAAAAGACCAAGCCCCAAAATACAGCTCAAAATGCAGACAGATGAAGGGGAAAGTGAGCATCAGCTGCTGCACTTCCTTCACCCCCCCTCTTTTTCCCTAATTATCTCCCTTCTCTATTTCCTTTCATTCCTCCCACCTTCACCCCGTCTTCCCACTGCACCATGACCCAAACAACTGTTCCACTCTGCAGCCAGAAGCTGAAGATTTCGCATGTCTGTCCCTACGCAGCATGAGGACTGACACAAGGGAGCTCTGCCTTCCCTCTGCCAGGCTGCAGAGATGAGCCGCACGCAAGGAGGAAGAGCAGGGAAGAGAAGTGAGAGAGAGAGAGAGAGAGAGGAAGGACATGCAGGCAGGGTGAGGAGGAGCTATAGTGTACAAAGGAGAGCCCATATGCTCAACAGCGTGGCAGGGTCAACTGCTTTCTTTTATTCTTTGAAACCCTCTTTAATTTAAAAGAGGAGGTATACAGTGGGATTAAAGGCTCAGCTGGCTTTGGCATTGCTAAGAGGTAGTGAGTGGCCAACCCAAGCACCTACCGTCAACTCACGGCAGCTGGGCATGGGACTTCGGTGCCAGGAGATGCAACTCAGGCAGCTTTAGCCCAGCTAGCTGGGGTGACAACAGCGTTCCAGCTGCATCAGTTACAGCTTCAGCACAAGTCCTCTAAACGTGGTTAGGACTGAGGCATCATATTCAAGTCTACAACCCATGCTGCGGGCCACCATCACTCCCCTGCCACTCTGCCCCAGCACCTGGTGCAAAACTAGGAGCAGAAGAGGGAACAGGCCAAGATGGGGACCACATCCCATGGCTACCCACTTCAGATCCCCTGTGCTGCACAGGCAGCTTTCTTCCATCTGCTGTGTGGTCAGCATCCAGCCCTGGGAGCTGTGGCTTTCATTTTGGCATCCTGGCTACTGTTTTGCAGGCCAGCTGGGCTGAGCCCTGCAGAGCCAGCTTGCCCACGGCAGCATCCCCAGCAGCCCAGGGAGGCTGCGGAACCCCTTTGCCCTGGAGGCCTCTCACGCCTGGTTCACGTGCTCCTTCTGCCATCTCCTGGTAAGTCTCATCACTACACAGTAAAATGTGACATGAATGCTGCCCAAATGATATGCTAGAGCAGAATAATAACTAAGGTTGGAAGGGCTTGCTGGAGATCACCTGTTCCAGCCCACTGCTCAAAGTGAGGCTAGCTTCAAAGTTAGATGCAATTGCTCTTTGTCTAGTTAAGTCCCAGAAAACTCTACAGACGGAGATCCCACAACCTCCCTGGGCAACCTGTTCCAGTACCTAACCACCCTTCATGGCGATTTTTTTTTCTCTTACATACAGTCAGAATTTCCCCTCCTGCAACTTGTAACCATTGATTCTCATCCTTTCACTGTGCACCTCCGAGAAAAGCCTGGCTCCATCTTCTCTATAACCCTAACGGCAATGTTTTGCTGCGGAGCTACTGAAACTTTTAACGATGTAGATCTGAGCCCCTCCATGCTCTGTCAGGTTACTCTATTTCATTTCACCTAGCTTCTGTACTCCCTCACAGACACTTTTTTTTTTCTTTTTTCTTTTTTGCCAAATCCGCTCTTCTTCCTACCCTCTTCCAGCACAGCAGTCTGGTAGGTGATAATCTAAAGCCAAACATGAGGCTAGGTTTATAGGGAGAGAGAATATTAGTAGGAGTCTTACAGAAATAGCTAGGCAAAACAGACAAGGTTTCAGGCACTCCGACCTCTTTCAGATTTGACGCAGACAGGGTACCCCTAATGCTAAATATCTAGCAAACCTTTTCTAGCAAACTTTGCTTTTTATTTCTGGTTGTGTATTCTCATTTTGTCTCTCCCCTTTATTCCTTTCTGTTGTCCTGCTTCTCCATCTAAGGACTCCACTACTATAGTTCAGTTAATTTCCACACAACAGTTCATAATGCTCTTGCTCTAAAGCTCTCTGCTGCTACCTGAAATTTGTCATTCATAATTCTGCCTCAAACTGACTTTTGGGTCTGCTTTTTCCATAGATTTGTTTAAGAGTAAAACTTATTTTTAAGAGTCCATCCTATTTTATATGCTTGTTCTCAGCAGGAAGTTCTCCAAGGCCTAAGTCTTTGCATTAGCTGAGGTCTCTGTCATTGCAGGACACTTTCATCATCCTGAAAAAAGGAAGAGGAAGCAGAGGGGATACTATTATCAGCCCCACAGAGATGGATGTATTGAAGGATGACAGCAGAGAACCAGGCCCTTAAGCAGCCCATACAAGTGGTACTGGATCTGTAAGCCTGGCAGGAAAATTGTTCTGGCTCTGGATTGTTTATGATTGCTTTTTTAAATTGATTGTTAACTATAGTGATCTTTAATAAATTGTATCATCTGGACTTGGATGAAATCTGCCTATTCTGTGCTTTGGGTTTTGGAACAGTCTTTAGATACCTTGTAGGAACTTGAACAGCAGTTACACTCCCAGTGCCCAGAGTGGTAAGAGCAACACAGCAAGAGAAAGCAGTTAAGATACCTTATCCTCGCGACTGGCAACCGCCATTTCCTTTTCAACAGGGCTAGCACTGAGACAGACTTCAGATGATTCCTCATCTCCTTTCATTTCTGCATCTAACAAATAAAAACCCAATGGAATGCATGAGAAAGGTATCAAAACATATTCTGACTACAGAAACAAATGGCACATTTTATTACAGCTACTCACAGGATCCTGAAATTAGAGAGTTACATAATTCGGAGCGAGCTAATAGATTCTAGGGATGAGAAATACCCATCTGGAAGAAAGGATGGCACAGGCAGGACAATCTAGTTTTCCTACCTTAAAAATTAGAAGCGTTTCACTTACAAAAGTTAGGATATAAATACAGCCATATCACTGAAAATGCTCTTCAGCAATGTTTTTTACAGGACTTTATTTGCATTTCAGTGCAAGATTAGAAATCCATATTATACCTTTTATATCCGAAACGATTGGAATGTCAGTCCTGCTAACCAATTGATTTTCCAGCTTCTGATTAAACTGGCTGACTCTGGAAACAGCCTACACTGCAGTATAGATTTGCTATGGAACTGAGCAAAAACAACTAGAAAGTATCCAGGTAATATGTAAGGAGACATGCAAATCTGGCTCAATAATGCTGACTGCAGACATGTGCTACAGAAAAGCTGTAGTGGATGCAAATATCTATTTATTTCAATGAAGCCATATGACAATTTACATTATTTTAACATTTGCCCAAAGACAACTTTTATTACATTGTTTTCTATTGATTCCGCCATAGTGTGAAAAAGCCTTCCAAAAAGAATTCTTGTATCAGTTAGTTTGACAATGTGAATATGTAAAAGTATTAAGTTTTACTCACCATCACAAAAAGTTTCCAAGATTTCATTTGCACTAAGTCTGTGTTTCAAGCTTAATTCTTCAGTACTTCCCTCTGATGATCTTTCTGTTTCACTCACTTGTGATGATGATATTACAGCAACTTGGAGACTTTCAACTAGAGAGGAAGACATAAAGAATTAGAGTTGTTTTAAGTAGGTGCTTTATGCATTGATCAGTGACATAGAATAATAGAATAACTGATGTTGGAAGAGACTTTTGCAGGTCATTGAGTCCAAACCCCTCCTGCTCAAAGCTTGTCCAACAAGATCGGGTCATTCAGGGTTTTGTCCAGATAAGTTTTTAGTAACTCCAAGGACAGAGACTTCACAATCCCTCTGGCAACCTGTTCCAGTTTTTGACCACCCTCACAGTAAATAATTTTTCCTTTTATTTAATTGGAATTTCCCATGGTCTAGCTTGTGCCTTTATTCCTACCACCATGCACCTCCATGAAAAGTCTGACTTCATCTTCTCTGCATCCTCCTATTAGGCAGTTAAGGACAGCAAAAAGATCCCACCAAGCGATCTCCTCCCAAGGCTGGACAGACACATGTCTCTCAGCCTCTCCTAATACATCATGTGCTCCAGCACCCTAATCATCTTGACTCACTCCAACTGGAGTTGCCAGACTCACTCCAGTATGTCCATGTCTCTAGCACTGGGGAGCCCAGCACTGGACATAGCACTCCAGATGTGGTCTCACAAGGGCTGACAGAGGGCAAGAATCACCTCCCTTCACCTGCTGGTGACACTTCTCCTAATGCAGCCCACGATGCTGTTTGGCTTTCTTTGCTAGGAGGCTACATTGCTGGTTCATGTTCAGCTCGCTGTCCATCAGGACCCCTACATCCATTTCTGCAAAGCTGTTTTCTATCCAGTCAGCAACCAGCCTGTACCAATATGTGGGGTTCTCCGTTCCAGATGCAGGACTTCATACTTGCCTTTGCAGAACTTCCAGAGGTTTTTCTCAGCCCATTTTTCCAGTCCGTAGAAGTTTCTGTGAATAGCAGCCTACCCTCCAGCATGCTAATCAATTTGAGGTCACCCACAAACTTGCTGACAGTGTATTCCATCCACTGTTCACTTCATTAGGAATGTGTTAAATAGCATTGGTCTCAGTATTGATCCCTGAGAGAGTTCACTTACAACAGGTCATCAGTTGTACTTTGTACTGCTGATCATATCCCTTTGAGTCCAGCAGTTCAGGCAATTTTCCATCCAGTTATGCAGTCCATATCTCATTTGGCTATAAGGATACTATGGCAGACTGTGCTGAAGGCCTTGCTGATGTCAAGGTAAACAACATGCAAACTCTGCTCTCCCCTCACCACAAAGAGTTGTCCAGTTGGTCTGGCACAGTTTGCCACTGATAAATCCACACTGGCTTTTCCCAGTCACCATGTGGTTGGAATTTGCTTCCAGGAGAATCTGCTCAACCACCTTCCCAGGGATTGAGGTGATGCACTGATCTGTAGTTCCCGTTATCTTCCTCCTTGAAGATGGTTGTGATGGTTGCCTTCCAGTAAGCAGGAACCTCCTCTGATCACTATGATCTTTCAATGATAGACAGCAGCCTCACAATGACATTTGCTAGCTCCCTCAGCACCCTTGGATGTATTCCACTGATATGTGTATACCCAACTGGCTTAAACGCTCCCTAACTTTATCCTTAGCTACCATGAAGAAGAATCCCATAGACTCTGCTACTAGCTTAGGAACCTAGTACTTCTGTACTGGAAAATGATATCCATGAATTGCTGTAAATTCACTAGACTGTGCTGAAGAGCCCTGAAATCCAAGACATCATCCACAGCAACATCAGCATGAGAGAAAGTGAAAAGCAGAAGTGGGCAGAATTAGGAGTGTATTCATAGGCTATCATTTTAGGCTGCTAAAATGACATCTACCATAGCCTCACTGGCCTATATTCTCTACCTAGGGAATATTTTCATTAAAAGTGCTCTCTGACTTCATAATGATGATGGAGGTCAACCCTTGCTGCTTTATAGGTTGAAATGTCATTATTTAGCCCATTGCTCTTCTCACTCTCAGTGATGGTTAACTTTTGCACACTCGACTTCTCAAAGAGCTCTGAACTCTACATCTTATAATCACAGGAAGGCTTTCAAAGTACAAGGCCCATGCTGGATATGGCTTAGTTTACTGGGACTCTTTTTAGCCGAGTTTAACAGGAGTTTCGTTAAACTTCTAATAGGATGTGGCAACCACAAATATCATTCTCCTCCTTCTTTCAGAGGACAGTCCTGCAGACAGGACAATACTCTCAGCTTCCTGCTAGAGGATATGCAGAAAAATACAGCTCCTGCAACAAGTATGGCAGGTCTTTCTTGGCAGATCTGCCAAGATCACTTGCAGTTTGATCTGTATGTGACCCTACATGATTCTGATCTGTCACCAACCAAAGTAGGTGGGGTCAGGGACCAGATACAATACTGTATTGCATCCTGTGACGTATTTCACAAGCTGTACTGCAAGGAGGCTAGTTAATGAAACACTCCTGAGATGAAATCTAGCACCACGGCCCTGCTTACACGTGATGTTAGACATCAAACATGTTCCTTATCTTATAACCTGATAGGTCCCATCTCACACATCTGACAAGCATAAACTTAAGAGACTTCTCTTGAATGTCTTGTTGCCATGTTTTGACAGTGCCAAGGTCTTGAGACTTGACAGAATCATAACACAAGGCAACATGGCTGTACTTTGATACCATGAAGTATATACCCGCTCAGAGAGCCACTATTTCAGTTTTCCTATGCAAACTCACCTTCCCTGAGTGCTGCTGCCAGCAGTGAAGCAGCCTGTGGAGTTTCTCCAGAATCAGGTTTGATAAGGAGGTGAGGTTCTACATGAACATCCTCAAACCCACTCATATTTCCCAGTTCTGCATAGATATGCAACTTGTCTTCCAAATAACTGCAGATCTGCTGGTCCTGGTTACTCAATGATTCTGACAACAGAAATGGAACACTCAATTAACATTTCCCATCCTGCAGGCAAAGCACATTCCCCATTCACCCTTCTAATCCTTATGCCACATAGACACTGCTAACTCAACAGAGCAACCGAGTTGCACAATGCCTTTTATAAGTGGCCAGGAACCAAATTCATCCCATAGTCTAAGCTGATGAAACCCGGCAGAGAGCCAGGCCAGTGCCCTACCCTGATGAGGCCGCCTTGGCTGCACTCTGGGGCTCTCAGCCATCTCCTGTTGCACTGACAATGAGCAATGCTAGAAAAGCACCTGGCTCAGGCAGCCGGAAGAAATGCTGATTCAGTGCATCAATGTCAGGGAAGAACATTAACTCTCACTTGAGAATGCCCTTCCTGTGGCTGTCTCAAGGAAGGGCATCACTTGCATTTCTCTCCTCTAGGCAGTAGGAAGATTTGCAGACTGGGTGTAGGGGAGTCAAGGAAGCTATATTTATCCCTATTAGTTACATTTTCAAATTAAAATGAAGTAGCAGAAGATGAAATGCCATAAACTCGCTCTAAGCTGTTCAGTCAGTGAAGATCTGAGGTATTTCTGAAAACAGGAAACTATGCCAACTTAATGTTAATCTGGGAAATTCAGTGTTTATTCTGAAAGTATCCATTTTTCCTTTTCTTTTGCACTCTCTGTTATGTAGCAAAAATATAAAATGCTTGGACAAATGTTCTCTTTCAGGAAATTCATATCATACATCATCTACCCTGTGAATTCTGCCTATCAAGCCATTCTGAACCCATCAGCCAGTATGTGTGGTGTTATTCATTCATTCCGAACTGTCTGGACATGGCAGCTCTCAGAGCAGCAGAAAAGGTACTACACCTTGACACTTCTGAATTCTGGATGCTTTGGCCTCAGCCATACGTCTATCCTCATCAGATTCACTCATTTTTCCTTCTTCTTCTTCCTCTGGACAACTTTAGAGATAAAGGACAAGCAAAGATGGATAAAGTGAAATCTGCACATCATATATTAATTTTAAGTAAAGTACTACATCCATTGTAAACAAAATACAACGTTAACACCAACTTCTGCTACAATCTACAAGCAAGCCCTTTGTCTGCCTCTTTAAAAAACAGTAACTGGATATAAGCCAGACTGAAGGATTCCTTTTAACTACGCCAAGACTGCATTATGCAGTGAATTGGTGACTGGCCCCCAGACAAGTTTATTGTGCTGATCATACCCTGGGCCTCATGAGGAGCAAAGCTCTCCCTGCTATTCCTAAGGAACTGATGCCAAGGTAACAGGCCATTTTCTGAAGTGACAGGGGATTTCCCCAAAAGGGGCATCTGCAGGACTCTGAAAAGCCTCCAGTGCCAAAGCAAAGGTGAAGGAAACTTAAAATGGCTGATAAAGACTTCTAACGAGGAGAGGGAAGGGTCTACTGATTCAGTGGGAAAACACGAACACCACTGGAAATTTGGCAGAACTGATCCTGAGGTTTTGAGGTTTGTGAATCCTGAGCTCAAAGGAAAGGCCAGCCTCACAAAATGGATCCACTGCGCAGAGCACACTGCCAGGAATATCCAAATCCTACCTTGAGACTACCAGACCTTGCATCTGCTTTGGACTAGCAGAATGAAAACCAGAAGCCTTTTGCTCTACCTTTCCGCTGCATCTTGAATATGCCTCATCCAGTTGTTACGTTCCTCTTTGGAGTTGGTATGAACCTCATACATCTCAGGCCCTGCAGATGAAGCGCTAATCAGAAACATCCCTCTTTCTTCGTTGGCTACTTCTCTTACTATGAGTTTCTGAAGGGAGATAACTGAAGGCTTCTGGTCCTAGGGGAAACAGTCACAGCACATACAGAAGATAAATTATAAAAGACCTTCTAAAAATCTCTTATAAAAGACCACAGTCTTAGAAGAGCATGATTTTTCAATTAACTGAACTAATTACAGTCCTGCCACTTATAGCCAGCCTATGTGTGTTCTCACCAAACGTAACGCTGTAAGTTTTGAGTATTCAGACATCTTTTTTAATTATTTTGAGAAATACTCTACAGCATTCATGATGAGTAAAGCATTGGGTGCATGCTAAAAAACAAATTCCAGAGGTTCAATGGCACTGAAGCTCTATATTTATATAACTGGTTTGGGAATTTCTATCCAAGACCTTTCATATATTTTATATAAGTTTACTACTACATTTGCAGTTAAAATAAAACTTCAGTTTTGTTTTACAGAACTAGAAGTTAAAATTTATTTTTAGATAATTGAAAGAACTAGCTCTGCTTCCCATCTGCATAATCAGATAAGACATGAGCCTAAAAATATCCAATCATTCTGCTATTTTCATCCCTCTTCCTAAAAATGTTATTTAATTTTGAAAGTAAACTTTATTTTCCATATACAGGCATATTGCTGTTCTGAGTACATTACTAGGATTAATAAAATAAACATTGTGTGAGAATAACCAGAAAAAACAACGTAACTTTTGAGAAATAGGCAAATAAAAATGTAATGTATATATTTAAAAGCCTGATAATATACTTACAACAGCTGCAAAGACATATTTTTGGTCTTTTTCTTGTAAAAACAGCAGCGCATCAGTCAGAAGCAGAGCTAAGATGTCTTGAAATGAGAAAAAGAAGAGAATGTTTTTTAACAAAAGGTATTACAGTTGTAGTTAACAACTTCTTTAATATTTTTAAAGGGGAGAAACCCTGATCAATAAATATTCCATAGAATTCTACAGTAAACTAAACAGGAAATGTCTGCATTACACTATGGTCTGCCCAAAGCAACTGCAAGCCATCACTTTATATCTCCTGGGAAAGACAACACTTCCTGCTACCCACCCTCCTGCAGCAGCGCTGGAGCTTTCGGTCCACACTGGCCCAGAGAAAGGAGAAACACTCATTCAAATGTCAGCACAACTTCCCCAAGCCACTCACAGGCAACTTGGCAAAAACTACCCCACATAAATTCTGTTTTGCCTATGCTGTAACATATACTCATAGCACAATGCAATACTGATGAAAGCACTTCTGGAATAACAATGAGCAGACAGCTTTATAAAGTTGTACAGTGAATATTAATAAGCTCCAAAAAAACAACCAAACAATAAACTCAACTGCTACATGTGATTATACACTGAAAATCAAATTCTAGGCATGAACATACAAATCAGGCTCCAGTCATATTTGGCTTCAGATTTTCTTTTCCACTGAAGATGTCACAGTACTACTGAAGAATGGCACGTGATTTTTTATATAGTACTTTTAATAAGCAGTACTGCAAACAATATAAACGTACAAGTCAAGAATCTATGTCATGGGATGAAACTGCAAACTCTAGGAACTAAAAGGAAGGAGTGGAGGGGGAAATACAACAGACTGTCGAATGTAAAAAGCTCCTATCTTCCCAGGCTTTATGTGAGAACTTGTCTTACCTAGATTTACAGCACACTAGCCACAAACAATGGCAGTTTCTGGAATTACTGTTCAAGCAATTAGTGGCATATTCTCAATACCATCCTCAATACCTATATAAATTCGTGTTTGTAGCATAGTGTAATAAGGTATTTTCTCTCTTAAACTTACCTCTCAAACTCCTCTCTTAATCTTTACATGCTATTTGCAAATAAAGAATTAAAAGACTTTACTGCTAGGATGGAATACCTTTGAAACGTCCAGTAGCTGTTTTCCAGTACACTAAACCTTCATGAACAAGTATCCTCTCTTTTCTCATCAAGTCCTGCTTCCTGAAAACATGGCCATTTTTCAGCTTTGTATATGTTTTGTTTTCAGTCCTACTAAGAATTTCCAGCAACTTTTGCTTTTTCTCATATTCATTAACTTTCAAATCTACTGCTGCAATCATGTCCTTAATTAGTCGAAGGGCTTTGCATAGGTCTTTATGTTCTTCTGTTCCTTCTGTATGGAAAAAAAAAATCATCATTTCTTAGTTTACGTGAACCAGTCAACACGATGCAAGGCTTAAACCAATACATACATCATTTTAAGTAGAACCTGGCAATCAATATTCTGGAAATACTAAAGACATCTGCCTTTGCCAGAGTTTGCCCTGAGTATTAAAAGATGACATGTATCTTAGATTTATTCAGCAGTCAAAACTACATGTCATATAGTTTCTGACCTATATATGAGCTGTTAGCATTTAAAAAAAATTTACTGGCTATGTAAATCAGATAGTGTATTACTCTTATGACTAAATAAAAATAGCTTGAAACGTGATTTTAAGCATGAAGGCTTTGCTTCTGGGTATGCAACATTCTGCAATACTTGCTTATTGCCCATTTTTTGCAATACACAGTAAGTTATTAACATTTTTTAAATGTTCCAAGAAAACTCAGTGGTCATTCAAAGTTGGTTTGAAAATATGAACACTAATTCAGGAAACGTTTTCCTAACCCTACTTACAAGACATTCCACTAGAATTTATTTAAGAGAATATCCAGTTATGTTCCAAAATTAGTTCACATCTTGTATTCAAGATCTTTTGCTGAAGCAAGTATGCTCTTCTGGACTTCTATGCCTTACCTGGCTCAAACCTTGGAAATTTTCACAATCTAACTTTGACAAAAAATATATACCAGACACACTGTTCAGGTGATATTTGCTTCACAGTAGATAATTATATTGCTCTGATTCTCTACAGACTAGTGGATTTCATCCTTTATTATTCTGTAATAGTGCACATTCTTACCTAAAAATTGCATTTGGATTCCACATATGAGGCACCATTTAAGCTTTTCCTCACCTTTTGAATATTGCAATATCCTCTCAACCAGAACAGGGTATTTGGTGATTCGCTGAGTGACAAGCAGAATGCATTCGGGGATTCCTCGGCGTCGAGCCAACAGATTACTATTCCTCAGCTGCAAAGACAAAGATATATACCTTAGCTACTTAACACACGTTAAAATACACTAATAAGAAATGTGATCTAAATGTGTTAGAAAAAACTAAAACAAAATGCTGGGTTATTTGAACCACCCCCAAGGAATAGTTGCCATCCTGAGCAATGAGGTGCTTTGTAAGAGGAACATGTGTGTAATACACACTGGCAGCCAAAGCTTTTGCAAATTTGAAATAAAAATGTAACTTCACTGATTAAGAAGGAAACACTTGGCTATTTTTATCAGCTATTAAAAGAGAGTTACTGAATGTAATTTTGAACATAAATTTAAATAAAAACTACAGGGTATATATCTATTTTCTGAGCATTTTGTCAATAGTAATCATACTTCCACGAAAACTTACTTTAATAAAATTCTGGAACTTCTTGTTTTGCTGCAACTCTTTGAAGAGATTAACAGCTTCTTTTTGATGGCTGCAAAACTCTCCATATATTTTCTTCATTTTACTTGCATTTTCCTCTGAAAACTGAAGAAATTAATAATAGAATTGTGCTCAACATTGCATGACACAGGAAGGCATATACCTAAGCATTAATATATTTTGTACGTATATGGAACTTGTAACTCTTAAGTTACTTATTTCTCAGGCTTTCCGAATTTCACTAATTGGGTCTGTCAGTACTGAACGAACACAGGCTAGTCATTTTCAAGAGCAAGAACAGGAATGTAAGCTGGACAGAACACAAGCTACTTCCATTACAACCTTGCCAATAATCGTTGGAACAACTGTTACTATAACAGTGTTTCCTCTCCTCCTTACAAACATGATCCCTTTTGAGGCTTATTTGCATCCATCTGACCTCCACCTCACTTCTAGACAGGATAAGAACCATTTGGTTTCTTTAGTTCAGTGAAGTGAAAACAGACTAACTGAAGGTGAAAAACTGCACTCTGCAGGAACTGAGCTGTTGCTAGCAAGCAAACGTAGTTAGCTGTTCTATAGCTAACATAAACTCTGTGAGATCGCCCCTCCTCTACTGAGCAACAGCTTGAGATATACCATACCAGGTTACTACAGGAAATGAATGGGTAGCTTGTTTTCCATGCTCATTCAGTCCTTCACACCTCTGCTTAGATGCTGATGAAGTGTGTCCATTGCTTTCATTTTTTGCAGTCCATTTAATGATGGGAGCAGTTTTCTACTACAAACAGGGTCAAGTTCACCACCCCTCACAGCTATCTGTCAGCAATGATTTTCTCTCATTACTATTTCACTCTATAATAAGCTGGAGGAGCTGATATTTAAATTTTATAAGACAACCTTAGCCCTCTTCCTGCCCACAAAAGTTTTAAACTCAATAAATTGTTTAATCTGAGAACCCTGAATACATAATAATTTAACAGATCTGATGTCTGTACCTGTTGCACAAGGATGTCTCCAATTCTGCTGATTACAAAATTACGTTCACTCCCTTCCTCACATGATTCCTGTCGTCTCTCCTTCATTCTGCAGAAGAATTGCCTGTGAATCTCCAGTAGTTCATCTAAGCAGGGAAATATTTTGTCCACTGTGCTGTGGTCCAGCTGCAGTTCTTCCTTCATCCCTTTCCTGAATATTTCAGACATAATGAACAGGGTATGGATGTGATGCACTTCTGTTTGCATCAGCTCTGCAGTACGAAAGAAGACAGCATAATATGGTAATCACCTGAACATTTTGCACACATTCTATGATAGATTTTAGTAATATTCAAATATATGGTCATTAGTAATATTCAAATATATGGTCATAAATGCTTTTTCTATGCTAGTCTCAAACTTAGCAAATTATGTCAGTAAGAGACATAATTTATCCACCTCTGGCATGGTTATCTCAACTGTACCCCACTGAACAGGGTAGACATGTCTTTGGTAGTCCGAAGTGTCCAACATTACCATGTTTTCTGGAGCTAAGGAAAACTGTGAGAAGTGTTCTTTGAATCTTCTTCTTATGCTTACTGAAGTCTATCCATCCATTCTCCCCGTCATAAAATATGTAGGTTCTTTTTCTACTTTATATGCCAAATTGTTTTCAAACTTACACGAAACTTTGAAATACTGACCAAAAATCACATCCTGCCTTTTGATAACATCCTTTTCTTGCTTGCTGCAGAATGCTGGATCCACAACAAGACTCCAGGACTCTGCCTCAAACTCTTGTGCATCTGTGCTGAGGTCGGTCCACTGAGAGGAATCCACATCATCTAAAATAAAGCACAAACCTTGAAAGCACCAGCCATATGAACAGTAAGGGAAGTTCCTTTGTACGTGCACACCTCTTCAATAAAGTAAGGGGAACACATCACAGGGATGAACTTCAAACAGGATTTCTGCCAATGTCAACAATGATTTTACAACAGAAAAGTGCCAAATGTCAGTATCAGTACCGAAAGCTTGAAATGCACATGTAACAGCGGGGAGGAGAACAAAAACAACCCATTCTTGTCTCAGATTAAATCCTTCTTATCTTTCCTTGCTTGAAGAAATTTTTTGCAGTTGGAAAATAAAACGCAACATTTTCGGAAGTACCTTTTGGCACTGGAAGGGCATTTGCCATTTTGCAGATGTCCAATGAGGGATATCTGCATGATCTTTTGAGAATGAATGCCCTTCAGCTTTGAAATTCAGTCTCATACCTAACTACAGAAAATGCCTATTTCTATTCACCTCACAATCATAGATGGCTGCTTCGCCAGTCAGAGGTAAGGTTTTTGGGCCACTGAGGAAATACAAGTGACATAGGTTTATCTGCTGCAATGTATGCTGTCAATGGAGGTGATTAGAAGAGTGCTGGAATAAAATCTGCTGCTGTTATGGTTTTGCAAATATGCCAATATGTTTTACCCACTATTTTCCAAAGGTAACACCAAACAAAAGAAAGTTCTGAAAGTTATCAAAGAGTTCATTATGAGGAAGAAAGAAATGGTTGTATTTTAAGGCTGACATGTCTGATTGTGTCATTTCAATGAAGGATACCCTTGTAATGAACAAAAGACAGGTGCTGCTTTTTTAGTAGATGAAGCATCTTCCTTATTACAAACAGGTTTTTTATTTTCTATTTACAATACAGTCTATAAAATGCAAAATCTGTGCAATATTTCTCACCTTCCATCATAAAAGAATCCATTGATGAAAAGGTCCCTAACGCCTGTAACATCTCTTCAGACCGTGACTTGGACCTCCAGGTGCTGGTCTCAGAGTCTTGTTCAGGAAATGGCATAGATCTTCTACAGTGGAAGAAAAGCATGGATTTAATGGTTGCAATTTTTCTAGAAATGCTGAATGATGTATTTAGGATACTGTTCTGGCAGCTGCACTCTACCTTTCAAAACTGGCACTGGGGACGCTTTTGGACAAAGAGTGGGACTGTTGTGAGGCTTCCCTCCTTCCAGCAGACAGTCCGATAGGCAGAGAGGAAGAAGGATGCACTGAGGAGAACACAGGTTGGGAAATGTCTCCAAGTGAGGAATCTGTGAGGCAGAACAGTTGACAAACAATATATGGTACAACATAAACAGCATAGTCATACTGTGAAATGCAATCTAGTGTTCATATAGACCCATACAAGGTTACCAGGAATGTCCCTACATGGTACAAGACCATGATGCTCTCCCACAGAATAGAAAGATAAGCTTGTGGGCAAAGCTGAGAAGCTCTGGCACGGATATCATACATAAGAAAACAATCTCAAACCACTCGTGCTTTTACACTGCAACTTAAATATAGGTGACCCAAATATTCATGCACATGATGAATAATGACATACTCGAAAGCACAATACAGAACTTGCTACCTTTTATTTCCATTCTCACTGAAAACAAACCACTGTAAAACTCCCACTCATTTTAGCAGAAGTTAGTTAAATGGTAATTTCCTCAGAAAATCCTACTTATCTGTATCAGGTATTAGAGATACACCTATTTTCCTACATTTGTTGAAATCATAAAGAGAAACATAAATGATGAAGGAAACGTTTGTTTTGCCATTTCTGTTACTTTTTAAGATAGGCTCAACTTTGAAGTCCTAGGTTTTACACCTTCTAGCCCACTTACTAAAGTACTCACTTGTTAAACCAGCTTGTGGTTTGTTTTTATTATGGTACCTCTCCTGTGATTTCTGAAAGAGAATAATTTTATGAAATTACAATGAAATAATAGTTGACAATATACTGAACAGTCCAGTAATTCGCTTTCATATGTCATCACATAAAGGGGCTTCAAGAAAACTGTGCTAAATCATGGTTCTAATTTCTGCTAATAACTAATAAACCAAAGTCAAAGTAGAATAATAATATTTGTACTACAATACAAAACTAAATCTATTTATTTTAGTCTGAGTCACTATACAGGTATAACATCATACTTTTTCTATATGAATACTGCTTGTGGGGGCTGCAAGAAAAGTTGTTCATATTCAGGGCTTCATTTTCAAATAACTTTGAGGGATCTGTGGCAAAGTGGACTTTGCAAAACTTGTAACAGAAGCCTGCTGTGCTTAGACATGTATTTCACTTGATGCAAGTCTGAACATTTTGGGTACTCCATTCTTATAGAAATGAGTCAGTCCTATCTCCTCTTAACAAATACCCACCAGTCGCAGTAATTGAAACTGCCAGTTCAGCTGTCCTAATGTCCTAAAATTGCTCAGAAATTTGTGCAAGATTATCACACAACAGCTACAGGCAAAATAAATAATGCCTGTTTTATGGGCAATTAAAGCCTTCTTTACCCTGAAGATTCTGTAGGAAAACATGTTCTCCCTGCTAAACACCATGATGCAAAACCCAAATACACCAAAAAGGCACACACTACTCATCCGAAAAATGACTTGTATGGCTGTGGTGTACTCCTCTCCAAGTCCCCTTTTATCCCACGAAGGCAAAAGCCTTACATATCATTTTTGAAAGCCGCATCCTTTGTCATGATAACTACACCATGTCTGCATTCCTACTTAAAGGAACACGTTTTCCATCAGCTCTAGCGCTGATTTTGCCCTGTCTGCAGTGGCAGCTCAATACTGGGAAAGACTGCCTAGGGAGGGTGGGGAGGCTCTTTCTCCAGAGATTTTTCGGAGCAGGTTAGACAAACATCTGCAAAAAACGTTAGAGGAGTGAGCCTGCCTCAGGGTGAGGAGCTGGACTAGGTAACCTCCCAAAGCCCCTTCCACCACTGTTTCCAATTTTTCTAATACAGAGGATCTCCCTTTCTACAGGGAGTGATTTTGAGGAGCCTTTTTTTAAATCCCTTCTTGTAACCCCAATCACATTATTTCATAATGAGACCTTGCAACTGTTCAAGAATATATCCCTTTTCTAAAAACACTTGTGCAAGTACACTGCTATGTCCGTTGCTCACATTAAATGCTTGACATTCCTGTAGCCCTCTGTGCATAGACACTAGGTCTGGATGGTCTGTGTGTACTTTCTTATTTTCTTCATCCCATTTCTAGGCCTCTTGGAAAACAAATATGCTCTAGTAAGAACAGCGAGGTATCGGAAGTTACCTTGGTGCACACTGGAGCACACTCCTTACAGCTCTTATGCACAGTCATGTTGCAATCTGAAAGAGAAGGCATGTTTCAAAGCCTGAAGCTGAACACGGTCCTCAACCTGCAGAAAATTTTACTCTGTGGCTTCACCATTATTCCTCCTTCGGGTCTTGCTTGCTTGCTTACTTACTAAGGAACCTCGAGGCTGCGTTGATGCTACACCCCCTGGCTAGGAAGGAGCTTTTGTCTAACGTGTTTGGGTGAGGAGATGGCCCTGGTCCCTTCTGAAGCTGGTAGCTGCTGTCTTTTTTCCCTCCCCCTTGCTGACCTCAGCTCTTTACACAAAATATGTATTTCCAAACCTAGGCAAGGTTCCTTTTTGAAACAAATCACTAAATAATGATCTTATGGCAAGTTTCAGAGCACTATAAATTCACACATAAAAGTCAGTAGCTACTTACAAGAGCACTGCAGTGACTCCTTTCCTAGGAGGGCCTTTTCACAGGCTGTACACGGGATAACTCCTGAGAAGGTCCCATTTACAAAATTATGTCTGTTCAGTTTCTCTTTATCTTTGGCATCTTTATTTTTCGTCTTTATCCCCAACAGCAGTGGCAGGGGAAAAAAAAGGGACATTAGAAAAGACAATAAATTGATTCAATCCTAAAAACACTAAAGCATCTTCTTTTAAGAGTAAATGATTCAAAAATATTTAATTCTCTGTCCTGGAAGACTTGGAACAGAATACTGTATTATTAAATTCAATGTTGTTTAACTTTTAAAATGATGAAGGCTTTGCTTTTACTGGCAGCTAAGCCAGCAATCTTATTCAAGGAAGACTGGCAGAAATAACTTTACAAACCTGCAAAAAAGGAAGGAGCAGAAAAAAAATTAAAAAGAGATAGTGACTAGCTGCACACATGAGTATCAATGCCTACTTCTCCCTGAGGCATACATGCAAACTCATGCCTATGCAACTAAAGGTACACTTACATACATTTATACAACTTGCCTTTAGATCTTAAAAGACACCAGAAAAAAAGCTAGTTTTAATGAGTATTAATGAATTTAATAAATTTTGCAATACTTCTTTTGGAGTAAGTACACATTCCTCCAAGCAGTCCAAGCAGATATTCTTTAGGAGACCACACAGATACTCACTTACGTATGGCTGCATGATTAGATATACGTGTTCACAGCCAGTTCTACCACTATGAGTAGAGCGCCTCAGCAGCACTTTGCTAATCATCTTGACTTACACATATTTTAGAATATCCTGCGGTATAGAAGGGTGTATTAGAGAGTCTACAAACCTGCTGAAAGGCCAGACAGAAACAAACATCCTGCAGGCCAAATCCATCCCTCAAGCTGCTAATTGATGGCCTTACTCTAAACTTCAGATGGCTCAAAATTAAACCATAAATGTTCTAAATCTACCTTTCATACTATGCTTGACTATGTAGGCCTTGAATCTGCAACTCTTTTACAATAAGCAGTACTTTTTCATGCACGAAGTTCCACCAGCTTCAAATAAGGCAAATTCAGCGGATTATGCGCAAATGTAAAAGGTACAGACTCAAGTACTTACTGAGAGTAACTGCAAGAACAGACATACACATTTTAATTTTGTTTAACAAAGAAAATTATTTCTTAAAGGTAATTCAGAAATTTAAACTTTGGCTAAATAGTCAAATAAGATTATTGATAACATTAAAAATGTCCAGGAAAATATGTGACTTGTTAAGCTAAAGCTACTCTTCAAAAGGATTTTTTTTTGTTGTTTTTTTAATATGAAAGCCCTGTCAGGGCATATGTTTTAAAATTAAAAAATAAAGATAAAAGCTTCTTCCTAGTACTTACGTGTATTTGCAATAAACAAGTTTATCTTTACATAAACATTTATTATCTATAATTCATTTAATTACAGTGATGTAACTATAAATAATAATATAGACATAAATCTCAAATTACCTTGCACTTATTCCGTGTACTAGTCATCCTGTTCATCAGGAAGCTGAAAGTTCGACTCACTTTGCATTTTTCAGACTCAGTTTTTGAGGTTACAATATATTTATCCCATTCCTCCTCCTGAATCCTAAAACAGATCCGTGAAAACAACTCATTCCAGTGGGAACAGTCTCTTAAAACAGAGCAGAATGTGGATGACACTTGCTTCATCTAACATTTACAATTACCTGTTTTATTCTGGTTTTAACTGTAGTTATTAAAATGTTTATAATCCCTCTTTCTAAAAAGGAGTATTACCAGCCTGGGTAGCGCACAGAACGTGCAATGTGACTATGATCATTCTCGGATGCCTCCCTGTGTTCATGCTGGTGTTTTGGATGCCCCTTCAGACGGCCCCTGTGCGCAGCAGGCCCCCGCTGCGGGATGCACAGCGGTGCGAGCAGCAGCGAGCTGATGGCGGGAACGCGGCAGGCGCCCAGAGCTCCCCCGGCCAGGGAGCACCCCCTGCATCACCTCTCCAAACCGGGCTGCCCGGGGGCCGAGCGGAGCGCCTCTTCCCCGCTGCGCTCCCTAGATGGCATTCTCGCACAGACCTGCTCCCAAGCCCACGGAGGAAGGCAGAGGATGTCCTCCGCGAAAATTCACGTGTGACAAGTACTGATACCTTTTCTCTCGTGACTGCTCGGGCAAACTGTACGCTCGCTCTACAAGACATAAACAGTTAACGGACACTCAGATCGTTACGTCAGCACATGCGTTGGAAACACACGACCTCCACCAGACCGTAAGCTCGTCATTAAGCGCTTGCAACGTCATTTCAAAATTAGGAAAGCAAAAAATATCTATATTAGAAGCAGCTTCTCCCAGGATAGTACCATTGCCTACTAAACTTCGTGAAGTTGACAGAATCTGCCAGAACCAAGACTGATCTCAGAGAGTGCCAGTCTCTGCAAACAGAGAGTCGGTGCTTAAGAGTAGGAAAAAATAGTTATTTTTTGTTTCTCTAAATAACAAGGACCTAAATGATCCATCCTTCCTTTTGCTTTTTATATAACTTATTGCAAAATATCTTAACAATATTCATCTAATATTTGCAATTATCTGTTTTATTTGTCTTTAGCTACAGTATTAAAATTTTTTAAATCCCTCTTCATAAAGAGGGATATTACTAGTCTGTGCACTGCACAGAACACGTAATATCCATTTATGTCCTGGAAACAGCAGAGAGGATTCAAGGAGATACTTTTCAACAAACTGTATAAAAAGCAGATTAAAAGACGAATCTGAGTTGTTTAGAAAAACAAAAGATAGGGTCCCAACTACTATTTCCGAATTAGAAGTCATTTAGTTTTGTAGAGATTATTTGCAAAGCTACCACGAGTATGGTTCAGAAAGGTATTTAAACACCTGCCTAACTTGTAAGCATCAGATTATGCCATACTTAAAGTTAGATACAAACTCGAGCACACTTTACTGAATAAGCGTGCCTTCAGACAAATATATACTCGGGGTTAGCAAGAGCTAGTATATTTATCACAGAAGTAGCGAGACTAGAATGGCATTTCAGTTAGTTGCCAGACAAGAACTGTGCAACAGGATGCTTTCTGAAGAAACAAAGACCATGTACCCGTGGAAGATGGAGACAGCCTCATGCAAAACAGCGCTGTTGGGTTGTCACTGTGGTACTTACTACAGGGGTGGAGCAGAGACACTGACTTAGAGAGTGAAAGAGCCTGAAGGAGGGATCGACCACTGTTCATGAACACACCATCTACAGAGCAGGGACAAATCCTTTACTGTTACAGACTGGTAATGCCTTCTTGAATAAAAACAGGTAGTTGTTTTAGTCCTGAGCATACTGAAAAGCTTTCATCAGAAACAGATGGTGATTTCTCACTTTCTTCTTGCACTTCATGTTAGAAAGATCAGTCTCTTGCTACCATATTTGGCTAATATCAGCAAGCATACATCTCATTGCAACCTACTAGTTCGAGCGTTCCTCTCTCCTACATAGCTAAGTTTAAGTGAGATGTCAGAAGTGGTGGAGCTGGCTTACCAGCTGGGCAGAGGGAAAATGGCAGGTTTTTCAGTGCACAGACATCTGAACAGACCCAGACACAGTGCAGCTGTGGCCCATAGGGATCAGGATGAATTATCTGACCTTGCTTCTTGGACCAAGCCCTGGGGCTAGTCTGCTTCCAGTAAACAGACGAGACTGCTGAAATCTAGCGCAGGTGCCTGTGTTTTATAGTAATTACCACTGCCAGCAGCCAAATGCTGTGTTTAACAGTTCTGTCCATGCAAAACACTGCCAAGGAAGGGATGGGGCAGAAGCTGCTGGTGGCAGGGGGTAAGGAAGCGCCAGCAGAACTTGAGCAGACACTGGCCCAATTCCCAGCAGTGGGAGGATGCAGCGCACACCGGATTTGTACTGTGGCCAGCAGAATGGCCCACTTCCAGAGCTTGGGGAGGACAAGGATTCCACTTTCTCTGCAACACAGGTAAATGCCTACTATTGACTGTATTTGGAGGAAGGGAAGAGAGAATGGACAGGACATGGGTCTGAGCCTGGATCAGGTCAAAGTAAGTAATGGTATTTGGATGAAACTTAATGATCTATGATACCAACGGTCCCTTTAGCTATGAGTTCAAAGGAATTCTTTTTTTTTTTTTTTTTTTTTTTTTTTTTTTTAAACTTTAAGCACATAATAAAGAGTTTGCTTATCTGCCATCCCTACTTCTGTGACCTATTTTCCTTATTTTCTTCTGCCTTGTTATTTTTAAAGACTTCTCACCAAATCTGTAGGATACAAATGGTTACAAACAAATTAAGTGACATGGAAAAATATAACACAAAAATGTGCTGCATGCTAAAATCTTACAGTGAATTTCAGGAACCACCACCAAGGCGCTAGTTGCACTATTTAATACAGTATCCTAAGGAAAAAAGATTTCTGCTGTCACTGTATCTGCCTGTCCATTAACTTTCACCATCTTACCTTCCCAATAAATTTTGCATGTTATCCACTTTCAAAGTTAATTATCACATTTCTGCAATTTTTGTGACAGCAGGCTGCTGAGTAGATGAGAAAGACCCTAACTAATGCTTCAACTAAGAGTAAAGCTGCAGTGCCCATTCAGCAGTTCTCCCTTCCGCCTGGTTTGCTGTAACTCACAACTATTCATCATGCGGCCTGTCTTGCGCAGGACAAAGGAGGAAGCTGAAGGTACACTGCAGGGAGAGACAGGCTGGAATTACAACAACAGACAGGGTTATCGGGACAGAGGACACCAACTCACGGAAAACGAGGCTTCATTAATTGCACTGCTCTGCAATTGAGCATTACATGACCATTCCACAACCCTGTAAAGATTTCACATGTATTAATTTGGACTCAGTAATAACATTCACATACTTAAAGTGAAGCATCTATGTTAGTCTTCTGGGACTAAGTCAAAAAATAAAGCCACTACAAACATTAAAGATATATGGACATCAAGAGAGTATCAAGGTTACTGGAAAAGTTTTATCCAAACACTTTGATGAATAAAGAAAAGTTAAAGGATGTCACTCATTTTAGGAAAAATACATTTTCAAAGACTTCTGCTAAAGAATCTGTGTGTTGGGAGGTTTATATTTGAGGATTGTATCGGCTTGCTGCAGCTTGTTCAGCTTTAATTTATCCCATTCATGCTTATAACTAGTTAGCTTCCTGGATTTTAACTGCACATTGCATCAGGGCAGCAGGAGCAAGCCAAGAGCCAACTACAGGAACTTAAGCCATTTATCTAGCTCTCAAACCCACATTTTTTGTTACTTAGAATTCAAAAATATTTTTCTACTGAAATTAAGCCAGGTGCTTTCTCAACACACAGCAATCTTTTTGAGAGCACAGTGAATCACTTCATTTCTTGAAAAGCCAGTGTTTTTAAGTGATGTGATCCTTATGAAAGAGCGTATGCACATTTCACACTTAGCATGGTTTTCAAATATAACCCATACCTTCACTGAAAAAGTTTGGATTGTCTGCTAAATATGAAGCCACGTGTTTACAAATAAAGGATGTTAGAAGCAATTTGTAGAAAATCACAGGCTTCCTGTTAAGCAGGACAGTCATTTTCTACAACACAGTAATAAAATGTGAGGTTCCTACAGAATTTTCTTTGGGCAAACACCTGTTCACTTGTTATAAATCTGACATCCTGGAGTGATCAAGAATGGACTTAGCTCAACCCTACCAGAGAACAGCACGTGGACACCTTGTGCCAGAATCCTTGCAGAGAAACCTGTGACTCAGTGCTGAGGGTGGATTCTGCTCCCCAGCCTGGAGAGATGACCACAACCCCACCACCACCACCAATTTCTCATATTCCCCTGGATCTATGGGAAGCTGGGGCCATCCACCCATTAAGACTTTGCTTCTGTGTCATCTTTAGCCTCCTCCAGCTGCTATAGGGCTTCCAGCTAGAGGTTAAGGTAAGGCTCTTTGGAAAGAAGATTAGTGTCCTGGGCCACATTACTTTTTCCGACTAAAGCTCTGCCTGTCACAGTCCCCACACCCTCCCAGGGATCAGATGTTGCTCAGTGGAGGCCATGACAGAGGCAGTACACAGGAGAAAAGCGAGGGAAAATGGCAGGGGTAACTGAAGGTAACCAAATGCTTCTTTCACATGGCTTGGCAAGGTCTATGCATACGGGGACCTTGTGCGCACAAGTATCGGTGAACAGAACAGGCCTGAGTAAAGACGTTGACATTATGTTTGAAGCAAGCAAACATGGGATGAAGCAATGCAGATGCAAACCCAGAGCACAGGTGACACTGACCTTCATTTGAATCGCTAACAGCAAAGTCTCGGGGAATGCAAGGTCTTCCTAACAAGCCTTTGGGTGAGGAACAGGAATAGGAGCGTGACCGAATTCCAGACAGTATGCATTCCTAGAAGAAATTGTGGCAAATGAAAGCTTGTACCATTTTGAAATTCATCAGCAACAGAAAGAAAACTAATCAGTGACAGAATTTTTAAACAGTGCACTGAACACACGTTTTTCTTGGCTTAAAGTTTTAAACATAATTAAGATATCTGACTACTTCGTTTCACTTTGAATTCTTACAAAACCTGTCATATTTCCACCATGAGAAATTTTTGTATGTTACAGGAAAGAACTGGGGGGTATAAGTTAGACTAAGAGAAAGCTTATATTTTTCTCCAGTTTGGTGGCAGGCACCATCCAAACAGTGTTGTTTGCCATTTTATCCAATGGCCAGGCTATCTGTCCTGCTTTTACTATGGAAGCCATTAATCTTAGTGCTTTAGTACCAGAAGAACATTTTGTGTAGACTAACACTCTATCTCAGTAATTACTGATATAAGATTTCGCAAATTAAGCTTTGTAAATGCTTTGTAAACGCTTTGTAAACTCTTTTACTTTGCAAACTTATTTTAGTTTTACAAACTTTTACTTTGTATAAGTAACTTCTACATTACAGTAATACTTATTATACAAAGTAAGAATTTCTCTTTCAAGTATAATCAGAAAAATGCAGAAGGAAAAGACTCTCAGCTTCCCAAATATGTTAATGGCTGGAAAAGAACCCCCCTGATTTTTCATAGATCCTTTACATTTGCACAGAGTGAAATGTAAACTTCTAAACTGCTTGCAATATTATTTGTAAAAGTAGCCCTAACAGAATTTGGTGTTTGTGCTGGACTCTTTTTCTCCCTCCATGTAATCATTTACTGAAAGTCAGATGAAGCTCTACAGAGGCAAGGAGTCTCCTTAATAAAATATAAACAATCCCTATTAATAAAAAAATAGCTCTGTGCATGTGTTTAAATTTCCCAGAAATAGCACCACGGTTCAATAAAAATGAATATAACCAGGACACTTTAGGAAACTATCAATAGGAGCAGAGATATGCACTGGTCATTGTTCAAAATCCAATTAACCCTTCCTGCATCTGGCAATTATTTTTTAAAAAAGACAACAGACCGGTTTCATTCTTTACAAAGCTGTTACCCTTTCACACAACTACAGCTGGTTAAACATTTCCTAACTAAATATATTTTGGTTGGAAAATGCTGATTCATAGAACCTGGTTTATATGCTTTGAAATACTTCTGATCAAGGATGTTTTTTTCAAAGCTGAAGTGAAATTCTGAAGGACCTCTCCCTGCATTGATGTCAAGCAGCTACACCCAGGGAGCTCCTGTACATCCTGCTCTCACAACTGACTAACACCTATGACTTCCAGCTGGGAACTGATTTTTCCCCTTCACATTCAAATGCAATGTCTCATATGTTTCCAGTGATTTACTTAAAAGGAAAACAAGTCAAACCAAAATAATATTAAATACCTTGGGCTGCAGACTGGTAGATAAGGAAAGCGATTCTGCCCGGCTGATGTTAAAATCAGTGCTCGTCTCAGAAGACTCTATTCCATCTCTGCTAGAAGCCGTCAACTCTGAAGAGCTGAGGGGAGGGTAGTGAACGTGGGATCTGTCTGAAACACTTTCACTTCCGCTGTCTACTTCAAGGTCATCAAGACTTGAACTGAAGCAGACAACAAATTCTTTATTTCCCATGTAATCAGTATCAATATTAATGCAACAAACAAAGATAATTCTATACGCTTTGATAAATGACAACCAAAACCACCCCAATTATGTCTGGTAAGTCATGTTCTGAGTTCCCTCTCATATTTCCTGATAATTGTACTCGGTCACTTGTACAGGACTTATCGAACCCAACCCCATGAATATACTGTGCAGATGTTTGCACCTTCCACAACCATGCAGATTCCCACCACAGTCAGTAGACAGCCACCTCTGCAGAATAAGACTGATGTTAGATATCTACCTTAAAATGAGATGTTTTGTTTCACACAAGTACCTGCATAGGTACTCTCTACATGGTCTATAAGGAGAACTGAGATAACTAGCTCAGATTTTGATAAGAAGATACGTAGATATACGTGGAGATGCGTGCGTGTGTGTGTGTGTGTGTGTGTGTGTGTGTGTGTGTGTGTGTGGAATGGAAGAAAAAAAAGTAACAGAGAGATGGGGGATGATGTGAGCAAGTTTATGACACTAATTTCAAAACACATAAATATAAAAAAATGTAGGAATATAAAGAGATGGAAAAATCTCCATCTAAGTCAGTAGTTCAAACATTTAGAGACTATTGACATGCCGATGTTCTTGAGCAGAAGAGTGCAATAAGATTTCCCCGCATTATCATGCTATAAGGCGTTTTCCACGACGCATCCTGTTAGCTGTATGTGCAAGTTCATGGTCTCTTTATTAGTGTGACTGGAATGAACGGTTGATCGCTTGCAATAGCATTCCAGCCTTAAAGCATAAAACTTTGAATTATGTGTGGTATTTCTAAATAGCCAAAGAGTCCACCAGGAATATTAGCATAAAAACTCCTTTACACAGCACAACAATTCACTTTGTTAAAGAATAAATTTATCAGTACTGTCCAAAACTACTTCCTTATTACACTTCTGGAGATCATCTTTCGCAATGTTTTCTACTAATATCCCATGTGACTTCTCAGAAATAACTTATTTAACCTCAGGATCAGTTAATGTCACATTTTAAAACTGGAAAAACAATACATGTCTTTGTCCTTTAGTACTTAAGAAAAATAAGCATAAATAATATCATTTGCATTGAAATTCTCCATCATTGCTTACTGTGGGTACCTTATCATGGAAATTTCCTTGATATATAAAAATGGTATAAAGATCTGCTAATTAACTTGCTACATACCCTCAGCTCCTTGAAGGAAAGTGCCACCAGAATTATGTAGTAAGTTTTATTTTATGTGTAATATTTGGATCACTTACAGCTGACATATTAAAGTCAATCACTTACCTCTGAAAACTCATGTAAGCTCCAAAAGCTCATATATAGGTACCTAACCTAGGCCTTAAAAAGCGTGGGAATATCCAAATAGGTATAGGAGAAAAAATGTTTATAACAGAGAAGCAGAGGATTATTTATGATAGCCCACACACGATATCCCCCTAACTAACAAAAAAGAAAAGGTTTAGAAAAGAATAACTCACAGAATGACAGTATCACAGAATGGTTGAGGTTGGCAGGGACGTCTGGAGATCAACTAGTCCAACCCCCCTGCTCAAGCAGGGTCACCTAGAGCACATTGCACAGGATTGCGTCCAAGTGGGTTTTGAGTATGTCCAAGGAAGGAGACTCCACAACTGCTTTGCACAACCTGCTCCACTGCTCTGTCACCCTCACAGTAAAGAAGTTTTTCCTCATATTCAGATGGAACTGCCTGCGTTTCAGTTTGTGCCCGTTGCCTCTTGTCCTGTCACTGGGCACCACTGAAAATAGTCTGGCCCCAACCTCTTGACACCCTCCCTTTAGATATTTGTATACACTGATCAGATCCCCTCTCAGTCTTCTCTTCTGCAGCCTAAACAGGCCCAGCCCTCTCAGCCTTTCCTCGTGAGAGAGATGCTCCAGTCCCCTAATCGTCTTCACAGCCCTCCGCTGGACACTCTCCAGTAGTGTCATGACATATCTGACAGTTGCTGTCCTATCTGTGCTAAGACATTCCTTCTATGGGGATTCTATAGTTGTCTAGGAAATTCAGAGAAAATGTTATTGACCACTGTAATTGACAAAGATAGACAGCCACTAATGCTACCTTACTGTGTGTTTTTACACACAGCGCCCTAGCTCCCATTAGTCCAGGCGCTCTTCAGAAGTGCAAGACTCAATTTCTACAGATTGAAATTTTCTTGTTTAGAAGAGGGAACTGATTTCAGGTCTCTCTTATCCAGAGAAGCAATAAAACTGTAACACCATTTTTTCGGGTATTTGTTAAAAATAAAAATTGAAAGTTTCTAATTCAAGTCCTATCTACATTCCTGAAACCAACTAGTTCCTAGCATAACCTAAAGCCATCTGAAAGAGGATCCTCAGACAACTGGCTCTGCTGGCAAGAGACCTTCTGTATGGGCAGAACAGCAGAAAACTGCCTGAACCTATCAGAAATGTGAGCTGTACTGTATACTGCTGTCTTTTGAAGTAAAAAAAAAAAAAAAAAAAAAAAAAAAAAAAAAAAAAACGCAATCAGAAATAGGGTGCTCCTTCCACAGCCCACTGCCAAGGATGGAAAGATTCCCATTGACTTCAACAAATTTTGGGCCATTCCTTTAATGGGAAATACAACTGAGAAACCAGCTAGGGGAAAAATTGTGGTTTCTGACAAAAATGCCACAATGAAGAACATAGTGAACAGCTGTCTGAGTCTTCTTTTCCAAAAATACATACAAAAAAAGAGGTATAAAAGTATAAATCTGGGTTAAAAATAATCAGTTTACTTTAAAGACACTCTTATTTGAAGGATGTATGTGAAGAAAGGTCTTTATAAACACTTTATAAAAACAAATCATTAGGTTGACACAATCTAAATGTCAGCAACTGAAACCAGTGATTTTACCGTGGTAAAAATCTTTATTATTCCAGGTTCTGCCTTATTTTTTGAAATAAAAGATCATCATAAATAACCCTAATCCTGGTCACATCATCAAATTAATTACATACCTTCTTTTCTTCACATCAGCATGAAGTTGGCCCCGTTCCTTAAGATATCCATGAGTCTTGACTGGCAGGTATGAATCTGCTCTGTGTCTCAGCCCTACATTTTCTCCATTTTTCACTGACATTTTACTTCCTTCATTTGGATCATATATATATTGGTCATTTTCCTCAAGGGAGGGAGATGAAGAGCTCTTAGCCATTAGGGTTGAGTTGGTGGGATTCAGACACGTTTCACTGCTGACACCATCTCCATGAATGTAGTTAGCCTCTATATCTCCAACCTGCAGGGAAAAAGTGAATGTTGGTAAAAAGTAGTAAAAAGATGTATTGTCAGAGAATAAGGACCCTTCCCCAGATTATAGTTTGCCTTTTTTATGGTTATAAGGTTCACACACACACACACACACACACACACACACACACACACACACACACTTTTTGGAGCACATAAATTGGAGACAAGTTATATGGCTAAGACGCTCTAGACCTTGCATTAGTTTTTCCAGAATTACAGTAGTGATGGGTTGGTATACAAGCCTAATGGATTTCTCATTCATATTTCTGCCTTTTTATTAAATGCATCAATTCATATATTTATAGCTCATATTAAAAAAAATCCTCCTTTTGAGTAAAGCAAACAATATGCATAATACATTAGTGTGGGCATAAATGAGGGGAAATTAAAATGTTGCATAATTTAATTTGGAAAAAGCAGTCTACACATCATGCACATTTTTATTTTTCCAGTACCAATTTCATAAACTTTGGGCCAAATGTACATAACCTGGAAGAGAGGGTGTCTAGAGGAAGAAGGGAAAGGAACTTTTCTTTTTTGCCTTTAAGCAATTGTGGGTACAAAGCATCCTTCCTTTTACACAAAGAAGGGAATGGCATTAGCAATTATCTTTACTCAGCTTTGGTACAGGGATCCTGGTTGGTAATGGTTAATTCTTTGTGAAAACGAGGTTAAACTCTCCTGTCAACTCTGCAAAAAAGTATTAATATACAGTTTATTGTCAGTCTTCTAGTTAGAAGCTACTGTTACCTAATTAGATGCTAAACTTAGTACGGGAAAGTTGCACAGCCAAAGCCCACTGAAAACACTCAACCTCAGGAAAGCACCTGTTAAGCAAGAACGAAGGAAGGACTGCAAGTGTTCCCAAAGCCCTGCTGTTCCACACTGCTGACTTCCTCCTCTCCAGCCCCACCTGGGATGCATTTTCACCCCCATTGTAAAGATGTTTCTTGTAGTAAAAGACACACAGAACTGCTGACATTTTTACAACAGTCCACATTTGCATTCAGCGATAAAGTGCATGAAAGTCTGGAATTACTTCTATTGCACTGTGCAAGAAAGTAACATGCTTCTCCCAGGTTTTACACAGCTGTTCTCCCCTTCGAAGTCATTACTGCCCGGGGAACATTTCCACAGGGCACCGTGGGAGCTCTTCATGCAGCAGCCGAGAGGGGTAGGAGCTCCAGCTCCTGCTAAGCAGTGCTTGAAGGCTGAACGTGGCCCCAGTCAGCAACCTAACAGTTTTACGTGGCTACGCTTTGAGCTGTCAAAGGGCAGCGATCCAAGTGACAGGCCCCCCAGCAATACACTCAGGTAACATCCACATTTGTAATGGAGTAGAGAATTTTACAGTTCTGTCCTTACAACGTGGATATTGTTAATATCAAGGGTTCAGAGATCTGCATATATATTTCCATGCCACCTGTTCACTGCTTGGTGGGGTTTTTTTTACACCTATATCTGGTAACCTTAGGTGCATTTTCAACATGCTGAACTCTGAAACACCTGCCTCAAATGTTCACAAAGAACAGTACCAAATGCAGCAGCTGAAGTGTTTCAGGAAAAACATCAGCAAAAAAATCCCCTTTCAAAACATTTGTAAAATCTCAGGACTCTTCTACGAACTGATCCTTCCCTACTCCGGTATTCTGCCTTCCACTCTGGGAGAACCCAGAGCCCTTTACACATACATACACCTCTTCAACCATCACTGAAACAGAGCTACATTTCACTAAAATTTGGCAGCTGTTTAACCACACACAACAAGTATACATAATAGTCAGATTAGTCCTCCTCTTCAGGTTATGACATCGAAGTGTGATGATGGGGAAGGGATTTCAGATGTAACACTGGTGCTTCAACATAATTTGTTCAGGATGCTTTGTCTAATCTCCAGTGCTGGTGAAAATTAAATTAGGAACATGAATACTAAGGAAGGGGTGGGCAGGATCTCTAGTACCAGAATGCTCTATACCAGTTGTAGGACACTGGTTGTACCTTTTTGACCAATTTCTCATTTTTGTTGAGCTTAAAAAATTAAACTAATAATTAACTTCCTAATTACCCAGTATCAGGAAACTTTGCTCTTCTGTAAATGTACACCAAATTTAGAAAAGCTGAAGTGCACATGAGCAAAGTTGCATTGTGTTAATATTTCTTAGAGAAGCAAATACCATTTAGTTCACAGAACGCACAAAAAAAAAGACTGTAGGGCTCTCAGAGTTCTTCCTACAGGCTAGGGAGAGTAATTTATATTGCTTTTTGAATCTATTAAAAGGGATTTCATAAATCGGTTACAAAACACAGCTGAAAAGAATAAGGTATTACTGTTTTTATTTTAGGGCTTTAATAGGTGCCTGTACACCATTGCTGACAGAGCCAGAAGATTTATCACTCAAATAAGTTATTTTAACAGACAACAATGAAAAAATATATTCCAAAAGTTCAAACATAAACTTACTTGGTCTACTACCATGCAGTTTGCATATACTTCATCACTTCCATTCAGCATGGCAGAAAGTCTGGCTGCTGCAAAGAATGTAGGTGGAGTTTTGAATTTCTTGAGAACATCAAGGGTAGAATGTCGCTGTTCTAGAAAAAATGGAATTGCGGAAAATATGCAATTATTTGTCATACCATTTTCATATATATCTATCTGTATAGACAGAGAGATAGATAGATATAGATATACACACATACACACATATAAAAATACACACACACACAGAGCATAATAAAAATGATAAAGTTTAACCATTAAGTACCAAAATTTAGGATTACAATTTGGTAATACTTGTCTGGCCACTCAGACACCTGCAAATCTCCTAATTGCCTAATATTTCCCATGTGTTTCTAGAAGCCAACAGTTGACAAGTCTCTAAAAGGTACATCACAGTGATATATACAACTTAAAGAGTTTTCCTTTATCCTGGCTAGGAATGTCTTCTATTTTCCCCCTGTGTTAGAGCTTTGTAAAGATCTGTAGTTGCTGAAGTATAGCTGTACTAAACAGGATTAAGACGTATGGGCTAGGATGAACTATTCATGATTATGGTCTATAAGTTATAAATATCTAACTTCTGGTACATTTTGTGAACAGAATACAGTTCAACTGCAGTCAAACAAACACCTTCCTAAGGCATTATGTCTCCTGGCAGAAACATAATAAAATATTAATTTCATCTTTATTTGTTGCTGGGTTTTGTTTTAAAAACAGTTTTCTACTTTAGTGTTTTACTACACTACTACCAGTAAAGTGGAAAAATTCTTTTTAAAACAAAACAAAACAAAGCAAAAAAGTGAGAGGTATACAAATAAAATGCCATTTATAGTGCCATTACAGGGTGACAGCAATTTGACCAAATAAGATTTGACCTGTGACCAGGATGATATGGATGAAGGCTGTATCTGACCTGTTTTTTCTTCTGAAATGATAATTTATCTGTTTCAACAATAACCATTAAAAAAGTTTGGGACTTAGTTTTCAACAGTGTGTTCCTGACTCCAGATATGAAGAGTTGCATGGGCTGACTGTATTTGATGGCTTTGACTAGCAGAAAACCTAGCCAAGTGCTCCAGAAACACTGTTGGTCTGTCCTGTAGGCACACTTCTCTTAAAGCTGCTTATGAGCATGAAGCATATGCACAAATCTATCACTTGAGTCAAAGCCTCATAATATCTTCTGACTGTAGAATTAAAAAGCTGCTAAGGAGCAAAATTTCACAAACTGGAAACCACTCCAGTTCTAGACTGTGTGAAAACAGGCGGCTAAAAAAAAGAAACCCACAGATATAACGAGTGTGGTTTTTCTTAATTTTACAGTGCTCTAAGTCAAGCATTTCCCCCGGAAGTGAACTGAGATACGCTAGCGTAAAAATGACGCAATAGAGAAGAATATCCGACCCGGTAAAACGTCTCAGTTCAAAATTTTCAGTAAACTGAACTCCAGCTCGTCTGTTATTGGAGATTATGCAACAATTCCTTCTTGGTTTGTACCAAGTACAATTTATTTTCTGCAAGGTTGGAAAGGAAAAGAAACCACTAAAGACTTTCATTCCCCAAGCCATATTCATAAGACAAGAGAACTGCATCTGGAAGGTGCCCATGGCCATCAGATTGCAAGAAATGATACTGTGAAGAAACAGCACTGATTATCAACTACACTCGTCAAGATCTGGTGCATTCATTTCTTTAAAAAACTCCTGGATCATTGCCAAAATTGCAATGCTATACTACAGTTTTGATTTAATTTTAAGATGTTATAAATCCCAAGAACAGAAAGCTCTATACCTAAGGAAAACTGGAAGTTCCCATTTAGAAATGGTATGCTATGAATTATTTACTTCCTAATCCTGACAGGCTTTGTGGGCTCTCATACTATTAAAAACTTTCCCTCCTACATGAATTTTAATATGATTTTATTGAGTGTGCCATCTTGAGAACCGCTAGAGCTACAAACCATTTCCTTATGTTTGTCAAGATCCTGAAGTCTTTATTTATAGATAATATAAGCCATTGTTTTCTACAGCAGTTCATCAGACATTGGCAGCTAAAATCATATGGGAAATGGGATTTGGCAAAACAGGCAGTGCTTTTTTGTGGCAAGCAAAGTTTTCGGAGTACTGGTCTTAAACCAACAACCAGGAAGAAAAAAATTTCAGGCTCTACATTGCTTCCTGTATACTTATTACCTTCCCCAGCATGTTCTTCCTCCAGTACACAAACATACAAGGTATAACCATCAAAGGCAATATTCTGCTTCAAAGCCAGGCTGAGCAAGGTTTAACACGTACCCTTGAGAAACAGCCCACGCAGGGCCCGTTGAATCACGGTGTAAATCGGAGCTGACTCCTACTGAGCCAGTTCCCTGACTTAAGCAGCTGTCCCCATTGCTTGGGTCTCTACAGTGAGATAAGGGACTGGGCTGTGACTTGCATATCCCGAGCCAAAACCACCACCACACCACCACCACCACCACCAATCATCCTATTACATTACATTTTTATTTATATAGCAGCTTCTAATACCACATCTTACATGATTTTAAAACTTTATAAAAGAGGAACAACATGGTACAAACTTCCAAAGAAGGCTACTGCAAATAGAACAGGATATATCAAAATATGTCGTTATCCGCAGTACTTTCAGTCACTCAGTATTTATCTGTAATCTCTATCACTGGTAAATACAATCTGTTTTTTTTGGCGATGCTCCAGTCAGTTTGTTGTTAAAGGTGAGATCTTCAGATATTCACGAGGGTTTTGAATGAGAAGACAAAAGCCAGCAGGTCCCTTCAGGCTGTGTGACACCATGTGGTGCCCCTGCTTCTCCAGGAAGAGGACTGCTCCTTCCTCTCACTCCCCCCCCCCGGATTGCATACATGCATGAAGGGTCAACTACATCAAATTTTGTAATAAGAAAAGTATTTCAAGACTTTGCTGAATGCAGGGGAGAGCATTATTAATTACACATTGACTGTGCTAGTAACTTATTTCTACTGCAAAGGCCAGCATAGTTTAAAAAGTGACAAAACCATAGCAAATGTCCACATTATGCACTGAATTCCTGCAGCCCCCCTACTTGCCTCCTGCCTGCCACACAAGCGGTTACAAGCCATCCTGATTGTACAGGCACCAAGAGTAGCACTTCTACCAGTTTAAAATGGAAGGAGATAATAGCCCTCTGCACCAGGTGCCACTATTAATATACAGCAAATCTTTTCTTGCCTGAAAGGAGTATCTCGTAACTGCATTCTGAAACAAAACATCTCAAAAATCCTCCCTGCCCATTCGAAGTGGCTATTCTCATTGCATATGCAAGACTTCAGCACAGTATACGGAAAGGCAGGTAAAACGTGTACAACTCTTGCACCAAACACCATTATAGTGCCAGAGGCACAAGCCTACTGCATGGATGATATGATGTTTCTGCCTCTGACTCGCACTGGGCTTTTACTGAACAGAGCCTATCTTTTCCTCTAGCAGGGAATTCAAGAGGGCAAAAATTTCTGTGGAATCTCCCTGAGAGCCATTCTCAGGCATGCTAAGACTATCTACTTGCAGGCTACACCGTCCTCTTTCAGGCCCTGGGCACCAGTGCTGGAGTTGTGCCCTTCTTCTTGGTGCAGCTGACAGCTGGCACCAAGGCAGAACGTCTGCCACCCTCCTCTTCCTCTCCATCAACACCCAGCTGGGCAAACCGGCATCTCTTGTGGCGGCGAAAGTGTCCTAAACCATCTTATCTGTCTGAAAGGTGTCAGTACTGGACTGCAAAGTGTTTACTGAGAAAAATATTGATGCAGATACAACACAGAAGTATTCAGTCAGCTGTCTGGTACTGAAATACATGGCAAGCACAGCCCACCAACCTACTCCTACTGCCAAAGCTGAAGGCTCTCAGGCTCTATACTGTACCATGGCCACAGAGAAAGAGTAAAATAAAGGCATGTCTCCTTTAACGGAGCACATGGATCTCTAGCATCTGCCTGGTAAACAGACAGGAAAGATGTATGTTATTTAAACATAGGTGAAAAAAAGCCACAGTGCTGGGTAGTATAATCTCCAAACATGGATAAAAGACCTTGACCAAGGAATACTAGGCACAAGCTCTCTGAATCTTCTGTCATGTTGTCATCAAAGTTGCATAGCAAAAGCTGCACATTTTACCAAGCACAAAAGCTTATAATAATACTTTAAGAAACACACGATCATCATAACAATAATTTAAAACATGCTTTACATTGGCATAAGAAAATATACAGCCTTGAATGACCCGTTCTGGAAAACAACAAGTACATAATACTTCTGATGTTTTTCCACAAAAATCAAAACTTATATCATTTTATGAGAGGGCACCTAGTAAAAGAGACGTGAAATACATCAGCGTGACCAAACTGAGAGCCCGGAAAGAAATTACAAATTCCTTTGTCCAGATACAATGAATAGTTTTCAGACAGCTCATCACAATTACCCCCAGCAATCTGAACAGGGGTTAATGTATAACTGGAAGTAAGTACCAAAGCTATGAAGTAAGAGAAGAAATGCAGACAACTACACACATGGGTCACACAGGACTACTGAAATACTCTTCTAAATCCACAGATGGTCATCTGAACTTGGGGAAAGAATTCCACAAGTTCCTGGCAAGGCACCGACCAAAGTGACATACACTTCTGTAGATGTGGACAGCATGACCAATTTCAACTGGGCATCTGCATCGCTAACTCATGAGTCTTAGCCCTCCATTCATTCAGTGCAACTACTCACGAGATTAAAATTAGGCAAATACATAAGAACAACACTACACTGCGAGTAAAGTGAGGGAGGCCTTAAAGTGCTGTTGTCATAAAGCCCAACACTTAACTGTCCTAAATCTCTGGAGTGGAAACTAAAGCACTAAGTTTCCTATGTATGGAGGGAATCAGGCATCTGGATGCTGGAAATCATATCTAGGATGTTCAAAGTGTGCTCCTAAAGTAGCCATTAAGAAACACTGACATGGAAGGCAGTTCTTAAGCACCACCTTTGGTCTTTGTCACTTAAACCTGGACTGCAAGGAAGTGCCCCCCTCCAGTGTGGCATTCATGGCTCTGAACTCGCTCCCTGAGGCAAGCACCTTAGCTGTTTCCAACAAATAAATGAATACACAAGCAAAAATAAGTCGGTGTCTCATTTTACACTAGGCACAATAGATAAAGTACTTTCCCAAGATATGGGATGCTTGATTTCAATTCCCGCCTCTGAGAGGCTTCAGAGTGTAAGTCTCACCTCCCAGGGACTGTGGGACAGACTTGCCAGACAGACACTCTCAGAATCCATGAGGCCTCCAGAACAGTCTCTAAGAGTTGGTGGTTTTGAGAAAGTAAGACTGCCAGCCCAAGGATTATGAATACATCTGAGGGGAGAGGAGAAGAGCGCCGTTTTCTGGCCATTTCACGTTAAACAACAAAATAAATACCCTCAGGGATCTTGCAGTAGGGATCAAAACTCAGACCCCTCTCCAGTCCAATCACTAAGCTGGAGTCACACTCACATTCTCTGTTAAGCCTAATTAATCTTTAACCATGCTACGTACAGGCATGCTTCAATGGGGGCGGGGCGGGGGGGGGGGGGGGGAGTCTGCTGCTCAGCAATACATGGAGGCTGACGCTGGAGGTGTACAGCCTGCGCTCGCTGCCTGCCGCCCCGGCCCTCCGGAGGTTCACTGGGAAGGCAGGGGCTGAATCACCCTGTTCAGTGAAGAAGGACATTTAAATTTAAATTTTGAAAACACTGGTGCATATGGCCCAAGGCAGGGTCTGAGAATTTCTCCTTTGGACTCACCCAGCTGAGGTCTGCCTAGCTCCCCATTGCATTTACACCTGCCTCCCAGGAGGAGCGTTGCCAAACGCATACACCAGTCCATGAAACAAACAGCACACTGGCTGGGGTGAGAAGGGAGGAGGCTGACACTTCATTGCCCACATCAGCTGGAGCACACAACGCATGATACGTAACAAAGAGTGTGTGATTTTTGGGGTGGGGAGGAGAGTGCCACACTGATTCCTGCCAGCCTCTAACATCCTCTCGTTCGCTGAGAGTTGAACTCCTGCATCACGGAAACGCAGCTGCGAGGTACCCTGCCCCACCTGTGCACCAGCAACGACTGCATGACTGGAAAAAACCAGGTCCCGTTCCGCTTGGGGAGGAAGCCACAAAGGCAGCATTCCCCAAGCGAGGCAGGGCGCAGGGCACAGGTCCGGTGTCCTCTTGCAGAGCCACTTCTCCCACCCAGCAAGCAGCCGGGATTTCAATGCTCCAAGCACAAATGAACCCTTGGCACCTATCCACCGATAAATTCTGAGTGCACGTGCACCTGGAGTGTCTTCTTGCTCTAACAACCCCACATAAATGGTCATCTGTACATAAAAGCAGCATGTGTCGGCATACTGTTAACAGTTATGGGAAATAAGATGCAATACTAACATATAAAACACCAGATGGGTATACAATGCTATGCAGCAGGTGAAGTATAAAAAAAAATAATGCTGTCTAAAGGTAAAATAAAGAACAACAAAAGTGGCATGGAGGATGGGTGTGCAGCTAAAACATTTACAAATAAAGTGAGTTCTCATGAGATATAGAAAGAACACACGCTATAACTTGCAACACATTTCACCTTCTTTACAAATTGTATATGCAACCACACACACAACACAAACTCCTATGCTCTTGGGAAATAATGGATTAATGACTAAATCTCAGGAATAAAAGTAAAAAATCTCAGAAGATATTCTGCAGGTTAAAATGTGCATTTTGTGCACATTACTTTAGTAACACTGATGGATCTTATTTCTCTTATTTATTTTTTCCCATTCTGAAACACAAAAAGCAATTTTATGAAAGGAATAAGGAATTATACTTTTCCCATCCTATATCTCCCTTTCTTTGCTTCTGCCTGAATGCAGTCAAAATTATGTCCTCATTAAAGCTTTCAATGATAATTCTTCCTAACATAAACTTTTTGGTCAGTGCCTTTAAACCACCTTAAAACACACTTTATCATACTGACAATATTTATAACGCTTACCTCCCAAAGGCTTCTCCGCAAAGGAGAACTATATCTAACTGCACAAGGATCTGTGCAAAGACAGCAACTGACCTGTCATGTCTTTCTTTTACAGAAAGGGAAAGATTTTCCTCTTCCTTCTGGTTAGATTTTTGTATACAACTAAAATTTTTCTTGTTCGCTGCTGAGACATATTTAAATTATAAATTTCCCCTTGAACGAAAACAACTGTAACTAGCAAAGCTTTCTGTAGCAGCTGCAGTGCCGTTCTGTAAGCTCCTAGGGTGCCAGAACTGCTTTTGCTACAGTGATAGTAACACACACAACCAGGAGAAAAAATCCCTGAGAGAATAAAGAAATAAAAACAATGTTAAAGAACTATATATAGTTTGGAGAAAACACTTTTTTCTTACTTAACAAATTCCAGTACCATTATTTACAAAAGTATAACTAACAGTGAGGTACACTTTTGATAGAGAGGAAGAAAATCCACCTCACTAGAGTTGCGTACAGCCACCTGCACACAGCCAGACAATGAAAAGGAGGCAGAGCTATTAAGCAAGAGTCATTTAAAAGAAGACAGCTTTCTCTACCTTGTCTGGATGCCCTTCTTCGAATCCTCATTTTAGGTAAGGAAGGCCAAGAGTAATTAAAAGGTGAGTCAGAGTCTGAGTCCATTTTTTTGCTAAGTAAGAGAGAGCAGATTCTCAAAGTTGCACTTTGTTGTTCTCAATAGCAAGTCAAGTCTAAGAGTGATGTAAAATAAAGGAATGGACAAAGAAGGATCGAGTTGCCCACTAAACACAGGGGAGGGAGAAGCTCCAAATGTTTGCTCTCTTCAGGCGTCCAGGCATGTAAGACAGATCAGGCTGCAAATATTAAGGCAAAGCAAGGAGGTTGAAGTATGAGAGCTTCGAGTGTAGCTGTTGCATCGTGGTCCAGAGCTATTTGAAAGGTCATTGTGTGCCAATGAATCATTAACTCACCTCTCCATTTTGATGTAAATGAAAACAATAGAAACTGAGCAAGGAATGAGAAAATATGTCTCAAAAGTAAACAAACTATTGCAGGCTTTTTCAAAGTTTTGTTTCCATGTTAAAACTGGGATATACAAGGACTCTCAAATTGAAGCTAGGCAAAATGTTGAAGTTATAGAAGCCAAAGATTAACAAACAGTAAGCAAGGAACACTTATCAATCTGCTGGACCCTGTCTTGCTGCAAAGCAATACTTTCCCTCTCCCTGTTTACAACTTCAGCAGACTTCAGGATGTTGCAGCTGGAAAAGCACTGATAACCCACTCAAAAGTCTGTAGCTCCCATCTTTCTAACTCAAATGAGCTTCAAGCTTAAGTGTTATAAAGAAAGATTATGCTGTCATTAGAAGAGCTTCAATAATATTTAGTCTGAAGAGTATTTTCTCCCTCACACAGTCACCAAGTTAGACAGTGAATCATAAGAATTTTGTAGAGTTGGCAACTCTACAGCACTGGTCTAACCTCATAGCAATGCACAATACAGCTAGTGACTAATTTACAACAAATCCTCCATTCTTATACAGTCTCCCTGAACAACTCGTAGGCAATTAGTATTCAGTAGGAACTCATTATCCCTTCCCCCAACACTACACAAACTACAATTTTGAAACAGGCTCAAATGTGGCTATACAAGAGCTAATACAAAAATAACATGTCCAGTGTTTCTTAACCAACTCCACCAAACACTTCTTTTAGTTGCCCCACAATGTATGTGCCTCTGTTTTCCACATAAAGGAGGAGAGGGAATGTGGATCAGCTTAAATGTCAGTTTTTGGAAGATGATGACATTTGAGCTTGTTAACATTCCTTACTTCACTTCAATTATTTTTCAGGCTGCTGAGGTCTGCAGCGCTACTTCTGTATTATGTTTCAAGTGATTCCTCAGTCCACATTTCAGTGAGAGATAACAATGTATTTGTTGAAAGAAAATAATGCAATTCAAATGCAAATTTAATTCAAAACCCATTATACAAATATCTATCCGTTTTTTAGGGATAAAATAATTGTTATACAAGCACTTCATAAAGTGCACACATTACATAAAACATAGTTGAAACAGATCATTGTTCTGCCTTTGCCTTAACTGAAGTTCTGCCAGCTTTGTTAGGCCTGAAAAGCGTAATTTGCCCCAGACGCTAGAAGCTTTAGACTTTCACTTTAAATATTAGACACTCCCACAGACTTTGTTTGATTTATATATATAATTAACAACCCCAGGGAATTACAACAGACAATGGATGACTGAAAATACAGAGAGGATATAAATCCATGGTTTAAGCATCCACTTCAAAACATCTCCACTCCCTGGAATGTCAGGTTCAAACCGCACTGATAAATCCCCTGGATATTCTGGAATGCGGGAACTGACGTGTCCTTTCACACCTGCACTCCGTCCGGAGCATTCGCTTACCTCCAATCGTGGCCACAGTTTAAGAGAAAAGGAAAAGACAAAGCATATTTGTTGGATAACTTGTTCACTTAGGAAATATCTTCCCAACTGCCCAGACACAAAAGACTTCCCCTGAACACAGCAGTAATCCCTCATGTAATCAAGTGTGCTCTCACTACCGACGCGTACTCCAACTCCTAATTGCAGGCATACAAGAAGGCAGACTTCCACGGGTGAACTGCAGTTTACATTTAAAGAGCACTGTATTTCTTACAGTGGCTTTAAAATCTCTCAACTTTCTATTTCACTGATTATTCCTTTGTTCTCTTTTCCATGAGAAATGGTAAATTTTGCTTACTTCTGTGATATCTCCATTTGTGCATCCTTGCTCTAAATTAACCAGCTCTGACTTTTTTCACCTATCCTTCAATCAAAAAAGTACACTTAGTCACTTCCATTGATCTTCCTGCACTTTTATTTAGTCCAGGATGGGATGACTAGAATTGAACAAAGCATTCATAATGAGGACGTACAGCTGATGTATTTAATAGCATTAAAATATTTTACATGCTGATACATTTACTTTTCTGAATTACCTCTATACACTGAATAAATGTTTTCACTGACTGTTCAGTTTTTGCCTACTCTTTCTCTGAAACTAGTAGAGTTAATTTAGAACCTTCTAATACAAATGAGTAATTTAGGATTATTAAATATTTTTTAAGCTGCAATCCTATTACAGGAGAATCCAACTATTAAACTTCTGCTATGATAAAAACCTGACCACTTATTCCTGATGTTTATCCTCTATTTCCTGGACAAGTCCAGACAAAAGCTTAGGCTTTTCGCCTGCTTGCCATAATCTCCCCTGAACAGAATCTTGTAGAGGGACTTGTCAATGACAGTCTGAAAGGGCAGATAAATTACCAACCTTAACCCCTACTTCTGAAGGGTTAATTGAATATCACTCACTTTATTTGCTCTGTTCGAGCCTTGTGAAAGATTATTTTTTTCTTGTTTGTAAAATTCCTTTATGCAGCCATGAAAGACTTCATGCTGCTATTTGCCATGAAGGAAGACTTTGCCTTACAGTCTTTGGCTAAAAATATTTTTCTTCCCATTCTTGCACTTTGTGGGATGATCCAGTCCACTTCTCACCTGCCAGTCTTCATTTCCAAAGTGACAGCATTTCAGTCATGACATCTGCATGCAGCTGGCACAGAGATCTAGCAACTTATAAGATAAAACATGCTTTCTAGCTGGAAAATATTAACCCTACTTTCCATTAAAAATGTTTTCAATTATGTATACCAAGTTATAGATGTGAAGATAAAGAACAAATGTTTTGTGTGTGCATTACCTAAGGCTAATGCTTTTGATAAATGCTAATGTAGTGTTTTAAATTCTTTCACCCAGCACTTGCCAAAACACATCCGTTTGATATAAATGTTTTTCTGAAATATTACAGTCTATTGTCTAACTGTTCCCTCAGCTTGTGGTAAGACGGAAGGAAGTACAGGAATGCAACCAGTATTTGTGGTTTCCACAGAGTGGCACTTTCATCCCACAGGATCACACAGAGGACAGCCCCACGGTGGGGCACTGGGGAAGAAGGTGGATTCTCTTTCCTGAACCCTGCTAAACGAAATCCGCAGCTGGTAACTCACTCTCTCTGGCAGACCAGAAAGTCAAAATCCCTTCGAGTCAAGTGTCTCCTCTCTAGATGGAGAATGGATGCATATGGGACACAAAACTGAGCTAGAGCTAACAACCTGAAGAGCAGGGCTGGAGAAGGGACACCATTGGATACGGGTGATGAGAATGACAGAACGACAGCCCAAAACATCCTACCCAGTTTGCTCTGGGCAGAGTCTCACGCAACATTAGGGATGAAGTTGATTTCCTCCAGCTTGACTGCCCCAGAACAGCAGAGCCTGCAATATTGCCCAAAACTGTGCAGTTTCAAAGGGAAAGAAGGCCCTGACATGGAAAGAAGGTGTAGAAAAGGCTAGGTGCCCTTCTCCACTGACTTCTGCAACCTGTAGGTGTATGAGGCTTTCCTTCCATCTTCACTCTGTAGACCACATCTTCCCACAGAGAGGATCTGCCAAGAGACCTGGACAAAATATCTGCATTGTTTTGCATTAGATTTAGCAATTGTTTTAAAAATTCAGCAAATGTGAATTAAAGGTGACTGAAACCAAAGTGCCACCAGCCAGATCCACACACTGAACACACTCCAACTCCAATGCTTTTCCCAGCTGCCCACAACAATTACGTAATGATTGCATGGACTGCTGTCAGCAAGTGTCACAGTTCTTGTAGCATGGCTCTTCACACAAATTGTTTTTACCACCTCTTCTCCTCTGCCAAGCACCTTGTTCTGATGAAAATTGTTTCTGATGAAAATGTTGTTCTGATGAAAATTTATTTACTGGAATTGTCAGAAAACTTTGTCACCTCACTATTCTCTCCCTTTCTCTTTTCCAAGTCACTAATGAATACACTGAAGAAACACAGAACCAAGCCCAGATCCATAAGATCTTGGCAGAGGGCCTCTCTCCTCTTGTTTTCATGACCCTCCTTATTGATCAAATTCTGATAGACGATTCATGCATTCAATTTAGAGCACTGTCGTTTCTGGCCAGTTTACTTTCCTATCACTTTGCACACAAGGAAAAGTGTCAGCTGCTGAGGTCTCACACAAGTAACATGGCAGTTTGAGATTTAAACCATTTAGCAATGGATACCGAAAGGTCCAGCAGCTATTCGGCAGCCTTCATCACTGCCCAGAGTATGGCAGTATTTGGTGGATCTCCTGTCTCCATCACTAGCACTGGGCAGCAAGCACCATCTCTTGTCACCTGAAAGGGGAAGGCAGTTGGAAGGGCAGGGAGCAGGGAAGGGAAGACTGCAGAAGGAGAAGGGGAAGAGTAGGGAGCTTCCTGCACTGTACACTTCCTCCCATGACAAATACACCTGCATCTCCCTGTTTCGACCCTGCTGAAGCTATGAGGTAGCAATTCCAACAGTATGGAAGATCACCAATGTTTAACTTTACGGAGCCTCTTCCTCTCACCACCAGTTTAAAGTGGCATTTTGCTCTCTCAGAGAAGCACAGTCCTGGGTACGGGCAGATCTCAAACCTAGGCACATTCTGATATAAGACTAAACGGCCTTGAGCCCTCAAACCCCTTACCTCTTGCTTACACCTCCCTCCTTGCAAATGTTTTCCAGTCTTTCCATTTGAAGAGCTGAAGACAAAACTGACCCACGCTAGACATGCCTTTTCTGTAATGAGCGTCTCCTGTAGACGCATAGACACTAGGAATATTAATGAAAAATAAAAGTAAAGATATGGTACTATAAATTTGAGTCAATTTTTCATTGACTAATTCATACAATTTCTTGGACGTTAGCCTGAAAACAAACACAGGACAGTTGCTGTCTTCACAGACACCTTGGTGAGGGCAGCAGGCTGTCCTGCCTCTCCCTGTAAAAGCTGTTCTGTGCAGACACCCAAATTTACTGAAGCACTCTAAAGTCAAGGCAGGATGCAGAAGAAGCAGAGTCAATTTGTGTGAACTGTGTTCTGGACTGCTTTAAACAAGGAGGCTTATTAAAAGCCAGTCCAAGTATTTTCATGCTCCACTGCATTTACTTCCATGTGGATATATCCTTTCACCCACATCAAATACTGTACATGGAATTACACTGTTGTAAACCATCCAGACTGGGAGATCATACCATCTAAATTTATATCAAACACTAATTATTCCCTTGCAGGTGAATGTGATTATGAAATTAATTTATTAAAACTGTATTTTTAATGCTTCCTTTGAAACTAGGAAACTAGTTTCTTAGCTTCCTTTGAAACTAGGATGACAATTACAGTTAGAACAGCTATAATGAGAATAACATCTTCGTTTTAAAAATATTGTGTTTGTGATATTCAATGAATGATGCATTATCCTGCAAAGAGCTATTAGCAATCTTATCTTTCCTTTGAAAAACAATTGTTCGTAAGTGCTGGTACTTAAGCCTTGTTTCTTTGCTAAATTAAAGGAGCAATTTACCTTTAAGAATTTTACACGAACAGCTTTGCATAAGCTATACTAGTAATGCAAAATCCTTGAAGACCAACTGAGAGGTTGAGATGAAGAAGGATGGCCTCAGAGTTTACCAAGCTGAGGCAGTAAACACATCCGCACCATCTCCACCCAGTCCTGTGTCAGTGAAGCTCCACAGAGCCAGAGGATCTATATAAGCGTTAACCGAAGTTTTGTCCCAAACTCTACAGGTTGGCCAGTTTACTGTCCCAGGGTTGAGATTTCGCAGTGCTCCTCAGATCCAGAACTTCTCTGAAGTCTGATTTATGATTGACTGGTATATATTTTTTTTCTTTTTTAACAACACCATTCACCTGATGTGGGTTAGGACAAGCAGCTCATTAATATTACTTTCACGTGACTGCGGTCAGTATGCCCTGACTCTTGAAACAACTACGAAACAGTTCCAACAAAGTGCACAAAGAGATAATTTGCCTAAATGCTCTTCGTGTCCAGCATCTATTCACATCAAAAGAGTAGCTTGGATACGCAGTACAAATGTGGATGGAAAGCCTGTTGCTGTTTGTCTCTTAACCTGATGAAAAGGTCCCTTGAGTTTATTTGCAAAAGCTTGAGAATTAAAGGCTAGAGTCAAGGCTAGAGTCAATAAAAATTTCTTCCTAGTTTCTGCTCCATAGAGGCCTGTACAAGCCCCAGTAACATTGAGAACTCACATGGCCTTACATGAAAGCAAACTGAAGTTTGAATTGGACCTGGTTCTTACTGAAGTTTTGCCAATGACTTGGTTGTTGAGTCTACACTTATGCTGGCAGTGCAGACTGCCAGAAAATTCACCAAAGACTGATTTCGTTAAAAATCCAATTTTCCATGTTTCAGGGAAGATTTCAAGGGACGGGGAGCCTCTCAAGAAGGAAGAAAGTTGAGAAATGTATTCATATGTGCAATTTCGAGACTACAACTATTCTCTTCACAATTTATTTCTGGACTATATTTCACATTTGAAGAGTAACTTGACATAGGATATATCCCGGATTGTATATTTACATTAGCGTGAAATGAGACCGGGCAGAAGACAGGCAAATGAGCCTATTTAAACATCAGAAAAAAGAGCCTCTTTCTGAAGGATTATTTTCTTGAGCAAATTTGTTTTGGATTTTAGGCAGAGGAGGAGGACAAGTTCTGGGAAGCCAGACAGCACATGCTTGTAACTTGTTCATTTTTCTTTCTGTCTTCCTTTTGAGGTTAACTTGAATTATAATGTCTCAGAAAATCAAGAGTGGAGGAAACTCCAAGAAACAAGAACAAGCTTGTTTTAGTGCTTAATGCTTCTTCTTCCAGATTTCTCCACAGCTTTTTAATTAAGCTCAGTTCAGGCTCACATCCCAGGAAGATTTTACTTCCCACATCTTCTGCAGCTTTCAGCTATTCAGCAGTCCTCAATATTCAGCTGTTTATAGACAGTCCAAACAAATGAGAATGTGTTTTATTTGCTGAAGTAAACTAGAACCAACTATCTGTTGTTTAAAGGTTGTTTCTGGCAGGACTCTGTCTGATAAGCCCCAGGTTAAGCCTCTTGTCTGCAAGGTGCATGGAACTGCGCAATGGTTTTGCAGAAGCAGAAAGAGCAACATAAGAACCTCTGAGAACTACAGTGAAAAAGGCAGAGTATAACTGTCTCAGCCATTAAAAGATAGCTGCAGCAATAGCTCCACAGTTTTCCTCAGCTATTATGCTTCTCTGCAATTTTCAAATCATCAATTCAAATAAAAATGGGTTTTAAAAAAAGCCTCTGTCTATAGCAAACTGATCTTCCAGAAGTTCTTCAGTATAACCAGTCAGCATATTTGTATATCTCCAAACATCTAAGCGTTGCAGTGCCTCTTCCTCACCTCACTCACTATGGTGTTTCTCATTTCACAGATAAATAACTGAGATGCAGGGAAGAGAAGTGTCATGCCCAAGATCATACTGTAAATCTGTAACAGAGCAGAAACTAAAGTAAAGCTCTGCAGCTCCTGGACTAGGGATACAACAGCTAGAGCACCCAAACTCTCTCAAAGCATACATAAGGGAAACACAGGATTAAAAGGCGCTAGGAAAAAACAAAGACGACCACAAACACAAACAATCTGTATACGCATATGTCACAGAATGCCCATAACTGTCTCGATAGGCAACATTTAATATACAGCTTTCGCTTTTATCTATCAATAGCCATAACATTATTTCCTGGAGTCCTAATGTCAAAACGGGCATGCCCAACTCAAAACAGTTCCAAAAGCAAATATTCCACCCACCAAAAACAAAAAACAAACAAGCAAAAAAAGCGAGAGAAAAATCTGACCTAAATCAGTAGAAGTACTAATCATTTTACAGACCTAACAAAAGCCATGTAAAGGCGGGAATCCAGACAGCAGGACAATGCTTTTTTCCAACAAAAAAAACTTTTTAAATCTTACCAACCACGGTAAGGAAATCTAATTTAAAAAGAACAAAACAGCAACATTGAAAACAAATTTTCTGCAGATTACAGTTCAGCCCTACTGGTTTACACAGAGAAAAAGATCATTATGTTCTGTTCCTTAAACTGATTTGTGGTTAAACTGCGATTTTTGGAGAACCATGAAAATCAAAGGACAGACTCAACTAAAAATGTTTTGTAGCTGCCTGGTCACATACAGAGAACTGCCAAAAATTTGGCATCAAGGTCTTTTTTTTTAATCTAAGTGCAAAACGCGGCGCTCAGAATTTTTTCGCTGCCAGCAGTGCAAACAGAATAGATTAGACAGACACAAAATCCACCACTAGGTCACCGGCACTGTAACTAGGACAGCAAGGAAAATATTTTGAAAAATTATCAGCATCCTGCCTTCCTGAAGTTTAGGGAGAAAAAAAGCTACATTTCCTTGTAAGAAAAAACGGGGTTAGATTTTTCTTATTGGAAAAGAGAAACTTTTGCAGCTTTATAAATGGCCTTGTGAACATCCTCTTTCCAAACCAGCTATGCAAAACAGGAAGGAATTATAACTTTAAAAACATATGCCCTGCTAACACCATCACATGCCCAACAGTAACAGCATTCAGCTGTCACCTCCTAGTCACCCTCCCAAAACATACAGGGCTGCCGACTCTGAAGATGACAATGCTTGGCAATAACACATATGCTTAATATTGAAAGAAAAAAAATCTTTTTGTTGTTGCTTCCCTTTTTGTTTCTTTCATTCACTCTCCCCAACTGGATATTATTTTCCTCTCTCAATCCTTCCAGCATGTTTTCTTTCACTGAAAAAAGTCCTTTTTATTTATTTTTTTAAACACAAAACAGATCTCTAACAATTTCCAGGAGAGAGGGAGGGAGAGAGGGAGGGAGAGAGGGAGGGAGAGAGGGAGGGAGAGAGGGAGGGAGAGAGGGAGGGAGAGAGGGAGGGAGAGAGGGAGGGAGAGAGGGAGGGAGAGAGGGAGGGAGAGAGGGAGGGAGAGAGGGAGGGAGAGAGGGAGGGAGAGAGGGAGGGAGAGAGGGAGGGAGAGAGAGGACAGACGACTGGCAGGTGTGACTAGCACCAAACTCAGGAGTCTCCACACAATCCAGGGTTCAGGCTAATCTAGCACCCTGCTGTGCCCTGCAGTTTACTCTTATTCCACCAGTTCTTGAATAGGGCAGACCCTGCTTGCAGTACAAAATGTCTTACGCAGTTTGCACGGCTTCGCAGCAGTTCCCTTGGGCGCCTGCCGCCACCCTCACCAGTGGCAGGGGCTCTCCAGCCCTCCTGGCGGACGGGAAGCTTCCCGCACAGCAGGAGCCGAGCGCAACGCTCCTCAAAATCGAACTGGGAGACTCAAGTGGTGCTTGAGGCAGCCAGGTCCCAAACCAAAAATGAAGACAAAGAGCAGAGAAGATAGTATCCTTCTGGCATCCTACTGAGCGTTGCCAACACCCCCTGCAAAGATACTCCCAAAGTGCCGGGTCTCAAGGGCTGTCAGGCTGGGGGGAAAGAGCCAGAACGGTGCACGTGCTTGAAACAGCGGCGTGGGGAAGAAAACAGCGGGAACAGGGGAGGTCTTTCAGGAGCTGCCCTGATTAGACTGATTTTTAGTAGAGGTTTCTAAAAGCAAGAACCATGTGGGAGAAGAAGAAAGAAGCAGAAGCAGGAGAATTTATATCCATTCAAAGACACCCATTCAAAAAGCACTAATATTCTTCCTCTTAGAAGTACTCTTTGATTTACACATCCAGCTTCCTAGTGAGGTTCTAAAGTCTGCTCGTTTCTACTCATTCTCCACTCAACCCCCCCCTTAGCTGTTTTCCCTCTTCCTCTCCCCCACTAACAACCATTTCCATTTCTCTCCTTATCCCCCACTGTGAGCCTTTCCTGCCAAATATGTTACCATTTAACAACAATGCCAAGCAAACAATTTTTTAAAAAGTAGTTTAAAGCAATCCAGGATAATAAAACCGTAACATTTAGCAGTATGGTTATATGAGTCTGGTGAACATATACTGATTTTTTATATTCAACTAAACCATTAAAACCAGCTTAAGTCAACTGGTAAGTTACTCACCAAACCGCATTTCCATCCTTTTTGGCCCTTCCCACTTGCACCTTTCATACCGCATCCGACAGCCTACCTATTCCCCAGCCTGCACGTTAACCCCATCAGACCTCAAACACAACGCTGCCCAGAGGCCCTCCAGGCTCTGTTGAGGTCAGGGGCAAAAGCCCATCAGACGTCTGTATCATGAGCATTTCAGCCGAGCTCAGTGCTCAACAGGGAGATGGGCGAGGAAAGCCTAAGATGCAGCAGGCAGCGAGTCCATGCTCCAGTGCCTACACGGGGTAAGCACATTTTCAGTTATGCTGACTTACCTCTAAAACAAGCAGCACTGACTTCACTACAATTTCTCCACAAACAGGCCAACCTTTTAAACATACTAGAGTGCAATTAATTTAGTGAAGAGAGAAAGGGTAGATGAGTGCCTTTTTCAGATAGATGGTAAAGTAGGTAATCATTCTTAGCTATAGTGTAAGCTGAGCCTGTGCTCAGGACAAAATGTATACATATATATTCACATCTGTGTATGTGTATTTTTATATATTTATATATACATATATGCATATATACATATATGCATGTATACATGCATTTATATAGGTATTTACAATTTTATACATACATACACACACACATATATATGTATATATGTTTTAAAAAGCCTAAGAAAATGCATCAATTAATAAATAAATCAATTTCTAAGCACTTAAATCTTGTTCTGAATTGTATGTAAATACGCTGTGTTTCACCCAAAAGCACCTTTGAGAATCTACATTCTGCAGCTCCTAACTAGGCGTATGAATCACGGTCAAAGTCGCTCGCCCATTCCTGCAGACGACCCAGGATCTGCCTGCAGCTGCCCATTCCAGCATCAAAGAGGAGACTGAGCTGGTTTGAAGCCAGGGGGCCTGGCTCCTGTTCCAGCGGTCACAAGCAGCACCATGTAAATGATGCCTTAGAAGGAAAAGGCATTTCAGGGGTAAGAAAGAGAAATATCAGCTATAATTTCAGGGTGGAGAATTTCCACTCTGCCAGCTCTTAGGCTACCTTACGTTCCCTCCAGATGGTGTAACTGGAGCTGAGACTGGAGCATGTGGCTTCAAATTAGCAAACCATAATCACTCCCCAATGGCTCCACACCCTCCTACGCTGAGAGGCAGTCCAATAATTCGGTTTTGCTCAACAAAACAGATTTGATCATATGGGCACTAACATCTCACGTACATGTACTGTATTTTTGTGCAAGACGGGGACTGCTACTCTGTGCTATGCGCAAAGCACTTAAGTCAGAATAACCTTACTACTATTAGAATATTACTAGTAGAATAACTACTACTAGTAGAATAATAAACTATTTTTGCTACTACTCCTGACTGCCTTGTGCAGCTTCCATATTCCTTGGATGGAAGGGTAAGACAGGTATGATAACATTTTCGAAGAATAGGCATCTGATACAACAACGATTAGAAGAAGTGATAACTGGACAATGATTACAATGAGAGATTATTGGAATATTCTGCCAGGTTCTTATTTTACACCTTTGTCTCTGAATTTACTCCAGCTCATTTCTCTTTAGCGTGTAATACCTACATTCATACATATGTGTTGCCTCCCTTTTCACACACACAGAGTAACTCTTAGCTCTACAGCCACCAAGGTTTGCACGTGGGCTGTCTGAATGCCACCATCCCGGCTCCTCCGATCTAAGGACGGCATCGGACCATAGGCAAACTAAGCCAGCGTAGAGTTCTCTGACTGGCACAGCAGCTGCCACTGGCAGAGCTCAGTTGCTCGTTGTCTTTTTCTTCTTTGCTCTGCTTTGCATGAGCCAATGTTTGCATTTTGTTATTGGAGCCTTTCCCAAACTTCAAATTACTCCTCACCGTTCCCTATGGGTTTCATTCTATAAATGTACTGCCGAGTGTAATTGGCTATATTCTTTCTACCAGCCCTACAACACACTTATCACTGCAGCATCTAAGCATTTTTACATGCTTTGTTTAATCTTTAGTCACATACGTTAGTCCTACCAGAATTTATTTTAAAGAGTTGTACTCCTGCATCGGTTAATACACTGCTGAATCATCCTAGGATATCATGATACTGTGTGAACACACAACTTATCTACACCAGAGGTGTATCAAAAGAGGTTCCTCTTGGACATAATTATAACTGACGTGACCTTTCACCAAGCTATGCTGCAAAGTCAATGACTTTTACATTTTTATTTAAAGAAACTGCCTTGTGTGTATCTGGCATTACAATATAGATCAATACCTTTCTGGAAGTCAAAATGATTAATGATTTCTTACCTATGCCCAACAGCACATGATCTTCATCCTCTTTAGAAGAAGCCACAGAATCTCTGAAAGGCTAGAAAAAGAAAACTTGAGCTAGCTCTTTGAAGACAAATGACAAAATTTGAGCCATTTTAATAAACACAACAGATAGTGCCACTCCCAGCCTCTATGAAGGATATGAATATGAATCATAAAGCTGACACTACAGGCTTGAACTCTAAACATAACCAGTGAAGAGAAGTCCATCCCAAACCATATCCCACTTGCCATGCAAAATCCAGCCCTCAGTTTGTTCTTCCCTTACAAGATTAGCTGTGCTTTGACTAGTTAACACAGTGTTTTGGACAAAAAAAGCAATGCATTTCTAAGAGAGCTCCTTCTCTATTACCTCAGTTGTTGACACCTGTAGAAATATCATAGGTCAGTTTGTTCTTTTATAGAGTGAAATATGGCTTTTATTGTCACCTTAAAAAAGACACAGTGAATACAGCACTAGAACTCTTTTGCCCAGCAAGATTTATGAGCTGCCACACTTCGCCCCAACATAAATTTTCAACACAGACTCCAAAAAGCATACAGAAGCATACACACTGCAGTAATATAATTTTGAAATGACACAGATTATAACATCTGAGTCTCAAAGAAATGATCAATCTTCTGCATAGCTGTCAATTAAAAAACCCTAAGAGGTTGTTCTTTTATAATAGTGATCTAACAGAAGTGGCAATCCAGTAAAATTCTCCAAAATTCAAACGCTCGTAAAAATTCACAGGCATACCCTATGGAGAAGATACTACCTTTATCAGATTTGCTAGTTGTTTCTCTCAACCTAAATCACTATTTTAGCTCCATACCAGTTGAGCTGGTATGAATAATTGAGCTCCTTTTTTAAAGGTTGATAAAAATATAACTAAGACAAAGATTTTCTGATTTTGCAACCAGACAAACAGAAATAAATAAAAAGCAGAATATAAAAATAGGGGACAAATAGAGCTGACTAACCACAATGGGATTTTTCACAAATACTGTTCCCCTCAAAAACCTGTTAGATAACTCCATGTCAAAGTCCATCTGAAAAACAATGGGAACTGCCTACTTTTTACGCTAACCGTTTTTCCCAGTCAGTCCCAATCAGTTTTTGACAGGCCTGCATCTCATCCGAGAAACAATCCAGTTAAGGATTCACAGTTACCCAAAAGATCCCTCTCAGCGACCGACTCCTCAGACATAATGAATCGCGTCATCTTAAGGATGAAGCTTGCACATACAGGAGATGGGTTTTGCTCCTGACATGCTTGAAGCCGAGCCGTATGCTCCCTGAAGGAACCAAGGATCACCACAAACACAGGAGCTTTCCGGTCCAGAAGCAGAGCTTGCTTTTCAACCTAGCTTTCCGGCCCGCAACCACGTAACAGGTTCCTTCAAATAATAATAATCTACACACGTAACTATTCCCACAGGATAGGAACGGACGGGAAACGTCGTTTGGCAGGCATTAGTCACCTTATTTATTTGTTAGCTCTGGGAGGTGCTCAGATAGCCTAGCAGAGGTTGCTCTTTCAAAACTTAAACTATTTGTATAAGGAGAAATCTGTACCTTCACATCATCCTGGGACAATTCATCAGATGCCAAGTTCACAGGACCTGTAAAAGCAAAGAGTCCTTCTTTAAATAACAAACAAATTCAGTTTGGGTCTGCTTTGGTTTGTGCTGCTGCTTTCTCTCCTTTTTCAGATGGGAGGGGGAAGCACTGAGCAAACAAACATGCCGGCAAGGCAGAACAATGGCCCTTTGCAGCCCCTGCATCTCCCCGAACCGGCATTCCCGTGGGCACAACGCGAGCGAGATGCACAACAAGTGCTATGTTATTGTCATGAGCCAGTTATGAACAGGGTATTGAAATTAAAGAGACAGGCTAGGAAAATATGGTGATTTGTCAGCTAGCTACTGATTAACCCTAAGGCGCTCAAAAGACCACCAGTCCTAAAGCCTAACACAAACTATGCAAAGCCATCGGGCTCCTTTTTTTTTTTTTTTCCCTGAAAAGGTTGCATGCATTTTTTTTAAATTAGACCTTGCATTTTCTCACACACACACACACACACACACACACACACACACACACACACAGAAAAAACTTAATTTCTGTCACTCTTTTATGGTTTCTTCTCCAGACTGTAGGAAAGGACACAGTTTATACAAAAACATGACCACACTCGGCAGGTCTTGCCCACAGCCTCCAGCATTACTGTAAACCAGCAAAGAGGAGCAATCTGGCCACCGGAATGCAAATTAACACCAGTATCCCCAGGGCTTCCAGGGCCATTATTATTTAGTAAATATATTTTCAATAATAATAATTATATAACCACAGTTATGCTGGTAAATGTTTCTTTTTATACTGAATATTTTAATTCAAGGTTCAGGTCTATTCTCAGGTACACAGATGCCTCTCCATGCTTCAGCTCGAGCAGATGAACATAAGCAGGACTCAGCAGCCAACGTAGTGTGTTTTGGGGAGCCGCCTGGAGGAACAGCGGTTCTTGCAGGACCTCTCTCCTTTCTTAGTATTGTACAAAGTCTAAAAAAATCTTTTAACAGTATCTTTGGAAGAACAATTCAAAGATAGCTGTTCATCATCTAAATCACACAAGCTCCAGCAACCACGACACCACCTGAAGCTCTCTGTAGGATGAAATTTTGGGATGCAATACGGACCCCCAAAGTCAGTGTGCAGGCAGCCAAGGACCTCAGCAGTTCCTCTGGATGCTGGCTTGAGTCAGGACTGCACAGGACTGGGCGCACGCTCATCAATATCTGAATGGTTAATTTTTAATTAATTTACCTTCTTTAATCAACCTTCTGCTACAATCAAAGCGACCTTCCCTTTCACTCCAGCGCTACCTGCTGCACTACTACGAAGGTGGCGCGACGGCCAGCACCCTCGCGCCGCCGCGATGTCTCCTGCCTGGGACAGGGCGCACGATGCGCAAGGGCGCGCGAAGTGCACCAGGGCACCAGACACCAAGGCCCATCGTGCAGGGGCTCCCCGCTGTCCACCAGCCAGCGGCACCACAAGCTACCACGTCACACCGATCCCCGGCTCTGCCTCAGGCTTGCTACACAGCTTTACCGAAGCAGTTTTACCTCCCTGTTTTAATTCCGTTTGTTAACTGCTGGCAGTAATTCCCTTCCCCTCCGAGGTAACCAGGCATGCCCAGAAACACTCAGGTGTCATGGGGCAAAGCAACAGGGAAAGAAAACGCCTACGCGGAAAGCTGGGGCCTACAGGACGGCAGTGAAGGTGTTCCCAGGTCTAACAGCTAAGGGCCCAAAAGGTGCCCTGGCCTGGCAGTAAGTCTACAAACCATGTTCTTTCAACACAGCAAGCACAATCACAAAGCCAAATTACTACACTAATCACTACCACCATCAAACAAATCATCCCAGGCACCGCTTTTCAGTTAGAAGGAACCAACGACTTCTTCTGTAACTATCACCAAAGAAACTGCCTTTACGGAGCTCAGTGGGAGATTTCTGGCCTTCTGAAAGCTCATTTCAAGAAAATGAACATCCAGGTTCCTCTTTTTGTGGTACTGACAGGCAACTGGCATTATTGCTACTCAGTTTTACAGTTCTTAAAGAAAAGCTGTTTTGTCTATAACTAACAGTTACCCTACAGAAGCAAATGTCTTCAGTCAAATTACAGACATGGAATTTCAAGGTCAGAAAAGTGGAAAAGAACAGAAACTACTGAATTAACTAAAACCTATTTCACCTTTGTGCTATATCCTTACTGGATAACGTATCATTCCACATATTTGAATTTAATTAAGTTGCTATGGGAGATCCACTGCTAAGCTATAGTATCACCTTACACTGAGCCACTGCTTTGGTTTGATTGCATTTCACAAGCAACATACTGCTATAGCAGCCTTTAGTAGATGATACCTCAGAGCTTCTGATAGCACTGTGTTTTAAAGATCTCTTGACCCTGACTTCAGGCCCACCCAAAAGTGGGTAAGTATTACTTATTAGAACTGCAGCTGATTTAAAAGTTGAGGGGGATCCTATTATGACATTAATGCACCAAATTAATGCCCTCAGCTTAGGAGCTAATTTGTAAAGGAGTTTCACAGAATGCAACTGAAAACATGATAAAAAGTACTCTGTTAATCATTTCGTATGATTTCTGCTTGTAGCAACAGCAATTTTAGCTAAATCTCTTGAATGTTTGCTAATGAGAGCATAAGACAGACCATTAGTCATCAGTTGTATTAATGATTTCTCAGTACCTGGATTTGGTGGTGGTTAGTAAAAAAGGCAAAATAAATGCTCAGTTGATATGGAAGCAATACAGACACCAAATACAATATCAAAACATGAGAAGATCAAAAAATTTTACTGCCTATCAGTGTAAAAACAATAATTAAGGGCTCTTCCTGTTTATAGGTAGATAACACAGAATGCAAAATTTACAAGTCTAATTATCACAGCTTGCTTGTTCAAGTCTTGGATTTTGCCAAAATGTGGTATATTCTTCTTGCCATTCACTTGAAGTAAGAATGCTTTTTTTTTTAAAAAAAAAAAAAAAAAAACCCTGGCACAAAACAACTGTGTTCCACCAAGGCACTGAAGTATTTCCTTCTACTGAAAACACTAAGAGGTAGGTGCCCAAACACCTTTGTGAATCTCAGCTTAGCAGAAAAAAGGGAGCAGAAGCTTTATCATCAGAATTCAGAATGAGACTAGATATCCTGAACTTGTGATTCCCTCGCTGGGGGATCAATATCCGTTGATGTTCATTATTTGCTTGCCCCAAGTCAGGCCAAATTAAAACTGCCTAAGGCAAAACATCAGAGTAATCATCACCTAGAACTTGCACTGCCCAAGCTACTGCCACACACAGTGTTACCAGTCTGCACCATTCACCTTCCATCAGTGAAGAGCCACATGAAGATGATGCTGGCCAAAGTACAGCACTCAGAGGAATATCGAGAGCCGACGTGCACACTGTGTCATCGAAGTCAATCACATACCTTGTAAACTTACAATAACAGGTTCATAGCTTGCAAGTGCTAACAACTATTTATTGTCTCTCTACAAATTTACATTCTGTTGGCATTACACTTGTTGCCTGAACACTGCTGGAGAATTTCTAACACTAACGCAATGACTGTTTCCCCGATGTATTCATTCACTTAGGGTTTACTTAGGGTTACACTAGCTGATGCCATTTGGAATTGTAGTTCAATTCTTTTTTCTCAGTCTAGTCTTGATCCTGTAAAAAGCTTACGCAGGTGCTCACATTTATGTTGATTTCAGTAGGACTGCTTCCAGCACAGCAAGTTTGCAGGATTGGAGCCCTCTCACAGAACTAACCATTTTCAGCTAGTCACTTCATCCAAATATACAGTGCCAGCCGTATAAACAAATGAAAATCTGATAAAAACTTTTAATTAATTCCTGACAATCATACATAAATGCCCAAAGTGCCATGCTTTTGATGCTTAAGGATGTCTTTTTTGTGATTTTCTTTTCAATTATAAGAGACCCTTGTTCTAAGGTACATAAGGCTGTATCTTAGAGAAAGAGCATTCCCATCAGAAAGCACAGTCCTGCAATCCTTATAGAGGTAAACTACTCACCAAAATATTGAATGTCTAATTGAAATACATGGGAATTTCACCACAATGAAGTAGGCTGGGCTAGATCCCAAACCTATTCATACAAAACATTATTCTATTTGACCTGCCCTTATCTTTATTAAGTTGATTCATTTGGTTTTACTGGAATTTGCAGGCTGGAGTGTTAGTTCAGCTAAACACTGCCCTCTCCTGGAACTTACTGACATTTTTCTGGCTCCTGGAATAAAATTAGTAAGGTTTTCCCAATCACTGTAAATGCCTTAATATTTTGTGAGCAATTTCAGTTTGACATTGGAAAACTGATGCTCTGTAGGGAGCATTGTGATTCACATAACTCTTACAGTGCATGACTTGAGTATTCCACTGTCAGGTCTCTAATGTCATATGAACTATGTGATCTTCCTGAATAAATAAATGGTTTAAGAGTTTGTGCCAACTTTCCAGAGCTTTTAAAGACTGTAACATTATGGAATAAAAAACTGTACCTTCTACAGAGCTTGTTGTACTGCAGGGCATTTTTGGACCTTCCACTGTCTCAACTTGGTTTGAATTAATACTCTATAAAAAAATCAAAATGACAGTAACTGTATTGGATACTCACAACATTTATGTGATAACTCAAAAATGAAGTTAACGACTAGTAAACAAACAAGTAATAGTAAAAGGACTGATAGAGATTCCTCAGAATATCAGTTTCCCCCAAGTGGAAAACCAATAAAATATTTTCAACTACAGACAGAAATTACCTTCTGCTTACAATACACAAGGGATCGAAAACATCAGATTTAGCATTTGTACTGTTTAGCACTGTTTATAACTTTATTCTCTATGAAAAAAGAAACATGGCAGTTATGAAGAACAAATCTGTTCAAAACTCTTCTGGTTAACCTTGAAAGCATCCCTCCAAAGTGAGCAGTTTTTACAGACAAGGAAACAGAAAGGAGCCTCTGTGAGGACTAAGCCCTGACTCGGCGGCCGAGGCAGGCTGGAAGGCAGGACCGCTGCTGCTCCAGCGCCGGCTCCCCGGCCAGGCTGGCCCCTCCGTCCCCCGCTCTGCCTCCTCCTCCCGATATTGCCCCCACTAACAACAGGAAGGTGAGGGTGAATCCAGGTCCTTATTTTAGCCATTACCTTCAAAGGATATAAGAAAACGAGGTGGGGAGAGAATGTCTCCTTTTGTGCTAATCTACACCTTTTGTTGCTTTTAGTTTTTTCCTTTTACAGTTAGGTTTCCTGTATACTTCTCATCTAACAAAGCAGCAAATAGAGAAAAGGTACAGTAATATGAGTATGAAAGAACAAAGTCAGGGAAACACTGGGCCGAATTTTGCAGACAAACAGTTTTGAAAGCTGCATAGTCATCAAGCTGGATTCACCTCCTCCTTGAGAAATTACTAAACCTATCTATACCAGGCAAAAAATTACTTTCTAAACATGAACGATCGTAATCATTTTAGGTGATTATCCTGGTGAGCAATTTGCCCCATTGTTTTGTTTTGTTTTGTTTTTTTTACCCTGACACCATTTCACATTTGGCCTTTAGTCCCTGGATTTATTCTCTTGCGGAGGACCTTTCCCCCCCCGGCTGTACTACCTCCAGCAAATGACACAGCCAGACGTATCCCCTTCACCAGCTGATGAGGGCTGTGTCAGCAGTGCAAGATTAAGACTGCAGATGTAGGGCTTGTAGTGCTCCCTCCCTCCAGCTTTCCTCTAAGGGTGGTTGCACGGTCCCTGCAGCCTCGCTGATGGACACTGCTACCACTGCTGCAATTTCTGCACTGATAAGGTCATTGAAGATTGAATAATTTTGAGCTCTTTCTCATAATCTTCAGAAATCTCTCCTCCATACCGCCTAGCAAACTCACTAAATCTGTGGGTTTCAACTTTTTGGGCTTGCAGGGCCCCTAAAAGTTTCCAATGAAGGCATAAGTCCCCGTATGGCTAACTCAAGCTTACTGACGCAGAACTGTTTGTTCTAAGTTTTCGGTTACCTTCCTAGGTTTGTAAGGAATAGTCCAGGGACTAATAGGATCACACACTGAAAAATAGGCACTAGAAAGATTGGGATTTTCTTGAGTGAATAAAGATAGGTTTGTGCTGTTGCCTAAGCCATCTATTTCATATACATAAATCCAATGCTTCATATCATCATAACTGAAGCAAAATCTTTCTTTTTAGTCCATGTCTTCTTCCAACCCAAACCTAAAATAGCAATGTGGCCATTTATGTGGTATCAAGATATACTAAACTAGATGTACAGTCTTAATCTGCTGTAAGTGAGCTGAATACTCCAGCAAGGGAACAAATTCTACTTCTATTTTTAAAAGACCATTTATTTTGAAATCTGTAATGCCCACCTTATGTTTTGGATCCAACTAAGGGCTGCAATTCCTTGTTTGCAACAGAAAGAAAAGGAATTTTACCTTACCATTTGCTTATAATACACCACCTAAACATAACAGTTTGATTGTCCCCCCTGCTTCAAGATGACATCTGCTACATAGAAAATTAACCAAATCATATGATCTTCTTTATTACTCTGGCTTATTTCTACTATGTGCTAATACTCTAATTAAAAGTAGGGCAGCACTGATACTGAGGATGGGGGTGCCCACAAGGGAGGATCTAGACTGCAGCAACTACAGGAATGAGCAGAAGAGAAACCTACAATCGAGCAGAAGCTCAGCTCACAATCGAAGGCTGGTTTTGCAACCTTTAAGAGTATTCGTCTCCTAAAACCATGCAAACATCTAGCATACCACACTTTTTTCCCCTTTCAAAAAGGCTGCAAGAAGAACAAGGATTTGATGAGCACAAGAAAAAGCCAATGATATAAACAACAACGCATTCTTCATTATAGCCTTCGTTTTGCTATTAGGTTTACTATCGTTTCCACAGAACAGTTGCAAACAAGTTGGAGGTATTCTACAAGCTACAAATAAAGAATAATTTTTTTCTATTGGAACAACTAAAAATTTTGGCAGTGACTGTACAAGATTATATGCAATTATATGAGAAATCACACTTGAAGTTCTTCTGTTAAACACACCATAACATGTAGATCATGTTTTAAATTTTAAAATCATGTATACTACAGTAAAGATAACTCACGGAAAATTAATATGCAAATAAGGAATCCTGAAATAAAACATGGAAAATAAAAGCTAAAATTTAAGATTAGAAAAGAGAAAAGCTAAAGCATTTTTAGTACATTTTTAGCTCACTAGTTTTATGTAATGATACGGTCTCAATCCGAAAACGTAACTGAGTATTTGCATAGCTTTTAAAGAACTTGAGTTTTCAACTATTATCCTCTTTACTTAAATTTAGGCATGTCCTGAAGGATATCACAGCAGTATTCCAGATGCCTTACAGCAAAATAAGACCTAATACACCACAACTAAATTCCCCTATGGCAAAAAGTCTTTCAAGCCTGCATTTCTGCTACATGTAATACACTGGGTAGCTCAGGTTCATGACAAAGGCTCCGAGGCATTGCACTAATACAAAGAAGAATAGAACTAAATTAAATATTTCAAACAACCAATGTGAATACAAATGGCAACTGAATCAAAGAGACAGAGATTCCAGGGGAAAATATTCACTGCAGAGTCCACAACAATGCAAAAACAACTTGGGAGGTAAAGGAAAATTTGATAAAGTTCTCATCATCTCTTCTCCTCCAGCTTCAGGCATACAATTAGCTACATTAACCCAAAGCTGCAGCCCACAATGATAATCCTTCGTGACACTAACCATTACTGAAACAGGCACAGTTTAAACTAAAAGGCTATTTAAGAAAAACATATCCAGCTTGAAGAGTCCATAGCTGGAAACTATTGAAGAAAACCTGTGACAGTACACTGAGCTAGACTGGTACCTACCTTGTAAAGAAGAGGTCTGTCCCAGAAGTATTTTCTGAAGAGTTTAATGTCCGACTCCAAGAAGTGCTCTGCGGTGTGGTTAAATGTCAGTGTCAGAGCTCCTGATGAATGAACAAACCGTACGCAAACGCCCTCACTGAGCTCAGCTCTTGAAATGTCAAACGAATGACTGCCCTGGGAACTGAAACAACACGCTCTTTAAACCAAAACAGATGCTCTGCGCACAGGTAGAATGAAAACATAAACACAGCACGCTTCCTGCCCGCCATCGGCGCAGACTGTCAGGAGGCTAAAACACTCGCTACAAAAACCGAGGGCAGAAAATCTGAAACATCCACCCAAAACACAGCTGGGCAAACAAATACTTACCAACAATTCCACTCAGGCCTAAGAAAATTCAGCTACTTCTACGTGTCAGTGGGGAAAAAACAATGACTGCACTAGAAATGATGGTTACCGGCTAGTAAAATATGCCAGTAACAGCAAGCCATAACAATACCTATTTCTCCGTATTGCTGTAAATTAGCAATAGTACCTTTTCCTGTTAATGTTGCCATATATAGTAGTAAGACGCGACTGGCAGCTAGCAGGTTTATTATCCCACTACAGTGAAAAGCAGAAAGTATCCCAAGGGAATACGGCATTGTTTGGATGTTACAAACAAATGAGACATTCATAACATAATGTACTGTACCAGTGTTTTAAGTAATTTTCTCAGACAAATTGAAGTACGCATAACGCTCACATAAATGATACGCTGCGCAGAGCCAGAACCGAAAGAGCCACATTCCAAAAGAAAAATGTAACGGAATTCTTGCACATTTTTCTCTCTTTGCAAAGAAAAGCCAACAGTGAGAACAGGCTTCTGATGATGAACATTTGGTACCACAAGACACATATACACCATGCAGCTCCTCAGGTCCGTACAGATGAAACTTCAGACAGCTGAAACATGCCAGAAGGCACTTGTCCTTTTAGCCATTTGTCAGCGTGGCAGCTCTCTGGCAAAAACAGACTCAGAGTCGCAGGACTGGGTTTGCTACCGACTCTCTCTTATTTATTCAAACCCGAGATTTTACAGAGGTCACAGAGCCTCCTGAGGCCCTTGTGAAACCCAAGTCCCGTGTTTCTGTTTATATTTATATATGTCTATATATATTTTAAGGGATGTCTTTACTTGCTGGTAAGAAGTCTGGATCCAGCTGCAATAGCGCCACTCTGCGAGGTACCTGACGGCACGGCTGATCCTCCATTACTTAATGCAGAGCATGTTGGGCCAGGATAACAGAGGCTCCAGGGCCCTCCCCGCCGTTGAATGCTCCCTACTTATTAACAGGTTAGAGCACTACCATAAACCCTTCACAGTTTTTCATCACTTATAAATAATGAAAAATTTAATAAACAGTGTGAGTATTTATTTGCATTTTCAAAACTTGGGCAATATAAAGAGATGACTTGGTTTCCCATTTGAAAGATGACCGTTTTGTTTTCTCATCTCCAAATACAAGCTGAGGCAATGTCACAGAACCAAATCATAACACTACCAGGGGATGACATCTAAGGTGATCTGAAAGGCCAGCTGTTTTTTTTTGTTGTTTTTTTTTTCTTTTTTTAATATTTTCTATTTTATGATGCACTTCTACAAATGTCAGGTCTTATCATTCAGATTTAACAAAAAAGCACCTCTTTTCAGAAGAAGGACTGGAATGCATTTTGCCCCATCTTATTAGTTTTGCACTGTTAGGAGTAATAACTCTAACCACACAAAGGGTGCCACTCAAAGACAGACAGCAGTCTCTTCAGACAAGCGTGTGCTCTAGCAAGTCCAGGAGTATGGCGACCTGTTATTTAATAATTTCCTTTTAGCAGTCTCACATATCCAAAATTATGAAATATTAAAATACAATATCTTAAAATACAAATTAATGTTAGACACCATTTATTATTCAATTTGAAGGGAAAAACAAAATAATCTCTAACTGAATCATGACAATTGCTTAAAATCACACAAGTGCATATATTGACAATAATACTATTGACTTGCAAATGTAATGTTGCAGACACATCCTAAACTTCCTTTAATTGTAAATACAAGTTTACACACTTAAAATGATAATGACAACAAGAAGCAACAGAAACCAATACGAAATTGGCATCTCTCTGAGAAGAGCAACAGTACTCCACATATCCCTTAACAGGCAACAGTTTTTCAGAGGGAGAAGAGCATTATACTCACTTTGTGAAGACCTCAACAAGTCTGGAATGCCCATTTTGTAAAGCCAACTCTAACGGCGTTGCTCCATCTTCATTAGGTAATGCTAACGCCAACGACCCACCAGGCTGGGCTACTAAGAACTGGGAAAGTTTAACCAATCCCAATTTCATCGCAAGGTGAAGAAGAGTTTCTTTGTGTTCAGGCTCTGAAAAACATAACAAACAAACAAAAACATAGAAACAAAATCCAACACTTGCCCATTGATCTGCTACGAAGCATCCAATGAAACTTGCCTGCAGAAATACTACAACTCGGGTTCTGATTTACAAAGGTAATAGGGCAGAATCCTTCTTTCACCAAAATCAACAGTTATACACTTAATGGCACCTGTGCAGCTAAACTGGGATATCCAAACACCATCTAATTTCAGGAGTTAAAAAAAACAGCGTGGTAAAAGATCCTTAGTGACGCAGTGAGCCATAAGCTAATGAGTGTGAGTAAAATGTACGTGATAGTTCTTTTGTCTCTCTCTTCAGAAAGGTGGTCTCACCTGCCAATTTCTCCTTTCCACTTTTTAACACATTATCACCAAGTTCAACAGGGGGTGAAGCTTAAAATAAAGCTGCAGACAACATGGACTAAGTCACGAGATACTGATTCTCCTTCACTCAAGGCCTTCTCCGGCCTTTATTCAAAGAAAGGTCTGCCTATGTACATACATTTTCACACACAAAGCCTCTGCAGTTTAAGGGCAACAAATGAAATGAAGCTCAGGTGCCACTCAAACTGTTCCTTACACCAATATTTTGGTATGAAGCTAAATAGAAGGGTCAGGTGTTTAAGGGCAGGTACCCTACAGCTTCAGAATTTCAATTCCATTGAAATTTTATCATCCTGAGTCAAAAGATTTTTTCCTGCCTCATTACCCAAGCTGTTCAGAATATGTTATTGAAAATTACACATTCCAGTGACAAAGGAAAGGTGAAGCTCCTAATACATATGTAGCTCTGTGCACATATCTGTGTAAATAATGCAGCAAAGAGCTGTCAAATTTGTTCTCTGCATCAACGTTTACAAGATAAAAATGAATGACAGAAAGCTACCCCCCAAAAGAAATTGGTTACATAGTAAAGGAGCTAATAAATACATCTTTCAGAAATACTCATGCATTGAGCAAAAGTCTCATGTAGTTATGTACAAATACAGTGGCTCATAGCTGATTCTGAATCCCATTTCACCACCAGCACATCGGTAGTCTCCTATTTAATTTAAGTACTCCCTCTGAAAATGTCAGGAAAGTTTATTTTACACAATTATCGAAAAAGAGTTTGAAGAGGCCTCAAGAGGTCTCTAGTCAACTCCTTGCCTTAAGGTAGGATCAGCTCAACCTAAATTATTCCCGACAAATGTTTGTCTAACCTGTTCTGAAAACCTTTCAATGATGAAAGGTTTTCATAACCTCTGTAGACAATCTATAAAGCTAACTTACCCTTACAGTTAGAAAGATCTGCAATGTCTAACCTAGCTCACCCTTTCTCAACATAAGCCTGCTGCTTCTTGTCCCGTCCAAAACAGACATGAAAAACAGTTCATTCCTTTCTCTTTGCAGCTTCCTTTCACATAATTGAAGGCTGCTGTCATGTCTCAACTGAGTCTTTTCCTTTCTAGGCATCTAAACGGGAGAGTTGCTTTCTGAAAAGTTGGACCTTTTGGAGTGTCCTCTCAGAACTGAGGTCCAAAAATCACTAGCGTCTTTTGAAAATACTGGACTTGAAGTGTTATAGTATAAAAAACTCTGTATCGCTGTATCTCATAAAGATGCATATGCCAGAATGGCAAGGAATGCTGCAACAAACCTAAGGAACTTGCTCCACCTCTCCATGGGGAAAATTATTGAGGGATCTGTGCTGATGATCAGCTTTTGCTGTGAATATTGGATGGCAACACATCAATTTTTTACCTTTGAGTTTAAAGTATAATCAAAACTTTCAGATACAACCAGTTCACAGGAAGCAAGGTCAGGCCTCCTGGATAACATATCATTATTGATGCTTCTTGAATCTTAGATTTTGTTTCCAAAAAACAAAACAAATTCTAGACATCAGATCCATAAAAGGGAGGTTCAGGACACTGAAGCTAGCACTGTAACAGCTGACAAACCTGTGCATAGTGTCTGAAACTTCTATTTCACTATAGTGAAAGAAAAAAATTAATCTCCAACCTTCCCTCTTGTTTGTGGCCAGCTAACATGTAACCTGGTGCATTTGCTTGCCTGTGCAATGCTTATTTACTCCCCAGGTTGTGGGCAATAAAATTGGTTCTTGGTGTCCCCATTTCAGACTACAGCCAAAAAATGTGCCCAGCTGAGCACAGGATCTGCTGCAGGATCTTAGGCCACAGGAGAAAGTACTGATATGTATTTGTCTCTCAAAGGCCTGCAAAGTATTTCAAATTCAGTCTTTGGAAACACTGATGATTACTGCACTTTAGTTATTAACATTAAAAGTATGAATTACAGTATTTACATATGTATTAGGCAAGATGGCACATCTTTGAGCTTTCAAGTGCATGCTACCTCAAAGCCCACTGAATCCAACTCAAGCATATGCAGAACTGCTTTGCTAAATAGGGATATAACTGTTCGTGTATTTATGGTTAAGCCAGTGTTCAATATTTTGCTGCCTTGGGGCCCAAACTATAAAATTACGTATGTTTGGGCTGAAATATACAGTAGTTGTGAGTTACAATAATTGCACTTCTTGTTATGAAAGATATGCCAATGAGCTTTTCAGTATAACAAATACAGCCATTTTTCCTTAAACAGATACATTTTTCATCTCATGCAGACAACAAATCACAGTGGAAAATTTCTGTATATCAACTGTACAAAACACAGATAGCAGCATTTAAAATATGTAGCATCAACCATAAAACAAGATCAGTTTCTTATCTAGGGACCATCAGTACACCCTATGTTTGCAACGAGAGACCTAGCTCAGCTCTGGTGCCATCGGCAACCTGACATTCTGTTGAAGGTATGCTGGCCTGGGCTTTGAAAGCCTCTGAAATCTCTTCAGTCAGCCCAGTATGACAAGTGCTGTTTTGGGTTTTTATACAGCATGAACAGCTTTTCTTCCTGGAAGGGAAATGGAGAGATGTTTAGAGGAAAGAAAAAAAGTGAATAAAAAATTCCTTAAAGCAGCATGGGGATCTGACTGCAGTCCACAGCTAAGAGCCTGACCTAGCATTCCTCATCAAACTCTTTGGTCTGTCTGGATCCAGGACCACTTTCTACAGATGAACATCTAAGGGAGCAGGACCTGGCTTTCCCAAAACATACCCAGAGAGAGCAGAAATGATGGCTGAGGTGCCTCTTCAAAAACGGAAGAGCTTGGTTCAGTTTCCTGCTCAGCCAGATGACCTTCACACTTCTTCAGGTCACCTATTTCATGTGAGCATTTCATGTCCTGTCCCCTCAGCTGCAGAGAGCTTGGGAATGGGCCACGGTGCAGGAGGAAATCCAAGGGACATGAGCAAGAGGAGAGGAAGAAAGCACCAGCCTGACTCTGTAATACAACAATCAGCTCGGAGAAGTCTCTGCTTTTGGGACATACATGTGTTTTGCATTATACCATCATTGGATATGAAAAGAAACGATGCTGGGATATCCAGGTGTCTCACTTCCTAGCAGAATGCCCTAACCATTTAGGCATAATACAAAAAGGTGTGCCACCATCTTCCCTTTCCCTTGCTATGTATCTGAATGGAGAATGATCACGTCTTCTGTGCTTTGCCCTGGCCTCAGTGCTACTTCTCTGCTTTAAGGAGAGGCATCCCCAGTGACTTAGCAGGCTCCTGGCTTTGCCATGGGTCCGGAGTCCAGCCGAGCAAGGTGAAGCCAGGCACCAGAGCTCTCTCCCCTGGGGGGGTTATCCATACGTAGAGGAGCCTGAGCTTAGGCACCCAGGAAACGTTGTGCTCCAAACAAACATTATGCATTTGCAGATTAACATGGACTAAGAGTGGGCTTTCAGAATTGCTCCTTGGTTTGGAGCACTTAAATTCTTCCGAAGATGCACCTCAAATGTGAAAGCGGGTTCTTGGGATGTTTCCAATTAGACCATTTTTTCCTATATGAAATGTTCATAAGTAGCCAGCACAGAAGTCCACTCTAATTGAAACACTTGCAAACATATCAACTGATATTAAGAACATTAAGCATCTGATTATATATTAACAACACCCCAACCCTAAGATTAAAAACACACAAACAAAAGAGCAAACTTTGCTCTGAACCCCACTTTTGCCTGACTAAAACTTTCTTTTGGCCTGAGGCCACTGAGTTTCAATGTATGTTGTAATATTGTAAAAACAGCCAGATAAACTTGCACCGGGCAAGATAAGATTAAGACTTTCCTGCTCAGCAGAAAGGGAGCACTAGGACGACTTCCATATTCCTGGATAGCATTCACTCAGCTCTGATGCTGCTGCAAATAGTTATATATCTGGCCCAAACCTTAAAAGTTTTCCACAAAAGAATCTAGTTTTAAAAATAACACTAAATTAATACTCTATTGTCTTAAAACACAAGCTACAATAATATCATCTGTTACCTCATCACGAAAATTCTGGCAACTAATTTTTTTCTCTCATTAAGACATAAACATACTCCTTCACCTTTAAAGCCTGCACTACGGACACAAAACTGAAAAGGGATTTTCTGGGTTCTGCTGACAAGACCGTGGCTTCTACAGGCATCAAAGCAGGGAAACTCCTTTATGAGATTATCAAGTTGAAAATTACTCAGACATTTTCACTGCCAGTACTGTAATGGAAAGGTTACGGCAGAATCGCAATGCTCCAACCTAGCAACCTTCATCTCACTCTAGCCTAAATTTATTCATGCCCAGTTTAAGTGTATGTGTCAGCAGGACCATGCTGGCAGTTCAACCGGCTGTTTTCATGCATTTAAGTTAAAAACAGCACTCAGATCCCTTCTCAGCCTTAATTTCTACAAACTAAATATTTGCTGGGCTACTCTCTGCTTGTCACCCCTCTCTGAGCTGCTCAGGAGCAATCAGAAGCTGATGATGCAGAGAGTCATTACTAGTAGCTTGCTTTATGATATTAAAAACTGAAATACAAATTTTAAAATCTGAAAGATTACTGGACAGGTAAATCTATTCTTTAACACAAGTAAAACATTTTTCACCACGAGGATGGTCAAATACAGGGACAGGTTGCCCAGAGAGGTTACAGAGTCTCCATCCTTGGAGATATTCAAAACATGACCCTGAGCAACGCGATCTAATTTTGACGCTGGCCCTGCTCCGAGCAGCGGGCAGGGCCAGGCAAGCTCTGGGGACTCCTTCCACCCATGATGCTGTTCCACGATTATTTTATTATGCTATCCCATGATTAACAGTATCAAAGCAAAAAGTAACACGACATGAAGACTGCTAACAAGCTTTCTAAGTAGACCTGCCTAAAAAGAAAAGATTTGCACTAAAGAAGTAAAATTCTGAAACAGCTTTTTAAACAATTTTTTTAAGAACAGTTTTCAGTTTCAATTTTTCCTCCTTTCACCTCCTCCCCTTCTAGCTCCTCAATGTGACAGAATGAATGGCATTTTTCACCATTTTTCTTTTTCTGTTCTTCCTGTGAAAAAGATTTCAAATGCAGAAAAATGGCAAAAAAAAACCCAAACCAAATAAATAAAAAAATCAAGACAGAAAAATAAAGATGTTGAGAAAAAATAAGGAACGTAATTTGTTCAACAGTATTCAGTGACAAAAAGGAGGAAAATCAGAAAAAAATAAGGAGAATATAAAATTTCTGCAACATTTTCACATTTAAATGGATAAAACACCATTTTCCGTTGAGACACAACAATAAAAATTCCTATGATTTGAAAGATGAACTACTGGCGGATTAATACAGGGTTAGATACTGCAAGGCAGGCGGTGCTATGAAGGAGATAGGCTATCAGGACGTTGTTTTGCATTGTATCCTGATTCTGCAGCCAAAATGCTCTGGAGTTATACCGAGCTAAGCCAAACAGAGTCTGTTTTAAACATTAAATAAATCCTTTTGTTCTTCCTTGCACCTGAATCCCTTCCTATGTCCAAAACAATAAAATAAAAACAAATATTTCTCTCTGACAGAAATGACTAAGCCCTTTCTGGGCTATGGATCTCATTCATTTCCTGGAAGGAGACTGAAAACTCAAGCCTTGTGACTTGAAAAGAAGAGGGAGACATCACAACAGGCTGACAAATTCCAGTTTTTCCTGGCTTCATACTTTTATGTATTACTATTCATTTTTTCATTTTCCATTCAGTAAGATTATTTACAGAGTGGTCTTCAGCATACCCCACCGCTGCAAAAACAGATGTATGTGCTTAACTTACATTGCAAGTGGTTTTGTGAATAGGCAGCAGTGGCCACAACACATAGCCATGGGAGACAGTCTCTCCAAGGGCAGGGCCTTACCAATTACTGAATAACTGGAACATCCCCCCTCCCTCTTTTTCTTTTTTCTTTTTTTTTTAAACTAGTCCTCCTATTTCTCACATCATCACCTGCCCTTCTATACTGCAGTATCTCCTTCTCTCTCTCCTCGCACCCCCGTGCTGCCCAGCTCGGAGCCTGTCGAGACAGGAGACAGAGGAGGTCGGTACAGAGCTGAGCGCAGGCAGATGGTTTCCAGGAGAAGATGGTTTCCAGGCTCACAGAAGGTGGGTTCCACACTCAGTTCAGCCAACCACAGTTTCTACCATTGGCTTGGTTGAACTGGACCATCAGCTGCCATGGGACTGACATAAACCGTGCAGACGTGAAGGGGGCAAGGGGGAAAGCTTAAACACCATTTTAAAGGTGGACCTTAAGAAGTCTTGCCACTGCAGTTTTACCAGCAGCACCATTAGAGGAGGCCACCACCGATCAGCCCCACGTGGCAACGGCTGCACACGGTAACCTCATCTGCTCAACAGCTGAGGTTTCAGTTGTGCTCACTGCTTGGGCAATCCCAGCAAAGATGTGAAACTACACACAAAATCGCTGCTGTTAGCAGAGGGATGCTTCTCTTCCATTTGTGCTGCAGCCAAATGCTGTCCCTCAGGCTGTTTAATTTATGATGTGTGTTTATTGAGCGCTACTAGTGCGCTCGACACGAGGCAACAGCAACCCCCTGATGGTTGGGGGGGGTGTCTCAAACATCTCTTTGCTGCTACTTCTACTACGGACCAGAAGATGAGGACTGTATGTTCCCTGGGGAAGGCCAAGTTCAAGCATGCTTGTCGACATCTTGCTTCATGTCACAGTTTTCTTGGTTACCAGCAGGCAATGACAGATGCTCCTCTACCTCCTGATGCCTGTGCTGGCATCCGTCCTCATCTGTCCCATGCAGTTTCCAAAGGGCCTGGCTCCTACAGGGCAAAGAGCTGTCCACTTCTCTGACCTTGTAACTTGTCCCAATAAAAGAGTTTACCTCTCCTCACAAACCTCACCATACCTATAAATGTTTATCTGCTGTTCCCAGTATTTTCCTAATTCCACGAAGGAAAACACAGGCACTTTGGTCCTCTCTTTCTTGCCTTCAAAAAAATGAAAATTCCAAACTGAGGAAAACACAGACATAATTTCTTTTGATTTAGACCAAAAATATCACACGTCTCTGTCATGTTTGAATGGATGAAGCTTATCAGTAATGTGTTTAGCATCAAGTAGGAATAGTAACAGGATTTACACAGAAAAAGGCAGGGGAAGGGAAATAAAATCCAAAACATCACAGAAAATGGAAGTGTTCCATAAAGGCAGATTAGAAGCCAGTGAGTCTGAATACTTCTGTTCATTTCGCAAGACCCATTCCTAGAAAATGATTATGAAGCATTTGTGAAAAAAAAAATAATGTTCTTCATGAAAGAGAATTAAGTAAACATAGACACTGTTCCCCTATGATCCACAATCAATTTCCATAATTCAGGATGTAATTTTATTGCTACTATTAACAGCCCTAAACCTGAAAGAGCTCTCTTCCTCTTGAAAACAACTGTAAATGGTGACAAAGCCAGAGGCAAATGTTCTTGTTTAATTAACAGCACAGTTAAGTCACCCAGACAACCTGAACTCAGCCTCATAGCAATGCCCTTAAAACAACCAGAAACTGGGGCAGCCTCAGCTGTGCGTGCGTAGCACAGAGCCCCTACGCAGACCCTGCTGCTGGGCGCCCGCTCCCCCTCCGACGGCCAAGGGAAGTAAGCTTCGGTGTGCGGCAAGGACGCAGAAGTTGCAGTGAAGATGCTCAACCTATGTTTGATGGCCAATAAAAAGAAACAGGCATATCTCACGACCTTCCTCCCAAAGCCCTATTTCTAGAGCTCCACAGCCCGTGGCCAAAAGCACGAGCAGGCGTCAGATAGCGGGGTGCTGGGAGCCCCCTTGGGGACAGAAGGCCCTTAGGAAAAGCACCTGCAAAGAGCAGCAGCAGGAGCCCCAGGCAGTGGCCCCCTCACGGCTACAAGCCCCTGCCAAGGTGACCTTTTTTTTTTCCCAACCAGTTCTAGCAAGTTATACGGCATAATATTTAGTAACGATTAGCTTCCTCAATTGAATGATCCAATTTTCAGAGTAAAAATATCCTTTATAAAGATACAATTAGCAAACAAGCAGCTTCTCTGTCTGACTCCTTCCTACACTTTACCCTGTCTCCAAATCCACCAACAACTAAATCCCTAAGCACAGCATCTCTGTCAGGTCCTCACGCAGCCGCCTTTTGCTCTGGCAGGAAATTGGTTGTGGGCCAGGTGAGCAGAACATCCAACCAGTTTTTGTGAGTGGGCAGCTTGTGACATGGTTGTCAAACAGGCACTTACAAGTGAGGATTACCGAAAAGTTCATGCTTTCTTGTTTCCTTTGTTGAACTTAAATAATGTGTCTAGCAAGTCCTGACCTGTGCAACTGCACTAAATTCCTGAATTATTTGCAATGCTCCCTAGACAATCCAGCCTCTCTCTTTATCCAATCCTTTTTATACCTTATAAAGGGAATACAAACACTTTTTCCAAATACCAAAACTCCTATGAATAAATTATTCTTCTATCTTTCCATCTACCCATATGTCTCTAAATCCTCATAAAAACGAATGAAGTCCAAAAACACCAGATGGTGTAACAATTTTCTCCAGCAATGTCACTGAAAAGTAAGGTTTTTTTTCTTATAAAAATAGCCCAGCAGCTCTGAAAACGGACAGGATCAACAGCTCTTTGGTCTCACAAGTATGAAGTCCTAACTAGTGATGGCTGATAGCACCCGAATCTTTCACAATACTGATACTAAAAAGAACATCCTGATACCGTTGAGTGTCAAGACACTATCAGACCTTTCGGGCAAGGATTTGCAGGGGCAGCAGGTAGGGAAACAGGGTCCCCCCCGTCTTCCTAGCTCCTCACAAATCTCCTACTTCTCATTCAGTTTAATTTTTTGGGAGGAGGAACAGCGGTGCTGGGACAGCCCTGGATCACCTTGTGATGAAAGATGAAGAGCCTTCTCCTCCTCCTCCTCCTCCTCCCCCCTGTGCTGGGACCTGCAGTCCTACTCCAGTTGTCCCAATCTTGCTCCCTCTCCTTCCTCGCACGCTGAGCGCTCCCTCAACCACATGCACCCTGCAGCTTTGCTCAGGGAACGGAAAACACTGGTGGGGATGGAGAGAGGAAAGAGTATGAGTCAGAGTTTCGCAGGCTCAGGTAAAAGGATAATATGGCTGTAAAAGGGATCAAAGCTATACTTCTAGAGTATAGCTCTGAACGAGGGTGAAAAGACACAAAAGGTGAAGAGAAATTATACAAACTAGGTAGAGGTGACCAAAACAGAGAGAATTAGTGGGGGAAAGAAAAAAAAGAAAAGAAGGAAAGTTTGTAAAGTCAAACATCGAATACTCAGTCACTGTGGCTGAGGCAGCTTTCCTGCCAATCTGACTGTACACTCTTTGAGACAGGGGCCTCTCCTTATTTCTGTATGTATGCATAGAGCCATAACCCTGTATTTGAGCTGTCCAGGCCGTTTCGTGACAGATACACTAAAAAAAACCCACAGACAAATGCCCCAAAAGGCCAGGAGTTAAGACTTCCCTAGATCTGGAAGGTTTACACTGGCAGAGCTGCAATAATGGAGGTACTGCAAACTCCCCCAAAGGCCAGGATCTGTTTTGTCCTGGTTTAGCCCCGGTCTCCTCTGCTGTACAGATGCAGTGCCTCCCCACCGTGCAGCCGGCAGCAATGCACTTATTGCGCTGCACATAACCTGACTCAGAGGAAAACCCAGCAACGTCAGGCCCGCCAGCACAAGGCTGGACCATCGAGAGAGAGAGGGCACAAGTGATGGCCCTTGTGCTGCAGCAGAAGCTGTTCACAAAGCCTCAGGGACCACCTACTCAACAGGAGTGACCGGTACTTGTTTTCCTGCCTGATGGGGATACTCCCCCATCCCACCCCCTCCCCCCCCAAGTACATTGCCATGCTAGTAACGTGCCTACCTGCACCTGGGAAAGGACCAAGTTGACCACCCTGAGCATAACACAAGCAACATGGGCAGGCCTACGTGGGCTACCTGCCCACCAAAAGCTCCTCGTTAAGCAAAAGCATTGCTACCAGGCTCAAGGAATCCATTTTACTTTATCCAGAAACAAGAGAAATGATCGCAACTTCATTAAAGAGCAACAACCAGGGTATAAACTGAGACGTGACCTCACGTGTGGACAAGTGCCACCGTGAAGACTGCCCAACAGCCCGAGCTGCATGCAGGAACGCACACCAACTCAGCGCACAGCTGTATCAAAAAGGGGATCCTCCTTCCTGATGAGGGAGCTAGTCTGCATGTGATAGGATTTCCATTCAACCGTTCAGGAAGACTGAAAAGCTACAGATCATTAACAACCGGCTAAAACAGAATCAGAAAATTACATAGTAAATTACAACATAACACTGCTCCTACAAGCAACTGATAACGCAGCATGCTCAAGTCACACATATCTTACACTCACAGAGACTTTGTGCAGTGACTGGAGCACAGACCCCTCGCTTTTCTGCTGCGCTTTACTTTTTTTTATGTAATACTTAAATCTGAAAAGCAAACAAAGTATGAAAAGCACAGAGAAACAGAAGTTCTTTAAAACTCTCATGAGGGCAACATACTCTTTTCAGCTTGAACACTGCAGTACGCTTCAAAATTAACAACTAGCATAAAGAATCTCAATATCTGGATAGTAGCTGCCCTGGCAGAGCTCTGCCTGGTACCGGCAAGGTGGTCTCCTGTTGCTCTGGACCCAGAATACACCCAGGAAAATCTTCCATGTTTCATGCAAGCAGGTACCCAGTCAGCTTTGCCCAAGCATCTCTCAGTATCTCTGATGTTCAACTGATATTTCTGGGTTGGGCTTCAACTGGTTTTGACGAAAAGCTTAGCAAAGTCTGTGAAAAAACTACTGTTGATTTCTTTGGCCTTTGAATCAAGCTCTTGATTGCTAAAATCCAGCAGTTGTTCCAGCAGTTGAGTAATGCCAACAAACATTTACTATGCACCAAAATGAAACAAGTGTGTGTGTGTGTGTGTGTGTGTGTGTGTGTGTGTGTGTGTGTGTGTGTGTGTGTGTGTGTGTGTGTGTGTGTGTGTGTGTGTGTGTGTGTCTAGCAAATACTTGAGTGAGACTGGGGGGGGGGGGGGGGATTATATCTCTTGAAAGAGATGTTTACAAGAGGCACCAAAAAAAAAAACCAAACCCTTCTCCTGAGGAAGGCAGTAGCAGATTCCAAGCTATCTGTCATTAAGAATTAGAAAGATTTAAGAGAGAAGAGAAAAACCTCACTCAAAGAAATGGGTTAAGTGTTGTGTTTTTAGTTCCCTGCAGTTTGCATGAATCTGTCTTTCAGTTTGGCTCATATGGAGACTGCCTGCCCTCTGATTTTTAGCAATTTAAAGTACTGAAAGGAAAACAGCCAAAAGTACCAAATTTTCAATGAAAAACATGTGAAACCATCAAGTTTAACACTGTTTCCAACCTCAGCTATAAATCATTTGGGTCTGCAAAAACATTATACTCTTCAGCAAAACCTAACTACAGTTTTGTGTTTGCAGTGAAACCTGAAACCAGGCAAATTTCACCTGATATTGTTACAAAAGTTTTTAATAACAAGCTTTAATGTAAAGTATCATATATATTTTTTCATTCCACTTCCTCTAAAAGAGCACAGCCACAAAACTTGTTTAATAATACTTTCACCTACAGATGATTGTAAGTCCTAAATAAAGCATAAACACTGTAGTAAACAATATATTTATTCTGCACCTTAGAATGCCTACAGTGATATACTCTTGTGTTTCATAACAGTATATTTTGTCCCCTTTTTGTTTAACTTTTCAAAATATTTCACCTGACTAGAATCATGGTGGAGACACATCACTACTACAATTCCTGCTTTTTTTAAACAGACAGCTCTTTAATCTTGTAAAGGCAGAGTCTATCTATAAAAAGAACTAAATTCACAATGAGTCAAAGTACAAAAAGCTTCTGGAAAGACTGAATTACAATAACAGTTATTAATCCTTGCTCAACCTCTGGGCACAAAATGCATCTCTGATTACCCCTCATTCTTCAACGATTTTTCATCATAACCGCAGAACAAAGCATGAGGGTTGAGAACCTTCAATAAAATAGTGAGATACTCTGTTCTGCTCTGTACAGCAAATCACCATTAAAAGCTTTCCAACTTAAAATAAAATCTTACCACCTTCTGAGTAGTTTCCAAGGATGTTCCATGTTGATGGCAATTCTTCATGAGCAATGGCCATCATCAAGTCATTATCCAGGGACTGCAGATCTTTTATCCTTAGCTCAAACTTATCAAGTAACATCTTGTGACTAGCAGCAGTGACACATTCTGCCTGATTAACCAGAAAACGAGATAACTTGCAAGACAGATTCTCTCTGTAAGCGACAGGACAGCTGCCGAGGACCACAGGTGAGTATCCTTTCGTGTACATTAACACAGAGACAGAAACTGCTTCTTGGCATCCATGACCTGAAATTATAATGCAAGTTAATCACTGAAATTAGCTATATTCAGAAAATACATTAGTTTTTCCTCATTTCTCCCCCTTTAAGAAACGACTCTGACTACTCACCCAGAATTACTTTTCCCTCCTCTAATAAAATCTACTGCTTGTAAGGCATCCAGCAGGTATTTCTGGTGATAAACTTGGATTTGACTAGACTCTGAACTGACAGTCCTCCCAACTATACCAACATAATTCATTCTAAAACCAGCCTTCCTAGGTGAAAGTTCTTTAACCACAACAGAAAGAACAGGTAACCACATCAGGATGAAATGCCACAAAACAAAAATACGAATCACATCAGGGTATTTTAGCATCCACAGTAATTTCCATCTAAAGAGATGGAAATTTTCCCCCTTCCCCTTCAAGCACTACATGTTTAGCACTGGACCTAAGAGATCAAAAGAAAGCACTGCTCACTGAGCACTGAAATGACTCCAGCAAACCATCTTCAGGGCCACGCGCAACCACTGTGCGTCTCCTACACCTTAGTGGGCAGCGCCTGGACACAGCCACAGGCACCACCATCCTTGGTATGCCAGTGCAATGTTTTGTGCCATTTGAAAAAAAATTACTGAGTGTAGAGCACATGCAGTAAATGGTCCAGCAGTGTCTCTTTCCAGAGCCCTCTCTTCCACTTCCTTCCACTTTGGTAGGATCAGTACACAATTTCTGCCATTCTCCATCACTGGAGGTTCTTGGATAAGAATCAAGAAAAATGAGACACCCATGAGAGCAGTGGCAGAGTGGCCTGGAATAGGAACTCTGAGAAATGTATTTCTTTATTAACACCTATATTGTATCTACCAGTGTCTCCTTGTAGGCCAAAATTCAGAAGCTTTTTTTTAAAAAAAGCATGTTTCATGCTTTTGGCAGACTGGATTATATATACTATCAACTGTCTAACTTACAGCTAGGATCTTCAAAGAAGTTCAAGGCAGTTTGCCACCAAAACCCCTCAAGCACCTCTTGTATCCCTTCTCCTCCTTTGCCATCCAAATGAGGATGGATGTCATACATCCAAAGAGGTGCAAGCCGTACTCTTCTCACTGGAGAGCTAAAAATGAAGTATTATGAGTACAAATCTAAATTCCCCAAAATAGCCCCAAATAACTACAAGTACATATATGCAATCTAGTCACTACAGAAGCAAGCATGCATTTACCAGATCTGCAGCTGTCTTTAAAGTGCTCTGCATAGCTTTATGCTTAATTTGGCCACTACAAAACAACAGTAACCACACAAGGACTATACTGTAGCCTCAGTCTTCATTTTCGTCTCCTAATGGTTCTCTTGAGCACTGGCAGGGGATTATGTGTTGCCTGTAGCCTACCGTTTTTATTCCTAGCCCAGACAGAATCATTTAACAGTGTCATTTCAGGCCTCTTCAAAAAAAATGACTTTGCTATCCTGGAATTAGCCTATCATTACATTTTCTCTAATTGTATTCCATGATAATCTTTTACCATTTAAAGAATTAAAGAAACAACCATGGAACACAGCACAGAACTTTCCCTTTTCATATTCATGAGTTATTTTCAGACTCTAAACCTCCTTTAGAGAACAAGAACAAATAACAAGCAGATCCTACTGCATAGGTACATCATGTTTATACCACCTACTCACACAAATGAAAAGGTCACAAAGCACATGATAAAGACGACAACCAGGTCTTGTATTACATCAACAAAGGAAAAAACGCCAAGGCAGAGAGATGGCTGTTAGGCAACACAAATTCACCTTATAGTGAGGCATCCCTGCTACCGTTCTTCCCCCACACCTCCTCAGCATGTACAGTTTAGGCAGAGCTCCAACCACCTCACGCCCTCACTGCAGGAGCCTTGCAAGCCTGCCCCCCAACTGCATTCAGGGGTGGCCCAGACCAGGACATGAGTTTTGCAGGTGTGAGGATGCCTGCAGGCAACCTGTTGTGGCAAAGGCTGGGTTTGCTGAATAGAATTCTTTCAGATTAAAAGTGATGCCATGCCTGAAGACTGCATTTTAGTGCACGCCCAACTACGCAAGCCCAGGAAAGCCCTGCCTGTAACACTGCAGAAGCCTGAACTGTTCTGGTGAATGACGGAGATTGCTGTAAGAGGCAGGGTCAACTCTGGTCAGCAAAACTCGACCTGGAACCCAAAGGCCATCTTTCAATTCCTTTATTTCTTCCGTGATAGAACCACAAAACAGAGTTGTATCAAATCATCCAGTTTCACCCAGCTTCAAAACGGGGGTGGAGTATAGCAAAGAGATGAAAAATGTAAACAAGAGTAATTCTCACCTGGAACAATGGACTGAAGAGCATTATCACTAATTCGCTCAGCAAACATTATGTGCCTCTTCACAGATCCATTGTAAACAAAGTAAAACTCAGCATCTTCTGGGAGGTAAATGTCTTTCCCAAATGTTGCATTTATAGTCACCTGTCCCTGAAAAATGAATGTACCTTCATAAACACCCAGTAATTTTCTCATCTCCAACAAACCTATTAACATGTATTTCAGATGCAAGTTTATTATAACCTTTTCAACTCTGTATTATGCAGAGGCTGTGATTTAACAACAAACCTGCTGGTTTCTATTTCCATTCAGAAAATAACACTCTTTATGACTGTGCAAACAAGGGCGATTTAAAATTTTTACTTTAAATAGCACATCTTTTACCTAATTTCTTTCATCCCAACCACGTAAAAATATCTGAATTCTAATTAAAAACATATCAAAATAAGTAAGTGAATGAACCTGAGAATTTTGCTTTTTACAAAAGCACTCTTTGCTTTAAAAACATGAAAGTTTTGTTTGAGCAGAAAAAAAATTCAAAAGTGCTTGAAACGATCTTAGGTTTGGTTTACAAAACAAAAGTGCCGATATAATTCTACAACTGACTGTGCTAGTTTCAAAGAATACTAGTTCCCAGATATCTGTCCATGTTTTTTATAATAAATAGAAAGCAACAAGCCAAGAAAAATCTGTTGTACAATAACTTCAAAAAAGAACAGGAAAGGCATCTGAGACGTAGCAAACAATAACAAATGTCTGACATGTCTGCAGAAGGAAATTTAGACAAAGTTGCATTTCCTCAAAGAGAATAACAGCTTGCTCCACCAGGGTTCCTGGTTGCCACGGTTATTCTAAATAAGACAGAATTGTCCCAACATCTGGCTTAACTGGTGTTTTCTGGAAAACACACAGCAGAAGAATATTGCAGTCCTTTACACTTCCAAAGGATGCCTAACCTGCCTCTGCTGGATCCATAAGTAAGTTTGGTTTAAAAAACAAAACAAAACAAAACAAAACAAAAAATCAAAGCACAACACAGTATTACAGAAATTTCCGAGACTGAAAAATGCAGTTAAGCCACGACTGCTCTGACAAGTGTCAGGCTCCTCCCTCCATCCATTAAACATCACGAGTCTCTGTGCAAAGGTGCTGGATAATTTGTCACTGTGCTTGAAGAAAGCACTTTGGTGCTTCACCAAAAGCACCAGCACCCCACTCCCCGCTCAGGCCCACTCGCGCCTTCCCAGGCCACGCGCCCCCTCGACTGCAGCGAGACCCTTGCAGGCCCCTCGCAACATCACCCCTTCCACAGCCTGCCCCAAGGACACCTTCTCATCACTCAGAAAAACGTGAATCCTGCATTTGTTCTCCTCTTAAATACAAGCAAGTCTTTTGAACTAAGACTGAAGAGGCAAAAGCTAGCTTCAGATGCACAAAGTTTTCCTTAGATAGGATTGCTCTTGTAAGGACAGATGTAGGCAATATCAGGGGTCTAGCATTTAGAGCAAACAGCCTGGCATCCCCCGAAACCGATAGGCATCTCTGCTTATCAGCCTCAAGTGTTGTTATAACTGCTAAGAATTTTCTCCTACTTCTCCTTGGTTTGTACATTGTTATTTATGTACAGAACAGAATTGCTTTTATTGTTTCTATTATTATTTGCAATTAAATTTTTTTTTTTACTCTTTTCATGCTAGACACAATTATGCCATTTTATCAGTCGAGAGATACTGCGGATGGCTTTTTGGGGGAGACAGAAACATGGTAAGTCCCTGAAATAATTCAAACCATTCCATAGACTGCTCTGATTTGTACTCAGTTGACAGCAGCCAGGTGCGGAGGAGAAAAGCAGAATTTCATCCACATGTGGACTTCTTCCGGCTACAACTCACAAACTAGCTCCAAACCCTCCGGACTTCTAATGCTGCAGGATCGCATAGTCGGCCAGCTTTTACATTTTGCACCAACTGCATGAAAAACAGAAGACATTTTGTGGCAGCATTTCTGATTTCATAAGCCTACTCTTAAAAAAAAAAATAAAATAAAAAAAAAAAAACAAGCTCAAGTTGCAGTCGTTGGCTTACACTGCTCCTTTTTCTAAAATAATTTAGATGCAGTGAAGACATAGGAACATCTTAAGAAACACTGATCACACTGCCTGATGTACAGGTATGAGGGAGAATTTCAAAAGTTCTTGGCTTGTAAAGTGGGGGAGAGAAAAATAAGAGGAGAAAAGATAGGGAGAGGACAGCTGATGGGTATGGGATGAAAAGCTGTTATTTCATGACTCACACCTTAAAACCCTCCAAAAGAAGAAACTGCTAGTAATGTAAAGAAAGATTTTACAGAAGGAAGGTAAAATGGCAGCTCTCCTGTATCTGGCCAACCAGTGAAATGATTCATTTGGAAAATCCCTTACGATCCAAAATGAGGGTTAAAACCTGCATTACTAGAGAGAATTCAAAGGTAACAGAGAAAGTAACTTTCACAGGGAATATGAAGCTGCACTTTTTTGATGCCATATGATTAACACATCTGGTATTAGATCCAGTTACTTCAAAAAGCTCCTATCATCATCCCCAGCCCTTCCCTTTTGCCTTCACATCCATCCTTTCTTCAGACATTCTTTTTTCAGATTGCTTAATGCTGATTTTTCTTCTCTACTGTCACTACTAAAATATGCATCAGACCCTACAGTTTGTTGTCCACACCACCCTACATGGCTTTTTCTCCAGTCTCCAAGTACCTCTTTGCTTCTCAACTACTCCTGTCCAAAATATCCTTCCTACAGTCGTGTCATGTCCTCTTCTCATCACCTGAAAACCTTTCACAATTGCATCCTATTAGCCCTGGAATTTATCCCTACCCTTACATACTTTCCTGTCCCTCCACTATTTTCTGCAACATTGTCACATCTTGCCATGTCCTGTGAGAGGTCAGGCAGCAGCACAGCTGGCACAGGGACATCTTCCCACTTCTCTTCCACCTCACATTAGCCCTTCTGCCTTCCTCACCCTCTTCTCCGAGCTACAGTCTTCATCTGGATTTCAAATCTACATGACAGACCCTATCATAGCTAGCCTGTGTTTGGCAAGGCATCTTTACCGTACATCAGAAACACTTTGATACTAATCTGCATGCTGGCTTTGACGTTTTTAAGGGCAAGATATGTCAGCCACATCTTGAAAAAGACATGAAAAATAAAATCTTTTGTGCTAAAGGGAATGCCACTGCCGTTCAAAACCTATCTAACACTACATTGTAACCTGAATATTTAGGCATGTCTTCATTTAGCATAGTTTTTCTTTGGTGCAGAGCTCTGACTATTTAACACCTAGTTTCAACGTAAAGCTGTATTTCCATTAGAAGCATCAGGGATCTATTACGACATGCTGTAAAAGGAACGGAGTTTACAGGAGTGTGTGGAACTAGCAAGAACCACCTACCACTGTGTTAGGTCAATTCCTTTGCTACACTAGCAAAACCCTTTTTACATTTTAATTATTGTAGAGTTAATTATTAGATAGTATTTTGCATATGCAGCATGCACATAATCTACATCCATAAATAAATATAGATAAATTGAAAAAAAAATGATGCTGTAATGCAGCCAGGCAATATCACAAACAGATGTGACTAACGGAGATAGACTGTACCCCTGATCCATCTGCACTCCTCACAAAAATGTGTTTATTTGGCAGACCAATCTTTCCCACTCTTATGACCACTTGCAGTTTCTTCCAAACACTGCTGACAGAGGTTTCTTTATTACACGCATGAAAACATAAACAGCATGGAACATTAAGGATATTTTTATGGCTGCTATGTGTCCCAGTACATATCTACACACACATCAAGCGTGTGCTCTCCCATCCCTTTCACAACCGTGAAATGAACTGCAGCAAGATCGCGCTGCAATTACTGTGCTGCTCATTACCCCTGCATGAAGCCAGCTTTGTTACCGCAACCATTTTTTGTCTAAGACTTCAAACAAAGCTCTCCTGCAGTCAACTCTAGAAAATGTCCAGGTAGATATACTCCAAGAAAGTGATGTTTGTTCTGAGCCTCTTCCAGATACTGCAGCTGAAAAAGCTGAAAGGATTCATCCAGCTCCCAAGGCAGACCAGTATGCAGCCTTTCAGGGATGGAGATGGAGGGGGAGAACTGAGGGAAAAATCTGTCAGCTAATTTAGTTCTTTACACTGTTTCTGGATGTACAACCTTGCCATTAGCTGTACTTAAGTGCAGATCATTCAGAGGAGTTGACTTTACCATGCAATCAGTTCTGCACGCAGGCAGTCTACCATTTTTGTGATAGTTGTCAGCCTCACTAGCAATAACTGTATGTTTCTTCCAGAACTTTCACCAACACATTGAATAGCTCCAGGCCAGAAAACATCTCCCAAAGATGATACATCCCAGCATTTGCCACGTCGAGGCCTGAGGAAGCTGCTTGCTGGAGACTGATGCAGGGAACTCTGTTAGAAAAAAATGCTTAGACAGGTCTGAGGTTCCAAATAGGAATAGCCAGGGAAGACTGCTATGCAAAGAAGTGTTGAAAAATATATGCACTGTAAATAACACAAACTTTCAATGTCACAACCACTTCAAATTATTATTTATTGAAACAATTTTTAAAAGTCAGTATTAGAAAGATGAAAACAGCTTCAGAGACATATGGGAGCTAAATTTCTGTCAACCTCTCTGTACACATGAAGTAAGCTCAGCTAGGCAGAAACCCAGAACCCTTACTTTAGGCCTTTGAGAAAAGGGCTTATTTTATTAGGGTAAATCTATGGGATAGTTTGTATCTTTCCATTATACCTAGCACTGCAGAGACATTTATTTCCTCCCCTCCCTCTGTTACTTCCTCATTCAGCTGAGCAAGGACAGCCCAGCCAAGGAACTGGCTGCCGTGAAAGAGCACAAGCTACTTGCACAATTCTTTCCTCTACATACAGACAGACTTCGGAGTGACAGACATAGCAACAATCCTGGCTCTGCCTTCCTGCTTCTGTCCTAACAAGGTACATAGGAAGGAGGGAAGTAGGGTGGATCTTGAAATGAGATTCAGTAACATATCCCTCCACCAAAGCAACGTCTCTCTGCTTCACAAATCTTTCCCTGAGCTTTTCTGGGGATACTACCTCTTTGTAACACAGCTTCCTCTTGGCAGAGCTCAAGCGCCCAACCCAGGCTCTCAATCAAAACATATATCCACCAGACTATTATACCAATTGAAGAGTGTGAGTAAACAACAGTGAAATACAATACCAGGAGTTCCACAAGAAATTCATATTCACAGAAAAAATTGTTTGACTTGACTGTCACTGCCTCCGGGGAAAACCATTTGCTCCACTGTTTCCTACCACATATTGCAAGGCAGGAACATGGCACTCTCTCAAGTCCACAAAAACCTGACACTGACCTGTCACTAAAGTACAGAAATTACAGTTAGGGTTATCAGCATTTAAAAGTAGGTAATTAAGCCCTAATTCACATATAACTATAAAAAGAGCAAAAATGACAGAAAAAAATGACAATATATGCACTACCTGAAATTGAGACATCACGTTCCTAGAAAGTGACATTTTTTCTGTGCCTGTTCCAGACACTGTAGCTGGAAAAGCGTCCTACTGACATATTTCTTCCAATACAGTGTGCATTTCTAAATACAGAACTGATCTAGACCTGACAGCTGTCCTTTGGGTACTGAAATGCAACCTAGACAAGCCACATAGGCCCCTCATCTTTGGAAAACAGACCAAGTGGCCTGAATACAAGGCAGCTGGGATAGTGTGGACAGCACAGGATTTTTCCGAGCCATGTTCCTGTGAATATACCAGTTATTAGGTAAGCCCTGCCTTTGACACTGTTTTCACAAGTTCATTTATCTACTGACAGTTTAACCTCTCTCCCACTCCTTTCTTGCTCTAAAAAGCATATTTATTTCCAGATGAACTTGGAAGAAAATATTTGGTAGTTATAGGTTTATTTCTGTATGTAAGTAAGATTAAGCACACTTCTCAAGGTCCACATGGACATAAGATAATTCAATCTCCTTTTAATTACAGCAAAAGAAAGGATGTGTCACTTCACCATCTCAGCAAATAAACATCATCCTAATTACAGTTAGTTCCTCACATAAATGCTAGGGATGGTGCTGCACCCTGAAGTTCATAAGTGCTGGTTCTGGCAGGCACAGAGAGGAAGAAAATTTTAAAGCCAAGGGCTATTCATTGAGACCTGCCTGCCATTACCCTCCTTAATTTACATCTGGGTGGCTCAGAATGAGTACCTCAACTTTGCCCAGCCATCTCAGGAACATACAGAAACTGGAGACAAACAACTAGGACTGTAATGGTAGAGAACTTCAGACAGCCAGCAGCACCTCTGATTGCAAAAAGGCACTAAGGAATATGCTAAAGGCCAGATAAAATTGTCGCCTATTACCTCAATTGCTGCATAGGCTTCTTTTCAAAAAAACTAACCTAAGCAAAACTTCACACAGAATACAGGGCAGTAGTCCAATCAGCTCAAGCTCAAAAGTTAGAGAGGCAATGACCACTCCCTCACAACCGGGATCTACTAGAAAAATATAAAAATACTCAAACAGAAGAAAGAAAACAATGTCAGGGACCAGTGTTTTGTGAAATCCCAGATGCATTACAGGGTTCAGGAAGACTAGACCTCTAGAAGTCCCTTTGGCAATGCAGCAGGCTGCACAAAATCCCTTTATTAACATGTGCCAGATCCAGAAGCTCCTACTTCTATTAGACCCTCTCCACATACCCCACTGGCCTCACCTTCATATCTCTGGGTTCAGTCACAGAGAACTGATCTCAAAGAGAAATTGTACAGAAGGAAGAGCCACCCTGTTTAAAGACCATGGGAAAAAGGCTTGGCCCATTTAAGTCAAGAGGAGTTTTGCCACTGATTTAAAGTGGGTCAGGATCACCATTGCCATCTCTGAAATAACACAAAAGCACCAAAAATTTCAAGCTGGCTTTCTCATTTGCACTGATGACAAATGCCTTTATGATGCGATAGGGCAGTATGTCTTGTATCAGGAGCTTTGTTTTCAAAATAAAACTATATACACAGAGGGGCCCGAGTTTCCTGGCCAGTTACACCAATAATACCAGTGTCTAGGAGGATAAAATCCATTGGCATCAGAGGAAGAAAGCCTGCTCCCCCAACCCATTACCCTAAGAGGACCTGCACAGTCCTGGTGGGTGCTTGTGCATCACCAAACAGACCCATCCCTGTGCGAATTCACAGGCCCCGAGAACGCCGATCCCAGCACAGGAGAGGATCAGACGGGTCGGGTGCCGCTACCACGGGGCTTGGAGAAAGATGCCGATCAGATTCTAAATCTGTGACTGAGCAACTGTTTGGCAGCTTTGCCCTCTTTGAGATTTAGAAAGAAAAGCGTATCTTTTATTACCAGTGAAAATGCTGCCCTGGCACTGGAGCCAAGGAGATTAGGAAGGTTTGTGCTTTGAACAGGATTTATAGGTCGAAGCACTCTTTCAATGTGACCAAACAGGTTTTTCAGACATATTTTTATTTGGTTTCTCTAGGGAGCTCAACAGTTGACAGGGATGGGCAAGTAGCAGCAGAAAGCAAGGTCCCCGGGGCACCACATCCTGAGCCCCAAGCTGGAAACAGCCTCCATGTCTCACATACGGAAGAACAAAGTTCTGCCCTGACAACCTTGGGAAACAGCTCCTGCCTCCAAGCAGCGCACTTACCTTCCTCTACACGAAGGCTATGTCGAGGGACAGCTCGACCATCGCAGTGAGAGACTATGGGTATGCTCCCTACATGAAGAAGAGAGAAGCAGAGCAAGAAAACCCTCATGGATGAGGCACAGCAACTACCAGGCAGGCAGGATGAGCCTAAGGAGTGATCACAAAACTTCTAATGCATCTGATTCCTACTTTGCCACAAGTCATCTTTTGTCCAAATAAATGCCTGTGAACTTCCACCTTACCCTGAACTGAAATTCTTCTGTTTTGAATCATTTGGACAATACCTTCCTCACTAGCAATCTGCCCCAGCAAAACAAATGCAACGCAAAAAAACCACTAGTGGACTGACAGATTCAGTCCACCACACTGACTGTTGCTGAAAACTTAACAATTGGTTCCTATACTAGTCTAAATAGTCTGGATAAATCTATTTTTCTGACAGCCTTTTACCATAAAAATAATTACTCCCATTTTTAAATACTGTTAGTATGCATCCTAACATACCCTAAAAATATCTTTACCAAACTACACAAGCAACATAATAGCTTGAGAAATAATGTATGAACTCAGGCTTTGCGAGGATATTATCTATACATGTAATGGCATAAGTAGATCCTAAATCTGTAATTATATGCTCTAAGGAATTTATATGTGCAGAGGTAAAACATGGCTTCTTTGTTCCAAAAATGCAAATCCCAAGATCTTGAAGTAAATGAGAATCCCCAAGTACTGCTAACAGTAATGGGGCTTTTATCCTCTACGCAAGCTGTCATTAGCCACTACAGTTTAACATAGATATGCATGTTATACAGTACATTCCGGTATAAAGCAGGCATGTAGGCAGTCTGATTTCAGAATTATATTTACTTTAGATAATTAGAATCAGTGCATTAAAACTTTTTCTTAATAATTCTGACTAAGACAAGACCTCACAAAGTGCTATACATAGATGCACAAATTTTAAGGCCAAAAGGGAACATCCTGATTATTTAACTTATTAACTTAACTACAACATGAAAGAGGCAGGAGAATTTTACTGACTAATTTCCTCCCCTTTACACAGTCCCTGCCAGAGCGTGAGGACTGGTTCTTTCCTCAGAACAAGACAAGTGCATTAAAACTTTTCTTCGTCGTTGAACAGACTCGCTTCAGAAAAACTTTATATTTTAAGGTGAATTGTTTGAAGATATTTAAGATAGCACTTAAATTAAGAACAGTGGCAAGATATTTTCCCTGAGCAGCCATGTAGTTTTCAAGATCTTTGTAATGAAACTTAGTTGCAACAATCAACAATCCTACACCAAAGAAGACAAATAATCTGCAGGAGAAGCAGCAGGCAAGTTGCAAATAACTTTTTTAAAAAACACAAAATGACCACACTTAAATCATTAATAACAAGGACAAAGTTATAAACAAACCTTTCTGACCTTCAATGATGTTTTTACAATGTCCAAGGGACACCTCTCGTAGCTAAATAGTAGTAAACATTGTCACAGAAATGTTTAAGAAAGCATATGCCTACCTGTTTGAGAGGAATGCAACTGGATTCAAGGCTGAACAAGCAATGAAACAGCAATTACACACAAGGAAGGAAAAAAGAGCGGCAAATAGAAAGACAAAATAAGAGATAATAGCTGAACATTTAGTATAGGCATGAACTCATTAACTGTAATGCTAAAAACATCTCAAATGAAAGTAGTTACCTTTTTTCCCCCAACTGAACTGGTCAAGAGAAAAAGCGACTGAGTATAACAACAGTCCTTTTACATTTGCAGTAACAGAACAAGCATAACTCCACATACAGATAAGGTATGTAATGATATGGTCATACTCAAAAGAGTATGCTGCCCAAAAATCTACAGATGTATTTTTATAAAAATTAAATCTGCACATAAGGGTGGTCTGAGAAGAGCCAAATCCTCTGCTGATTTACACTAGCAAAACTCCACCAACATCAAGTGAACCTCACTCATTTGCACCAGGTAAAGCTTTGGTCCTCAGTGTTTGTGCATGTGCACAAGCCTTTCTCCCAGTACACAGGCAATAGCTCATGTCAGACTCAAAACAACACGAGCTTTATGCAGCAAGCGTTTTTAAGTGCTTTTTCAGTATGAGGTAGCTTTGTAACCAACGCAGAGAAAGCATTTGTTCAGAAACCTCTCAACACAAGTAAGAAATGACTCCTCTGCCTTTGCTCACGTGAGAGCACACAGGGAAGCCCAGTGACGAGCAACGGAGGCAGCCTGGAGTTCTTGTCAAAGAGTGAGAAAAAGGACTTCAGTGGCCACCTGCATCTCAGAATATAATCTAAAGGATGCTTCTAACAAGGTCTCCAAACAACCTTGAGGAGAAAAGCCTCAACAGAAAAATTTTTTAATGAAGATTTATAAACTGCCTTATTTTGATATGAAATTTCTGCAAGTTCACTATTTTGGGTTAGATTCAATGCCCTTTTAAAAGGGAAAATAAGTCTTTGTGGCAGCTGCTGCCACTTTCTGGATGTTTAATAGCCAGGGATTATGTGCTCAAATAAATATTTACTGGAAAAAATATAAAGCATTCATGTATGTGCAAACAGATGACCAAAATACACCATTCAAGCAAAAAGAAAAAGAAGGCTGGAAGTGATCCTGAAAGGTGAACTAATCTACTCCTCCGCCTCAAGGCAGGATCGACTCTACCTAAGCCGCTCCTTAAAGATGGTTTTTGTCTAACCTGTTCTGAAAGCACGGGTCTGCACATAGTCACCTAACGCGCAGAGCTGGGAACTTTTTCTCACCTAAACAACTCCGTTTGCACTGCACCCCCCCCCCCACCCCCCCACCCCACCCCCACCCCCCCCCCCCCCCCCCCCCCCCCCCCCCGTCTTCCACAACTGGCACATGTTTTAAAGGTTTTTAAGAGCTGAAATGTTTGGCCTAACAAGTCTTTGACCTTGATACATGATAACTAGGTGAAATGTAATGGCCAGCAATATGCCAGAAGGTTGCACTAAATAATTTAGCGTAGCCTCAGTTTCTGTACAACTGCTTTCATGCACAAGTTCAACTCTAGCCTGCTGACAATTCTGGAGATGATTTTTTTAATTATTTTTAATAAGAAGAGAGAAGTAGGGCTGCTTTTGTTTTTTATATATATATAAAAGATCAAGCCCTAAACCTTGTGGGCTTTAGTCAAGCTTATTTTAATACCCCCTCAGTGCCAAACTGAAGCACACCTACTGTACTAGGATTCTCTGACCTTGCACACACTGGCATTTTCGCACAGCTGATGCTTCAAAATAAGCCGCACGTCCTGCTTCCTCACTAGGCTAGAGAAGGTGACAGAGGCTCACTCTCTTCACAGAGACAGAGAGAAGAACATGTTTCTTGTTGAGGACTGCAAGATTTGGCCCCTAAGAAAAGGAACTAGAATCCATCAGAATAAAAAACTGCAGGAATCTAAAATACTGCTTATTTACACCAAAACCAATGCAATTCCTCCAAAAAGAAGAAATCCAGTAACAGGTAACAACATATATGTCTGCAAGTCTCTATGATGCTCTGTACTGCTAAATTGCTTCTAGCATTACCCACATTGAAAAGAAAAATGTATTAGGCATATTGATGTATTTAATTCAGTGCACATACAATAACCCCAGGCACTTCTCAGGTCCTTATTTTCCATAGTATCATCTTATTACAGCAAAATGACCTCCTTGGTCCCATTTCTACTGTTGCACTCTCTTGGTCATCCCTGCTTTGTTTTTTGCTAGCTATTCCAGTTTGCATTTCTTTCCTCCACACCACACAGTAGTGTCCCAAGAAAGCTGTAAAGCACAAACACAGCAGGAGCTTACACTTCACCAAGATTGCAAGGAACGGCTGGCACAATTTTAGGCCATAAACACGCATCATGCGCTGCTGTAAAGAGATAAACAAAAAAGCGTAATGCTCTGGTGTGGGTATCACCGAACCCTCACACTGCACTGCTGTACCGGTACCTACGGTGAGCTCAGAGCACAGCAACAAGCATTACTAGGACACTGAAAGGATTAATTCATAATGGAAGACCAAAAGCCACATAAATATAAAGTATAACTTGAACGATCAGACGTTTCAGGAATATATTCTAGTGCCAAACTCTGAAGCTTAGACACTTCATATGATCACAAGTGGCTGTTTTCCCCTAGGACCTGGCTGCAGAAACTCAAAATTCAGCCAGAAGGGACAAAATCTCCAAAAGATTCTGCAAATCATAAGGATGAACAGAATGATTCAAGAGAAAAAGCAGATAGTGCATCCAATAATTTCTTCTTCAACATAAGCTGATAAATGCTAAGCTGCTTCTTTTAATCTATTTAAAAACAAGTCTGAAATGACACTAATCTCTCCTTTAAAGGTACAGCTGGCAGCTAGACCATTTATACTTCTCCATGAGCTGCACCCAGCCATGCTAATCTGACTCACGACAGACCCGGGCACACAATCTCATTTCTGTTGAATTAGCGAGAGCACACACGATACAGAGAGCTTATGCCGGCTTTATGCTTTTTATGCCTGCTGTATGTCAGCAGCAGGAAGACAGACAATACCTGATCTGGCTGCTAGCACAGAGTTAATCTACCAATGCTTTTAAACAATCTGAACCTGCAGAGCAAGTTCATAGCAAATCGGCACTTTGCATCAGATGGCCATAACTTCTTTTTTTAATCTGTCACAAGAAGTCTTAAAGCTGTGTTTAGTGCATCATCAAACTATGACAACAGGCAAGGTAGAGAAAAGCTTTCCGTCTCACAGGTGGCAAAGTAATCAACACTCATGGAGAAAGGACACTTTCTAATTCTGGAACTGCTTGATAGAAATAAAAATAGTCTGAATGCCTTTATCAGAAGAAAGAAAAAAAAAATCAAGCATTACACAGTACCAAAACATGTATTAACATTCTTGTTGATTTGTCATCAAAACACTGTTCAATATTTTGCTGTCAACAGTAACACACAATTTATCTTGGTGTATAAAATCATATAAACATACAGAGAAATCAAGAAGCTTGGGAGGGTAATGCTTACAAATACAGGTCAGAAAACTTCCACCATAAAGCATGTTAATAGAAATTGAACATCTATTCTGACATTACTAACTGAAACAAAAGAGGAGTTATCTTTTTCAATCAACTTGACTAAAAACAGATAAATCAGATTACTTCTTTTTCTCAGGACACTGCTAAGAGCCCTGGGTGACATCAGGGCTCCACTGTTGCAGACACTGTACAAATACAAGTGCACAGTAAAAGCCCAGAAATAGGGTAATCTAAAGAATTAAGCAGTAAAATTAAAAAAAAAAAAAGAGAGAGAGAAAAAAACCATACACCACAGGAACAAAAATGATCCAATTGCTAAGGGACATGCCTTCCAGTACCTACTCTTTTCCTTCATATCTTTTAAAATAGAACTCATTGTTTTAAATGCATTTCCTCGGTGTCTCACTCTGGCAGCAGCTGTGTCCTCAAACACAGGCCGACCGCTGTGCGGCTCCTCGTGTGCGCACCAAGCAGCCTGCCCACCCCGGCCCGGGCTGGCACACACACTGACTCCGGCCGGCACTGGATCAGGCCAGTAGACATGGCCCTGTGCAGCAACAAATCCAGGCTGGAAGCCTGACACACATTATACATTTTAAGCCACATTTCTCTGTTTTTATTTGTTTCAAAATCACCATCTATTAAGACAGTAACTTCAGCCTGGTTGAACACACAGACTATGGCCCAGGCTACAGCCAGCCCTAATGCAACAGACGGCCTCTCCCCTGCTCCCGTGATAAAGAACACAAAAGCAAGGGATGGGCAAAACGGTGGAAGCAGGTTTCTTTCCCAAAAGTGCTGGCCAGAAAAGATTGAGCACATGGAAAGGGCAGAAAAACTAAAACGCTACATCCTCCTGTGGGAAACTCTATCCCTTTCCACCCCTCCTCCCCTCTCAACTCTTCTTAGTGCAGCGTGGAAAAACTAGCGTGCAGATGACCAACCACTCACTTTGGGAGCAACATGTAAGCCCTAGGTGCCACTTCCTACTTACTCCATGCAAAAGCACAGTGGAACCCTGTACCACTTTGAACATCAATCACATCTACCAAACAGAATACATTGTTGAATTATTTCTATTAATTCTGTTTTCCAGTTCTCATGCACTTGAAACCTGTGCATTTGAGAAGAAGGATAAGAACTACATCTCATTTCTCCCTCTAGCTCTAACTAGGTATGCAACTAATGTTCTTTAGAAAATCATTTGGAATTTCTATCTGCCAAACAGGATGACTCATAGCTTTTTAACTGTCTCACTGAGTGTTTTTCTATGTCCCTCTGCCTACAGACCTCTAAACATTTTCCAGCAGAGAGGAAGATATGATCAAATTACTCCTGGCCATATTGCTACAGCACAAATAAAACCCTCTTTATTTAATCGCCTTTTGCATAGATGTCAGCACAGAACTGAAATTCTTCGGAAGAGTTCTGAGTTGTGTGAACATCCCATTGCACTTTACCACTGCCTTCATTTGGAGAAACACAATCAACACTGAGTACTCTGGAAAATCTCACCACAAAGGTGCAAACAGCACAAATAGAAGGTGCTGATGAAGTATCAAATTAATCCAGTTTCTGGATACACACTGAAATCCTCTTTCAAAAAGAGCCCTCGACCATCCTTTGCTTTCTGAGCTTTACAAGAGGACTTAAATTCCTAATCTAAACCCAGTTATACTTTAGTATGAAAATAAAAGTCTAAATGCCTTTAATTTACTCAGCCACAGAACAGCCATTAATATTCTGAAACTGGCCTGGAAGCAATTTGTGTAAATATACCCTATGAAACTGTGTAATGATTTTTTTCCTCAATGTTGCTGCTGTTGAGTGTGCAGCTGGTGCAATAGCACCAGGGCGACAACAACCCAGCAATGGGGGAAGGCAGGATGATCACAGGGAGCTGGCTGCAGAGACCTCCCCTACTTCTTTCCTTGGGCAGTGCCTACTGGCTTACATCTTTATTTACTCAATAATGAAATGAGCTTCTCTGCAAACTAAAACCTTTTAAAGTAAATTTCGTTTTGCCATGTTTCTTACCCATAGAAACCCAGGTAGTTAAACTCTCCACACGTACAACAGCCTTCACTTTGGAGAACCTTAAAATTCAGTCCAGGAATTTGCTGTTACTGCTCTCTGGGCCCCATGGGTATGAAGTGCTTATTTCACTTTCTCCTCCCTTCTCCTTGTTATTTTTTGGAGAAAGATGTAATAAATGCCTAATCTTAAGTGAATCTTACTCAAATACCTTCTACTGTCAAGTTATCCGTGCATACACAGTCATCATGTTTACACCTGGGTCCCAGAGATTTATGCCAGCTCATCTTTGAGGAAGCAAAATATCTCAGAATAAGAAAACAATGAAGATGCTAATGAACCTGGCTGCAGCCCAGGCATTTGCCCAGACACTGTTGGAGAGAGGGTATATCCTTTGAAAAGGTAACAAAAGATCAAAAGATCTTTGAAACTGTTACTTAATGACAGAAGGAAGCAAGACATCATAGATCCAAAGGATAATTAACTGAGGTAACTTGCAACACAGTGCCTTTGTAGGGATAGGCTACCTGCACATTGCATGTGATAAAAAAGCAGCCAGAGTCTGTCTTGCCTACACTAGCATAATTCTTAGTTTTGCACTCCTCTCTAAGACAGTCAAGCTTTTGGGCCAGCAGTAATGTTTAAAATAGTGCAGAGAGGCTGCCAATGACTGGCAGCAGGGAAACCACATTACCATCTCAACTTGCTGAGAGCAAGTCCGTCTGCAAGGTCAGCTAAGGCAGCCAGGCGGCACACGTTACTCCTCCATCGCTGCTACCAAGGCCGAGCTCCCACGAGGGCAATGGCGAAGGAAAATGCTAGTGTAGACAGGGCATTTGCACGTGCAGGGAACTGATGTCTGAATTCAGGACCTACTGCTTCAGGTGCTCCAGATGCTCACGGGAACAGCCTTCGGCCTCTATTCCCCCCGCTGCCCTGCAGGGCCGCGAGCAAGGAGCCAGAGCCCCAAGCTCTGTCCCTGCGGTTCCTCGTACGCGAGCGCGCACTCTGCCTGCCTGAGCTCTGATGCAGCCCTTGGATGTGCCTCTCTCCCTCCAACAACCAGAGTGGGTGTCTGAAGCAGCTGTGCTCTTACCTTTGGCACCATAAATGAGATGGGATGCACCTGAGCTGTGGATATGCCACACTTTAAAAGCAGTTTTCACATTCCCTCAAGCAAAGCAAACTACCTTACACAAAAATATTCTTCAAACAGACATACTTAACATCTAAACAGGCTACAGAGGAAGGATGCTGCCCCATTCAGAGCACTAGGTTAGGATTTGAGAAACCTGGAGTTGCTTCTGCACCACACCTTTGTTGTGTTTTAGACTTGTTATGTTTTAGGCTTGTTACAACACTTACAGCACCTCAGACCTTCTTTGTAAATGAAGCTAAACAACATTTCATGACTACAAAGGAGTACTGTGGGAAACAGTGCATTATAAATCATTAGGCACTGAAATTACTACAGTAATGGAAAACATAGGTTCCTAAAATAGGGGGAACTAAGCCTACGTGTCATTGTCAAGAACAAATCGCTGACTCAAGCAAACAAATGGCAGGACAAGCAAAGAACAGGCATGAGCATGCAAACTCTGTAAAGACTTTGAGGAGGAGACATACTGGAAAGAGAAAAGTGGGAAGAAAGAATCATACTTTTGGCACACTGCATATGCTTTTGTAATAATTTAAAATATCATTGCAAAATAAATTTTGTTTTTACAAACGAAACAGAGCAAATGCGCTTGCCTTCTTTTAATGCACGTATCTCCATACACTTTCCAACAGATAAACAGTTTGAAGTTAAAAGAAAAAGGTAAGAGACAAAGATGGATAACTGAATTTTCAGTTTGTCTCCAGAAAGCTATAAATGGCACCATTAAGTCAAAACACAGCAATACAATTAGTCTACTCCTGAAAGGGTAATTCACATTTTTGCATTTAAAATTTTCCTATTACTAATCATTCTTTTTGGTGCATCAACATTTTTCACAATTAAATCAACTTTTCTGCAAGAAAATTTAGGTCATGAAAATTTTGGACCCTCTCTAATGAGTTGCTTCTTTGTTCTTCCATAAAACTTTATCTGCCAAGACTCTCCGATCCATAATAAAGAACTATTATGTAGCAAAAGGGAAGACAGAAGACTTAAAATGGACTGATGTTGTAAAATTATGAAAATTCACAAGAGAATTAAAGAGGAAAGGTCACTCCTGAAACTACTAACTCCACTTTTTAAATAATATTTCAATGGGTGCTGTCCTAACAGCTGTTGATACACTAAGAAAAAATCATTTTGCCAAAGCTGAGCTGGGCCTGTAGCCTGATCTAGCCAAAAGTAGTACTGACCTACCGCAAGTTGGGAAAGTCTCAAGGCACTCGGCCATTCTCCAAATGCAAACAGCTTGGTGCTACATCCTGCCCTCCTGCGGCGAGAGCTAAATTCAGCCCTCCCCGATCTGGGGAGAGAAAATCTCACTGCAGTGTCAGAGCTTGTAAGAGTACTTCAATACATCAGTACTAAACAGCAAACACATAAGCACGCTGATCTCCTTGGGGCCTACACTTCACCAGAGCAGCTGTAATAGCATGGGAAACAAACCCCAACCTCAAACAAGAGCAAACTCACACAAACACCTAGGAGAGTTAGTTAAAGGGATAGACTGGGTATATCAGAGTATAAGAGAAATTAAATAAGCGTTTTGATCTCAAGCATTTTTAGCTGACTCCAGTGAGAGAGACGGTTGCAGGCAGGACAATTTGGTATCTCAGGAAAATGCATTTTGAGAACTAGTAAGCAATGTACAGTAAAGGGGTATTAACATCATAAGGAGGGAAAGGCCAAGCGGAAGTTTTCTTTTCCTGCAGATCTTGATCCTCAGAGCTTGGAGCCTATGCCCCTGCCTCTTCTCAGAGAACTAACATCTAAATATTCCTTTGGAAAGACAGAATTGACATGTAACCTCCCACTGCTCCTTGGAAGGAGAGGCCCCTCTGGTGCCTACTGGGAATTGTTGTGGATATCCTCTTTGACTCAGCATCTCTTTATTTCTCTCCACTACTCCCAAGAGAAACATTTAGCAGGCTCTCAGTAAAGAATAATCTACAGACTTCTGAGATCACTCATCTCCTCCTCCTGAAAGCTGACTGCTCCCACGATCTGCTTGCCCCATGGCAGCAGGAAATTTCTTTGCCAGTGTCAAAGATCAGCATTGATGACCACTAACATTTCTAAAAAAGTCACCTACCATTAAATAAGGAGGGACTTTTCTAGGAGAGAGATCTGGTTTTCCATACCAGCAGCTGCTTTCAGTAGGAGGAACAACTGCCATATTTAAATCTGTAATATCTTCAAAGTGCTTTGTGAAATACTTTGCTTTTTATCTTTCAAAAAAACCCTTTCTTTTTTCATAACATTTTTTGTCTACAATGATACTGGTGGCTGCCTAAAGACAGTATGGTCCCATTCCACATACTGTGTTTACTGTATTGCAAAATGAAAAGACTCAGCTTGCTGCTCTCCTTACAGAAAGGCCTGGATAAATATAATTTCATTTTTGTGAGTTAAAAAATACAAACATAATTGAAGAGGGAGAAAGCTCACTTAAACAATTTATCATTAGTATTGAATGAAGGAACAATATGTATGATATTAGCGTATTTATTTATGTATCTGTTTCTCCATGGCTAGACAATCCTGAAAATTAGACTGGCTTATAAGGAATAATTTCGTGATGTGGTTACCAGTATTTTGCTGTCTAGAAGCCGGAAACAGGCTCCTCAAATTAACTGAAAAACATGCACTTGAAATATTTAATTTTCTGTTTCATTACCATTTATTTTTTAAACTATGACATTTATGTGTGTTGTAACTAGATTTTAATCGTATTGCTGCCACTAAAATTATATATGAGGAAAAGTGCCTCAAAATAATGCATTTTTGAGATTAAGTAATTTCATAAGTATTTTTTAATTACATTTCACAAAAATCATATTATCTAGCAAAGACCTTAAGCTTTCTGAATATATTTGTTTTTATGTAACAAAAAATAAACAGTGGTCACTCAGTTGACCAGATCGATTTGCAAAGAAGTTCAGTACTGAAAAAGTGCAACAGTTTGAAATAACAGTGCTGTGTGAATCCTCCAGCTTTGCAATAGTTGCTCACATATACCAAGTCAAAAAAATATCTCGCATATAATCTTTAAAAATATTTGCAAGCGCATTATAAACACGGAGCTGTAGATATTCTCAGATAATTTACACAAAATACACACCTGTCATACAGATATTCCTGGAATTATGAGGGGTGTAAAATCCAGCTGATACAGATGAAAAGAACACTTGAAAACAGTATGAAAAGCATCCTATTTTGGACCTAGCATGTGGCAGATCTCTCTCTTGAACACACATAAACCTATGCTTTTGCAGAGGCTGGAGGGAAGGACTATTTACTACCTTTTGACCATTTTCATGGAAAGATTGTTCTGACAGACTGAATATAAAAGACTTAGGACTAATGCCCATTTTAGTCCTGTGGAAATTAGCATGTTACAATTCAATGCTGACATTTGTCAGGTTGCATGTGAGCAGTATACAATTGTCATTACATTGTATTCTGTAGTTCCACTATCAACTTTAAAAGGGACTGGAACACACCAGAGAAATATTTGCATTTGAATCAATTCAGGTATTTGTCATATTCCCTCAGAACCTTCCTGAGAGATGCTTTCTCTATCCTTTCTTACCAATGAACATTCATTAAATTTTAGACAAGCTCAGCTAGCCAGAGAACTGCCTAATGTAAGCTGTCCAAAGAATTTCAAAATCAGAATGGACTTTCACATCTATTTTAAACATTAACTTGATGGTGTTCTCCAGCAAAGTCATGTAGATAAAGGAGCTGCTGCTGGAAGGAGTTTCCAAAACTGAAGAAGTAAATTGGACCTAACTAAGAGAAAAGAAGTGCCTTGACTCAAGGACTCCTTCAAGAGAGACGGACACCTTCAATCTTCCCAGACGCACTCAGAAGTACTCAGGTTAGGAACAATACTGTGACTGGCAAGACTCTGAAGATGCAACACTGCAGCTGCTAACTTCCACCACGCACAGAAGTGGACCACACCAGAATAACTTGATTAACCCTAGATGATCATTATAAGGTCTGCCAAGAGGTCAAGTGTTAGATGAAGGATGACGGACAACTTTCGATCTCTCTCAATCACCTTAGAGTGTTATATAGCCCCTTCCCAAACCCTGCAGAAGCCCTGAAAGACTTACATACCCTTCTTCCCACGGGCACACATCTCCCCCATGCTCTCCCATGCGAAATGTAGGAGACTGTTCGGAAATGACTCAAGGCCCAGCTTCCAGGGCTTACCCAGGGTGCCAGCCAGGGCAGATGCTCCTGCTGCATCTCTGGAAGTGCACATTTCACCATTACCCTCAGGCTCAGGAGAATCTCTGCAGGTCTCCCAGAAAGCCACCACCTCACCCTATTTCCTTGCAAGTAAACAAGCTGGTGACTGTATAACTGCAATTCAAAACACTCTCTTCAGGTCTCTGTTAAGCTAAGAGATTTGCCTGGGACTTGCCCACTGTGGCTGGTGTGAGGCTACGGATGACAACCAGCAACTTAGTAAAGCTGAGTTCTGACACTCGCTCTCACTAGTGCAAAGCTTAGACTACGTGATCCCAGCTAAAATCATATTTTCATCTCAGTCATCCTACTGCTGTCTACTACACCCTGAGTCCTCTTCTTATCCATTAAGTGCTTAGTTTATAGTGCGTTTATCACTATTAGTCCCCAAACACATAGCTTTGTATCATGATCTTATTAACTAGAGTAAACAAAATGTAGGAGAATTCAGTCTGCCCACACGATTACTGAATTCTGCTCAGTACGAACCAGTACCTCCCAATATTATGACATTCACAAATCTACACATATTTCATGAGCATACATCTGGCTCTCACACCAGGGTTATAATCAAAATATTAAGTAGAACCAGCCTTAAGTCTGATCCTTCAGCAGTATCACTTGTAATATCTCTCTCTCTACTCTAATACCTGTTTTTGCAATATAACCCATAGTAATATCCATTTATCTAGCTCCTTATCTGTCTTACAGTTACAATATTAATCTCCACCTTCTTCATCTTACAAAAGAATTTCCTGCGAGACACAGGATCAAATGTTTCACTTGCAACTAGACAGATTAAACCCATTGCATTGCCCTTGTCTAACTGGTCAGTTATCTATCAAGGGAAGGTATCGGATTAGCCTGATACAACCACCTATGATAAAAACATATTGAGTTTTATCCATTACTGCCATGTCCTTGATTATTCTTTCCTTCAAAACTTGCTTTTAAGACCTCACATGTGACTGACATCACATGAACAGGCCTCACTAATCTCCTTCTGCCTTTTTTTGCCATTAAAGATACTACACCTAATTTTCTCCAGCCTGAGGTTCCCACTGCAAAGACGACAAATACAGCAAAAACTCTGGCTGATGGGTTAGTAATTCTACGTTCTTCAAGCCTCCAGGGTACAGATGATTTACACTCCTCCCTCCCCATCCCATTTATCCCCATTATCTCTATCCCCACAATAAGCAGTTAATAGTTTTGTCTGTCTTCTTTCACCTTTCACCACCCTTTTGGTCCCCACTCAATAGCCTTCCACTACCCTCATAGACACCAACATTCGCATACCCCAGCTACTACCATTCTAATCAAAAACCAAGGCAGAACAGCCCAGAAAAGACAACCATGTTTTATTAATAATAATGATGACTGGACTGCCAAAGTTTTAATCCTCATACCCACATCCCAATTAAAGGACCCAGTAAACTAAATTTTACCGATGCACATCCTGACTTCTGTTAACAACTCTGAGTTCACCTATTTTACCCAATCACTGCAAATTTCACAGAAAAACTCCATTTGACTAACAAATTTCAACCCACTCATTTTTTGAGATTAGATACAACTTTCTGCTTTAAGGAAGAATGGTAATTTTGAACTTTATAGAAAAAAACTCAGCTGTAAACCACGGGAAACTAGGAAGCGAATATTGCCTCTTCACAGACTATCTCTATTTTTGAAAACTGAAATTGAGAGTACTGAAGAAGAAAGAAGAGAATAATTATCATAAAGGGAAAACAGTTTTAAACTTACTTCAGAAAAGTGAATCACAGTACTGAAAACATCATCCCCACACATGCCTGCATTACACGGCCACATTCAACAGTCTAAGGTCTCTGACAACCAGAGAATGGTTTTTGGTTTCATTCATTCTGCTTTTGAATGAGCTGTTATCCAAAAGAAAGCGACTCTGAGGGCAGAAGCCTAATGTTGTAGAACTTACATAAAGAGGTACTTCAGTGCAGCTCAACTCCATTGTCACGGCATCTAGAAACAGAATAAACAAGTGGAATTATTACACACCGAATCAGGAGGTATTAATATTATTGTATCCTGTTCAAGTTTGTAAACTAAGCTAACATCTTCCAGGATCAAGGAAATAAAGGATACTAAACTCATCATATGTCTGGTTGGCCTAAATTTCCCCAGAACGAGGAAATGCTGGTATAATGATGCCTGTATAATGCTGGAGGAGGGGTGGCTGGTTTTAGTTAACATGCTGTGTGCTTTTCACACAATAGACAGTAAACAAAACAGGTCAGCAGACAGCTGAGCTCAGGCCACTGAGACATTTGCAGTTGTGGCAAATGAAGTCCTGTGAATTGTATGTAGTCTTTCTTATCTCTAGAGGCAAAGGAAAGAATTTTAAATTTGACCTAGAGACGTAGTTGTAGCAACCTTGTACTCCACATCAACATCCCAAGCATCTGGTTTCAGTATTTTAGTAACTTCATAGAAGACACCCCCAAGGCAGGTTGCCTTAGACACCTAAACAGCAAGCTACTGATAGAATAAATCACTGGAATTAGTATAATTACGGTTGTCATTGCAACACTGGTTTCTCATATTGTATTTCAAGCTTGCTACATCCTCAAAATGAATACCCTAAATATAACATTCCTGACAAATGAGAAAAATCACACCAGAAGCAACTTCACATCTTTAGAATGGCAAGGTGGGTTCAGCGACTATGCACAAATCTCCCTCCACTTACCGAAACAGGCTACAAAAAAGAGTCTGTCTTAAGAAGAGGCTGCCTCAACTCAGATGTGGCCTTGTTTTTACAGCTGAAAAGTTTCCAAGCGTGGTTGTGCAGCACATAGCTTGTTAATGCATAGGTATAGCCTGCCTATGAGTCAGATAGGATCTGAAAAGTTCCCTTCCTACAAACTGGGAAAATCAAATGCACAGCTTCCATCAAAAACAAAAATGAACCCCCTCAACACACACTCCTTTTAAAGCACAGTTTGTTAATAAATGTCTTGTGGTGCCTGTCAATTCATCAACATTCACAAGTAGCTACATTCTTGTGGTTTGACTTCAGTACGACTTTAACACAAAAGAAAAAACCCTTTACAAAATCACTGGCCACAAACATTCAGCCAAAAACAATCTTTCATATTTTAAGAAAAGGGTATCAGGCAAACACTAATCCAGTCAGTCTAGTCAGCAGCTAGACTCAGACAGAGGGGTTTCTTATTTTCAGCGCACGGAGGAAGAATCCCGCGGCTGACTCCAAGGTGTCTCGCTTTGACGGGCTGAGACAAAGCTCTGTAGTTGTTCAGCAACAGAATCCTGAATATAACCTTGAGAGCTGCAGCATTTGAAGCACACTCCTATCTGTGCAGAGGAAAACATGGTTCCAAGAGAAACTAAAAAGCTGTAACATTAATTCCACAAGGCAAATTGCAAGGTGGAGCTTTTCACAAGTGTCACATTACAGAACGGATGAAGCTCATTAACTCCTATCCTGGACCTGTCACCAGCTCACAATTACCGCCACACACACGTTACATACATAAAGGGCATGGGCATCATTTAATGGTAGGCTGAAATGAGAGACATAACACAACTGTTTTTCTATTGCTACATGCCAACCAGCTGTTTTTCACCATTGCTCTGTTTTGCTATAGGAAATCCCTTCAACTGCAATGGTTTTCCCTCTTTAAAGGAAGATATCCAGATTAAACTCCATCATCTCTTCTGCAAGAAAATGGGAGCACACTCAAATCATTAAGCCATGCCAACAGAACAAGACATATTTTTGATTATTTCTGTCATATGAATAGCTTGAACCCTACAGCCTCAAGAGGCATATGCGAATATCTTTCTTCCCCTCAAAGAAAGGATGAAAAAGGCAGGCATGCCTCTAATCTTCCTACCCTACTGCAAGTGTGCGTGAGAAAGCATAATGCAGCCCTTCCGTTGGGGGGTTATCATTGTACTAGCAGGGCAATAAAATCCTTTTATATTGGACAATACAAACAAAATTCACTGGAGATACCATGCCATCCTAACTTCAGTTCCCTCACCCTTCATTTATGTTACACTGTGGCTCCTCTGGTGGTTTGTCTCTCCATTCTGAAATATTAAGCACCTAGCTCACTATTGATCTTGAATGGACAAATAAAATAAGCATTTAGGTCATCTGAAGTGATCAATTTTTTTTTTTACAGCACTCAGAAGACATTAGATGTTGAACACCAACTATAACCACTTTGAAATATGCTCAGTATTTTCTACATGCACTCCCCTGACAAACCCCCTTTATAATGATGCTTCCTGGATGCAAAAGGGTAGCAAACTGATCCTCCTTTTGCTTCCTGCAGAAGGACCCATGAATGTCAACACACAGCACTAAGCAAACAATTCTGATTTTCTGTCCCTCTTAGAGTGCCAGTTGTTTAGAAAAGGTTTTTACACAAATGGTTCACGTCTCTCCTCCATCCAGGGCTTGGCTGCTAGAAGTGACTGGGAGAGGCAAGAGGAAGAAAAGGATACTCGTCGAGAGGAAATACTCGGCTTAGGCCATTGAGCAGCTGTTCTGCAATCTCCGTTTCAGACTAAGGGACTGAACGAGATATCATCGCCTGCTACCCTATCGCTCGCCTCCTCCGTACAGGTGAGAACTGCTGAATTCACAAAGCAGCAGATTCTCCAGGGTCTGACAGATGCGGTGGAGACACGTGCTCTGAGCCACCAAGGAGCAGGTCCTCTGCACAGCGAGTGCAGGCTGCAGGTTCAGTTCCCTGGCATTGTGGACACACATCATTTCACAGAGCAGAACTTGATCTGTTCCTGACAGCTGTGCCTATGACACAGAAACCGGCAGGACTGGCATCTAACAGACAAACAGGTCCAATTTCAGGCACTGCCCACAAAGATCAAGCCCACACAATTTCAGCAGAAGCAGGATTCATCTATACAGACAAAAAAAACCTTTTCAGCTTCCAGTTTGATTCAATTTAGCAGGAAATGTAACGGAAGCATTTGTTGTCACGTGCTGTAAACTGGAGAGACTTGGAGAATAGGTTTCAGGCAAGCAGAGGCAAATATGCAACAAAGAATATGCAATCTTCAAATCAAAATAATTTACATAACAACTTTTAAAATCTCTAGTCTCCCATTTGACCTTGTGGCAAATGCTATTTCTGGTCTCCTGGCCAGCTCAAGTTTATCAACATGAATATCCACAAATGTAGCTGTGTTTTATCAAAAGATGCAACATATTTGAATAATCCCTCCAACACACTTCTCTTTCTCTCCCAATATTTTATTTTTTGGTTGCCAACTGTGGGAATCTCATGTATTCATTTTCTTTTAACATTACAGATTTTAGCATTTTATAGAATGGTTTGCCCAAGTATCAAGACATGTCAATGTTAGAAAGACCAAAAGAAGGAAATATACTACTGGAAAATAAAAGCATTAGAGACTGGCCTAACTGCATTTTAATGGAAAATCTGCCAGCTATCAAACTTTTTCACTCCGTACACACTGAAGAAATTAGATAAGGGAAAGCATTACATAAATCTCAGCACAAAGGCATTTCTACTGGTTGACAAGGTGACCCTTCAGCAGCCAAAATACTCTCCCTCCAAGTCCACTGTGACTACTATTTGGCTGCCCTAGCACCTACTGTGCATCATCAGCATTTTCCTAGACACAAAAAAGGGTATTTCTGGATCCTAGAGTAACCTGGCTTCCAACTCAGAATTTGACTTTCTCCTCTTCCATGTAAATAAAGAGTATAACTGTGGGAGAAAGGAGCAGAGTATGTGAAAACAGGACTCAGGCTTTGATCCTGCTCTGTGACCAGACTGCTGTGCTCATATGGACTTAACTCAGGGCTCCACTGCTGTCATCACGAGCCCCCAAGGCTCATTAAGTAGGACCAGGCTACAGGTTGTATAAGCCTTGCAAATTGCTGCAAACTATAAGCAGCAGTATAAAGTATATGTTTCACATTTCTCTTCCACAGATCACTTCAAAGTTAACAAAACATGAGATCTTTAGGCCCTACTCCCTATATTCTCCTCTTGCACCATAATCCCACACCCCTGCATCACAGACCTACTGATGCTTCATAGATTGTAAAGCAAATGACAAAGTCAAAACTGTGAAGCTATGTAAATAAACCACCAGTGATACTTTGCAGGTGCCTGAAGAATTTAATTCTTCTTCCTTGCCCCCTTTTTTTCTTTTTGGTGGCTCTATTTAGACTCATGTCTATAAAACACTGAGAATTACAGTTCCATTACTACCATTAAGGCAAGCACATTAAGTCTTGATTTCTGAGCACCTGGAGCAACAAGAAAGAATGGGTATGTCTCATCCAGAAGCCATTGGAAGGTAAGCAGGCATGTCAAGTGCATCATTTGTGTTGCTTTAATATCTGTTTCTAAGCGAAGTACCTCATGCATTGTAAATGTCTAGTAGCACAAGCATTTTAAGATAGCCTCTACCTAGCTCTCTTCCACTTGAAGCCTGTGTTACACACCACTGCTGTTATTGCCCTCTTATTATGTCACACAATAGTCCCTACAAGTTAAGTGTTGTATCAGTCCACATGAAAGCATCTCAGATAGATATGAATTATTGTACATCATACTGTTTTTATACTTCTCATATCTTAATACCCTTCAAAAACTGTGAGATTCCAGCACAGTACTCATAAACCAGCAATTTTCCATTAACAACGTTCAAACTGCTCCATTTCAACAAACATGGCAACCAAACCAAAGTGTATTTTTGGATTTACAGATTCCATCAGAGTTACGTATGTGTATCAAAAGGCTCAGTCATGGCTTCTAAAGCACCAGGAGACATGCTGCATGGAGAGCAGGTCTAATTTGGTAAAGAATATTCTTCTATGTGCAGATCCTTGCTCTGGACCCGATTAAAAGACCTTAGAGGAATTAAAGGGGGAAAAAAAAAAAAGTAGCAAGCTGAAAATAAATGTATGATAAATACTACATTCCAAAATTCAGAGATTTGTAACTTTATAGCCAAGTTTTTAGACATAATCTTACATTTTTATACTTAGTTCTCATAAAAATCTATAGCATGTAGCAAGACCTCAGCTAGCAACTTGCAAGAACACGCATATACTTCATTCTAATACTATTCAGAGCAAGAGGTAAAATAAACCGTTATCTATTAAATTTATAATGAAGCAGCTTGCATTAGTCTTGATTACTTCACCACACGTTAGTTGTTCTCGTAACAAGTGAACAGGAGAAATGTAGCCAAACACCTTTTAATATAGCCCTCATTTCAACAGTCTGTGACAAAAAGAAGCCTAAATCTCCTTCCAAAAAACATCACTCCACTCATGGCTTTCATATTTCTTCAGTTTGTTAAAGCCACAGCCATTTTGTGCTCCTTTGCAGAGAAAATAAAGAGTCTCCAAAAAGGGTGACATTTTTTAAACTTTTAAAAATAGATTTGGGCTTTAGCATACAAAAACAACTCTAGAAAAGTGACTCATAGAAAAAAAAGCCTGTTCCTTACGCTGGCAAAATGGATTCTTTATGCATTCCTGTATTAAGATTTTTAAAGTAGCATTTTCATTTCAACTAAAAATAAAATGGAGCTCCAGATTTTAGAAAACTCAGAAATGTAAGTTTATGCATTACTGAAAGACAAAAAGAAAACTAATACATATACAAAATAACTAAAACAAACTTTAGTCTGATATTATTGCCAGACTTCTGTCTCACCTCCGATATTTCTTTAATGATATTTTTGAGAATTTTTTTTAAATTAAGGATTTTTGTAAGAGTTTTTAGAATTATCACTTCATATTTTACACACAGTGAAGCCATTATGTCAGAGCAAAATCTGTGAACCCCTTATCCCAGGCTCCCTTTCTTTTCCATTTCTCACAAGTACTCCACAACATCCACATACTTCTCATACACAAGAGAGATTAAGGAGTGTGTACTCATACATTTCACTGACGGAACAGCAAAGAAATAGACCCAGAGATTTTTTGTTTTATATGTGCATTCAAATATATGCTCTGACACGATCCAGGATGCTTCATCACCACTCAGTCTTGCCCATCCACAGAAGTGCTATAACCAATAAACAGAGTTAGGGGATGCATTGTTCATCTAATGACACTGCTGTAAACTGCTGTCCATCTTCATGGACAACTAGAATTAACTTTCCTGAGAACACAGGGAAAGAGGAAAGGGATTGTCATCTGGAAATTTTACTAAGTTTTTCAAATTCACAAGCTCTTCAGAAAATGTTTTCCTCTTACAAAACTGATTTCTGCATGAAAAAGCCTCTTTCATCCTTCAAAGTGTGTAAGTGGAGGCCTTAAGCTCAAACCAGGAGCTAGAATTAGTTCCACTCCCCTCCCAATATTAGCTGTCCATAAACCAACCCCACAACTTCAATTTCGAATCTGAGACAGTTAACTGGAGAATCTTCTTGCTGTCTCCCCTAGAATGTGGCAACACACTAAAAAGTGGCAGAAAACTGTCATGGCATAGCTCTATGTCTACTGACCAATGACTACTTTCACACCAAATTTATTCAGCATATAGATAACAGATATTCTCTCCAGTTGCCACCTCTGTTAATTCAGCCTTAACTCCCAGAATCAAGGTGGTTTTCTTTTTTAGTTGATACTGTAACTAGTATGTAAATGATTACGCAAGCAAAATTTGATCACATAATTATGTGCTAATGTGCAAGGCATAACAAACTCTATAGCCATTAAGAATAAGAAACAAATTTTTGATACCAAAGTCACTAGATATAATTCTGATATTCACAGAAGCAGCTTCCACTAAGAAAGACTATTCCACCACAGAGCCCTCCTCTAATCAGTACGGTAGTTTAGTGGTATTGCTCATTGACAGTTTTCAGTATCTACTTAATGATGGTGAACCTGTAAGATGACTCACACAGCTCAATTAGTTAGAGCAGGGTATTAATGAAAAACTTGTGTATAATTTTTAAAAGAATTTCAACTGACAACATTGACAAAAATTCTCAAAAGCATTCCTGAAAGGTGACAAGACACCATAGATGTAATAATATCCAAGCTAATACAGAACAGAAAAAATAAAGGAGGGCTCTAGTCAAAACAGTATGAAGACTGCTGGTACAAATGAAGACTTTTGCAGATTTAATACTCAGGCACCAACATTCATTGTAATAAAGCTTGCTGTGCTAGATAATATCTTAGCACCTAAAAGACTTACTTGTAGTAGGCACAGAAAAAATGTGTGCCTGCCTGAAGACTACAGCATCCCCCTCTTCTATAAGCTAGAAACCAAGACACACAGATGTTGACAGACTGATATTAGGCCATGCAGAGAGCTGGTAGCAAAACTGAATATTGGAACTGGATCTTCTGAGTCACTATATTAGTCATAAGCTATCCTTCCTATATCCTGGTGCAAATTCTTGTTTAACGTGTTATTCAGAATAAAGGAACATTGAGCCATTTTACACACCGTATCCCTCTGAAACAGCCCCATAAAGGAACTATTCTCAGGGGAGACAACAGGAACTTCTCCTGAATAACAGCAGCTATTTCAGATTGAGAAAAAAGACCACTACTGCATTACATATGATTATAAAACATTGGCAGAAGTGGCTGATTTATGAATCAACTGAGAAGGCCAGATGAATTTCATGATAGATTATTATTAAGATAATTCTGCGTGAACACTTTCATTACTGCATTTAATATTCAAACAGTGCCCTGGAGGAAGAAAACACACTTTAGTACTCAGTCTTTTCACAAAATTTTGATGTGTTGATTTTTATACTGAATTATCAAAATAGAGTTCCTTTTTTACCTATGTGGAAAAATCCCTCTCATTCAAATGACTCCTGAAATCCTATTTCTGCAAAGAGAGCCTGAATTATCCCTATAAAAGAAAAATAAAAAACGAGTCATGTTAGGCTTCTTAACACATTCATGCATTTTCATAAAGACTTACAAGAAGAACCACCTGCATTTTTGTATCGTACCAAGTACAGAGGCAGGAATAAGTCGACACAAAATTAAGAAGCTTTTTACACTCTTTGTCTGTTTAAAAAAAAAAAGTCAACGTTCAGGTTGAAAATTTACGTAATTCTAAATTGCCTGTACCGGAGTTAATACGACAAATCCCTACGGAGAACTATTTGTAGATTTTGTTTTTCCAGAATTTCCAAAAAGTTGGGAAAGCTTTCTTTTGCCTTTTTTCCAGTTGGAACAGTTTCAACGCCATCTACTACAGCTCAGAATCGCCAGCATTCTTACGACTAAAAAACAACCCTACCCACTTAGGTGCAAGATCTAAAGGGGGGGGAAAGCAAAAAACCCGTGGCTCTTAACGGAAAGCAACAAGCGAAGAAAAGCAAAAAAGCCTCCTCCCCGCTCGCTTTCGGGAACCCACAAGACAATGCGCAGCGCAGCCCGCGCGCAGCGCTTTCCCGCGGAGCCATCGCGGGGCGACGCCACCCCGCCGCCCGCCGCCCCGCGCCCCCGGCCCGCACCTACCCGCGCCGCGGGCTCCCGGCGCCGGGGGCTGCGCGGCAGCAGGTGCCGCCCCGCGTTACCTGCGAGAGGCGCCCGGGCCAGCGCCGCCGCCGCCCGCGCTGCCGGGGGAGGAGCGCGGCACTGCCGCCGCCGGGGCCGCGCCCGCGGGAGCCCGGGGCGGGGGGGCGCCCGGCCCCGCCAGCCCGCGGGCACCGAGACAGCGCCGCGCCGCGATGGCCCCGGCGGGGGGGGCGGAGGGGGGTGCCCCGGGCCGCGCCGGCGCTGCGCGGCCCCTCCGCGGCGGCCCCGACGGCTCCCGGCGCGGCCCGCAGCGCCGCTCGGCGGAGCGCGCCGCCCTCTCCCGGCCGCCGCGGCTCCCGCTGCAGCGCCCTGCGGCCGCCCTCGCTCCTCGGTGCGTTGTGCCGCAGCGGCTCGCTGAGGAGGGGCAGCACAAACCTCTCTGGCTGCACTTGGGTAACTCTCGTCCCGTTCATTGGCCGGCTTGTTTTCCTTGCCACAGCAACATCTGAATGCCGTGCTGCGGGGACGAAAACTTTCGCACGCTGTAAGCAGTACGCGAGAGGCAACGACCATGTTTTAGTTGGTGCTGGTGAAGCATCAGCTGGAACACTACGTGGAGCTGTGCATCCTTCGCATCCTAAACAAACCTGGGGAAGAGGAGAATGAGAAAGCAGAGGAAGAGGAAACATGAGGGCGCTGGGTCTGTTCAGCCCAATTATGTTCTAATGATTGATTTACTGAGCAATGCCACCAGTCTAAAATTAACTAACCCAACTGTTAGAACATTAAACAAGTCCTCAGAAAGTATTTTCCTAGATGAAAGCCTGCTCTGTTGCCGTACCTCTTTTCCATCCTATGCCCTTCTCTTATACCCACTAGGATACTTGCAGGTCCTAACTGCTGAACTCTTTCCTTAGTCAAGTGCGGCAATGTGAGCATTATTAAAAGCAAACAAAGAAAACCCAGCTACTACAAACCCAACACACAGTCGTGATCTGCTGTTCTCCAGACGTAGGACAAAAAAGTCAGCTGACATTTCAAAGACTAGGTTAGGTATTAGGAAAAAGCAACAGTAAAAGATCATTTCTTCCCTAAGACTCACTTGGTAAAGAGATGAAGTCTTCCTTCTGAGGGGTTTAAAAGAACGACGTGAGATCAGTTATGCAGACTGACTTACTCCCTACTTCAGTGCAGAGAAGCAAATGACCCCCTCTGGAGTCTCTCTCAGACTGACATTTCCACTAATTCTAAGATTTTTGTTTGCCTTTTAAATTGTCAACCACATATGACAAAAATGACACATTAAGTGTTAGTCTTCTGTGTTGATATTATCTGTGTTGTTAGTGTTAAAAAAAAAAAAGACATAAGAAACGGCCAATGAATTCACATCAACATTTCCCTTACATCGGATATTAGAAGGTCCACATGTTGTTTTTCAAATTAATAGAAAAGCTGCATCCAAGCTGTAAATACATTGAAAGCTCCTAGTTAAGAGCACAAAATCACAACCAGACTCAAACTTCATAGTCAAAAATTCAAACTTCTCAGTGATTGGTCATCTTACCAGATGCCCTCAAGGCAATTACAGCCCTGTAATTCACTTACCTCTACACACCAGAATGCACAGTAGTTTCACCAGCCTTTTTCAAAAGTAAATATATTAGACTGCTGCAACAGAGCACAGGTCATGAAGGCACCTCCCTGTAGCAGAGGTAAAGAAACAAATAACCCCCTTTGTTTCCCTCTCCCCCCGCCCTTTTTTTAATTAGCCTCATAGCTTTACGTGGTGTGTGTCTATCCTCAAAATTTGAGACCTTTCATTTGTTTACTCTGTGTAGCTTATCATCCTGGCAAACATCTGCTCAGAGTACAAGAAAGCAGGGTCTTTCTGTACCTTACTTCTCAGGACTCAGCCCACAACTCCGTGAGGTCTCAGAGGTAAAACACCACTGGCTACAACGTGAGCAGGACTTGACTTTGGAAAGTTGTATTTACAAGGAGAAGGAATGAGGCAAAGGTTGATTGGGCTCAGCCAGGTTAGCGACAGCTTACAACAAAAACACTACTAATTTATAGCATCTTTCCTCTATATCTAACCCCAGCACACTTTATTGAAAGCTTACCTAAGGACTGCTTCACTTACCACTGAGTAGAGCCACGTCTTACCTGCAAGATATCCAACTGCATGTTATTCAACTACGTAAGACAAGCATAAACGTATCTGCAGCAGTTGTAGATCCTCATGATTTCAATTCCTAGTTTTCCTTACTGCAAAAAGTTATGCAAAGTAGTAGTCAAGAGTTGTAATTTAATTTATGTAATTCCCCAAATTAGTAGTAGTATTTTAAGATACTTAGACCTCAATTCCAGAGAAAATCCTCTATAGGATTTCCATCATAAAAACAAGCATTATGTACATGTAGTACATACTGGGACTATGTACGCAGTATACAGAAATTTTGCTAGAGCACATTCAGGTATCACAGCACATACACTCTAGAGACTGCCTTTACATGGTGTAGAGCATCCTAGCATTGGCAGAACCGCTGCCTAGCCGTCACATGTCAGTAATTAATGTTTATTCAGTTTTTTCATGGTATGCGGCATGGTTTTTGCTTGAATGATAAACATGGAAATAAGAAGTCATTATTATCTATCATTCTCAGTACAAGTATTTTGAGGCTATGGCCTACTTAAGAACAGTGACTCAGGAAACAAAGCTGTCTTTTCCTGTTTTTCAACTGCAAAATTTGTGTGATCTTCCCTGAAAATTTTCTCTGGTGCTACAAAACTTATAGTGAACATGCAGTATCCTATAAAAAAGTAGATGTTTTTCCATAAAACGTTTGACTTCCTTATTGTGCAATATCTCAGTGTATTAGGTCACATTATCCAACCATACAGTATCACTGAAAGGTAGCTTATCATTATCTAGGACAATGCAAAAAGGTCTCAGCTCAGTATTGCAACCATAACCCTCACACAAACTCTGAGCTCAAGTACATATGCAGATCAAAACCAAATACTTGGCAAGATTTGCCAGAGGCAGCTCAGCCTGTGTTGCACAAGCATTGTTAGAGCCATTAAAAGGTTCCATTTGTTTGTTTTTAAATGCAAAGATATGTCAGATTCTGAAGACTAATTGCTATTGCTGGCAAAAGCAATGACAAATTCCCCATCCGTATGGGCTTCTGATGCTTATGAGCAGGATCAGAGGAGATTTTAGGATCTGTGAAAGGGCGAGTTTTGTTTGTATTTAAGGGATGTCTTGAGCCTGCTTGAATGCGCTTGAGATTTTTCCTAACACAAACCCAGGCTTTTACATTGTCAGTGAACTCAGGAGATTCCAAACCTAAACCAAAAGATCTTTGGCAGAAAGTTAAATTATCAGAAAGCATGGGAAAAGGTATTCTGCATCAAAACTTCAGATCTGAGATGCATAATTTTTCCATTTACTGTTGCAACTACATGAACAGATTTAAGTTCTCTCAACTCCAGAATTCAATGATTAAATAAAGTATAAATAGTAACATATTTCATTCAAGAGAGGTCAAACACTGAAGGGTAGATTCTCTTCTGGAATAAGCATATACCTTGAGACAGTAACAGAACTCAAAGTTTCTTGTAAAAGCTTATGTACTAAATCATGCAGGACTTCAGCCAAGAGATTTTGCATCTTGATAAACACAGAGCAAGAATATTTCCATCTTGGTTTATACCCATCCATCTCTTAGTGCTTCCTGCCAAATTAAGCAATCAGAAATTGCTTGATCAGCCACTTCAATATTATAATATTACACTTCCATAGCTTTACCCTTCCTTTTCACATTTTACTGTTTCCTGTGTCAAATTCTTTATGCTTTGTATAAGCCCCTTTAGCAACCACCATTACCAAGGCACCATCACAAATAATGTGCTTTTGAGTATCACTCAGCCCCCTTCTACCTGCAGAAGGGGACAGTACACAGGTTAGTTCTGCACAATGCCTAAAACACTTAGGAACATAAATATCCCCTGCAAGAAAAAAAACTGAGTACAAACTGTTGCATCCAAACATCCTGTTTTTATCTTATTTGGCAAGGCAAGTTTATTTTAAAACAATATTTACTGTATCAAATAAACTTTAAAAAACTAACCAGACTGACTTATTTTATATGCTATTGGCACCCAGAAGTTTCACTTGATGCTGTGGGCTTCAGTTAAATGTCCATTCTCATGTAGTGACTGAAAAGTTCCATTTGCAATGAATAACGTCCTCATTCGTCTGGTCTTTAAATTGCCTAAGAAAGTGAACATACACAATTACCTTGTAAAAGGTTATCTATAAAAAAAGCCACCAAGGAGTTGTCACCTGTGACTTCATCACTAAAATTCTTAATGGCTTATCAAAAATCAGGTAAAGCTAATAATGCTAAACAAAAGAACAAGCACCCTCCATTCTCCATCCCTTTAATCTTTCTGCATCTAAATGTCAAAACTCATTGTATCAGGACGGCATAGATCTGGTATTTTCTAAAAGGGGAAACAAGCACAGAGCTGTGAAACAACATGGTCACTTAATAGTCCTGCATTACTTGACAGCACAAAAATGCACTTTATGACATCCAGTTATAAAAATGTTCAGATAATATAACCTATATCCAAACTGAAAAGTGCAAAGGGACTACTCAGCTTCCAAAAACTATTTTATAAAACTGAATCAGCGGTTTGGTACAAAAGAAATGTACTATTTTAATTAGAAGCTCTTTATATCCAAGACCAAAGCTTGCAATTATTTAAAACTGTTTTAAATGGCCATCCTCCAGCACTAGTAAAGTACTTCAGTGGTTCTTACTTCACAAGGCACGCATAAAAATTGAGTTCTGAAGCCTCCTCCTATGGGAACAAGCAGAGATGATTTTACCACTCAAATATTATACTACCATTTCTGTACAGATGGCTCATAAAGAAACTAGTGAGCTACCATGGTGTACAGCCTAGATTCTCACAGTACTGTCCACACATAGCATTCTCACTTATATGCTACAGACTTAAATGAGTTGTTTAAAATGACACTCAGTTCTGAGATGCTAATTACAATCCCACACCACTTGAATGGTAAACAACCAGAAAAGTGTTCCATTTTATGATGGAAACGTGTATACTGCATTACAGTAAAGCAAGCCCTAGCAAGGCAGTAGGGATAACATCAGTTAAGATAGCCCAAAGTAGGCCGTCCCACTCAAAATGCTCTCTTTTATGAGATGTTTTTAAAGTTTGTTTTAGTTGTCTCTTATTCTTGAAGCCCTTTATATCACTAAGCCATAATGTTAGAGCATATATACTGTTGGTATTTTCTGCTTTCTCATGATCAGCTACTCAGCTTTGAACAACTCAGCTGATACAATTTAGGAAATTCTAGTGGCATAGTCTTCAAAGCACATCTGTTGAAATACAAAAGGTATTAACCCTCATGAATTTTGCACACTTAAGTAACTTAGCAATACAAGAGGTCATTATCAGAAGTAGTAATAGGAAAACAGATCAGCATCTTTCCTGAGAAATGCTCACTTGAAGGTTTGCCAAAAACAACCAACCAACCAGCTCCTCTCTTCCTCCCACGTAATTCAGCTGGCTGAAGAACAGGCAAGAGAAGTGTTAAATTCACTTTTCTTTTAGACACCCAGGCTATTTCTGGTTGCATTAGGCTGCAGAAGCCTCCATGCTATCAATGCTTCAGAGACATAGCAATATTCTGAAATAGGGGGAAGAGGGGATTTCTTTTTCCTCTTTTAAATAAACAGCTACAACATGCTTCTGATGAAAAGGACTTCAAAAAAGTTAAAGTGCATTTCATCTAAAACTTGCAGCTCTAGGAAAAGGTATATGAATACGTCAAAGCCAAACCAACCTAGTAATTCTCAAATGACCTAGAAGTCAAGGAAGATGCTGTGTGCAAGAAATCCACACTTTTAGAGAAAAAGTAGAATTCCCTGTCCTCAGAAAACCCAATGCTACCCCCCTTCTAATCCAATGAACAATTAATTTTAACTACTACAATTCATCCCACTCCATCTTAGTGCTTCAAGAGTATTAGATTCCAGGGCACAAGATAACATACTTCTGGAAAAATGATTAAATTACAAGAACTTTAGGCTTACCTGTAAAACAACAAAAATATGCATGCTTGACATTGCATTAATACATTTTAAACATTTACCAACGCACAGAAACAACTGCAAATCAAGTCATTTACAAAAACTTTGTTTTTCACTGTCTTATTCAATGGCAGTCTATTACAATGCTGATGTTTGAAGGTTTTTTTAATAAAACTATAGTTAAATAAAATCAGAACATAAACAATAGGAGCCTCACTGGTAATAACAAAACCTTAGTCTGATTCCCCTGTAACTTAGTTTTAAAAGTATTGAGAAAAAAAAAACCTTATACAATAAAAACAAATCTTACTAAATGAGGTTTAAAAAAAAAAAAGAAGAATAATTCTCGTAACAGACAAGAGCAAGGACACAACAGACAAGTCTGACAAACTGACTAGGTGTCACTTGAACAAATGCTAGCATTCAACACAGAGACAGTGAATCCGTTAGAACTCATGATACATCTGGCTTCTTCCACTCAAGTACCAAAAAATCAGTAGGGCCAGGCAGATAAGAGTCTCCAAAATATAATTTTAGTGGTCTTCTCAGAAATGGAGGTCTTAAACAGCATTTGTTTTTCCATCTTTTTTTTAATCAAATTTTCATCTGTATAGATGATAAATCACACCTGCTGCCAGTTCTACCTCGGTAAGCTCAGTTTGCAGAATAACATGAATAGAAAACCCAGTAATAAATTAAGCTACTATAAGATCATAAAATAATTGCTATTTAAATCTAATTTATTTCTGTGGTTCTGGTAGCAACACATCAAACTCCAAGGCACTACAATGGATATATACTGTGAGACTATCTAAAGATAGTGTGAATTTTTACTAATGATATTCATATATTTGATGTCAAGATGAATGGTCCTCAGGCAGTAGAGCACCAAGCTGCCAACGTAAATATCTACCTTCAACTACAAAAAGTACTGAAGGGTCATGGAATGCAGGGAATTCAGCAAGGTAACACAATCCACCCCTGAAGCTTCATTTTGAAGTCTTCTAAGAGACTTTGCCTGATTAAGTTACATAGTTAAAAGTAACATACTGATTTGCTAAAAGACATCAGAAAGTTCAAGTATATTAACAGAAATGCATTAAAAATAATAAAGTGAGCACTGAAGAAAGTAAGTTGCTATGAACACGCTCCTTACTATTATCTACAATCCCCCCTAAGACTTCAGAATAAAACCTGCAAAACCCAGTAGCCAGGAATGTATATTGCTCACAAATTAATTGAAGAGCTGACCAGATACTGATCCACAGTTTTTAGACAAAGATGGTTAGGATTTTATGCAGAACTTGCAAGAATTGTTCAGGTTATTTCTACCATCTTTCACTGCCACACCTGAGCAAGTTCCTTTTGCAGGAAGATCATATTATATCTCAACCATATTTCAGCCCTAGGGAAAACACAAAACACAGAAACAGGTTAAAAACAAAGTTTTACCTTACTGTCTTCCCACATGGGTACACCCCAAGGCCACCCAACACATCTTTACAAAGTATACCATCTTACTTCAGTGTTGCTTGAAGTTAAGTACGCAATTACCCCAGCACTCAAATACATACTGATAACAAGGTATTGTATTGTATTACATTTACTGTACAACAAAAGTGATAGGACTTCACAAAAACACAAAAAAAGTAATCCTACTTAACTGATAATTTCCTCACTGATGTAGAGTTTGTTTGTTCACTAAGTGAATTTAATTTTAATTCATTTCCCATTTCATCTCCCTTAAATAATTATCTATTTTCTTGAGAAATAAGTTCATATCAAGGTATATGCATCTTTAAAAAAAAAAAAAAGAAACTGGCAAGTTTTTCAATAAACATGAGCATTTTTCTTCTAATGCGCTTAAAAAAAAAATCATGTGCACTCATTTTCTTACGTCATCTCGTTGTTTCCTATGGATTCATGAAAGTTTGAGGTGGAGGCTAAGCAAGGAGAGAAAACACAATGCAGCCAGGTTATATCAAACTTACACTTGGTTTTATTCCTGTGTCCAAATACCTGAGATTGGATATTAACCAATTCTTATATAAGGCTGATGACACATTAAAATTAGACAAACCTCAATTATTTTCTCATGAATAAAAAGTGGAAGTTTTTGACTGTTTCTCTGAATCAAATAATGACTTAGTATTGGATGCACAAAACACTTTAAAAGTTAAATAGCTTTGGAATAAAACTTTAAAATTCAGTTATTCAAAAAATATTACATGGAAAAGTCTTGAAAGAGTCCTTTTCCCTCTGTCTTCAATAATTCAGCCGCTTCAAAAACACACATTGCAAGAGAACTTCTGCAGAGAGGGGGTATTTTGAAAGCTGCTGTTATAAAAAGTTACCAGGAGATCAGGTCATATATTTGAAGTCCACACAGTTTTTGTGACAATTTGTTGTGATGGTTCTCAGTTATTCATATCTTGTTCCAGAGTCTTTGTAAGACCATTACTTTTGTTCTCTTCTAGGTAGGCAGCCCTTTTCTTAGTCAAAGTAGCAAACAGTGCATCCATCATGCCCAAAACTTCTAGTAGTTCCTCTTGATAGTCAATCTCTTTTCCTATGGCTTCCTGGAGTCTCAAGAACTGTTTATCGACAAGTGCCGACTGTCCAACCACAGGCTGATAAATGTCTGCAAAGAAACAGACATTTAATAGTCCACACATCTATAAGGACATGAAAATTATAGTGGCTAGTTAGATACACATTTAAGGAGTCTGGCAATAGTCAAATGCTGTGGACAAATAAGACAACTTTAATGTTGTCCTAAAAACAGTGTTAGTTATTGGTATATGCTCACAGTAATGATAAGTTAAACTAACAGAAGCAGAAATTTTTACTACCTCAAATAGTCTTTTTACTCCCTCAGTGGAGAAGCTGAAGTCACTTGTACTATGTAAGTACAGAAATACAAAGTATCAAACATGTTTAGTGCTGATGAAGAGCTTTCTGCAGTCACCACAAGTCAGACTTAGATACTGAGTGTGGTCAAAATCACCTGGATCATTCTTTCACCCCTGAGTTTGTACTTGTACTTATAAAATAACCCATACAAATGTGATTTCTTAAAAACACAGCACTTTGTACACCTTATTTCCAAAGCCTTTAGGGCTTTGAGAATCTTCTTTGTGTTGTACTTACCAGTGATCATATCTGCAACAGTTACCAGTACACGAGTAAATCTAGGCTCAATGACACGCCTGCAAAAATAGGAAAACATCCTAGTTTTACTATTTTTGCCAACTGCCCTCTTCCCTCCACTAACTAGTTGCAAGTCACTTTCTCATACACATACAGAAAGATGAGACTTTTTTTTCCTTAAAGAAGCCTCACAAAGCAGGAGTCACAGAGCTGTGAATCTAAAACCTACACGTGGTATTTACCCTCCTTCTGTGGGGAAGGCAGTGAGGTTTGGAGGACAAGCAAAAGCATCGTGTACATGTAGAAATGAGTTTCATCAAGATAAAGAAAACAGCAGTACGAGAGGTAGAATATCAGGCAAAGTGGCAAGATATACTTTCTTTGTGGCTCTTATATTATCAGCAAATGTGTTTTGTGCTAACATGTAATTTCAGTACTCTGGGTGAAATCCTAGATCCTGGTATCAGAAAGCAAAAGGCATAGAGATTTCAAGAGTACTGAGTGTTCCACCCACAATCTCTTGAGACTCTGTGGCAAAAACTAACAAGAAATACGGGCCTCAAAGTAACTGCTCAGATAAAATTTTCAGAAAAAAAATACCTTGTCACAAAGGTAAGGAGGAGACTAATTTGCTTCTCATCTCGGCCTGCAAGCGCACTCCTTAGTGTTCCTCTGCGATTTAGTTCCTGCATGACCGCAACTGTAACTTCAGGAGTATAGAGCCTGATGTGGGGCTGGACATATTTAAGAAGATTTTAGTATCAAGCACCATCTTCAAACACAAAACAGAGTTGATACCAGTTTGCAAATAAATAAATAAGAATGCACAAGGAACCCATACAGGTCTGATTCCTTTCTAGTCCTACACTAGAATAAAGTTTGTCTGAGATAAATAAAAATCCATTTCAGATGATAGAACTCAACAGCGCCTTACCTCCAGGACTGCATCAAGGGCCTTGGATGACTGAAAGCTCTTCAGCAGCTTGTCATACTTCCTCAAAACACATTTTCCGGGTTTACTGACATAGAAATCCTCCTAGAATTGAAAGACAAATTCAGAATAAGGCAAACATATAAACAATGTGTTAAATATTTTATTATCATGAAGAAACTTGTGTCTTCATATCTTCCCTCCCTCCTTCCCTTTCTTCAACACAGCACAAGAAAACCACAACAACAAAAAACAATCTTGAAGTGAGCTTCAGTATACATTTTCTCACCCTGCCATACCTGTTTTGGCATGTAATTTCTTCCTTTTACATAGGTTCTATATGCTGGCTGTCTCTTCTTTTGAGACTTTACTTTGCTTTCTTCAGGCTTTCTATGTTTAACATTTAGCACCCCATTGGTCATGCCTACAACTATGGTTTCGTCTTCAGGCTAAAACGAAAAAAAAAAATCCACAGTTAGTAACCTAGTATCTTTATTTGATGATGTATGCTATACCACACAGCTTTTTCAGTTTTTTTGCTTTGTAATAAAGCTCTAATCACAGGATCATAGAATAATTTAAGTTGGAATGCACCTCTGGAGTTCCTATGGTCTAGCTCCCTGCTCAAAGCACAGCCAACTTCAAAGATGCAGTCCTAAGCAACCTGATCTATCTAATAAACCTCTAATGTTAAGGTTCAAATATGCAGTAACATCATTCTGTTTTAGGTTGCAAATGCCTATAATTTATGACAGTTTTTTTAAACAGTGTTCAGTTCCCTTTGGCTATTACATACTGTACAGCAAATATGAACATCATCTATTAGAAAGCTATCACTGAACAGCAGTTTTGAGAACAAAGTGAAAATTGTTCAAAAGATCAGTCACTGGTATAGATTCTACCTGTATAGCAAGGTTATATTTATTTAATGCTAAAGGTCATAATGATAAGTGGTGCACAGGGGAAAAATAGTAACTTCACATGTAAAACAATGGTTTCTGACCTACTACTTCTAGCAGATAATTCTATGAAAACATTATTTTAATGCTCCAGAGCTGTTAATAAAAAGCCAATAAAGAGTTAGGAATAACTACAGAAGTAATAAAACGGAGGTCATTCTGCCACTGAATAAATCGATGGTTTGCCTGCTTCTTAAATCCTAGGAGGATACTGTTCTCAAGACAGTAGCAGACTCAGAAGAGAGGAATCAAAAAAAAAAAAAAAAAAGAAGAAGAATACAAGATTGGCTTGATTTGAGGTAGAACTAAGGGAGACAGAACTCTTCAGCATGGAAAGAGAGACATCTGAGGAGGGATGTGAAAGAAGCCTACGGAATCATGACACGCATGGATGGAGATGGTGGACGGAGATCAGCTGTTCACTGTGTCCTTCAAGAGCATCAGATGAAGTCGATAAAGGTTCAAATGGAATTAAAGGGTGTAATTCTTCACATAACAGGTCGCAGACCTGTGCAACTCCTTGTTAAAGAAGTCTTGTGAATGTTAAATGTTTGCACAAGCTCAAGCTGGGATCGAACAAGTTCATGTAAGAGAAATCCATTGAGGGTTACACGAACTATATCCAGATCAGCAAGTTTGTCACCTTAAAATAGTTGGGAGTTTGGGAGAGTATCAGGAGACATATCACACATGCTTGCCCTGTTTTTATTTTCCCATATGCATCTGCTTATGGCTAGAGCTCAAAGCAGGGGTCTGGGGCTGCACTGACCTTTGGCCTGACCCAGCATAACTATTCTTACATCCTCATATGATCATTTAAAACTCAAGGTACTTAATCAATATAAAACAAAAGATTATGTTTGAAAGATACCTACAGAGATGCCAAACTACAGGATTTGTGTGATGTTTTGCAGTTGCTACAGAAGCTTAAAGGGTTTGGTATTTTGGTTCTGTGAAAAACATGTCCTACCTACATTCTTCACCGCAAGCAAAGTCATTCAAAGCTCATTACAGCTCTAGCCCTCTTGTATTCACTGAAACAGAAGGGCAGGGAAGAACAAGATAGCAAAAGCAGAAAGGAGGAACCCCTGCTTTCCCCAGGATTCCATTAAGGGCAGGGACAATAATAATGTAAGAGGGCTGGTATCCCTGGCACTCCATTTCATGTGTCCCTCAGAGGCTAGATAGGAGGGTAACTACACCACAACAGCACTGTTTACAAAAAGTGGTGCTGGCCTCCAACTTTCCTCCCAGCAGGTCATTTATCCGTTGGAACTCAAATGGCTTGGAGAAATAAGTATCTTTGTTTTCTGTTTCCTGAGACAAGGAGACACCTGTTTGGCAGACAAGTTTGATTCTGCTGATACCCTATACACTTTTTTTCCTCAGACCAACCTGACACTAACAACTTTAAGAAAGGTTCATCCCATTCCAGATTTTTCAATCAGCAAATGAATTACTTCATCCCTTTATCACTGACAAAAAAAGGAAACTCAGAAGGTTCCTGAAAAGCAAAAGATTAGTGCAATCTTCTTAAAGTCAAAAGACATGGCTATTCCCTTGTCAACTACCTACTTCCCCCATGATAAATACCAACCTTGACACACACACAATTTTGTACTGATTTAACAAGGTGACAACTGGTGCCTTATCTATAATGTTTAAAACTTCTTAGTGCAATGTTTACTAAGAAGGAATATATTCAGTGATCCTGTTTTGCATGCAGAGCATTCTTCTGAAGCATCTAATAATCTAACTACTTCTGAAGCAATAAAAGTAAAAAAGAATTACTTAAGTTACTTAAAAGTTATTGGTAATTATCTTGCCTAGGAAAGTTTCTAACGTACTTACCGACAATGCAAGACTGAGGATTGATGTTGCATAGTTAAAACTGTGGACTACTTTGTACGAAGTTGTACTGTAAATCTTCACATGCCTATAGAGAAAAGTAATGATTAAAACTTCATTATTAATACTTCATTGTAGACAATTTGGAAGAATTTCATTCTTCTACAGTTCTGTTACATCGATTTAAGGAAACTGAGTTTTTAAACCATGCTTTCTTCACACTATGACTGAACTTATTCCTCATTATTGCTCCTGTAATAACACAAAGATTCTAATAAAAGACACAAAAGGCAAGAAAGGATTACCCTTACTCCCAAAAGATGACAACAGGGGAAGGACAGGGGAAGAAAAAAGAGGAGGATGTAGCGACCATCTGAATTTAGCAACACTTATTAGGAAACACTAAGGCAACCTTTCTTCAAATTTTTTTTTTTTTAATTTTAAATGGAAGATCTATCTACAATTTCTGGAAGAAAATACATGGATAGTCTTGCCTCCTGCTGCTGTTTAATGATTTGGCTGAAGGTGGGAAATAACTATTTAACAACCAGAAAAATAAAACAGTACTTTATAAAAAGTATGAACTTATTAGCAATTACAAGCATTGAATGACAAATAGGTACAAAGTTAGTGATCTTCAGCTTATGCTTTCTCAACATAATGCTTGAGTAAGCCTAGGAAGTACTGGAGGAAGGCAGGAAGAGAACAAACCACTGTCATTCAGACTATTTCTTATGTCTCAGAGACAACAAGCTGAATAACTGTAGTCAGCAGAAGGGGGTGGGGGTAAGAGCAGAAGGACATCCTGTAATAAGGCCATTTTTGACTTGTGCACCTTGGATGCATCCCTTTCACCAACAGAGTCAATCTAGGTGACAGGAAGCAACTCCGCAGATACACAAAAACAGGGTCTTTTAAAGGTGAATATTAATACCAGTTTTAGCTAACAGTGACTGCATTAAAGTGAGAACAGCTACTTTACTGAGACTGCAAAGGTATGTTTATAGATGCAGAAAAACAAACGCTGACTAAAAAGTGCCACACATCCATTCCCAATGGGCACGTGCAATCCCCACTGATATGCAGGCTAATAAGAGGGAAAGACAAGTGTATATTGCAACATGCACCCTGGCCCAAGATGTGTTTCCAGATAAATTACATCCCTAACAGTTAAAAACATCTCAGCTCAAAACATCTGCACAGCTTCATCTTGATGTTTTACCTTCAAAGGGAACAAAAGAAATCCTAAGGAATTTAAATCACAATGAAGTCATAAAATATACTAACCTGTCCAGGGATCCTGACAGTAACCTTTGTCCAGAGCTGTTCAGGCATAAACAAGTAACAGTTTTATGGTGATTTTTAAGTGAAACTAGTAATTGTCCACCTTTTAGTACATCCCAAACTTTCACATATCGACCTCCTATGAGAAGAAAGCACACAGAACAGTGTTTGATGCATACACAATTCTGCTTCTCTGAAGAAGTTTTCAGAGTGAGAGTACACACTGCCTCCTCCTTTGTAAAACTGAGCTTTCTGTACCTACTCATCATCCATTATGAACAAGGTACAAGGCAGATTACAAGCCTGCTCCCTTGCCCAGGGCATTCTGCAAGCATAGCTGAATGTCTCTATACCCTCCTCACAAAAAAATTTAGACTCAGCACTAGGTCATAGGATTTCTGATGCAATGATAAGAGGAGACTAAAAAGCCTTGCTAAGCATCATCATCATGAGAAAGATACAGTCCTGTCTTTTCAAGAGATTTCTTAAATATGTCCATTCCTTCATTTCAGCACTGGGCCAAATAAAGTCTTTATCAAGTCATTAAAAATTTCTTTTTTTTTTTTTTTTTGATTGACTACAAGAATGAGCAAATGAGCAAATCGGAGACAAAAAACCTCTACCTTTGCCCTCTGGATCAACACAGATTCTCAAGGAAGACCTCTAAGAAATCCACCTGTTAAGTCACTTATCATTTCACTGCCAAATAAAAACCTCACACAGGAATTAGGCAGCTGAAATGTCTCTCAAATTAGGGCCAACAGAAAAGAAAGTTAACTTTATCCAGGTACCTGCAGATACTAGAAGCCCACCAGAAGGGAAGAGAAGCACGCTTTCCACAGGCTGGCCATGTTCTATCGTCATGACACTTTTTTTCATTCGTGCATCAAATACTTTCACAGTGTGATCATAGGAACCTGTAATCAACACCATAAATAACCGACATTACAAAAGCTAAACTATTTCAAGAACTAAAACAGGCACTTGCTACAAGCCAAAGGAGCTTGTGCCAAATGGAAACAGTTTTAAACTATACACTTAAAACACCTAGTGTTTTACCTATGTTAATTTACAGTCTCCAGACAGCACACAGCTCTCAGTTCTAGGCCTATCAACATGTCAGGCCTTATACATAATTTAAGTCTTAACTTTATTTTCCTTCCGTTCTCAAGTGTTAATATAATAACAGAAATCAGAAAATCTGATGAAACCCGTGTCTTATGCATCTAAAAGTAAGGAACACCAGATTTTTCAAAGCAATTGTTAGGAAATCCAAAAGCAACTGGTTTCAGGTAACTCCTCACAGCACCTTACGATTCAGTTGTTCGTGCACAAAAACTTGTGATCTCAATACAATTTAACACGTTTCCTTCATCCAAAACCTGAGACAACATTTCAGTCAATGCCAGCTAAAGGATGCACTCACAGGACTTTCTTTAGCTTTCAAAGGCAAGTAACCTTAATAGGCTAAAGCACAAAGGAAGGATATGTTAAAAGTGAGCTCGCTTACAGTTTCCCTACAGGTATCAGTGCTACGTCAGTCAAACCACTTAAAATAGAAAAACAAGCAAAAAGGAAATGACAAAGTAGGCACAAAGCAGGAAGACAGATCCTTCATGTTTAAGATGTAATCAAAGAGATCCTACTGCATCAAAGAGAAACCATCTTTCTGCGTTTTTTTTCAGTTTGATCCAAAAGAAGCACTTAAAAAACAAAACAAAACACAAACCTGTTATAAAGACATCTGCATTCAGCTTACTTGCACAACCACATCTCACGTAGTCTGTATGTTCACTATATGACACAATTTCTGTAGCACTTGGAATATCCCACAAATTTGATGAATAATCATCACCACCAGAAAATATTCGGTATTTATCGGACAGGAAGCCCACTATGTGAACAGCTCTAGGAAACAGAATCCACAATATCCAAAGTTAAAATATATAATTGTTTCCAGAACACGTGGTTTGACTGCAGATTTTTTTTAAAGGAAAGTACTTCCTCTACTTTAGAAGCTAAGAATACTTTAGTTTTTGTATTTTCAACCAGAAAAAGGTCATGCTGACAGGTGCTGATCTAAGCACCAACATGATCTGCTTTAAGGGTTTTACAGGGCTACTGGATGCCTTTTCAAAAATCTGTAAATTTTTTATTTCTTACTGAGGTCTGTGTATTAGTACTCTACTTTACTCTAAATTTATAATTAGTAAATTTTAAGACTGATTTGGAAATTCTTCTTGTCCTTTAAAAAATCACTATTCAAATCTATATTATCAATGTAACATACCAATAGAGAATAACTTTGACAGAAAACACACATACCCTAAAACTTATTTACAGGTAACCTAGTGGTCAGGACATAAGATAATACCCTATCTGCAACAGAGAACTATAGTGGAAACACACTCTCAAGTTCTGCCTGTGCACCTTCTGATTATTAAGGGGGTTTTGTTGTTGTTGTTATAGATAGATAAAATACCTACAGTTTTCCACAACACAGCAATCTATGCATTCTAGATACTACTGCTGTGTTCTCTCCGTAAAACTGATAAGCCTATTTCAAACATTTTTCTTCTTCTCACTGGAAAATAAGAACTCCTTCTCTTCCATCCCCACCCCCCCTTTTTAAAGTGATTTTTGCTCTTCCTGGCAAATTTCTTCACCACCTTTAACCTCTTTTTAGAACTCTGTTTATCCTAGCATCGAACAGAATTTGCTTATCAGTACATTGGAGTCACAAGACTATACGTACACAATATATTAAGTAACGGACACCTGCCTAAGTTACAAGCTGTATTTATTCTTTCACATACTGGATTCATTTTTGGAATTAATATATATATACTGTCACTCCAATTCTAATGTTAACATTTAAAAGCCTACTTTTCAACAAGATGAATGTGAGACAGTTGGATATAACACAGATTAATATTTTTAAGATTTTCAGCAATATGCAAAGCAGACATATGTAAATACATGAGCAAGATCAGACAGACAAGGAACAAAACAACATTGTCTTACTTAGTATGACCATCAAACTGTCTCAGTGGTGCTCTTCCACTGATATCAAAGAGTCGAATGCTACCTTCTTCACTGCCAGCAACAAGCAGCTTGCCATCATCTCTGTATGTGGCACAGTAGGCAGCATCTTTGAAGCGAGAAAATGTTTTGATTGGTTCCTGAGAGTAACGACCATAAACGTGGATCTAGCAAAACAAGACATTAAGTTAATTCATATAATACTAGCTGACAAACAAAATAAGACCATTTATAAAGCATAAAAACATAAAAACCTCAAAAGAAAAACACTTACCCTTGAGGAGGCTGTGACAGCATAGTTATACGGAGAAACTGGGGAGAAGTCAATCTTGTTTATTGCACCAAATTCCTTTATCTGAACAGGTGTCTAAAGGAATTATAAGAATTATCAAATACACAGAAGTCCACTATCAAAAGTGAAAGCAGCCTATTATTCTTCCTACACAGTACTCAAAACCTGCTCGGGCCCGATTTACTTTTTAAATACAATCCTATTAAGTTTCTCTCCAGCCAGCCTTCTACTGCTTTGTAGATCGTAGATGCACTTTTAACGTTTCCTATCCATGCATTATAAATGATCTATTAACTATGCATTTCATTTGAGCAACAAAAGCCTATTCGCACACGCTTAAAAACAGCTTGATTACGCCAACGAAAGCAACAAAAAATCCTTTAGGACACTAGATACGCGTACTGGGGCCCACGTGGGGTGCTCGCCAGCCCAGGCTTCTAGGAAGTCACTTAGCAGGCTTTGACACAGGACAGACGGAGTGACGGACGGACGCCACCGAGGCGTCAGCCCGTCACCCGGCAGCCGGAGGAGCGGCGCCGTCCCCGCGCCGGCCCGGCAGCGCCCTGACGACCCCAAGGCGCGGCAGAGCGGCCCGGGCCCGGCGCAGCACCGTCCCCGCCCCGGCTGCCCCGGGGCTGCCCGCACCTTGTAGCCGCGCCAGTACAGCGTGTCCTGCGTGACCTTCTCGCCGAGCCGGGGCTGCGCCGGAACCACCACCGGCTTGTAACTCGCCATCGCGGCCCGCAGCCGGCCCGCGCGGCGCTTCCTCGGGGAGCCGCGGCCGCCTGCGAGCCTTGCCCCGGGCTGCGGGCCGCGCCGCGGGCGGCTCTGCGGGCCGGGCGCTCAGGGGGCCGGGCCGGGCCGGGCCGGACCGGGCGCTCAGGGGGTCCCGTCGCCGCCTCAGGGAGCGAGCGCCACGCCGCGCGCCGCCGCCATGGCCCGCCCGCCCGTGCCTGCCTCGCGGGAGGACGCTGAGCTCGTGAGAGCCGCGTCATTCTCGCGCGCCGCCGCTGCCCAATCGCAGCCGGCGCGCCCGCGCAGCGCGCCGGAAGTTGTGTCATACCGCCGGCGCGTCGTCTTCACGGCCGCGGCGCCGAGGTGAGGCTGGTTCGCGGTGCCGTCCGGGCTTGCGGGAGCCGCTACCGCCGCGGCTGCTCTGTGTTCAGCAGGGAGCGGGGCGGCGGGCGCCGTGTCGCAGGGTCCGTGGCAGGCCTCCCCACAGCCCCTCGGCCGCGGCTCCCCTCACTTCCTCTCCCCTCCCCTCCGCTCCGGGAGCGGCGGCGCTGGCGGCCCTGCGCCGTTGGGCTGCCGGGGGCTGCCGCGGGCTACCGCGCAGCCTGCCCTGAGCTTGAACCGCCCTCAGTACTGCCGAAAGGCCCCAGGTAGTCCGGGCTGTTTTCCTGCCGGCAGCCTGAAAGGGTTTTATCATATTCCTACTTGTATGGTAGGACCCTTTTATTTTACTGGGTTTATGAGGATTCGGAGTCATGAAGGGCTGTATAGTCGCCCTAACTTTTGCTCTAAGGCTAATGTTTCATAGGCTATTAAGTCATCTGCATCTTGAAGTTTGTTTCAGTTTTGGGCATGAGTTTTTTTGTTGTTGTTGTTACTACCAGACTAATATTCTGAAATTTCACTTCAATGAAACTCCTATTCACTTCTTTAGGAAGTTTGGCTTGAACAGACACATAAAAAATAAACAGAGGATGTAGCTGATGGCCTGTGTCAGTAGTAGCATACTTATTTCAGTATGTTTTGGGCTACCTAAAATGCCATAAGCATAAACAGAGGAAGTTTGGTTTATCCTTATGTGTTATTCCACCAGACTGTTTTTATATAATATCCAAACTAAAGAGTATTTGTGTTAACTTACAGATTATTTTAACATCCATATCACATTGGAGACACCTTGGCTGACTGGAACTGCTGGTGGCTAGAAGCCATGAAGAAACATTTTATGTAGAACTTTTACACGATTGAAGCCATGGCATCGTCATCAAATTTAGATGTTGGAGCCCAGTTAATTGTGGAAGAATGCACCACAAGCTACAGCCTTCCACCCATGCCGGACGTTAAGGTGGAACATCAGCTTGACTCTAGCACAGAGGAAGGCCCAGCTCAGAGTGTCACCATGGGAATGAAATTCATTTTGCCCAATAGATTTGATATGAATGTCTGCTCGCGATTTGTGAAATCTTTGAATGAAGAGGACAGTAAAAATATTCAAGACCAAGTTAACTCTGACCTTGAAGTGGCATCTGTCTTATTTAAAGGTTGAACTTCATGGTACAAATTGTTGTGTGTGGAGTGTCCCATCCCGTTAAGCTGATATGTTAAAAAGCCTCTCCTTTTGTTGTGTGTGTGCTGATATGTAATACTTTTCTATAACTTGTTTCCTTACAATTTTTATTATATACAGTCAGTAATGAGTTATTAATGTAAATTAACTTCCCTCAAAATTATTTTTAATTGAAAAGTAATGGCACAAAAAGCCTTTAATATAGTTAAGAGCTGAGGCCAATTATGAAAACAAGCTTACTTTTGCTGGCTAACTCTCCAGTCTTACCACGTGCTACCCACTGTTGAATATACAAGTTTTTTCAAAACATCACTGAAAGCGTTATATGATCATGTCAACTTCTATAGCTTTGTGGGTCGTGTTTTAGCCTTTCACTAGTATGATGATAAAATAACATAGTTTATACGGTTGACTTTGTTTTATCAATACGGTTGCACAAAGCCTGCAGCCATTGTAGTGATTGATTGGCTGATTTGGTTTCACGCTATTTGAAAGTGAATATTGCTACAATTCTGCAAGCTGTTCCCTGCAGCTAATCTCCACCCGCTGCTATGCAGCTTCATGAGAGTTGATTGGGGTTTTATCATGGCTGGGCTTATCTATGGAGACCAGAATTAGGGCTTATATCTATTTCCTCTAAACAACTGTGTTTATTAGTGTTTGCTTTAATATTTCAGACCGTTAGTAGTGTATCTTGTCACGATGCTGAATCTGACCCATTTGCCATAATATGCACAAACAGAAACCTATTGTAGATTTAGATGATTTCTGCAATTTGTATTGTTTGGCTGCAGTTCAGCCATTGTAATTTTCAAACCTTTTTGATTTGCAGGCCCTAAATGCTTTCTAGTGGAGCTGCAGACCTGAATGGCAAATTTAGACCCATCAGCAATAGGGTTGTTTTTCTTAGGTAACATTTGTGAACCCCTTAGAAGTAGTCCTGCGGATGCAGGGACCGCAGGTCAAAAATCCCTGGTAGGTCTCTTAATTCGATAACCTCAGCTGAAGCTATTTAATTGGTAAACAAAATGTAATTTTGTTTTCATCCTGTTGCCCAGGGTCATCTATAGTTTTTTTAATCAGTTCTCTTCCCAAATTTGCACTTGGGTTTGTAATCATGAAGTTCTTTACAGCGTGCATTCAGTGTGCATGTTAATTAGCTTCAAATCATTATTTACTAGTGCACACTAGTATCAAATCAATTCGGCCAATAATGGAGTTTCAGTCTTCACTATGCCTTTCTGGTATTTAATCATTTGTCTTTAAAAAAAAAAAAAATTTTGGCTTCTCAGCTACTTCTCAAAACCAAAAGCTATTCTTCTGTGAATTAGAAGCCAAGACAATGCACGCATTCTGTAATAAAATTTGTTAGATTCTGATAGAAAGCTAAAGAAGTTAGTACAAATAAACACAGCAACAGTGAGTGACTTTTTGAATTACAGTTGGTGTGCTGCTGTTGCATTTTCTACAAGTCAGTGTGAAAGATCTTTATTCCTACTGGATAAATATTCATAAGATCCATAATACAGTTACAATTTTGTCAAACGGGAGTGGGAAGAGTCCTGATGAAGAAATTTAGTGAAGGTTGGGTGCAGCTGTGCTGTGTATTGGTTAGATAGTAGGCAAAAAGATGAGCTGAGCATTATATAACCATGGCTGTATCATGTTCATCGCACTGGAGAGTGTTAATAAAGATATTACAGGTCAGGTAGTGCTCGCTTACCTGATAGATCCATGAGCAGGATATCTGGACAAAGGCTTACTTCATTTAGATACCAAGTTACTTCTGCCTGATACTATACTATACTTACATGTGGGATATCTGTACTGTTTTAATGGCAGAAGTGAATGCAGTCCTTTCTTCAGTCACATACTACCCCAGTGAAAAAAGTGCATGTCACAAAGCTTACTTAATGTAGGTTTTAAAGATCTTGTGACACTGGTGCTTTCTAGTTCGACTTGGAATCTGCGGATTTCTTTTAATGCTGTTACTAGCACTAAAATCATGTTTATTTTTTCTATTTAATGTAGCTGAATGCAACATCCATACTTCTCCTTCCCCTGGTATCCAAGTAAGACATGTTTACACTCCATCAACTACTAAGCATTTCTCTCCAATAAAACAGTCAACTACCCTAACTAACAAACACAGGGGAAATGAAGTCTCTACAACACCTCTGCTTGTAAATTGTAAGTATCCTTCTGCCTTACTGTTGTTAATTATTTTTGTAAGTTAGCTGCTTGTCAGATTTGTTTCCATTTTTCTTTGGTCTTTTAATGAACTGTTATGTGGGAAAGAAAACATTGAGATAATCTTGTCTAATTTCACATGATCCCAACCATAAAATGGCAATCTACCTGCTGTATAGAATTCATGACTGAAGCATGTTTTCCAGAGAGGATCCAATTCTTGATTTGAAAACCAGAAAGATTTTTCTGATTCTTAAGCTCTAATTTTATATTCTTGATACAGAAACCTTTTAATTCTTAAGGTAGTAATAAGTAATAAAATAAGGTAGAATAAGGTGAAATCTGTGTATGCTTTCACATCCAAGTTCTGTACTGCACAAGCCAATGGGCAGGTTACGCCCAACTCCAAATAGAGCAGAATGAAAATTTGTGTGCATACCACATCCTTTTGCTTCTCTTTTTGCAGCTTTATCAGTTCACCAGCTAGCTGCTCAGGGAGAAATGCTGTATCTGGCGACACGTATCGAACAAGGTAAGGCTAAGGGAGGTTAAATACCGTCTTTTTTTTTCCTTTGAGGAATCTATATGCTGTTATGCTTGAGCTTGTCCCCAAAGCTGCATAGAAAATGTGCAAATGTGCTACAAATTGAAGGATATTTGAGGTATCTGTTCTTTGCAAATGTAGACTGTTGTTTTATGTGCGTCTCTCGCTGCTATGGTTTGTGTTTAGAATGAAACATTACCATTAGTGGGTGTCGTGCGTCAATCCCTTCTTCCCTCTGCTCCCCAGGTATATAGGTAATGCATGGAAATGAGAGAGGAGACTCTGTTAGTTCCATCAGGGGAGTTGCACCTTTTTTTTTATTATTATTAGTTTAGTTTATAATTTAAAACACATTCCTATTAATAGTAACTTTCCAGTTGTATTTAATGAGTTATCATATAGAGCTATATGTTGGTAATTTAAGCCATGAATCACATTTGCAACATAACAGTGCTACTCATTCTGTCTCAACTCTGTATAATATATTGAACAGAGTGATAGTATATTCTGATTGTACCATTAGTAATCAGCCTTGCTTTCAGTAAGTATTTGTTGAAATGTTTATGGAAAGCAGATAATGAGTATATACAGCTTGTTAATTATTCGTAAGTACAAAAAGCAAATTGATTCTAAAATGTCAGTAACAGTTAAAATGCTTATAATAGTGTATGATAAGGCATGCAGGTTTTTTAGAATATTTATATCTAAAAGATTAATTCAGCTCAACTTTTCAGTCAGTCGCTTGTTTTTCCTTTGCTTTCTTCCAGCTCTTCTAGAAGTAGATCTTAACTGTTTCCACAAAGCACCCTATGTGATTACCTGAACTTTCAAGGGGATGGGGTTACACTATCTATATTGCTTTACAAGTTAAATCTTTAAAAGCCTGTGTGTCTCTCACTGTATTGAAAAAAGTACTTTCTGCAGTGTAATACAGAATGTATTTCCTTATTTTTGAGGCAGCCCTTCTCTTCTCTCCAAAGGCATAGCCCAGATTACAGACAAAGTGCCACATTTCTGAGTAAAAATAAAGCTTGATTTATAGAACTAAGAAAAAAAAATCTAACTTCTACATTTTAATTTAGCTTGTTGGATTTTTGTTTTTTGCTTGTATGAGGATATTTGCATCACCACTGGGATTAATTTTGTTTGTAAGTTCACATGAGAATGACTGTTAGGGCACAGTCGTGCTTTCGTCCATTCGCAATGGATACGTTAGTACATTTATTCCAGCTTATACAATGCATCACTGAAGAGGATTACTGAATTGTATTTTCTTCTATAAACAGAAAATGTAATCAATCATAAGGATGAAGAAGGATTTACCCCTCTGATGTGGGCTGCTGCTCATGGGCAGATAGCAGTAGTGGAATTTCTCCTCCAGAATGTAAGGAAAAGAATACAATTCATTTTAAATTTATCGATTGACTTTTTAGCTCATTTTGCATTTCTAGGCTTGTCAATGCTGCTTTATATTTAAAAGTGTTAAAGCTAAGTTCCCTGTGAAACCTCAGTTCAAAAAAATTACTGATTTGTGGGTTTTTAATTATTATTATTTTAGGGTGCAGATCCTCAGATTTTGGGGAAAGGGCGAGAAAGTGCCCTCTCCCTGGCTTGCAGTAAAGGATATACAGATATTGTTAAAATGCTGCTGGACTGTGGAGTTGATGTCAATGAGTATGACTGGGTAAGTCTCTGGCTGGAATTTACAAAATCGGAGTGTGCTTTGGTCAGAAATTTGAAACAAGGCATAGCACTGGCTTGAGTTTGAAAATTGTTCTACCTCTTCTGAAATATCTGAGGCTTTCAAAACTTATGTAGGATGCTCTTCAACAAAATAAGAGAAGTTAGTCCTGTCGGTTCTGACTTTTTGTTGAAAAGAGCAGTGAGATTGATTCCTTTATAGAAGAGTGAACTTCCATCTTTTCTGGCCAATTGTTTAGGTTGTAAGACATGAAGAACCAAAACTGAGAACCTGATTTTTATATAAAGCCTATGAATTCTCTTATTGATACACAGAAGTACTGGTATGTCAAGGAATTATAGTTGCAGCTGCTTAACCGTTAAGTGCCTAAGGCTTTTTTCCTGCGTTTGCAGAATGGAGGCACACCCCTACTCTATGCGGTGCATGGGAACCATGTGAAATGTGTAAAAATTCTTCTTGGTAAGCAAACTATCCAAACCGAACCATCAGTAATGAGGTACTATCAGTTCTTATTGTCAGAAATCTGAGTTTGATTCTTCTCCTATTTTACATAGAAAGTGGTGCTGATCCAACTATTGAAACAGATGCTGGCTATAATTCCATGGATTTGGCTGTAGCCTTGGGCTACCGGAGTGGTGAGTATTACAAATGTAAATTCTTTGATTTTTATCTTTACCGCTCCTTGTTTATATAGCTGCTGTAATGGGCTGGTAGAGTTTTTGCAAATATAAGAAGATACCTGTCCTAAAAGTCTTTATACCCCTAAATTTATTAGGGCTAAATGAATAAGGTGATTTTTCTCCCTGGTTCAGAAACCAAGGTGCCTTGTAAGAAAATGTCACCTACCTGGATATGTATATTTGGGCACAGATAGCAGTGAGTAGAGCTGATGCAGCTGTGATCCAGACAAGAGGAGCTGAGCTGCTCCACTACTCTGTGCGAAGAGTGTGTGTTGCACTAGACAATGATTATAGAGGCCTGCAGCCCCCTGGACATTCACCACTCACTCCAGTGCTCTGTTTGATTGGCATGATGTGATTTAATTTGCAAAACCTTATTCCCCTGTCAGACTAGCTCTAGCAGAGGAGGGGTTATCTTAGAGGCAGACAATGATAGTGCAAGGATCAGTGAATTAGGCTACCTTACTTGGTTCTTTCCCGTAGAAAAGAAAGGGGCAAAGAAGGGTATTTCCATTGGTTTTTTTTCTGTCACACTGCCTTCTTTTTGAAAGCTGTGAAATCTCTGTAGTTACAGAAACAACATTGCACATGTAGCTTCTCCAAGCAGAGCCCTGCGCTTTTGGGGTAGCCAGTAACTTCATAGATATCTGACTATAGGACTTCTTCAAGAGTTTAATCTCAAAATGTTCAACAATAGTAATTTCTAATAAGCCTTTTTGCCTACTTTCCATGTATAAGCTTAAAAATTTGCTTTCTGTTTGCTATCTGCCTATTCAAATCAGAGAACAGGTCATCACCTCCAAGAACCATCTCCCTTAATGGGTGTATTCTTTTGGCATTATACGAGGCTTTTTTTGAAGTGATGCAGCAAACTCAGAGTGATTCCTGTCTGTTTTTATTAAAAGTTTGCACAGGGCCAGCCAGCATCTGCCAGAAAAATGGTATTGCCCTAAGGACTTGAAATTACATTAAACACTGATTAACCAGATTGCTTCTCTGCTTTAGTTCAACAGGTTATTGAGTCTCATTTATTAAGGCTACTTCAAAATATCAAGGAATAACGTCTGGCTCTTCTGTGGGTTTCAGCTCTTGGCTTGGAGATGTGGAGTGCTTTTTAGCCCTGTAATCAGTGATAGGGGTTGTTTATTTTGTAACTTTACCTCAGTTCAAATATTTAACTGGTTTAACATATGTTTCCTCTTCTTACATTGCTATTTATAGAAATATGTGATGTCATCCTTCTGCTAAAAAGAAAATGTCAGTTGTTGTGATGTATGAAAACTTTGTGAATAAAAGCAGTTTTGACTGTCTTAAATGTTCACACCAAGTGCAATAGGTGGTATTGTACCAAGTGTCCTGCTTCTTCACATCATTGATAATATATTCACAGGAAGAAATTTGTTCAGATATTGAGGTATATCACCATAGAAGGTAGATGTCTTTATTGTTAATAGTACCAAAATGTGCACCATGTATGATTTGTTTTTTGAGATCCTCTGTTAAAATTACTGTGCCAGCTTTTGTGTTTGATTTTTAAAAAGTTGATAATAAATTGGAGGACTTGGATGATGGTAGTTTAATTCCTATCAGATTTCTTTCCGCATCCCTCTGCCTTCGCATTCTAGTTCTGGAACAACTGGGTAAGAGTGTCCTTTTAGGTACAGATTTCTCTGGTGTAAAGAACCCCCTCTCGATTGTAAGCACAGAATACCTAGTTCCTAAATATCCTCCCTGCTGTGGCTGAACAGCAGACATCAGCAAGGTGGGAAGAGAAGCCAGAATGCACTGCACTCCAGCCTTTCTCAGCTGAAATGTGGTCCTTCAGGTGTCCCATTGTAACTACTGTAAATTTGAGCGGCTATTACACGATTTTGAAATGAGGTGGAAAATGAGGGAATGTTAATAGATTTCCTAGAGGACACCTGTGCCTACACACACCTACATTGAGTGATGGGACATGATATTTTTGTACAAATAACAGATGAGTTTTTGAAACAGACCTTTCAGAACTTTTTTCCAAGTCATTACATATGGATCCCAAACGTGCTGTTCACATGCATTTACATAGGCATTTAGCTGTCATGTCCACTAGAGGTCTGATGTGTTCACATACATACACCCCACATCCCCTCCGCTGTTCCCCAAGCCATGGGGAGTGAGCCCAGTCTCCTACTCAATTTGCTTTTCCCCTAGAGTTGCAATGACACGAGTGGACTGCACATGTATAGGACAAACGAGCTAGTAAGTTACTAGCTGTATTACTAGTACTGCGTCTCCACTATGTTCAGTTTTTCTATCTGAAAATTGTTCCAAACACAAAGCAAATCAGTACTGTGTAAAGTCTGTGCACTGAGATCCCAGAGAAGGGTATGGGGAAGGCCAGGGATAATCCAGCTGAGTTCTTTGGGTCAGAGCCAGAGAAATAATGCATTCAAAATGCTAGCTTTTTTATTTCAAAGTGACTGAATATACAGCAGGGGAAAATGTAGGGGGAGAAAAAAACCAACAAACCTATATGAATTAAGCCTGAATTCATGGCCAAATTTCTCTCCGACTTTGTACTGAAACTTCTGTGGTGTATAAAAAGTGTAAATCAGGGCAGAGTTAAACTCTGAAATGTGGTTGCTACGAGAACCAGTCAAGAAATGATTTTTTTTTTTCAGGAAGCTGATATCTTATATGGAATGAATCTTAAGGGAGGCACTTTGAAATAAGGAAAGGTAACTGATCTTGCAGACATTGGTGAAATACTTGGTACATTTAACTGAGTAGTAGTATCTGCCTCCCAGTGTTTAAGTACTTTCTTTGCTTCTAATATAGAGTTTACATCCACTTTATCACATGCTTTTAGGTTTGTCAAATGAAACAGTAAATGTGACATGTCTTGAGACAGAGAGGGAAATTATGTTTTATAATTAAATCAATATCTAGAAAAATGTAAATGTAAAAATGTATTTAAAGATAAAATAATGCAAAGTGGCAATTACTGTAAGCTTGCATATTGGAAATAGATTTCATGGCCTTTGTTAAAAAAAGTTTTGAACTGTAACCCTTTTAAGTACTTTCTTGTTTGTTGAGAATAGAAAATGCAAACTTTTCCTAAAACTTCATAGCCTGTGCTGTTTCTGGTTAATTTCTAACACATCTGTAAAAACATGCTATATAATAATGCATGAGGAGCAAAATTTCCTCTTTCTGTAATACTTGTATTACAAAAAAAAATTTTTTTGATGAAAAGCATCCAGTATCTGATCTGCATTTTGTTTTAAACTTCAGTCAGCATTGACTTAAATATACGTGAAAGAAACTAACCAGTATATTATACGGAAATACATCCAAGAAAATGAATTTTCCAATTATATGAAAAAATGGAGGGATATGGAACAGGATATGGAACAAGATAGTAAAATGTAAAATTTATTCCATCTTCTTGCTTTAGAATTTCAAGCTATTCTAAGAATCACTGTGCATCCCACAAAAACAAATGTAGAAGTGAAGACAGTCATCTTTCAGAAGCTGAGTTTTGCAGTGAGAGCCCTTTCTGTAGCATTACCTTATGCTGCTAAAGCAATGCACATGGAATTGAAGTTGTCAGTGGCCCTTGTGATGGCCCTGTAGGGAATAGCCAGCATTATTTCATAAGCTGTAATTCAGGTATCCTGAGAGAAACTTGGTCAGAGCTAACAAACTGGGACAAACTCTATGTGAAGATAAAATTTTACTTTCACTGGAAAAACCAGCATAAAGACAGCACAGACAGCTGCTGACTTTGCAGTATTAACAGCATGGCCCCACTCCACATACTTTTGGTTTTTTTAAGGCACAGTGATTAATTTTGATTTCTCTTGGTGTAAATATTTCTCAGTATAATAGTTCTAGGAGTGAGGAACCCCAACCCCTTCTCAGTTTTCTTTGTTTATAGTGATAAAATCTAAAAGCCCCAATCCAGAGTTGATACATTTTAAAACATCAGTTTATGCATTTTGTTTGAGTGAATTATTTCTGTAGCCTTCCCCCTCAGCTGGCAGGGAAAAGATATTAGGAGTTACCTTTGAGCCATGCCTGTGGGTCTCAATGCAGCACAGTGTTTTCTCACCATAGCATGCCACAGGACTGGAGAAATTTGAAAATTGTGAGCCCTGAATCTAACTCCAAGTTGATTCTCCCTGAGCATTTTGACAAAATCATTTGCCCCTGTAATTTCTTATAGGACTGTTAATAAAATATTTTACATTTCCTGGTGAGTGACAGCACTCTGTATTCCAGAGTGGTGTTTAATGTAAGGTGCTGTTTCTGATTAACTAAATTATTTTTGCCAAATTTCAGTGTGTAGCATGCAATCATAGATGTCATGAACTCTGCCTTACATGCCCAGCACAGTTTGATGTAATAATAGCCAAATGCTTCAGAGCTGCACAAAGTCTTTGTCCCACTCATTCATGTTTGATGTTGCAGTGTATTCTGGTCTATTTGGCAGAAAGCTCACAACAAGTGAACTGTCATCTGCAGTGCAGCAGGTAGGACGTTTATCAGAATTAACATTCATTTACAGCTAGTGGTGGCTGCGATAGCTTGGAAGCCTTACAGTGTAAGACAGACAGCCTTTTATCTGTTGACAGGGAATTGAAGGAAGCAACCCTATTCATAGAGGGCAATAATACAGATGGGAACTAATTCTACCACAGAGAAAGCAAAACGTTGTGTATCCACTTTAATTGCTCAGATAATTCCTGCTTTCTCACATTTAAGCAATGACCGCAATAGAGATTGAATCAACAAAAAAATGGAGAGAACAGCCATAAATAGATTTTTAGTATTTGATTAAAAGTTAACATGCCATCTTTAAAGAGATTGTTAAAGAGAACATAAATTTAAATCTATACATTTCCATCCAGACAAGATTCAGTCAATCGAAGAGAGTTAATCATGGACAGTGTTAGCATCAGTATTCACATGTAAAGTTGGATGAGCTCTTTGGTTTTCTCTGGGACCTTGTTCCACTCTGTTGCCTTCTTTGTTCATCTGTCTTGTACTTTGAATTACCACTTGAATTTCCGGGATAGTTACAGAAAGCAGCAACCTCCTGCTAGACCTTCCCAGAGTACAGCCTCATCTCTCTCCAGCCTCCTGTGGCTTCTCCCTTGGTTTAAGAGCATAACTGCACCCAACACTGTTTCTTCATGTCATACAGGGAGCAGGTGCCTGCAGCAGGGAGCCAGGGAATGTAGGGCAGAACACAGAACAGGCTTTCTGCTCTCCACATTTTCCAAGCTTCACAACAGGTGATCACATCTCCTCACTGTGGCACCAGAGGCAAACTCTAGTCCTGGAGCCATGGTGCAAGCATTACCCCCAGCGTTCATTTTTCAGGGAGGACTCAGCAGTTGGTCTCCAGATGGTACACATGTCAAAGGAAATATTCTGCTACTCATCTCCACAGAGATGGAAGTCAGCCATTCAACCTTATTCAAACCTAGCTGAAAAACAACATAGACAAACTTCTATTCATCGTAAGCACTACTTTGGGATTTCCAAAGATGTCTATTTTATAGTGCCTAGTCCTACCTTCTTCCATTAACCTTTAAGCAATTCTGAAGCACATTCCTTCCTGTTCTAATGAGGCTACTTAACTCGGAGCCTTACAAGACAGCAATAAAAGAGCCAGAACTACTTTTTATTTTCCTAAGTGTTGTTTTATAATTTCTTAGAACAAAAATGTCAGAAGTAGAGCAACCAAAAAAGGTTATGCTAGTTCTAGGTAACTTGTTCTGCCTAAGCAGTTCGCATTCACTGCTCTGGATAATCCCTAGCATGAACCAGATGCAACTCCATATTCTTACAACACTCTAAAGGGTAAGGGATAAAGGGGAAAAAAGAAAAGAAAACAAAACAAAACCCAAAACACATTCATATTTACTGTGATAGACTAAATCCATTGTGCATTTTTCACTTGAAAGCTGATTGTTAGGGGCATTCCAGCACAGTTTTTCCTGACCATTGTGGGCCACTTTTTTTTTTTCTTTACAACAATGGTATAAATCACTGGAGTGCAGACATGGCCCATCACTAGACTGGTCATCATTAGTATTGTTATAGCAGTTCCGCTTGCACGCACCTCCTGCTGTGCGGCACATATGCTTTCAGGAAACACACTGCTCTCTCTGGCAACAAACATATAACTGGCTGAATTAGGAATCCAGTCGCTTGGAACTTTAAAGATCAAAGATATTGTTAGGGTTTATTCCTAGGAATGACGTCTGAATAGATCTTTCTGTTGAGGTTGATTTGTTACCAAATTAAGCCAGCAATTCTTTACACATACAGGACTGCAGGGCATGTCAGTCAGTCTTCAGCAGATGAACACTGATGAAGCCAACCATGCACGCAAGAATTAGTGGATCAGGGGAAGGCTGCAGAGCCCAGCAGAAAGGGAGATGTAAACTAGGCACAGCAACAAGGTGGATTATAGCTCTGTGATTGCACTGTATAGCTCATCCTTTTCCTCCAAGAAGCAACCTAAGTAATCCCTGGATAAATCTCTAAAGAAATTCTGACCTATATTGTGAAGAAATTTGCTTTGATTCATTATATAGATCAACTCTATGAAAATCTCATTTTTAACACCAAAATCAAAATACAGCAGATAAGCCAGATGACAGGCTTTTCAGAGCCTGTAACTTTTTCTAGAAAATGACTTAAGGGCCTGCATCATTTTCCACAGGAATCCCAGTTATTCTCCTGGAAGCATATCAGGAGAACATATACCACATGATGGCATCACTCAACCTTTCTAAATCGTTGTCAGCTAGAGGATGCTGGATGACGTGCAGTCCACAGGCAAGTCTGATGTAGCAGAACTTAGCCAGGCTTCTGGCACAGTTGAAAAATGGACATGCCCTGGCTAAACCCTGTAAATCCCTGCACCCTGTATTTACTGCCATTAGGATATGTCTAGCTCATCTTAAACAATATAGAGTGCTCAAGAATCAGTTGCTTCCAAGAATGCATCATAAAAACAGCTTGCTCTAACTATTTTGTATCTCTGGCATGAAGCCTACTGCAAACATTGGGTAAGATCACAGGCACACAGCATTGCCATTGTCTCCAAAAATGGTTTTGTTCAGAAACATTATGCTTCTCTGCTCACGTAAGATGACCGTGTTTCAAGACGACTCAGAGCCTTCCAGAAAATACGCTGGTGCACTTATCTGCATTAGTGAATATATTTTGAAGGCTCAAGTCCCCCTCAGAGTTCAGTTTACAGCCTGCTGGCATAATTTGTGTCTCAAATCTGCTATATTTCCTAATGAGACTAGAGAACCACATAGACGAACTTACTTGAAAAAGATAAAAACAGCTTTATGTTTTGAAACAAGCAGTGCTTTATTTTCATGGTATGAATAATTAAAATAGGATAATGCTAAAGTACAAGGAACAAATATAATGGAATAAAAGTGACAATTTTACAACTGAGAGAGACCTGCCACACTAAAGCAGTATGACAATCCATCTAGTCTACAGTTCCTGACAGAGGTCAGCCTATACACCAGCATAGATGTGCACAAGGTCACATTCATGTGAGTATGAATTTGCTATGCTGTTAAAAAAGATGACTCAGTGGATCCCGAAACCTTTCAGCTGATCTAACCTTTACCAATAGCAGAAATAAATATCAAAGAACATGACCCTTAGGTAGTAGTTACTGGAGCATAAAATGCTACAAATGTGCACAGGGATTGTCTATCCAAATGCTGCCCCAACACATGCTAAAGGCAAACCCTGGCTGCCTGAACTGGCTATGCTGGTTTCACTCTGTTTAAGGACTTCCTTACACCAGGGAGAAATGCAGCATCTTCTGATTTCTGCCACTAAGTGGTGCAAAGCAGCCAGAAGGTGAGTAAATGAATTTTCACATTATTTCTTCTCTGCTGCTTTGGATGCAACCTGCCTCAGGGACAAAAATCTGTAACAAATACCTGAAATCAATGTGCCTGCCACTTTGCTGCCACAAGTGTTCAATTTTTCACTTCATCTCATTTTTAGTTTAGGTATGAATCCTACAAACAATTGTATTCACATTAATTTTGCAGGATCAGAGCCTTGAGGCAGTAACTGTCTTTCACCGTATGTTCACATAAGACTCAAGGCTACTGGAGGCAGCTCAAACCCACAACAGTAACTCAACAAAATGCAAGTTAACTGATCTGTAAAGATGAAGCCAAACAACATTAGAAATCAGCACAAGTGCAGAAGTCTTTACAATGCATTTGTTTTTAATAAATATTTAGCAATGGTTCCTATTCACTCAAATCCGCTCCCTTTATACAACACAGCCATGCTACTCAGGAAAGCAGCCTTAGTGAAGCCACTGCTTTTAACTCCTACTTGTCCCGCAGAGTCAACAACACTGGAAAGGCAAGGAAGATTTTAATCCAACACATGCATTACCAACACCATTCTACTGTGGCTGCCAGTTACACTGCACAGGTGTGTAACTCCACAGATGTCGCAATGAAACACTAATTTCACAGCAAGGGCCTACTTTGGCCCACACCACCACCATCATATTATCTTTGCCTTTCAGTGTCAGAAGCTGTTAGGAGTGCAAGCAGCCCTCCTAGATATCAGTTTGGTCCTTAAAGGTGGCAGTCTTAATTATGCGGGGCATAGTTAATAAGAATTCATTGCAAAACAGCAACTCACAAAATGCCACTGCTGAAAGCAAATCTGACCCTCAGGCTGCACTCTGTTATCTCTACAATCGCCTGATGCAGTTGCACAAAGTAACAAGAAAGTAGCATAGCAAGACTAGGCACAGTTCTAGGAGCTGTGGCTTAAAACCAGAGCTCCTTCTGCTTCAACAGACACTTCAAACACCCTCATATCTGACTTTTAAAAGCACAAGTTTAACAAATCATTTTAAATCCCACTCTAAATAAACAGTCACAGTTTGCCACAACTGAATGAATGACGCAGCCTGGGATTAGCAGGCACTGCACAGAGGTTGTTTAGCAGAAGACTGCTCAGTTTTCCATGGCTAAAATTTTTGAGATGCCAGCTCAAGTCCACTAGAGATGATTAGCTCAGGTGTGGCACCATGAACAACTGCATTGGTCTGTAACCAGAGAAAGTAAGACCTACTAAACTCAGCTCTGGGTGTCTCCTGAAAACGGGGAGAGTAGGACACTACCTGCATTACCATTTTTCCAACACTTGGAAAAAATAATCAACTACTTCTACTCAGTTCAAGAGGAATGTAGAATCAGTATTTCAAGTGCAGCAGATGCTGCCGACATCCTGCATAACGCGCCAAATCCCTGACTGAATCGGAGTAAGAGACATGCTGCATGAGTTGGTTACTGGATATCAAAAGCAAAAGCATTGGTTATTGCATGGTCAAACTGACCTTCAACTGGCCTAGGATCAGAATAGTAATAAGATGCCCTAGAATTTATACCTGGCACAGCCTGCACAAGAAATAATACAGATATACATAACTATTGTTGCTTATGTCTTTATTTCACTAATTAAAATTTGTTCAGATTCAATAGCAGTGCAAGAGGCTGGGCTGCAACTCATCTGTAACAACATTATTTATCCCTGCACAACACAGAAACCCCTGTTAGGATGGCTTTTTCATTGTCAGGCTAGCTTTAGTGCAACATAAAGGCAATATACAAGTTGCACCTGTGAAATCTACTTCCTATAAAAACAAGGATTCTAGCTAGAAAGTAGAGTAACAGGATTGCAAACTCTTTTCTTCCTGTTAAGTAACATTATTTGCCTAAGGATAGTCTTCTAACTACCACATAAAATGGAAAGATTTTCAGCAACTCTAACAAATTACTGGATGTGGCTGAAGCTACAGGAGGAAAGGAACAAAAAAAGCTAAAAATCAGGAGCAACATTCCATGGATTTAAGTCAAAAACACTTGACAAAAGTTTTAAACTACCTCGCTAAAGGAAGGGGGGGGGGGGAAACACACACACACACACACACACACACACACCTCTTGACACCTTCTGTAGATGTACCACCATCTCATCAGCCCCTTAAGCCTGTAATCTAGGCATCATCTTCTCTGTAGACTTCCCAACAGGCTCTTCTATCCAGCCTGAATATTAACTCTACTTTCTTATGTTCCAATCCATGCTCACAAACAGCATGATCAGCCAGGTTCCATGAACTGGATTCTCAAGCACTACAGTATTTTTTCCCCACAGCCAGGAACACTTCCTAAAAGACACCACAAACTCACAAGACTTAAAAGTGAATTTTTTTTAAAAAAAATAGTAATTCAAGACCTGTTCTAGAGCTTTATATAAAAACAATATTACAAAAATCATTGTAGAGAACTTCTATATTTACACATACAGCACTAAAACAAAACAGTTTCACAATCCTGTGAAAGGATTAACTGCTTTTTTATTAAAGATACTAATTTTAAAACAAAAGCAGAGTCCTTAAAGCCTGAGAAGCTTAGAAGTTATGAAAATACTTCTAAAAATCTGTTACAAAACTGATGAAAAATTTAATTAGTACCCACCACCGCACTGGAACCAAGTAGTTACAAAACTTATTGTGACATTTTATGCATAGAACCAGAGCATTGCTTTAGCTTTTCTAAAATTAAACCTCAAATAGACCTTTGTTTCAATTGAAATCCAGGCATCTATTTTCAGTTCTCCATTGTCCAAGATATTTCAAACAGATAAATGGAACCATTTTCTTTGAGCAAGACTACAGATGTGAGTCCCTAATGGCATAATTATAGTATGGTTACATAGAAGTTCAAGCTAATGAGAAACATCAACATGTAACTATTTTCTGTTTCTACCAGTTAATGACAGACTAGGAAGATAACCACATTCCTTATTAAGAGAAAATAATCACAGCATGGAATCCAAGACTGAGTATATGTTAGACATTAAGATTACTATTAACTTCAACAGGACAATTACTTCCATTTAGAATCTGCTATAATCACAAACACACTTTGATCATTTCTTGATCCTCAGCCACAGCTTGCTTACATTGAAATATGCCAGTATTTCCGGACTGGGAGTGTACCTAGCACATAGACTTCCACAGAGATGTCACATGCCCATTTATCACTGAATTAGCATTAGTTTTGCATTTCAAATATATTAAAAGTCTTCCAGCAAAGTTGTGGGTTTTTTGTTTTGGTTTGTTTTTTGTTTTTTAAGAACCACCAAGTATGTATACTAGATAGTGGAGAAGGTTAACACCGTCTAGATCATACAAGATACTAACTTACTTCATGAGACAGAAATGAGTATGAAGCATTTCATAAGCAAGGACTACAATGGCTTGGATAACAGAGTGAGTATTTTCAAAAACTTACTCATTTGACACACAAAATGGATAACATTTGATTTCTCCAAGAAGTCGGCACACAAATTTATTTAGCTGACAACTCACAGGAGGTGTGGTAGACAGAAATGCGCAGAATTTGTTCTTTTCCTTTTATTGGGCAATTCACTTGAGGTCACCACACCTATTTCAAAACTCAGCTTTGCATAGTTTGTCTTCTCCACCTTATTGTCACAGTTGTTCAACAAATGCACTTATCTGAATTAATTCAGAACTAGAAATGTAGTTTACTTTTTGTTTCAGTGCACAAATACTTTATCAGTAAACTGAAATCATTCCTGTAAGTTCTTGCACCTGACCTCAGCCAGGTCACACTTGCATCAGGCTGCCGCCTTACCTCAAACCGCAACAGCTAAGCAGCTTGAACAAGTTCCTCCACTCTTTCCCAAGAGCAACAACAACTTACACCATGACAGACATGCTGGGCAAGTCAAACACAGCCCCACCTTTTCCTGATGCGATGAGAACTTTCATGTCATGACATAATCTTGCAAGCTTTACCCCGAATTTTATCCTGCACAAAACAGGATGAATCTCCACTTCCCAAAGTATTTGTTCTAAAGAGAAAACCTCAGAAGATTCTACTACCAGCTTAGTATCATCTGTTTTGGTTGTGCAAGTGATCCAATCATTAACAGCAAAAACTCCCAAGTCTAAATTTTAACCCTCATCCCAGGAGCTTCAGCTACGCAAAGGTCAGACTGGAAATTAAAGTCTCCTTTCCCAGAAAAATTCCCTCATTCTCTGGAACGCCTGTAAGTAATACAAAGAACATACTCCTGAACAACCAAATACAATTATTAGTTAATACACCTAAAGATGGTAAATGTAGACTTAAGACCATATTCAATTCTATTAAGCCTTTTCCCTTCCTATACTTCCATTCCCCCACATAATGGATTTTTTTCAGATAAACGAAGTGAAAATACTGGGACAGCGTTATTTTAATCTCATTAAATAGTTATATCCTGGAGATAGCTATTGAAGTCTCCCCAAACTCAAAATGTGACATTAGTATCTAGTTCCACCAAGATGCCAGCAGCTTGCTACTATTCTTTACAGCCCAAAAGAAAGTCCTCTCCCAAGATGCACATTTCACATTATAGTAAAACACCCTAAAGTAATTCCAGAATACAGATGTATTTCTTAAATTCAGTAGATTAGGTGACTTAGCAACTCAACCTGTAAACACTGGGAATCCACTGATTAAGTCTAAAATGCTCGATTATGCACAGAAAAAAAGATTTGGAAGCCACTGTTTCCTAATGCAGCAAAAGGAAGATGCTCTGCAGAAAAGCAAAATGACCGTTTAGGATTGCTTAATATTTAAGGCCAATCTTTACCCAAAAAAATTTTTCTGCTTTTCTGACAAGAAGCCACACTGAAAAGTTTATTTTATATTTTTATTGTATGCCAAAGTTCATTAAAGATGGGGTTTTGCTTGTATACAAGTTGCTCAAAAATTGTATTTAGGCAGAGATCCATTAGCAATCTGACTTATTTGAAAGCATATGTTTAAGTTCAACCAGGCCACAAAAATAATATCATGTACAAGCAATAACTAAAAAGAGCTGCAAGGTTCAAGAAGTTTCCAAGTATTACAGATCTTGTGATCTCAACAGGTAATTTAAAAAATAAATCAAATAAAAGCAGTCACAATATAAAATAGCAGCTCCATGTAGCTTTTTCAAGTTTTAACTTTATTCAGAAAGTGACACTTAGTTCAGTTTGCCTCATTCTTTGAAGCTTCATCGAAGTTTTCAACAAGATCTAGAAAAAGAAAAATATTGAAATTAGTGTTACCCACTTCTGCTTTGCCTAATGTATTTTCTTTCCGAAGTTTTAGTTTGTATGAAGTACTTATGATGTAAAAAACCTTCAGCTTATAAAATACAGACCTAGCAACATTTAAGAGCTTCATGGTTCATTCTTCTTATTTAAAAGAAGAAATTTTAGGCGCTTCATTATAAAGCACAACTCTATGTACTTTTAGCTTTGTTATACTCACCACTGAGCAAAGGGCAGATATAGTGAAAGGTTTCTTCCCACCCTTCTTACTGAACACAAAAGTAATTGTTATGTTAGCCATAACTACTACTTCTACAAAGAACTAAAATGCTATCTCAAACTAATAATCCATCCAGTCTCACATGATATCTGAAAACTGCCAGTACTGGATGCTCTAGCGTGTAAAACCTCCACAGTCAGTAACGACAGGATAACTCGTCCACAGAAATGTTTTAATATTCTTTCTTCCTTTCCTTTGCCCAATATTTGCTACACATGTCATCTCTCAGCAAGATTCACAACTTCCTTTTCCTCCATTTCATGTTTGTTCTTACCTGGAACTTCATCATCATCGTCTTCACCAGTAGCAAGTGGTGCTTTTCCATCCACAGCTGCAACAGCAAGTAGTTCAAAAGTATCATTCAAGCTCACCATAAGCATCTTGGTTACAAAGTTGGGGTTTTTTTTTTTGGGGGGGGGGGGGGGTGTTGTTTTTTTAAAAAAAACAAACAAACTTTATCAAAAAGGCTGAACTGAACTCCCATGCTCCATACTGTTCCCCCGCTGAATACAAATTTACAGTGATCAGTAACAAAAGGAATGTGAACTTCCTAGGTACATGTTCAAAGACAACCCAGCAAGGAAATGAGAGGATGCATGCTACAACCAATTTACTAGTCCGCATCTTGCAACTACATCATGTTGAGTCATTTGTGGGGTAATAATTTTTTGCTACAAGTGCAAAGTCTGGGATTTTATCCTTTCCTCTTAACAGCAGTTTGATGTATTGACTACTCAGTGGTTCTCAAAGTCTACCTATTTTACAACATCAACAAGAAAAAGAATGGATTCAAGTCTTTCTTATGAGCCTAGACCTTCAAGGAAAACTAAGCTGTAACTGTTAAGCTGCAGGCAGACACAGATAACTAGAGGCAGTTAAAGATATTGTTCCCTGGCAAAGTCAGTGGAACTGGATGTGCAGTTTTACATTTAGGTGGTAGAGGCAGTCACATGTTCTGGTCCACATCTCTGCTGACACAGTAACTTAACTATTCCAATTATATTTGCTAGAGCTAACTAGGCTCAACCATGCCCATTCTAGCAGACCAATGAACATCTGTGAAACTGCAGTAGTATAATGCTAAGAATAGATACCTCAGGGTCTTGGGTGCCTGTGCCACAACTTTTACTGATATTCTTAGCTGTACTACCTAGGCTGAGCTGTCTCAAACTCTCAATCATCTCGGTTTATCCAAATTAATCTCTCTCAATTTTCAAGAAAAGCATGAGGAAAGAAATGGATTCACACCAGATCTCCAAAATCACTGTACCCTGTTTTCTAGAGAACTAAAATAAAAGAATCTATAATCTTGAGTCTGAAAGAGCTTGGGACAAGGTCATTGTGAACCCTCCTTTTGTTTTGAACAACAGAAAGCTGTTACAGCTTTAATGCATCTAAGTGTCAAGTACTACATTTTAAAACTGAACCATGTTATTTCCTCTATAAAATTCACAGGATGTACTTAATAGTAAAAGCTTTAATTGGCTTAGAAGCTAATATCCTAAATTGTCTGTATTCTCTCTCACCCACAAGACCAGACTAAGTTTACTTTAGTACCTGCAAAAGCAATCATCACTGACAGTTCAACTCTTTGATGTTAGACTTCCAAATCTAGTAAACAATGCTGAATGGAAAGTTTTGTGCAACTGCTCTGGCATCCATCCAAAGTGGAAAGTGACAGCTATTTACCAGGTCATGTAAAACAAGCACTTTAAATAAGCTTCCTTAATATTAAACTGTGCAATTTTGCCTGTCTTAGATATCCCCACCTTGTTACTAGAAGAAAGCTGGGGTCTACTATCATCTTAAGAGATCATTTTAAATCCTCCAGGTTTTCTCACTGTCCTATTCCTACCACAAGGAAGTCACTCAAGTGACATTAGGAAGGTGAGATCTGAACTCCATGTGGAAAGAAGCACTGTACCCACCTCCTGAAGACTACTTTTAGCAAGATTTCTTTTAAGGTGGGGAATTGATGGGAGGCAAGTAGCATAAACTTTAGGAATGGAAATAGAGGTTGAATCTATCATGAGAATGAAAATCAGACACCAAATCTCCTCAAAGCTAAGAATGAGAAGATCAATAATAAAAAATTATTTTTTACAAAAGCATGTCTTTGCTGGCAACAAAGCACAAAAAGAAGATATGCAAACACCAAGCCCATTACTACCAGGAACCGGACAGCTTCATAAGCCTCTCTTTCTCTGTGTTTAAGATATTCTATACCTTGGAGGGAATGGACTTCAAATTTTTGAGAATAGGAACCAGGAAGACCCTACATGCAGGAAATGGGGAATGTTCCCAGCATCAATAAGCCCTGCACCCCCAATTCTCACCCTGCTGCAGCAGCACCTTTTCCAAACACCCCATGCTTAAGGGCCTCATCCACTTTTCCCTCCTGCATTTTTAGGGAGAACAGATGTTCAGGTTCTCTTACTAACTTAAGAATTTAGACAAGGAAGTTGGTGTATCTAGCTTAATGCTCATGCCAGTCCTGTTCTCTACGGTTTTATATACACAGATGTTGTAACGTCTTTCCTTACAAATACTGCGTATTGGCTATCAAAAAAGCCTATGCAGGAAGAAATATCTGCACCACACCTCATAGGAGCAAAGCAGTAGCAAGACTTCTTAAAACCTCAAGCCCGCCCTCAATTTACTTATGTTCTCATTCGAGCTGTCAAAACAAACATGCTCAAAGCAAATCTTTTTTGAAAGCCTAACTCTTCTAGAGTAATTGATCTATCTAGTATTATCATAGTCCTAGACCAACTGCAGCTACACAAGTAAGTTACATATGTCAGCTGCCATCATAAAATGTATTCAAGGTTCAACTTACGTTGCTTGGGTAGGGCTTCTGCCAGTCTCCTCAGGCTGGTCAGACTGTCAGCTCCGAGCTGATTTAAGATGCTAGGAAGCATTTCTGTCAGCTGCTTTGTCTCAGCGTGGCCGGTGATAGTGAAAGTATTAGCAGCCAGAGATGCCTGAACTTTAGGGTTATTGAAGTGAATGACTGTTCCTTGGTTGGTAAACATATTTACCTGCAAGAAAAATTCCATATTTCAAGTAGTTCTCCATCATGTTTTCAATTTAACAGGAAACTAGCTGAAGCTGCTAAAGCTCCACAGACTTGTTGGCAATTTACAGACAAACTTACTTACCAGCAAATTCATTTTGATACATTTTATGTTTCTATATTAAATTAAGCATCTTTTTTCCTTAAAAGAAATTACCTCTTCAATACCAGAAATATTGTTGACTCCCAGTTTCTTTAAAGAGAACTGAAGTTTCTTGTCATCTGCTGTAGCTGTTCTGTGGACAACCTTCTTCTTTCTGCGGGCAGTACCCTTCAGGGGAAAAAAGAAGTTACAAATTAATTAGTTCTTCACAAACTCTAACCCACAGGGCCACATAACTATTCTGCAGCTATCTACAAATCAAGTTACAAATACAAAGTTCCATTTCTGTGTTACGGCACACACAACTCCACCCCTCCCACTGCTACTAGGCAAGCTTTGCCTGGTTGTTAGAAGTAGCAGAAAATTTTAGGAACCAATGCACCAAAGAGCCAAAGTTTTCATGGGGATTCTGCAGCACCCTGTTCTGAAAAGAAAGTAAGCTTATCCTTCCTTGTTGTAGCCAGATTTTGATATAGGAAATCAGAGACTACCAAGTTACCAACACATCATAAACAAATGAATACAAGAAAACTCTGAACACTGCATTTTTATTCCAAATACACATCTCCATCTGATGGACTTATACATACATATTTGTAAAACACTTCCATTTTGCCAAAATATTTAATAAAGTACTCATAAGTAGTATTCTAGACCACCTCTGTTTAGAAAGAGAAACATAACACAAAGTGAAAGTTCCTCTAGAGAACCAGAGCCCTAGATTTCTCCAAGGATATAACTGACCCATATTAGAAGATACTGGTATCTACCAAAAAGAAAAAAGTACCATTCTGTATTTTCTGGCATGTTCATAAGCCTTCAGTAAAATATGTCACAAAACATCTAGGAAGAGGTTAAGGAATTAAGTTCCCTTTTGATACACTCTCACTACTAATCTAAGTCCAGCTGTTTCAGTTTCTGGTCTGTTACATGCTAGCAACATGAAAATGTTGATGCCCAACTGTCTGAATGGCTACAATACCGAGCGAACTGATAGAAATTAAAAAGTTGGGTGGACACCAACACCTCTAACATAGTCCAATTACAAACAATAAGAAATGTTAATAGACAAGTCCAGGCGAAACCAGCACTTGGAAGATTACAACTCCAAGGTTAGGTCTTTAGAGAGCTTGATACTCATTCCCTACTACCATCGGGTGAGCACACACAGCAATCTGAAAACTGCTAAAAGCAGAAAGAATTAAGTACCTTGTCTACATAGAAACTGAGCCACATAAACGCTACCTAAGTCTCTCAGGACAAAAGACCTTTTGAATTAATTTCAAAAATTATGTCTTGCATAAGTCATTTACATTATGGAAAACATACCCACTTTATACCAGTATGAACGAGTATGAACAAGTAAGAACAAATATCAAACTTCAGACAATCTGAATCTAGCTGAAATGAAGAGCTACCATTTTCATCTTTATTAATTTAAGCTTCTAAAGATGATTTGCAGTAAGCAAATTCTATCCTGATCATGCTGAGGCATGCTATTTCCACAGCTCTACTTCTGTATTAAAGAAGAATGGGTGCAGGCAGGCCACAAATGCAACACAATCTACACTGATTCATCTGCCAGTCCTCCTCTAAAAAGATTTGGAAGAAAAGTCGTGACATTTAGCTGTAGCAATATCCTACAAAAATCTCAAGCTTCACATAACAAAGAATTACAATACTCATCCACCTAAATACAATAGATAGAGTATTTTTAAGGCCTGCAACCTTGCAATGTCACGAAAATCTTCCAGCAGAAACAAAAGCGTAGCCTTTTCTTATGATAAGGAGAATTGACTCTTCCCCTTCTCCTCCTCCATTCCCAAAGTAAAATATCTGTCTCGGTTGATTTGGCAACACTGCCCTGAAGAATTCTAGTAGCAATTTCCAGTTATAAAACAAAACTCAGGCTCAAGTATTCAAACAATTTCACAAACTAATCTGAAAACTGAATGATGGCGCTGTCAACATATTCTAAGGTTCGTTTAATGTCTCTAAAAGACCTACAGTGCCCCAAGAACTATTTGCTTAGTTGCAGTAAAAGGTGTAATCTGGATGCATACTTTCAAGTGACCAATGTTAAAAACCTCTGTAGACAACACACCTAATACACATGCAATCATCACTATGATACAGCAGTTTTCTGCTCAAAAAGTACCCCATACACAGGATATGGGGAACTACCACATCTGATTTAAGGCTGCCTAAATCTCTTTCTACAGGAAAAACTCTCAACCCATGAATGAAAGCTACCAAAAACTCCATCAATAAGAATTATGTTGAATAGTTTCATTCTGAAATATTCTGTTTGTTTCTTCAATATAAACAAGTTCTTGCTGTAAAAACTCAAACTGGAATTTAAACATTTACTAGCACAAGACTGACCGTGTTCCCAATACTTCTTTGCTTCCAGATTATCACACACCTACATAAGTTCAGACATCACAATAAAATATAAAGATCTTCCAAACATTTTATGCCTTCCAATTCCACAATAATAAGATTAGGGCAACTACAGAAATTCCAAATTTGTCCTGAATGGCAAAAAAATCCCACGGACAACTTAACGACTCGTGACTAGGGTTTGGAACATAACCCTCAACATTCTGCAATGAAAACTCTGCCTGAACTCGCTTACTGTAAGCTCTACTTACTTCAAGTTGTAAAGACCTCCTAATATAGCCTGTACAAGAACATGAACAGCAAACTCAGATAGAAATAGAGAGAGATTAAGTCATTACATTCTGCTTCTGCTGAACTGACTAGGGATTGCCACAGCCGCACAGGTTCCCCGGGACCGTCCAGCAGAGCTGGGCGCCCTCAGGGCTGCTCCCACCCGCTTTTGAGGACTTGGCGTCCTAGGCCCGCGCGGGGCGGCGGGGAGGGCAGCGCCGCCTCGCAGGCCTGCAAGCAGCGAGGGAGGCTCCTACCTTGCCACCGATGCGCACTTGGGCCTGGAGCTTGGCGAGTTTCTCTTGGTTCATGATTGTTTCTTTCATCTGCGGAAGGAACGAGGGCTCCCGTGAGGCGGCGCAGGCCGCGGCGCGCCAGGCAGCGGGGGCAGCTGTGCGTGCGAGGGGCCCGCCGCCGCCCCCCCCCCGCGGCGGAAGGAGGCCCCAGGCCCGGCCGGGACGGGGCGCTGCTCGCGCCGCGGAGACGAGGCTCCCCTCAGGCCCGGCCCGTAACAGCCTTCCCTCCCCTAACCACCACCGCCGCCCGCGGGCCCGCAGCGCCCGGTCGCGGCACAGCCGCCCTCCGCGGTCTCCCCCGTACCTTCCCGGAGCGGGAGCGGCGCGGCCGGAGCGGAGCAAAGGCGAGAGCCGCGGGCAGGGACGCGGCGCCGAGCGCAGCACGCGGAGCGGAGCGAGATGGCGGCCGGAAGAGGGGCGCGGCGGCCGGCGGCACGCTCTACGCATGACGCACGCACGCACGCGCCGGCGGCCTCCCCCCGCCGCCGCTGCCCGTCCTCGCGCGCTGCGACCGCCGCGCCGGCAGGGTGCGCCCTCCGCGGAGCGCCCGGGCCAGGAGCAGGCCGCGGCGCCCCGGGCCCCGCTGGGCCGCGCTAGGCCCCGCTGGGCTGCGCTGGGCCCTCGGGCGGCGGTTGCCGGGGCGCTGCGGTAGCCCGTGGCCCCGCGCGGCCCGGCGAGCGCTCGGCGGCGGTGCGCGGGGCTGCGTGTGTGCTCGGCCCAGGGGGAGCGAGTAAAAGCAGCGTTTCCCGGGTGGGGCCGGTCCGTCCTGCAGTGTGGGTCGGCGCGTGCTGCCTTGGCGCGGGAGCGTGCTCCGCCTGCCGTGCTGACCCCCTCAGTCCCTTCCCGGCCTCCAGCACCTCCTGCTTTCTTCTTTAACCACCTCTTACAGTGCGTGCTGCCGCAGGGAGACGGGCCCGGTCCCTGCTCTTTTTGCTAGGAAACATTTAAATGTCGTGCTTGCTTTCTTGTTTATGTCACTGAAACATTGGCCTGCTATCCACGGCTTTTCTCCTTTCAGCTCTGAGCCTTGTGCTGCTCTTGTTCCTCCTTGTGATCCATCCCAGACGGCATCGCACAGAACAGGCTTCATAACATCACTTTTCGCTTGAACCTCGTTTGCTCTTTTTTCATGATCAAAGGCACACCATTCAAGGCTTTTTTTCAGGTCTGTGTGTAATCAGTCCTGACTATATATCTATTCACGTGTCTTTCTACTACTCTTCTTTCACTCTCCGTTTCTTGCTTGGACTTTGTACCCTCTTTTGTGTTATCAGTTACCTACAAACAACTGCTTTCTGCTTGTTGCTGAATGCACTCCCTTTGCACCCTCTTTCGCTCTCTTCAAGCTTTTTCCTACAGTGATATTTTACATCATTGAGGTCTTAGCATGCCCTTTTTTATACTGTTTTTGCAGTACCTGAGTCTTGCCCTGAGAACTAAATGCACAGCCCCAGTGCTCTCCTCGTGCTCAGACTTACTCCCGCATCTGAGTATTTGTAAAGTCAGTTGCTAAGGCTATGTTCTTCAGGGCAGAGATCATTTCATCACTGAAAAATTCATCCCTCCAAAGGTTTCTTGATGCGTGTAGTGCTGCCCACTCTGAGCAGCCTGGTGGGACTGATCCCTTGGTTACCCGGAGCGCACATGACGGACTCCAGCGGCCGCTCTCGCCATGGGGGAGCTGAGCCGTCCTCGCGCGCTGGGCCAACGGTGCACAGCACAGGCTTCCGCAGCAGAGCGGCAGAGGAAGGAGGCTGGCCCGCGGGCCCTGGCAGTGCTGCCCACACTCACCAGTGCCGCCAGGGAGGAGAAGCCCTGTAGCTCTGCCGTCCTGCCCCCACACTCACCACCCAGTGGGCCTTCTGTCGTCAGAAATATTACTGACCTGGCTAACTCGTCCTGGGTTTTGATGCCTTTTAAATCAGCTCTTCTCTGGATTATGCTGAATAAACTATTCCCTTTGGTTTTGTTGCTATAAGACTAAGTGAATACTAAACATATTAATCAATACAGAAGGATAGACTAAGGCTCCAATGTCAGTAATGGAGATAATAGTAAGGCCAGGGCTTTTTTTTTTTCAATATATTTGATTTGCTCTGATCTCTTCACTACACCAGAGATGAATGTTCATTTGTAATTGAGTTGCTTGGCATAGACGATTTTGTGGACTTTTGTAATTGGTGAAAATACGTGCTAAGCCTCAAGTAGCTTCGTCTAGTGGTGGTAAAAGGTCACAAAAGGGTAAGCTGCTGCTGAAGAGCAATCTGTGCCCCTCAGCAGAACTGAAACTTCTGACTGCAATGTTACAGCTGAAAATTACAGAGAAAAATGAAACAACTATAAAAGGGGGAAACTGCAGAAATTTGGTCCAGCATGTCTGGAAAATTTGGCCAGTGAAACGGCTTGCTCAGAGAAAAATGAGAAAATGCCCACGTGTACTCTCTGAACCAAATCCGGTATCTAGTTCGGAAGGGAAGGAACAAACGAAATCCAAAGATGGGGCTGGGGGGAAAGCTTCTGGAGGGCAGAGAGTTCATTCTGAACTGAAAAGAAAGTTTATTAATTTATTAGGGTATGAAATTGGCAGTGTACCTGCAGCAAAAGGGAGTAGAGCCAAGATGAAAAAAACTGAGTCACTGCAGGCCATTGAAAGAAGCAATAAATGGCTTCAGCTCCAGATTTATCACAATCTGCCATCAATATATAAGAAAGACTTCAGAATTACAAGGCCAATTGATGATTACAAACATGCAAAATGTTTTAATAGGCTGGAATACTGAAGTGAAAATGAATCACAGAGAGATTATTCCAAGATAGAAGCTGTAGAAAGTGCGGTCCCAGCTGTCAGCCCAGGATTAACTGGACTGGAGGTATGATCTCATATTCCCTCATGTGAGATTTTAAAGACAAATTATGCTGAAAACCACATCACTGAGTTATATCGAGAGTGAACTGAAGCAGCTCAAGAACTGCAGTTCAAGAGATTCTGTTAGATTAGGTTACATTTCCTGGAACAAACAGCAGACCTTCAAAAAATAAACTTTGCATCAGAGAAAAAGTATTTTAGAATGCTAAAATAGTATTGGCTCTTTTTCTCCAGTCCTTTTTGTGGAGTTGCATAATGAGAAACATAAACCTAAACCTGGACTTACTTGTAGCTGATGGACTTCTGTTGAGAAATGGAGTGGATCCAATGCCTGTAGTATTGAAACAGCATGAGCTCTGGGAGCATGTTATTTGTTTTGAAAAAGAGTGGAAATGAGGATCTCAAAATCATCAAAGAATATAAATTACTGAAGAAAAGTTCATTAGCTGCACAAAAGAAGCAGAGGAATGGAAAACAATCCAACAACCTACAGTTAAATTGGCTGCTTGTGAAAAAGCATCTCCTGAATTATGTGGAAGATTGAAACTGAAGAATGACCAAAGATGCTGTCAAAGTGCCAATGTAAAAGCTCCTCAAGGATATGGTCAGTGCTACACAAGTGATAATAGAGTACAATGAGCAAGGGGTGTTAAGTTAGTAACATATTCATGAAATAAATCACAGGTCATAAGTATAAATGATCAGCTAAAGTGGGGTAATATTTGTCCTGCTTGGCAGTGAACAAGAGGAGCACATATTCAATGTATTTTTCAGGCAGTGAAGGATATCTACCTGATACTCAAAGTCTTTTTAGGAAACAGTTGTTCAAAAGAATGTCACATTTGGCACTTGAGAACAAAAGCATATGGCACACCAACAGGGTAACACAGGGAATAATAAAGTTAGCACACCTAATGTCAATGCTCCAGGACGTTAGGGAAAAGTTGCTAGGTTATTTGGAAAAAATATGCATATACATTAGTAATTTAATGACGGAAAGTAACAACAGTCTGGCATAAAGGAGTGAAAGTGTTGAGAGAGATCAAAGGAAAAGAGACCACCTCCTAAAGGGTAGATGTAAGAATGACTAAAAAATTCTTAAATATTGAGAAGATACAAAATATATAAGCATTGAATGGGAGCCCAGAAGGGTGGAACTTAAGTACAGAGCTGTTTTAATCTCATATTTTAGAATATTTTACCATGTGCTGGTGAGCTGTAAGAAAATGGAGTAATCCATGATAGACATCAATGTCTAGGAAGAGCTAGAGCGCCTCAACAAAGAAGCAATGTCCTTTTCTCACCATGCTTGCAATTCTTAAACTCAGTGACCCAAAATACCAGGGTTTCAAGCCACATTAGAAGCCTCTCCTGAACAACAAGATGTCCCTCTCTGTTTATAACACCCTGCAGAGGAAGTCTAGAGGGTAGTCAGAGAAACGCTGTAGGAAGATTACCCTGCCTTCACTAGACACGGTTCAAGCAGACTTTACTGAATACTTGAAAATCGCCATTAGTTGGACTGGTAAAGGTTTGTCTAGAAAAGCTTTTGTACTATTCTCATGTAGTAGTGTCACACTGAAGATTTTCCTAGAGGATAGGCAAAAGTCAGAAATCACCATATTCCCCACTGATTGCATATGAAAAAAATGGTACCTTGTATTTATGTGTAGAATACAGAGAATCAAATGAAAATGTTATTCCTGTAGATATCCTATACCCAGAATTCAAGAGAACTTGGTCATTTAAGCCATGATCATAGAAATGCTTTAACGGCTGGCAAGACAAGCTGTTACATGTCAGACAAGCTGTTAACATATGACCCCAAAGCAGCCTAGTCCCACCCAAGGATGGCACACTTATCCTGGGATAAATCAAGACTACATTTGTCCCACTTTCTGATGTGTAGTTCTCAACATGCCACCTTCCACACGCTGGGCTTGCTGATCTCCTGGCAGCTGTGAGGGTGCGATTCATTCTGGGCTTTGCCTCACTCTTTATGGGTCTCCTGCTTCGGCTTGGTGCTGGTGTGAGGGCAGCAGGGAGCAGGTGGCCAAGAGCCGGGAGACTGGATGGGGACTAGGGTCGTCCTTCAGCAGCAGCAGCCAGCTGCTGATTCGGCTCAAGCCCTGACAGGAGCCCACTGTCCCTTTAACTTTAAATGGAAATTCAATGTCCTTTATCTGTGACCACAGCACAGCTCATCCCGGGGGGCGGTAAGCAAATGAAGAGCACACCTGCCAGTGTTCACCGCTTTCCGTGAGTGGGTCTGTACTCCTTCTGGGCTCACTTGCGACACTACAGAATCAAATACCTGGCATATCCGAGCCATGAAATATGGGATCTCCTTAGTAATTTGCCATAGTTTAATGGTGTGCTCGTCTAGTGAAGAATTCAGGGATTATGTGGAGAATGTTTGAAAAGATTTCAATAGTCAGCAGAAATATGCAGTCAAGCATAACCTAAACATACCTGATTTATTCACGTGTTCGGTACCCTACTGCATCAGCTGTAATGGCCAGGGCTCTGTCTTGAAAATAAGTACACCTCCACTAGTATTGGGAATAGGCACTGGCTTAAAAGAGCAGAAATAAAAAGTTGAAATGAAAACTGGAAAAACAAATGTTGGCATCTTGTGCTGCTCTGGAGGATTATTTAGATGTGGCTCTTTTTGCAATGACAAATACCTGGGAACATTTACAGAATCAGTGGAACTAGAAGAGGTGGAAAGAAGGGCAACAAAGATGTCAGTGGTACAGAAGTGTTTCTGTAGTAATTCAGTAATCCTAAAGTAGGACACTTCTGCCTGAAAAGGAGCTGAGCAAGTGGGATGTGATAAAATCTACGCGCTCATGAATGGCACGGAGAGGTTAATTAAAAACAATTGTTCATTGCCCCTTCTAGTACAAAAATGAGAGAGCATTAGATTAAATGAGCAGGTGGCTTAAAGCAAACAAAAGGAGACACTTCATGCCTAGTGTAGTTAAGGCTGAGGAGCATTTTGCCAGAAAACATGTTCAGTGGTGAAAATATACTTGATTTCAAAAAGTGACTGGGCTAATTCATAAAAGAAAATCCCTCAAAGACTATTGCATTCAGATGTTATCTCTAGTTTAGAAAATCCCCAAGACATAGATTTCTGGCTGCTGGGAAACAATTTTACACACTTGTCCTGTTCTTGTATTCTTCCCTCAAAAATTGATATTGGCTGCTGTTGAAGGCAGCTTATGTTGCAGATGGACTTTGATCTAACCTGATCTAAGCTCTTCCCGTGCTCTGTTAAACTGCAAGTACAGAAGCCTCCTGAGAACATTTAAGCAAATTTTACAAAAGGTAAAGGCCAAAAGGGCCTTTCAGAAAGTGAATTTCCTCAAACACAGCAAATTTATTTGCCCTAGGAGAATTAGAGAACAAAGACAGAGACAGGCAGACAGACAGACAGAACATGGTCAAAGAAAAAAAAGTTTGACAATGAGTGGGTGGTAAGGTCAGCTCCAAGTGTGACAAAACATTTTCAGCGGTGGGTATGGCAGGAAACTGCAGATTTTCCTTCAGCCTCTTTCACCTTTGCAGGTGACTGCTGTAGCCCCTCACTAATACATTGCTTTTCGGTCTGGTCACAGGCTGTTTCTGTAACCTCAGCTTCTGCAGGAGGCTTAAGTGAAGCGCTGCCTTACCCCAGAACTACGCAGTGGTGATCCAGCAAGGGAAGAGCAGGGTAAAGCCCCCAAAATGTGCAGGCTAAACCAGTGGTCACTGTGATGGTGGGCAGCAGAGGTCACAGCTATCACTGCATAGGTCACTACTGTGGCACTGCTGTCCCGTTACAGGGTTATTCAGGGAGGTTTTTTCCTTTTCATGATGCAAGCGGCACAAAACCCATTGCAAATGTTGACCCAAGGAATTACACTGATAGAAATTCTAAGTTATTTGAGAAGTGGTTTTATTTCAATAATGGAAAATCTGGTTCTGCAGGAAGGACCTGGATCTGGGTGCGGGGATGTACAAGGCGGTGCCAGGAATGGGCAGCCTTGGGCATGGAGTTTCCCAAGGTGCAGCAGGCCCCGTCGACTCCCCAGCCACAGAGGTGTAAGCGGGGGCCCGGCTCCAGCTGGCTCTCGGCAGGCTGTGCGCAGCCTCACGTGCACTTAGCAAAACACTCAACAAATAACCGGGGGACGCACACAGCCGCCAGGCACCTGAGCCTTGTGTTGCTCAAGAAGGCTCTGCCATCGTGCTGCACACGATCACGGCAGCTCCAGAAAACCCAGAGCACCTCGGCCGGTGGCTCCCAGGGTGGCTGCACGAAAGCTCCTCGAGCCATGCCTGGGGCATTGCCAGCATCACAGCAGCTTCAATTTTGAATAAACTGCTGGTTTTTTTCTGTCGGCCTGTCTCTCCCTGGCCGCAGTGTGGGCTTGAGGGAGCCCTGCTCAGATGTGTGCCCCAGGAGGTGGATGGCCCGAGGGCAGCGTCCCCTGGAGCCTGGTGGGGGGGGGGGGGGGCGCCTGGTCCAGCTCCTGCCTGGTGTCCCTGGAGCTGCCCCTCTGAGCCAGGATGCCCTGGCCCCCTTCCAGCAGCAGAGAGTTGCCAAGATACTCTGACTCCTGCCTGGGATTGAATCCTGGGGACAAGGCTGTGAAGCAGGCTGCTGTCCTCGCTGCCTGCTAGGAGCCGGCGAGCATCGGGGGGCCCTGCCCTGGTGCCTGGGGGTCATGGGGCAGGGAAACAGCAGGAGCCGTGGGGACTACTTGTGTGGGTGAACGGAGAGCTGCTTGAGCCCGCACACGCAGCGTGCTGGTAAGGCGTAGGGTGTTCTGTGTATGCGGGCAGCATGCATGTCTATTGTACAAATAAAATAAAAATTATGGTATTACCAAAGCCAAATAACAACAAAAAAATATCTACCTGCACACCTTTAATTCACACCTCACTTCTCTGCCCCTCAGATGCGTGTGACACCACTGGCCAGCGAGACAGGCCCCCCCGAGGCGCGGGGACACGGGGGAGCCCGGGGCCGGGGGGCCGGGCGGCTTCGGCCCGTGCAGGCGGCGAGCTCGGGCAGCGGCCTCACGGGAGAGGGGATCCCGGGGGCCCCGAAACCCCGCCGCTCCCCGGGGAGGCGCCAGCCCCGCTCCCCCGCGGCGGGCTGCTGCCGCCCTGCCCTGCCGGGGGCTGCCCGGGCCGGGCGCCGCCTCCGCCGGGCGCCGCTGCCTGTAGGTGGCATCCCGCGGCCGCGCCGAGCCGCGCCGGGGCTGGGCAGCGGGGGCCGGGCCCGCCCGGGGGGCGCCCGGGCTTCCTGCCGCCCCGGGACGGCACCTGCCCGGCCGGCAGCGCCCGCGGCCCCGGCTGCCCGGGCCGCCCCGGAGCCGCCGGGCCGCGGCGACGCGCTGAGCCGCGGCCAGGGGGGCTGCGCTGCCGCGCTCAGCCAGACGCCCGCGCAGGGGCTGTCTCCGGCAGGGCCCGAGCCCCCCGCCTGCGAAACGCCCCCCGGGGAAATGGGGCAGACCCCGCTCCGCCGGCTTTGTTTTGCTGCTACGGCGGTTCCTCCCCACAAATTTTTAAACTCCACCGTTCTGCCCGTTTGGAAGGGTTTTGTTTTTCTTTTTAAGACGATTTTAAACATCCAGGCACGCCAGCAAAACACGATCGCAAGTGCTAGGAGAAGAGCAAGACTAAAAGGAAGAGAAGGAAAATAAAAAGGAAGAGCGCTAACTCTTTTTAAAGAGGAAAAAAGTCTGACTGGAGAAGTGCTCTTTCCGCCTGCCTTTTAGTAATTTGCCCTAGGACCTCAAAACTAACTCAAAAATTAAAGTCATTTTACTTCCTACTATTTAGCAAATCTCTAGTGACGTTATCAGTCTTTCTATGGGAAAAAATATTCCTCAATACTTAGTTACTGGGTTAAAAGTTTCTTTTTTCTTCTTCTTTTTTGCGCTTTTGTAACTTTTGGTGGTATTCTCCTGCAGGCGTCTTAGTAGTGAACAAAACGTAAATAGGATTATTTGGAAATAGTGGAAAGGATTATGTTGTAAATCCGTGAAACTGGGTTTGAAACAAGGTGGCTTGAAGCTTTGGATTAGGACAGTAAATTGGAAACGCGTCTCAATAAAGTGGCGTGTTTCAGCTGTTTGAGAAGTAAGAGCTGTTCGGGAAGGAAGCACGCTGGGCACCGCTCCGCTCTTCTCACCGTGATTTCTGTAGGAGCAAGACATGCTTTTCTACTGCTCCGCTTCAAAACGGATTCACATTGTGGGGTTATTCCACCAGACCTAGGACCAGTGTGAACTTTCAGGGCGTTTCTTTTAAAAACCCAGTGATTCCAGTTGTGTCCGAGATGGTTTTCTCCGCTCGGGCAGTCCGCTGAGTGCGAGCCCGCGGAGAAAGGGCGTCCCTGGTCCTGTTTCCCTCGAGTGTATCACCTGAAACCGGGCACCGAGGCACCTAATTAGGAAACAGCCTTTTGTGTCGCTTTCTTTATGCTGCCACTGCTCCGCTCAAAGCTGAACTGGCGTTTTAAAGGACGGTGGATTGCTTTCCTTTGCATGAGAAAGAGATAAAACTGATTCTCTGTTAGTGTTTGCCACAATGGAAGGAGCTGCTTCTCTCTCATTAAAAACAACAGCCTCGCGAATAAACTACGGGATTAGTGGCGTGCTTTGGGGGCAGTTATTGGAGAGCTCGCAGGACTGACATGTAGCGATACTTGACTTCATTCTTAAATGATTACACTTGCGGGGGAGGGAAGGAGGGGGGAGAGATCTTTCTAAGCCATCCTGCAGACAGAAGTCCTCATCCGAAGTTCACTAGCTCATCACCATCCCTCCCCGGACTCATTTGGGGGAGAAAACCTTCTTTCGGGGCGCTTCGAGACGCGCCCGGCCGAAGGCTCCTTCCCGCCGGGCCGCGGCGCAGCTCTGCCCGGGCACCGGACACCGGGCACCGGGCACGGGCGGCTCCAGGCGCCTCCGGCCGCCCCGGGGAGACGCTCCGGGGCCGACTTACGCTTGGGTTTTTCTTTAAGCGGGGGAGGGATCCTTATTTCCCCCGCTTTCCAGGGAAGACGCCCCGGCGCGCCGCGGCCCGCACAGCCCTCGTGGCCGGGCCGGGCCGGGCGGAGCGGGGCGGGGCGGGGCGGGGCGGGCGCTGCGCGGGGGGGCGCGGAGCCGGCCGGGCCGCCGCGCTCTGACGCGCGGGGCCGTGAGCTGCCCCCCCGCCGTGGGGCGGGAGCAGGCCGCCCTCCGCCGCCCGGCCCGGCCCCCTCGCCGCCTCCGCCGCGGCCGGCGAGCCGCCCCCCGGCCCTGCGCGCCCGCGCCCGCCCCCTGCGCTCGCCTGCCCGCAGGACTAGCGCGCTCCCTCCTGCCCCGCATCCATTAATGTCCGGGGGCCGAGGGGAGCAGAAAGCAGGGGCACAGCGGCTTGCAGGCGCGGCGGCGCAGCCCCGGCCCCCTCCCCCCCGACCCGGCCCAAAGCAAAAACCACAGACCAACAACCCGGAGGGGGGAGGGGGAAAGCAGCGAGCGCGCGCGAGAAATCCAAAAAGCCGGAAAAAACGCCCCGCGGCAACACCGGGGCCGGCCGCCGCCTCCGGGCGGGCCGCGGCAGCGCTCTCGCGGCGGCGGCGGCGGCGGCGCTGGGGGCCGGCGCGGCCCGGGGCGGCGGCGGCGGCGGGGCGGCCCCGCGGAGCGGTGCGGGAGCCTGGCGGCGGAGGGCAGCGCGCCCGCCCGCCCGCCGCGCCTCGCCGCCGCCGCGCTGCCCCGCCGCGCCATGACCCTGAGCGCGGAGATGTCCGAGGCGTCGGCGCTGGCCGAGGAGACCGACATCGATGTGGTGGGCGAGGAGGACGACGAGGAGGACGACGAGGAGCCGCAGCCCCGCCGCCGCCGCCGCCGCCGCCGCTCGTACGCCGAGGACGAGGAGGAGGAGGAAGAGGAGGACGAGGAGGATGCGGGCGACCTCCACGACGACGCGCTGCTGCCGCGCTCGCCCGTGCGCGGCGGTGGCGGCGGCGGCGGCGGGGCGGGCGGCGGGGACGGGCCCGGAGGCTCGCGGCCCCCCTCGCGGGGCGGCCCGACGAAGGCGGCGGCGGCGGCGGCGGCGGGCGGCGGCGGCGGCGGCAAGAACAGCCTGGTGAAGCCGCCCTACTCGTACATCGCGCTCATCACCATGGCCATCCTGCAGAGCCCCAAGAAGCGGCTGACGCTGAGCGAGATCTGCGAGTTCATCAGCGGGCGCTTCCCCTACTACCGGGAGAAGTTCCCCGCCTGGCAGAACAGCATCCGCCACAACCTCTCGCTCAACGACTGCTTCGTCAAGATCCCCCGCGAGCCCGGCAACCCGGGCAAGGGCAACTACTGGACGCTGGACCCCGAGTCCGCCGACATGTTCGACAACGGGAGCTTCCTGCGCCGCCGAAAGCGCTTCAAGCGGCAGCAGCTGCCGGCGCCCGAGCTGCTCCTGCGCGCCGTGGACCCCGCCGCCTTCCTGCCGCCGCAGCCGCCGCCGCCGCCGCAGCAGCCGCCCTACGGCTGCGGGCCCTACGGCTGCGGGTACGGCCTGCAGCTCCAGCCCTACCACCCGCACTCCGCCCTCTTCGCCTTCCACCACCCCTCCGCGCCGCCCCGCCAGCCCCCCGCCGCCGCCGCCAGCGCCTCCGGCGCGGCGCTGCCCCCCGCCGCCGCCGCCGCCGCCGCCGCCGCCGCCGCCGCCGCCGCCGCCGCGCCGCCGGGCCCCTTGCTGCCGCCGGCGGAGCTGGCACGGACGCCCTTCGGCTACGCGCCGCCGCTGGGCCCGGCGCTGGCGGCCTCGCTGCACGCCGCCAAGCCCGGCCCCGGCGCGGCGCTGGCCCGCTCGCCCTTCTCCATCGAGAGCATCATCGGCGCGGCCGCCGGCCCCGGCCCCGGCCCCGGCCCCGGCCCCGGTCCCGGCCCCGGCCCCGGCGGCAGCTGCGCGGCGCAGTCGGTCGCGGCGCCGGCGCTGGCCCGCGCGCTGGGCAGTGCCGGGGGCCGCCTGCCCCCCGCCGCCGCGCTGCCCGCCGCCCCGGGCCTGGCGGCGCGGATCTCTAACTGCTGAGGGCTGCGGAGCCGGTGCCAAGGTAGGACGCGGGGTCCCTGCTCTGCCGCCCCTCGGAGCCCCGCGCGGCGGGTGGCGGGGCCGCGCGTGGGGCTGGGCCGTCCCGCGCCGCCGCCGCGCCCGTGTCCGCGCAAAGCCGGGGCTGTGCTGCGCGGCGGCGGTCCCGCTGCCGGGGAGCTGCCCCTTGTCTCCCGAAAGGAAACAAAAAACGCATAACGTCTCTAAACCGTCCGAGTTCAGAGATTCTCAGGTCTAGGAGCTTCTAAACAGTTACGTGCAGGAAAGGAAAAAGGCTCGAGGGAGGACAGCGAAGCAATACTTTTTCATTTTAGTACGCTCGTCTCATGTACTTTTATAAAAAAAGAGAAAAGATTAACATGTTTACACAGAAGAAAGTCAAGATTATCATTTCTTATTTTAACCTGTGTTTTGTATTATAATAGACTTACGGAGTTTTTATTTTGTACTTTATGCGTATTCTTTACGAGGAATATTGTTAAAAATTACTGGCAAGTATTATTGTACCATTTTAATGTAAAATTTTTACACATTTTCAAAAATAAAATTTTTAATTTTCAAAAATAACCCAAACAATCAGTAAAAGAAAAAAAAAACCGAAGGAGCCCAGCCTAACTATTGGCTTTGGACTATTCCGTCCATAGCACTTCTCCCTTCGTTGGGACATTGATACTTTTTCCTTCGGGATTAATATAACAATAGCCAAAGTATTTTGCACCTTGAAATTTATTATGACCGAATTTGACCGCGAAGAAGACCAGACTATGGTTTTCGCAGTGAAACCATTGTTAGCCCTAGCAGAGAGCGAAAGACAAAAAAAGAAAGACCAAGGACAAAAGAGGTAGTAAACAGAAATAGGTCTCTCTCGAGGGAGTAAAACCAGCTGTGTAAAGCATCAATCAAGGCATTGATTAAAAAGCCAGTTTTAGACCATTTTTATCCTTCTGGGTGAGTTCTAATTCACAGCTGCATCACGGTTTGCTTTCCAAGAGGCCCAAAGGAAATAATAACAAGTGGCACGTACAGATCTTCAGAGAGATTTGTCCTAGCCTCTTATATCTATGCGACGATAATGCGGACATGTGTTTCTACTTTTCAATACATATAATATAAATTGTGCGTTGGAATATCCTTGTGTGATGAGCTGATTAAATACACAAGCAATTGAAGTAAGGATATATGACTGTACGAAACAAACCGTGTAAGCAACTATTTTCATTTCGGACTGACATTTTAACACGCATGCGATTGATACATACGTATTTTATAGGCTAAAATTCCTTTTTAACCAGAAAATCGCTCTCAAATATTCGGAGCTTACACGTGAAAAGAGAATCGTGCGTTTTAAGAGCAGGCATGTGGTTGCTTGTTGTGAAGTAGGAACACTCGTATTTCACACCAGGAAGGTACTTTACAAATATGACTGTATTTAAAACATAATTTGGTAGATTGGGGGATAAATTGTGTGGATTTCCTTGAAAAGGGAGGAATGTCTTTTACCGTTCTTTGGAGTGGCGAGCGAAAGGTTATGTGTTTTACGTTTTCACATATCGAAATACTTTGCTTCCTTAGTTTTCAGCATTCTCGCGGCTAGAAAAGTGATGATTTCTGTTTTGTTTGTAGCAGCGCAGGGTTAAAATACTGGTTTTCAGTGCGCGGAATGACGGGCCGCGGGCTCGCTGCCGGGCCCCGTTCGTAGCACGCAGCCGAGGGCCGCACGGGCTCCCCGAGCCCCCGCGAGGGCAAGCGCGGTCCTCTTTCGCCTTTAGCAGGGGGGCAGCAGCCCAGAGGCCCCGCAGAGGGGCCCTGCGGGGAGCATCGGCCGCATTTCGCGAGGGGCGACTACCCGCGTGCGCCCGGCCGGGCCGGGCCGGGCCCCGCCGAGCCCGGCCGGGGCGGTCTGGGCGCCCCTGACAGCAGCCAAATTATTTTACAGCTGGAAATTGGAGGCGCCCCTTGGAGACGCGGTTGAAATGAGCCGGGGGCGGCCGGGGGGAGAAGGCTCCCTGCCCGCCCGCGGCGGCCGTGGGCTCCCCAAAGGCCGGGCGCAACCTGCAGCTGCTTGTTTTCCGGCTGCCCCGGCAGCGGCCCGGGGTGAGGGGCCGTGCGCGTCCTTGCGCTGCCCCCGCGACAGGCAGAGCGGGCCGGGGCTGCCCGTTACGCGTTTCTTCGGGCTCCCTCACAGCCGGCCCGTGGGAGCGAGGCGAGGTCCCGCACGCCCACGGCCGCGGCGGGTGTCCCTGCTGTCCTCCCCTCGCGTTTCCTAAGAGGCGAACCTCGTTTAGGGGTGCGTGGCAATGAAATTGCTCGGCCGCTTGCTCCTTGCCGGTTTTGCGCCGGCAGTGTGCGCGTTGCGTGGCCGGGGCCTTCCCCTGGGGCTGAGGGGCGAGCGGCAGGCACGGCAAGGCGCGCTGTGCTTTCATTTGCACGGCGCCGAGGGGCAGAGCCGGGGAAGGAGGCTGCGGCGGCGGCGGCCCCTCTGCCGGCTTCAAACCTCCGGGCCCGGCTCCGCGCCGCTGCGCGCTGCAGCGCGGCCGCGGCCGGGCGCCCCCCGGAGCAGGTGCCGCCACCAAAGGCGGCGGCTCCGCGGCCGCGCACATCCGCGGCCCATTCGCATGCAAATGCCCGCAGTGCCCCCCGCGCGTTGGGGGTGGCGAGGGGACGTGTAGTCCTCGCGGGGACGGAGCCCGGCTGAACAATTCCTCCAAAATAGGCTGGGCCCTGACAAACAAACTGGTGGGACAAACACGATGGTGTCACCTCCTCCTCCTCCTCCTCCTCCTCCTCCTCCTCCTCCTCCTCCTCCTCCTCCTCCCAGCTACGAAGTGTGGATTCATTAACCCGTCTCCTTTTCTCATCCTATCCCCGTAGGGCTGAGAGACGAATTACTGGGGCTGAATTGGGAGGGGATTGCTCTATATGGGGGCTAATGTTTCAATCAGTTCCTCCAGAAGGACCACACAAAAAGAAACTTTTTAGTTTATGGTGCTATTATGCAGAGTTTTAATCTAGGGATAGATTTAGCCAAATGTTATCTATTGGGAATTTAATGAAGTCCTTATGTATTCAATCACTTTTTATGCCACACACAGTGTCTCTGTCCAGAAACGTTTCCTTCCACATATTTCTTTGTTTCTGTTGGGTGATTTATATATTTTTAATCACTTTTTTATTATTACTTCTTCTCAACCATCTTGTATAACAGTGCTCTGGAGCAGAGCTGCGTTAGGTCCCTTCCCACATCCCCTATGAAAGAAATTTCCACTTCCCACCCCCGTTTCAAAGCTGATTAGCTGGCGCGTCCGCAGGCTGCGCGCTGCCCGCCGCAGGGCTTCCCCGCCGCGGCGGCGTGCGCGGGGCGGCAGCTCCGCGGCCCTTGGCCTGGCCCCCCCCAGGCCCCCCAGACCCTCCCCAGCCGGCCGCGCCTTTCGCCGGTGTGGCGAGAGGCACCGCGGGCGGCCGCCGGTGCTCGGGCCGGCCGCTCCTCCCGTGGGCCGCGGGGCCGGGGCTCACCCGCGCCCGCCCGCGCCCGTCCCCGCGGCTCTCGGGGCTGCGGAGCGCGGCCGCCCTGGCCGAGGCCGAGGCCTGTGCGGGGGATCTGCAGGAAAGCGGGTCTGCTCGGATGGGCCCTTGGCACGGGCCGGGGGCTCCGCTCCGTGCGTGACACTTGCCGCCGCTCGCTGCAGTAAGTCCTTCCGCGGTCTGCTGTATATTGCATTTCACAGAAATGATGGGGGTTGTGATCGTGGCCACATGCGCCTTGCGCCGCGGCTCGCTAACCGAAGCAGATCCGTTTTCCAGCTCCTTCCCGGCGGCTCCTCTCTCCCCTCCTCAGCGAAGCTGCAGCCGCCCTGCGGAGCCGCCCGCCCGCCCGCCCGCCGCGACGAGGTGCCCGCGGCCGCGCAGCGCCCGCAGGTGCGTGTGCGCCCCGGCCGCCGGCCGCTGTGCCGCCCGCCGCTGCCGCTGCCGCCTGAGCCCCGCCGCCTGCAAGGGGACCTCGGGGCTTCCCCGCCTCCCCCCAGCCCTGCCCGGCCGCAGCCCCACCGCGGCCGCGCTGCGTTCGCCCCTCTGCTGCACGGAGTAGCACAGCTGAGGTATATAGATATATTATGGATGTTTACGTCTGTGCATGTATGCGTGTGTCCGTAAGTGGCACGGCTGATGCTAACTCTTTCGGGATCTCTGCTGCCACAAGGAGCTCGCTTGTTTTTCTGCACCGAGTTAGGCCGGTGCCGGGGGGAGGCGGAGACCCGCAGGCGAGCCCCAGGTGTGTAAATCGCCTGTTTCTCCTGTTCTTTTGCAGAAGAGCGCCGGGCCCCGCCGCCCGGCCGGGCTCCCTCCTCGTGTCCCGGCCCGGCCCGGCTCAGCTCGCCGCAGAGGACCGGCGCTGACCCAAGAAAGAAGGAGCCAAGGTCGAGGAGCAGGGAAGCCCGCGGCGGGACTCCCGTCCCCTCTGCGCGGCGGCGCAGCGGGGCAGGCGCTCCGCGGCCGCGGCGGTGCTCCGCGCCGGACCCCGCGCCCGGGCGAGCTGGGAGCGGGCAGGGACGGCGGGGCGGCCCGCAGGACGCGGCGGCGGAGCCAGCGGCAGGCGGGCCCCGGCGGCCGCCGCTCGGACGCGGGGCTCCCGCTCGGCGGCCTGCCGGGACCTGCCGGGCCCGCCGGGGCCGGGCCGGGCCGGGCTGGGCCGGGCCGGGTGAGGGTGCCACGGGCGCTCTTTGCACGTTCCGGTTAGGCCGCGGAAGGCCGAGAAAGCAGAGCAAGTTCTGGACTGGACTTCACGGAAGACTTTTTCTTTTTTTTGTTTTTTACATGCAATGTCTAGCTAATTTCAAAAATGATATCGCTGAACTGTATTCAGAAGGACAGTATTTTTATGAGAATAATTAAACTTGCCCTTTCTCCAAATCGCGAGAGACCTGTTGAATTGATTCAAAGTTTCCCTTTCGGTGATGGAGCAAAACGGCATGCAGCAGTCTGCGGGGCCCTGTATTTAGATGACAAATTACACAATTTACTTTGGAAGCAAAAGGATAAATAGAGATATCCTCTGTTGCATTAATTCGTTGTCTGAGCCTGGGAAAGCCTTACACACGGTTAATCCGAAGGTCTCTCTCCTCCCCATCCCCTCCCGGCCTCCAGGAGCGCGTCCGTGTACAGGAAAGCGCTGCCGTCGCGGAGGCGCTGCGGGTGCCGAGCTGCGCCCGCAGGGCTGCGGCACCGCCGGGGCCGCCCCGGCAAACGCCGCTCGCCGTAAGGCGCCTGCTGCGGCGCCGGGGCCCGGCCGCACGGATCCGCACGGCTCCGTCCGCCGCGCCCTGCCCCGGTCTGCCGCCCGCTCCCGCTGCGGGAGGGCCCGGGTGCCCCGGCGCGTACCGGGCGCACACGCTCAAGATGAACGAGGTGTTTTCCTCAGGCTTTCTCGTCTGAAAATAAACACCGCCACGTCTGCTTGTGCAGCCAGCCTCAGACGGAACTGATGGTTTCCTAATGTACGTGCGTATGGTGAAATTCCACCTGCCGGCTGCACGAGTGGGGCGGGGGGGAGGAGAGGCGGCCTCTTCGGATCGACAGTTCACGCCCAAAGGAACAGCTGGTGGAAAAAAGATGCCCAGCGGAAAGCGAGGGAGGCTGGGAACGGCAGGTGACTGACCTGCTCCGGCAGCGGACGAGGTCGGAAAAGATGGACCGTGGAAAGTTATTAGTGCTATAAATTCCATCCTGCCTCTGATCTTACCAAATCCAGCCCGGGAGAGGCCGGTGGGTACCGCCAGGCTCCCTCGCCTTCCCGGCAGTCCTTAGCTTCTCTTCCCCCTTAGACGGAGCCGCCGTGGGGCTGGAGGAGAGGCGGCGGCGGCCCTCCCCCGCAGATTAACCTCGCTAGCTCCCTTCCAGCACGCCGCTCGCGATGGTCTCCCCGAGGTCTCCGGGCCGGTGCCCGGCCGGGCGCCCAACGCGCGCTGCGGGCAGCCCCGCGGCCCCCCGCCGCTCCGCGCACCCGCGCGGGACGCAGGCGCGGGGCCGCGCAGCCGAGCGGGCCCCCGGGCTGTCTGCTCTCACCGGCCCGTCCCCGCTCCCGCCGCCCGGAGGAAACAGCAGCAACTCGCCACCGCGCCGGCCGCCAGCCCCGGCCGCAGGAGCCCCGGCTCCTCCGCGCCCCTGCCGCCCCGCCGCCCGGCCCCGGCCGCGCTCGGCACCCGCCCGGCCACCGGCAGAGCAGGGCTCGGCTGCCCCCGGGGGAGCCGCCCGCGGTCGCCACCCGCCCGAGCGCCGCAAAGGGCTGCGGGCCGCGGCCGTCGGCGGACGCTCTGCCCGTCAAGGGGCGGTGGGGAAACGCTGCAACGACGGGCCCGCGGAAGCCCCGGCGGAGAAGGGGGTGAAGCCATCGGGCATGCCCCCCCGGGGCGGCCTCGCCTGGCGGCCTTGGGGCGGCGAGGGATGCCCGAGGCTGCCGCTTCTCCCTCGCCGCGGAGGGCCCGGCCGGGTGCGGGGGGCCCGGCTTCCCGGGGCTCCCCGGGCCCCTCCGGGCGGCGGGCAGCGGAGGAACCCGCCGGGGGCCGCGCCGGCCCTGCCGCACCCGCAAGGGGCGTTTGGAGGCACCGTGCGGCGCGGGGGGGGGGGGGGGGGGGGGCGGGGAGGCCGGTCCCGGCGCTATAAATCCCTCGGCAATTGAGTTCTGCACCTTTGATTTGAAAAATCGGATTCCTTGAGTGGAAACAGTTGACAGGAACCTAAAAGGATTAGCTGCATTCCACACAGGATCATTTTTACTGGTAACATTTTGAAACGATTGATCCCTTCCAGACCATAAACAATGTCCAGAAAAACGATCTAACTAGACTTCCATTGTTTCCTTTTGTCTGCGAATCCCCTTCGCCAGCGGTTAGATTAGGGACCTTGACAGGGTGGGTCTTATCCCCCCACTGAAGAACTGCATTTGAAATCGTTAACAATTTTGTTTGTCAATGCAGCGAGCCAGAGAGCGCACCGACGGGGGGAGAGGGGCGGAGGGAGGCGGGCGCAGGCGAGCGGGCGGCCGGAGAAGCGGCGCTTCAACAGCCGAAACGGAGCTCGCGGCCTTTGCCTCCGCCATGCGCTTCCCCCGCGGCTTTTGCGCGGACCTGCTGCGGGGAGGAGAGCGGAGGGGAGGGGAAACCCGGCGGCGGGGTCGCTCCTCCGCCGTCCCGCCGCTCCGCCCGCGACGTGGCGCCCCGACCCCACTCGCGGGCCGGGGGCGCTGCGCCCCGTCCTCCCTGTCCGGTGCGGGGCAGGACACGCACCAGGGCGGCGCTGGCGGCGGGGCGGCCCCGCCGTGCTGCCCGGCGGACCCCACCTCTGTTTTCACACCTGCGCGCACTGCCCCGGGCTCCTTTCCCTGATTCACAGCCCAGCCGAAGTTTCGGTGTTCCCCAAGCCACCCGCGCTGCTCCCCGCGCACCTGCCCCCGCCGCAAGGCGCCGTGCAGGACGGGCCCTCCGCGGCGCGCACGCCGGCCCCGGGGCGCTGTGCACCGCCGCAGCGCAGCGCTCGCTCGAGGCACCGCGGAAGGGGCGGAATCTCCCCCAGTCCGGAGCGATGAGCCCCGGTGTCCGGGGGGGCAGGGCGGGGGCGGCCAGGAAGCCCCGGCTGCCGCATGGGCGCCCGCCCCGTGGTGGCCTGCAAGGGCCCGAGAGGGGCGAGCCCGGGGGGCAGGCGGGGACCCTGGGGAGCAGGATACTCCGCTGCGCCTTCCCGTTCCGCTGCTGCCCTCCCGAGCGGCGTTTTGCCCGAGCCGCGAGGTGCCCCGACGGCTGCCGGGGCGCTGCCGGCTTGGGGCGCTTGGCCCCGGGCTGCCAAACCCACGGGGGAAAATCCAGGCAGAAAAGGCAATTCCTATTCCAAGTTTTGCGCCCCCCCAATTAAGAGGACACGGCTTCTGCCCCCCGGATTCCTCGGGACTTGTCCTTCGTGTCAGGCTCCGGGATTTTCTTTCTTTCTTTCTTGTTCTTCTTTTTTTCTTTTCCTTTATTTCTTTTTCCTCCCACAGAGAATAAGCCGCTCCCCAGTGTAGATTGGCAGCATTGAGCATCTTCCTAACTTAACTCTGTCTTCCTTGCATCTATCAATCCACCTTTCTAATTAGACTAATTAGAAGATATGTGGAGTGTTGCTGGGCCCATAGACTAAACTGCTTAGGGCTTGTGAAAGGAGGGCTGAATGCCCGCCATGGGAGGTGGCCTTTCAGGGGGACGGTAACAGTTGCTACATTTATCTCCTTCCATTGAAAAGAGCCCTGCTTAAAGCTCGATTAAAATGTTTGGAAACTAATGCCACCCTGGATCCCTCTCTAATTAGAGGGCCTGGATAGATCACCCTGATCAGTCAAAAGAAACTCCTTCCAGGGTCTGCCTTTTCTGTTCGGCAGAATTACTTCCCTCCACCGCCACCCCGCCTCCACCTTGAAAAGAAAATAAGAAAAAAGGAGAGAAAGAGATAACACAGCCATAAAAACGGAGGAGAAAAATGGCGCTAGGCCGAAGTCTTTCTTCCCGCGGGTTGCGTTACGCCTGGCTCCGGCTTTGCTGCTCCCAGCCCCAGGCCCGCCGGCTGCTTCCGCAGCGGTGACAAGGAGACCCCAGGGCGGCCGGGCCGCGCGGAGCGCCGCGCAGGGGGCAGGGCTGGGCCGCCGGGCTCCTTGGGGCGCCAGGCGAGCGCAGGTGCGGCGGGTCCGGGGTCGGGGGGCACCCTCGGGCGCCCCGCGCGTGGGGCCCGCGACGGCGGAGCGCTGCGGCGGCTGCGCGCCCCGTAAATCCGCGGCTCCGCTTCTTCCCCGTATGATATAGGGGCTTTGTCATCGCAAACGGGAATAAAAGATTGGTGATGACGGGGGGAGGGAGGAGGAAAACGTTCTCTTCATTAACGCCAGCGCGCTGCACGCAGATGCTTTAATTTACGGGCTGGATGTGACCGAAGTGCCTGGAAACAGCCCGCGCTCGCGGCTCGGCCAGGGACAGCCCCTGAAAGGCGGCTCCCAGGCCCGCGCTGGTCGCGGCCGCTTCCCCGGGCGCCCCTCGGCGCCGGCCCGTCCGCGGCCCCCCCGCGGCTCCCAGCGCGGCCCGAGGTGCGGAGGGGCTCGCAGCCTCCCCCGCCCGTGTCTAGTGCCTGCAGCGCAGCACGCGTTAGCGCAGCGGGGTGAAGTTGGGATGGGGCGCTTTTCTGTGTGTTTGGCTGGTTTTTGTAGCGCAGTGTGGTGAGGCCCCCTGGAGAGACACTCGCGTGTGCCAGGATCAAGTCCCCGCTGCCCGGTCTCCGCGCTCCCTCCGGGAGAGGCCCCTGGCAGCCTCGGCGGAGCAGGACGGTCGGTATCTCCCGGACTGCCAAGCATTAGACAACCATGTAGCAACTCCTCTTCTCTCGCAGCCTCCAAGAGCCCCCGTCTTCACGTCCCCTCTGCGGCAGGCAGGGGAGAAGGGCGCACTGCCCTTTGCCCCTGCGCACGGACGGCACCGCCGCGGGGCGAAACGGGGGCGGCCTCGGGCCCTTGCCCGGCCCCCAGGTAAGTAGGCAGGTGGGAAGAGGGGCAGCCCCGGGAAGGACCTCAAAGCTGTCCCGGTCTCCCTCGCTGTCCCGGAGCGTGCCTTCCCCTGCCCTCCCCTGCACTGGGAGATGCACACGTTGCATCACGTCCAATCCCCATGTACCCAGTAGAGAGTCTGAGGGACAAAAACTGTGAAGCCTGGAGCCCGGCTGCCCTGGGGCTGTGCCGGCCCCGGCCCGCGCTGGCCCCTCGGCACTTGGGGCCCCCGGTGCGGCCCTTGCCCGCCACACGCTGCCCTGCGGGTGCCCGCAGCCCGGGTGCCCGGCCTGCAGGATCCACGGGCAGCTGGGAGTTCGCTTAATTTCACTCGATTTCAGCGAGTTCACTGAATGTCACAGAGCGCCGGATCTTCCCAGGGCCAGCCTCTGCGCTTCTGGAGCCCCAGGGGACGCCCTCACGCCGGCGACCTTCCCCATGCCGGAGCCAGGCGATCGGCGGCGGAGGACGCTCCCCGCGGCCCTGCGCAGCCCCCGGTCCGCCCGGCAGTGCGTCGCAGTCAGCAGGTGGCTGAGCTGTTTGTCTACATTTTGCATGCTTCACATTGCCTTCCTTGTGGGCGTTGTGGGGCTAGCTTCCTTGCTAGCGCTGGGAATCATTATTTTTTTAACCAAATGTCGGAAAATTCCAGCGGGTCGCATGAGCAAGAGGCCGAGGCGGGGAGGATGAGGCGGGACCTGCGTCTGGGCGCCGCCGCAGCCGTGCGGGCGCTGCCGGGCCGCTGTGCGCTGCGCGGCGATGCCCGCGCTGGGCAGGGCTGCCGGGGCTACCGCGGGGATGGGGGTCTTTGGGGGGGTGAGAGGAGGAGGAGCAGGGGCAAGCTTTTCTGAAAATCGCGTCTTCTGTGAAAAAGCGGTGAAGGTACCCGTGCGGTCTGGCTACTTTTGTGACTGACTTTCTTCCTTTTGCCAGATGTTGATGGCAGAAAGAGATAAAAGGGAAAATAAAATAAATATTTGTCCTCCAGGAATGGAAGTTATTAAATTAACACCCCGAAGTTTGCTTGATCTAATGAGTTTTGTCAAACATCATTTTTAAAAAGGAAAGATCAAAATATGTGAAGTTTTCCCTTTGGCCGATGCAGCGGAGCGTAAGAAAAACCTATTAGCGTACATCATCGAGCCACGCAAGCCACTGCCGGACACGTACAACAGAAGGTAAATAGATTATTTTGTTTAACAAGGCTGACAGCTCTTACGAAGTAGAATTGGAGAAATCTAAATATTAATAGATTCATTCAAGGGGAGCAAAAGTTACAAATCATTAGTTGAAGAAAGTTGGCTTCCAGCCCACATTCTATAAGGGCATAAGGGAAGCATGGTAACTGCACTGTTGCCGTCTATGAAAGGGCAATTTTTGTATATAATTTATTTAGATGAAGTGTGCAGAATGTTTTTATTTGTTCTACATCTAGCTGTCTCACCTCTGTGTGAACTCCCCAAACCCAGATCTACTCCAAATACTTCTGCTCCCCCTTCTGCACACTTCCCTCCAACGTGTTTGCTTTGGCAACTTTCATGTTCTTACAAACAATTCTTCCAAAGATATCAATCACTCTTGCACCCAAAGAGAAATACTGTACACTCAATGCGATGACAAAATGAAACATGTTTGAAGCAAACCATGTGTTCCAGTGTGCCAGGGATTATGTTATTTGTTCAAGGAACATGTTCGGAATATTTTAGGCTTCTGTTACTCCTGTGATAGTAAATTTTATTGTCTGCTGTTGGGATTTATTATTTCGGAGACAACCCAAATACCTCTTTACGCGGGGACAGCTCCTAAAGTGGGAAACCGGCTCCGCAACTCGCCGGGGGGATTTATTGGGCCAGAGTATTAGATCTGCTAATGCCGTTTGCTCTCTGAGCCTCGCGAAAACCGCGGCAAGTGCCTCAGGGCCTGCCGCCCGCCTCGCGCCTCCCGCCCAACCGTCCCCACCCAACCGCGCGCCTCCCGCCCAACCGCCCCCGCTTGCCTCGCGCTTCCCGCCCAGCCGCTCCCTCTCGCCTCGCGCTTCCCGCCCAACCGCCCCCGCTTGCCTCGCGCTTCCCGCCCAGCCGCTCCCTCTCGCCTCGCGCTTCCCGCCCAACCGCCCCCACTCGCCTCGCGCTTCCCGCCCAACCGCCCCCGCTCGCCTCGCCCTTCCCGCCCAACCGCCCCGCTTGTCTCGCGCTTCCCGCCCAGCCGCTCCCTCTCGCCTCGCGCTTCCCGCCCAACCGCCCCCGCTCGCCTCGCCCTTCCCGCCCAACCGCCCCCGCTCGCCTCGCCCTTCCCGCCCAACCGCCCCGCTTGCCTCGCGCTTCCCGCCCAGCCGCTCCCTCTCGCCTCGCGCTTCCCGCCCAACCGCCCCCGCTCGCCTCGCCCTTCCCGCCCAACCGCCCCGCTTGTCTCGTGCCTTCCGCCCAACCGCCCCCTCTCGCCTCGCGCTTCCCGCTCACTCCCGCGCGCGACGCGGGGAGTGGCCCCGCCGAGCCCCTCACGGAAGGCCGCTGCCCGCGGGGGGGCCGCGAAAGCAGTGGACGCCCTGCTCGGGCCCCGTCGAAGAATCGTCGCCGCGACGCCGAGGTCGGCGCGACCCGCCCGCACCGCGCGAAGCCGGCCGGCAGGTAGGAGCTGGTGGCGGGGGCTCGCCTGAGGCCCTGCCGTGGCCGTCGGGCCGCAGCCTCTGCGCGGCGGGGCGGACGTCCGCCAGCGCCGCCTCGTGCATGTGGTGAAATCCCAGTTGACGTCCTGATTTCGGGGTGTTTTTTGCTCCCGAGCACTCTCGTCTGCCCGGGGGCGGGGTGTGCCGGCGGTACGGGCGCTGATATGATGCTCGGGGTGTCGGCCCGAGGAGCCAGCGTCAGCTCACGAGGTTTGTCTGGGAACAGCTTGTCCCCCGGCCCCTGTCACCGCCTGCCCTCCTCCGCCCCGCCGCTTGTACGTCGTGGTGGGGACAGGCACGAGCGAGGGAGAAGCGCACCCATGTCAGTCCTGCCCGCCGCGGCCCACGGCACCGCTCCGGGCCTGTCTGCGTCGTTTCTAGCGACAGCGTCCTCACTCCGTGTGACCCCACACCCGTCTTGCCTGTTAGCGTGACAGAAAGTTTCCCCGGGCCACGCAGTCCTCGGGGAGCGCTTACGGCCGTATAAATTGCGGGCAGTGCCACCACAGGTGAAGTGGCTGAGTTTCCCTAATCATTAGTTCTGGATATTTAGCCTGATATGTTTAAGTAACCTCGCCGTATTTCTGGTCTCAAAAACAGACGAGGCTATCTGAAATAAAGTTTCTGTTGTTCAAACGTAAATAAACTATTTTGATGATGCATGAACCAGAATAGACGGCATCTCATTTTCCTGATTTAGCACTGCTGCTAGAAGTAAAAGTAGTAATATTTCGCTCAAAAAAAAAAAAAAAAAAGCGATGCCCGGGAGCAGAGCTGCCAAGTAAGGAATGCCCTTGTTTCTGATCGGGAGAACGTTTCAAGTGAAGAATACATATTTCCCCGAACCTTATTGTTAAACTTCCTTTTGCATGAACCTCACTTGGCATGCAGTCAGGTCATACAGTGACTGTTTCAAATAAAATAGCTCCGATTGAATCCGGCAGGAAAAGAAAATAGGCTGTAGGCCATTAAAACAATAAAGAGAATTTTAATGGTCCGAACTGCAACGGTGTAGCCTCCGCGAAGCGCTGTGCAGCCCCGCTCACCCCCTGCTCGGGAGAGCCGTGCCTAGCTGGGAAGGACAGAGAAGGTCTGCCAGGAGACAGGAGCAACGGCAGGCATTTGTCGGGGAGATCTCTGCTTCTTTTCGAGAGAGAGAGGACAAGACTGCTTTCTAAGGGTACATCAGAGCATCAAGTATCTTAGATGGAAAAGTACTTCTTACACTAAGACAAACACTAACCCAGAGACACAATCCTTCCCTGCTCCGCCAAGAAAATAACACTTGGCTTTGCCTACAGTTTGACGGGAACATTAGAATGAGGAGAGGTTTCGTATCAGAATTTTTACACCTCGTATACATATTTTTTCCTGTGTAGTCTTTAAGTGTGTGCATGTGTATCTGTGTGAAAAGCAAGAGCAAATTAATGGAGATTCTGTTCTGGCATAATTGATATCTCCCCCTCCCCCCCTCCCCCCCTGGCCTCAGGAAACTCGATGTTCAGTGTCATGTGTTTTGCTGGCGGTGTTACATGGCTTTTAGCCCTTGTCATGATAAATGCAAATGTCTTCCAGGGCAGGTGACAGTAACAAAGTGCATTAAGATATGAGCGAGCACCCTTTTTAGACCCTGCCCACTTACTCTCTATGGAGGGAAGGCCCTTATTAATGCAAAACGGTGACGAGAAATATACGTGCGGAGGTTATAAAACCAAAAAAAGGATGACCAAGATTGTTATAGAGAAACTTCGCATGGGAAAGCAACCTACTGCAGATGTCATGAAAGGGCAAGCAACCTAAAGGGAGGCCTACGCAGTCGCGGCCTTCGAGAGAAGAAAAAATTTGCGATCTTTTCCTCTCAGGGAAAGCGAGGGAGCTGGCAGAGCTCATCCACCGAAAGACCGATCCCTGCCTTACGCCGAACAAGTGCGAGTCACGTAGGCAGGCAAATACAGGAGGGAGACCATGGCCATTGTTTCCCCTTAAGCAAAGAAATGGGGCACAATAATCTCAACCACATTTGGTTTTATAACAAATTAATACTGCAGTCTATATAGCTGAACGGGAAGTCGAAAGCCAAACCAAAACCCTTGTCAAAATAAATACTCATCAACAAATATTTTGATTATTTAAAAATGCTTCAATAAGTGTCTAACATTTCAAAGGAAAATAAAAGATGATGAGAGAACTGGAACATCAGCCCCAGCGCCGCATGCCTCGCAACCTATCCTTGAGCGAGAAACGAGACGCTGGTTAGTCTGCATTGTGTGAGGCTATAGGAGCAGACTCATAAGGTTTTATTTGCTGTTATCTCATTTAGCGGTTCGCATGATGTCCAACCCACCAGCTCGGCTTGCGGCTATGCGCCCGAGAGGCCGCGGACTGAGGCGAGGTCCCGGCGGCACCTCGAGGAGCTGCCGGCCCGAGCGCCGCTGCCGGCCCGAGGAGCGCTCCGCGCCCTCCTGGGGCTGCCCGGAGCAGCCCGGAGCCTCCCCAACTTCCTGGTCTGCGCGGCTTCAAGCCTTAAACGTCCAAAGCTGGCGTAGTGCACAAACTGAAACCTTTATAAGCTTATTTCCCTTAAAGTCTTTATTAACTACCCCCAAGGACTGTGTCTGCTGCTGCTTCTGCTCTTGCACGGCGGTGGTCTGGCACCTCCGCGAAGCACACATGCTAAACAGATTAACATGCTTCGGCTGACCCATACTTCACAAACCCGGGATAGAGTTTCTCCAGCTCCATGTGGAAATTAACCTATATGTAGCAATGGTCAGCTGCAAAGAGGGAGTTCCCAAGCAATCTAAACAAGCTAAAGTTCTTTGTTACTTTTGGCCTTTTCCTCCTTTTCCATGCCTAAATATTTATTAAAATAGAAAAAGAAAAAAAAGGAAAACAGAGAAAAAAAAGTCTCCCTCCTTGCCCCCTCTCCCACTTTAATTGGGCTCGTGCACATATCTGCAAGAGCTTACTCTGCAAGTGCTTTTTTAGGAATGCAGGGCTTCCTTTGGAATGGCTAAAATCTCAGCTACATGTTCCTGAAGGACAGGTTAAATGTACAGGTTTGGGAATGTTAATATTCTTTGAAAGACTTAAGTCGCTGCTCTCTTTCTCCCCCGCCCCCCCAGCCATTTACATTTAAAAGCACCCTGAGATAGAGCTGTTTGCAGATGGCCAGGGAGGGAGTTTTTAGCATACTAATCCCACCACTTTCCCTGCAACAGCCTCTTCTCCTTGTGCCTTTGCGAGATCGATCCTACACGCTCAACGACAAGCTCCAAGTTTTTGGAGAGGGTAAGAACAAATACAAGTAACTGTTGGCTTGTGTCACGAAGGGCTGTCACGGTAATAAACACACAGTTTCTCCTCCAGGAATTCCTAATCCTCCCTGTGTGGCTCTAGCCCTGTGGATAATATCATTACAGGACTAAACAAATAAACAGTCTATCCAAATCAAGCAGAAGGCACTGGGGACTACAATTCCTCTCTGCAAAGATGATACAAGTAAATTTACACTCATGACTTGGATTTAGTCCAGTAGCTATGAATAGCTGTTCAGTTCTACAACACTGGCGCTGAGCTGGGAAATGGTGCTGACCCTCCTGCTCTGTATTTGCAGCAATCAATGTGAGCTATTCAGGGCTGTGTTTTCCTTGCTATCCTCTGCTGGGAACATCAAGGACCAATAACACTTTTATGAACCCGGGCTCGGAGAAGACGCTTTTACTACAAAGTTAGAGTATTAAACCCAATGACATGAATGAGAGGTTAACGTGCTTCTGCCAACCAGAAGTTGGACGCTCTAATGCGATTTCCTGTTGTCCCTGCTGCTACCTCCTATTTGATAAACTCATTCATGTGCTGGGATGCACAGCCACATTCTTCCTCATTCTATAAAAATAATATAAAAATACAGGCGAATCCAGCTGCAATCAAGATCCAGCATAAACTGAGACATTTTAATAGCACTCTATAAATTCCAGTCTCAAGTTGCAATAAATAATGTGAATGGCATATTGGGAACATTAGAATTTACCCCCAAAATATAAAACTTCCATATATCAAACTTATCTGCATGAATCTGGCTCCAAGTCATAAAAATTCCAAATCCCTGGACATTTAAAGCAACTCCCCCAAATGCCAATTTATAAAACATATCTCAGTGTAGTTGATTTTCTGTGCACATTTTAAAGATTTATAGTTACCTAAAGTGCCAAGCTTTCAGGGAGAGAGATAATGTTTTATTTCTTCTCAGAAAGAAAGGAATAAATTGTTGTTTTCTTATCTGAAAGGTTCCTTTGAAAGAATTCTTTTGAAATCTGTTTTCTACAGCTGCAAATATTAGGGATGTTTAACTCAAAAGAAATCTCCCTTTCTGTACAAATAGAGAATAAAACATCACACCTAAAGCATGTCTTAAAGCATGTTTTTTTCTCTGCAATGAGTAAAAATCAAAGAGACAGGTAATTAATAGAAGTGTGTAGGGGGAAGGGTAGTTGTTGAAGTGAAAAATGCTCCTGATGAAGCGATACAAAAGCTCACCGACTTACTGTAGATAGATTAAGTTATAAATTTTCTGAACCATGCCAGGCAGGAAGGCCTCTTACACAATCCAGATGAGTTCTGAGAGCAGAGAAGTCCTGGAGCTAATTTTGATTAGGCAGTTTGACAAAGACCTTGCCAAATTAAATATGCTGGTTGCTAATCCTACAATCACTTAATTAACTTGGTTTAGTGTCAAAGAATAACAGGGACCTTGCTCTGGATACACTGTGGCAGCTTCAGACCTGCCAGTTCTTGAATCCTCCGCTGAAGCCATGGAGCAGTCGAGGTGGGTTGCCGCGAGCATGTGCATCCTGGGGCCTCCTGGGCAGCTGCAGAGTTACACTGCTCACTCCCTGTAGCAGCCACACAGAACTCACCAGATGCACCCTGGTTTTATTTACCAGGGCTTTTCTGTTGGTTTTTGTTTGTTTTGTTTTCATGGCACTGTGCCTGTGGGTTAAAAGGGTATGCATTTTTAATTAAGCCAGATTTCTTTGCTGTATCTGAAGGCTCGATTATAGCTGGAATGAATACTCGGGTTCAGAGACAGAGCCGCTCCAGAGCATTCCTGTGTCAGTGGGTCATTGTGAGGTGCAGCAACTGACAAAAGGAATTGGACAGTCTTTAAGAGTTTGAACCCCCTGGCCTTGCTCATGTGAAATTCCCACTAGCTTTCCTAATAATTTTGCTGCAAGACCTTATCCATGAATGAATAATAATGCAATAACCCTATGAAGCTGTGCTTACTTGGAGTTTCAGATTTTTATTGACATTAGCTAGACTGTGCTGCAATGATTTTCTGTGCAGGAATATCATATCCTCTATGGCTAGAGCCTCCTTGAAAAGTGCTTTTGGGAGTGTTATAAATCCTGCTCAGGACATGTTTTATGTACTTACTTCCTCACTGGTGCCCATCAAAGGTCAATGAGCAACTGTCCGACTCCGGTAATTGCTATTCACTGCAGTTATGCAGCAATGAGAGTGCCTGGTGCTGGGCCTCATAAACCAAAGGGGAAGGTGGAGGAGCTCCCAGGGTCTCTGAGCTGTAACCAGTCTCTGTGACGTGTGTGGAGCAAGAACGAGCCACCTGGCCCTCTCCCAGCTTCTCTCCAAGTGAGCCAGCCTTTTCACCTTCTTTCCTATCTGCCAGACAAGCTCATGGCTTTCTTCCTCCTTACCTTGATTTTGGTCCTCCTTGGCCACTGGTGCAGTGGGTGCCTCCACCAGTTACTATCATTACACAGCAATCTGTGGAGTGGGAATCTTTTCTGTTTTGGAGCACAGGTTACAGGTATTTGCTGTCAGTGACAGTGACAGAGCACGGAAGGGAGAAAGGGCAATTCCTAGCTGCCTCTTCCACAAATTGGGATTCAGGGTCAAAAGCTCTTTTCCCACCACACAACGATGTTGAATCTGAGAAAAATGATCTCTCCTTCTTCTTGATAAGTTACCCCACCATTAGTGCAGTGGTGGACAGAAGTGGTCTGAAGTGCAGCTATACTGGGGAGAGGGTACAATTCCTTTTTTCTTGGAAACCCCTGAAGATAAGACTCAAATTTGTTTTTCACTGTCCAGACATAACTCACCTATTAAAACTGGGGGTTAACAGTTCAGTCCCCAGGGGAGAAGAGCTCAAAGAAGAAATCAGATTTATTCCCTTAATAAGATGAGTTCAGAGCACAGGGATATTTTCTTAGCATGCTCCTTGTGGCCATCAAATCACATGGGTGGTTTTAAGATCTGCTTTGCCCCCCCCCAACTGTGCAAGTGCCTGATGTTAGTCTAGGGCTTCTTACTGAAGAGTTTACTGGCATGTAAAAAGCTATGCACAAGAGAGCCTGTAACCCTCACCTCATGGAGTGCAATGCAGACTTAAACCAGCCGAAGGAGCAAAGTTGCCAAGGAGTTACTGGCTCCCACCGCCCTTTTCCATTAATAAAACCCACCACTGAGCCATTGGCTCTGGCCTCCTTTCCATTGTCATAAAGCTGGAATCAAAGAACGTGACTGCTTTTGCTGGCAAAACTTTCTCTCCATCAGTGACGTCAAAATGCAGGAGGCGGCTTAGGGTTCAACAGCAGCTCAGCACAGAGCAGGCTTTCTGGGTGAAAGGAGCCTTCTGTCAATGCCTCTCCTGAGACACTTAGGTTTAAGGAAATGTTTGTACTGCTCTAGAAAAAGAGTTGGCTGGGTGTTTTTCTTTTGTGCTTAGGCACTCTGAAAGGAATTCCTTTGGGCACAATTATCTCACATATGGCAAGTCAGAAACAACAACAACAAAAAAGGCCAAATGAAAAAAAAGAAGACAGAGAGAAAAAAAAATCAAAGGTCATTTGGATGCTTTGGCCCAGCACAGGAAAGGGGAAAATCTACCTTGGAGGATACAACTTACTCAGGGAGAGCTGAAAACCTGTGATCAAAGGAACAGGAAGCAGAGAACAAGCAGTGGTCCAGTTAAAACCATTGAAACAAATCCCAGTCTGTGCAAACTGTAGGAACAGGGCATCAGGGCTGTAAATGAAATGGAAAGTGTATGTATGTGTATATAGTGAACGTCAGAGGACTATACCTTCTGCATCCCACCACTTGCCCAGAACAAGACATAGGAATTCGACAGGGACAGAAGTTGCTAAAGGGTGGCCAGCCTTGCCTTACTTGCACCACTACCTGTGCTGTTCACTGCCAGCTGCTCAGCAGGATCCTAGTTAGATCTTGCATGAAGCTGCACAAAATAGGACTTAACTGTTGCAGCATCCCTGTGGCAAAGCTAAGAGGAAATTAAGCCCTATTCACAAAAGGGGAAAATGACGCTTTACCCCCAGTCAAACAGCCAGACACACACAGGAAGACAATCTACTGAATTTGCTCAGCCTCACAGGACAGGGCACCACTGGTAGGAAGCAAAGCAGAATCAAGAGAAGTTATGACTTCAGCCAAACGACCTGTGCAGCGCAGCAGTAGTGACTTGAATCTAGTTCCTACCATAGTAACCAACAGGGACTAGTTCTCTTTTCTAGGAAGAAGCTGTTAAGTGTCTGGAGAATAGAAAACTTTTTAAAAACTTTTTTAAACCTTTGTTAAAAATTCTATTAATTTTATGATTAAGTAGTTGCCATAACTAGATTGACTAGATACTGTCACTAATACTCACGTCCATTCTTGGAGGATCGCTTGGCTACTTTACTATGTTTAGCTTGCCTTATGAATGCAAGCCTCCTCCTGCACTTGAATTCAAATTTGCCTCATGTCCAAACTATTTGAACATCTGTCCAGGCTTAGGCATTTATGCAAACTCTGGGACTGGGAGAGTGAGGAGGAAACCCTGAACTTCAACAGCCCTTCACCATTGTCCACAATATACATCTCCCTCCGTGTGGGCAACACTATCAAGCTTTTCCCTTGAGGCACTGGACATTGACCGTGTGCCACATCGCACTGTTGGGTTGACAGAGTGTCAGGCAACTGGCATCAACACACACATGGTTGGGGCACCGTGCTCTACTTGAACCAGTGTTTGCAGAGTTGGTAGGATGAAGCATTTGAACCTGGCCATCAGCAGATGCAGAGGATTCTCCCCATATGTTTGGCCTCAGTGAGATCACACCAAGGACAGAGTGGCGTAAGACCAGCTGTGGCGAACTGCAGTATATCATAAGCCTTCCTCAACATTAACTTTGCAAAAGGCATCACAGCATGGTTTAGTTCATACTCAGAGCAGTAAGGGATGGATCACACCACCAGCTTCTAAAGCTTCCAACAGAGCTTATCAGATGTGGTTGGTGGGATATCTGGCATCTGGTAGACTATCAGTTTCTCTCAGATTTTTTTCCCTCTGAGTGACAGCAAGGGCAAATAAATAGATATAGCAGACATTTTAGGTCTCTGCATTTTTTTGTATTGCTTACTTTGTTTTTTCATTATAAACAACCGAAATTGGCAGATTTCTGTATTTGGAGAAAATATGAGACAAACTGCTGACACACCCACTATGATGTATGTGTAAAAAAGAAGAAAAAAAGACTAGCTTGTGCTCTCTAAAATTTAATCAAGGGCCCAAGTGGTGAGCTGGGGCATATGTCCATGCAGGCTCCCCCACCTCCCTGGATCCCCCCATATTCTGGGTCATGTTACAGGAGTTCTGTTTCCACTGCTGCGTATGGCATGGTGGAGTGCAGTGAGCCCAGCCTGCTTCTCCCCCGCATGCCAGGTACCATAGCTGGGCTAGCACTGGGAGGAAAGGAAAAGTGCCCTTCCCCAGGATCCTAGGCAACCCTACGGGCAGCACAGGCTGCTCAGTGCTCGGGACAGAGATGGCTCAGGGGTCACATTCATCACGAGCTCTCAGATGGAGTAACAGCAGTAATAATTCACCACACAGTTCTTGGTCAGCCATGCCATCATGAAGACCTATGGAAATATCTTCATTAGGTCTAGCTTAGCTTTGCCAAACTCCATGCAATTGGGCCAAAAGTCATCTTTGATATAACTCCCTTAATTTTGGGATGAATGTGATCATCCTTAGTCGTTGGGTCTGAAGCTGAGATAAAACCAGACAGCACACTTAATTTTCTGTAGCCTTCCTTTGTCTTATAGTGGATGTGTTCTTGTTTTGTTTTGATCCATTTTAGGGAGCATGAATATCTTGTATCCCTGATTTCCTTAGTAAAGGCCAGGAAAGATATGTTTGTTACCTTTAGCAATAATTATCTGATTATCTTTATTTCAAACAATTAATTTCTGAATTAAGGAAAAAAACTTCAGTGAGGCATTAAGCTCAATATATAAATAGTGAAGGATGGACAAAGAAAGTTCTGTGGACTGATTCATCTTCACTGAAGGGCTTTAACAGGAAATACATGGTTTTGCATTGGAGTCTTTCCATTACGATTACCAAACCTGGGTACAACCACTGGAAATGCACAGGCTAACATAGACGTATATGATTGTAATGGAGTGTAGCATTTGCCTAATATTTCTGTAGCTTGGATCTCATTATAAATATAAATTCCTTGCCTCCCAGGAGCAGCGTCCCAGAAACCATAAGATTTTATCCTGCATGTAACTACTATGTGTATGTATGAAAGTTGTACTGTTTGTTTTTCTGGCACAAGGCTAACTTTAAAATAAGATTACTGAATTGAAGAAAACATTTCCTGACATGTTGCAAATCAACATTTGAACCAAATCTTCTCCATTTTCCTAAGGAGAGGATGAGTGCACTCTAGCTTGTTTAATCCATGTGGAGCTCAATAAATTCACTTTAACCACTGAGGCATTTGGTTGGTAAAACATAATGTAGCACAGTGTGAAGCAGCTTGCCATCAGTTAAACAGTTTTGCCCAGTAAGATTGCTTTGATAATTATTTGTCTTGCAGGGGGTCTTACGTAATTCCTTCAGATATGTTCTAGCTCCACAGACAAAGCAACAGATCAATACAGACAGTGAAACTAGTTCAGACAGCCCCGTTTTCTATAAACGCCTATGACTGATTGTTGCTGAGTATATTGTGTTTGGGTATATTTTAGTTATGTTAATGTCATCTTTAGGTATTTTCTAAGCATAATATATGTTGCTCGTATATAGTATATGAGTACTCATACATAGTACTCATATATAGTATATGAGTACTAGCATCTCTTGGTAACAAAATTTCTAAAGTTAGAATTGCATTGAGTTGTTTTACAGGTAACACGAGATATTCAATGGAGCCCAGCTATTAATTTATCAAGTTCAAAAGCCCAAACAGTATTATTACTATAGTGCTGGAACTTATCATCTCTGGAGTCACTGTCTGTGAATTAGCAATTTTTCACTGTGAGCTATAGAGCAACAGAAATACGTCACAATTTGGAAAATATCTGGAGATCGGAGATGATGGAAACTGCATTACCGAAGGCGCTTATCAGGGTCTAGAGTCCCCAGAACATGTCTTTCTTGGGGTGACATCCCAGCCTTTCCCTGGGTGCTCTTTCTGCTAGCATTCTTACAGCTGATGTTTAGAAATCCTTTTATCCATGTTCCTGTTTTTCTGAATGTCACTCCTAGGTGTTCTAGGTGCCTGAATGTCCTTCCTAGTTGGGGGGGACATCTTTGTTTCAGGCTTCTCTTGATTTAGCTGGTCATAAGATGGAGCCTTTAAGAAGTTTCTCTTTATTTATTTATTTATTTATTGTTACTGACTCAGTTTGGAAATCTCATCCTTTCTCCTTCCCAACAGGGCAAATAACAATAGCCACACAGATCTCAGTGAGGGACTCTGATTACTTGATTATGATTTTCCCACTATTCAGCCATGCTAGCATCAAACAGCAACTGACAATATGTATTACAATTTAAGCACACACTTTGTATTTTCTTGTATTAACTTTGAAACTGGTATGTCAATAGTTTTCACAACATAGTATCCCTTGTTTGTGAAAAGAACCTGGACTCATTGTGAGGACTTAATGGAGGATTATGTATAGATTGCTCTTAGCCCTACAGAAGAATCTACTCAGCATCATTAAGCATCCCTACCCATTTTGTATGCAGAGGCTTTGCAAAGGTGGAGCTCCAACGAAGACAAGACATATTGGGTTTCAGAACAGGTTGCTAATAGCAGCATTTTCAATTCATTAGGCTCACAATGGGCACCAAAACCCAGATTTAGACACCTACAAAAAATTATTTCATATTTAATTTCTAATACATATTTTGTTAGGGCTATATTAAACATCAAGCACCTTTCAGCTTTTGTAACAAAGGATTCTTTTTTAGTTATTTGCATGTAGAGGAGAATATTAACTTTACCTGATGGTTTTATATTGCTTAGTTTTTACAGACCCATACTTCCTACCAGGTTTTGTGCACACGGGCACTTTTATGCACACATATGTACACACGCATGCACACAAATCATTTGGAATTTAGCCAGATATATGTAGCCACAGGCTGAAGAAAGTATTTTCTTGGCATTCTGAGCAAACAGAAAAAGAAGAGGAGAAGGGATTGTTTGTACTGAAATTCCTTTCATCTTTTCATGTGGCATCTCTAGTAAAAAAAATACAATTCCTATGCATTAAGTGAATAAAATGGCTTCAGAAATATTCAGATATTCTAGGTGCAAGAGGGAAGAAGTAGAAAAGTTATGAATCTTGTCCATAATACAAATCGGTAGAGGTTTTGTCTTGAACTGTGTATTTCTTTTCCTTTCTAAACTTTACACTAGATCGTTAATTTTCCTTAAGTATGCTTTATGTTACATTAATTTCCTCGTGTTTCTTTTCCTTTCCTCCTTGATAATTCCATATAATTTCTGCAGCTCAAGTCTAGAGTTAAGTTTACTGACAGAAACATTAAAATGTTTTACTATGTGAACTCACTGCATATAGAACTTGCTTTACCTGCACACAGAACATGATTTATGTGGTTTCCTCATCCAAACTCTATAAATCATGTCCATTGCACATTAAACCACATCCAGCTCTCAGTAAGTCCGTTTACTAAAATGTCTTTCGCTCTCCTAATGCATGAACAATAATTCATGTTGAAATGGCTAATATCTCTGTAAGTACTTTATAAGCTAATCTACAACATGAAATAATCATTCTCTAAGAGGCTGTAATGAAAGAAAACCCCAGTCCAGATATTTTACACAGGCATTAAAAGGAAGCTAGCAAAAAATATGATTTTTTAAAGTCTCTTGTAACTGGAAGAAATATAATTGTTATTGGCTTAAAATCTCCTGAAATACTTCAACCCACCTTCAGAAATCTGCACTTACACTCATAAACATAGGATCTGCTAAAGGGTATCATAATCATATTTTGCTCTCTGGAGAACTGAGAATCTGATGTTTCAGAGAAAGTTAAAAACTTCCATCAGAGCTTGGTTAGTTGAATAGTTCCTTAAATAGAGAAGCTGGGCTTTTTCCCAACTTCTGTATTGATCTTCTGACCACAGGGTTTTAAAATTTCCACAGCTGAGTATAATGACATTCAGGTAACATGTTGAAAACCAGCTGAACAAAGGCCTGTTTCACAGACACTATAATTCAGTGACATATCCATGGCAGGGCAGGCTCTGAGGAACAAAGCATGAAGTGTCTCCAAAACAACAGGCAAGTTGGTGGGAGATGTGAAGATTATTCATGATAACTCAGATCCAAGTTCTGGCTCAGAAGGTCCCCAAAATGCTGGTTACTACAAGGTAAAGGATGTCAGAGGAGGATCACTTTATCCTTGTCCCGCTTTTCAAACTCATTCCCTCAGTATTGGCTTCCAGCCACCGGAAGAGACAGGCTCCTCAGCCATACGGACCTGTGGTCTCATGAGGTATTGCGGTTCTCATATTCATGTATCTAAACAAAAATTCTCTGGACATTTTCCCTCCTATTCATAGCTGTGTAATATTTCTGTGGTAACTAGAGCAATAATTTGCAAAGATGAGTTGGTTTAGCAGAGTATGTATTTGTAGCTGTTTCTAATGCAGAATGTGTTTAATACTTCTTTGTATGTTTTCTTGCAGTTTATTTGTCTTTGTTTCTTAATTTGCTGTCTTGGTATTGACTAATCTGATTCCTCTGCATATCTTGCATGCCTGCCTTGTTGAATTTCCCATTCTCCTTATGCCAGGCCTTACTTCTTAGTATTTAGCCACCCTGCATTCATTGGTGCCTCCACTCTGAAAAGTTGGCTCTACTCCTATTTAGTAACAATCCCCAAGAGGCTGCTAAGCTGGATTCTGTAGGCCTGCAAATTTATCTCTGCAATGGTGACAGATTAAAACACAAAAGAGAGCAAGAACTGCATTTTCCACTAACTCCACATCAGCTCCCAGCAAGTGGTGAGGAATCTTACATTTGGAAATTGTTGGGTTATTGCATGGTGTCATAGTCTAGTAATTGGTCCACAGGAATAAAGAACAGGAATGTCAAGTATAATCCTTGTTCTTCTACCTCTGCTGCTTTTGTAATATGGGGATAGCATTAGTCTAGCTCCCTGTGATTATTTTGGAGATTCATTAATTAGAAAATGAAAAATACTAGTTGGTAATAAAACCCTTTCGCTTCTTGTTGTGCCAAAAGCAAAATAATACAAAGCCTGTAAGAATCCTTGAATTACAAGATACATTTCTTCTCAGTTTTCATGTGGCACACATTTGCTAGCTTTAAGAGACGTCAGTGATTTTAAAATATATTTCTTGCTTTTAATTGTGATGGAAATCAATAGCACAAATACATCAGTAAATTACAAAATCAGAAACAACTATTGACAGCAATGTGTTGATTAGAAAGGCACAAACATGATACATAGTATAGCTCCCATGCAGTCAATTCATTATTGTTGTTCAGACTTATCATAGTTATGCAGCAGTAGAAAAAGTTTTCTAAAATTGTTTTTTCATCTTGTAAAATATGATCTATCCATCTATCTCCCTATCCCCACCTTTGCAAGACAGCCTTTATATTTTCCAGGGCATTACTGAAAGAAAAGTTATGCTTACTTTCTTCCATTTTTCATCCAAGTTATTCATATTTTTATTCCTTTGTAGATTTGACACACATAAAACCATTGAATATTCTAGCAGCATCTGCTGGCTTTTTGCAGTGCCCTGAGAACCCTCATCTTCCATTGGGGTTTAGAGCTTTCATCCTTCTGCTGGATTTAGGCTGGCATTTGCAAAAATACAACAGGGACTAATTTTTACCCAAAGTCTGTGAGGTCTTACATCTTTTATCTGCAACCTGTAGTTATCCCTCCCTCTTTTCTCTCACTGTCTGTAGCCATCATCCTAACCAGTTAGCTTTAATTTTTAGGGCAAGAGTGGTGATACCATCCAACTGGTTGTTGCTTTCTCTTCTAGCAGGCAAAAGGGATCGCATGCTTTCCAACCTCATCTGTGTTTCAAGATAACCCTGAGTGATTGCAAGAGTGATCAAGCTAAGTTTTGAGGATCTTTGTTTGTTTTTCAGTAATGCTTTGCATGAGGCTCTTGCTATATAAAGCATAAGCTGCAGGGAAAATAATAAACTTCACATTAAAGAAACAAAAAGACATTTGTCTGGTTGTTTAGATGAGCATATGTAAAACATTAGAAACAACAACAAACTACACCTGTGGCAACATGCTACAGAGCAGATGGGTACCCCAGTTGCAATATTAGAGGCAATGGCACATGTTACTGCTAAAGGTCTGGAATCCAAACACAAAGGTCCCTTTCTGATTTTGCCAGGTTCTTCCATTTCTCATGGTGTTGCTGAAAGGCCCGTCTATTACAGCATAAAGTAGCTGAAGCAAAGTCAGGTTTTGCGACAGTGGACATAAAAGCTGCATATCATAATTTAGAGATGTGCCCTTTTTATTAGGCAGTCTGCCTTCACTCTTTCAAAGTAAAAAAAAGGGAAGAATAAAATTCCCTTAAAATTACACCTAGTAAAGAAAGAGGTTGGATTCATCACCAAAGTGTCCAAAATAAGCAGTTACCACTAGAACGCTAGTGCTCCTACAGCTACCGATCCAATTTAGTCCTGCTAATTTTAACTGTCTTGTCATATATCCACTCCTGTAAACAGCTTGTCCCTGTGATTCAGTAACTAGACTGGAGACCTCGGTGCCCAGTAGAAATCTTCCAGTTCACTGGGATGTTGGCATTGCCTTATCAGAGATTCATGTTTATAGCTTTCTCATTTTAACTCGGGTTGTAGACATGATAATCATTAACGTTTCCCTGTTCAGAATACACTGACATTCTTGTTTGTGTATTGTGTGTTCATGCAAGTCCAAGATGCTAATCAGTAATTTCAGGTCTGTAACTAGGGCTGGTTATTAGTCAGTACAGAGAAGGAGAGCAGAGAAGAAAGGGCATTTTTTTCATATTTATGAAATATTAATTTCTAACAACTCTCTTCAGTTGTTCTCTTTTGTTAATTCATAAAAAGAAAAAAACAACTTTCTAAAATGGAGAAAGAGGACCTTCTCTCCCTCCTTGTATTTTTGTTTATCCTTGCTCCAGCAGCTTCACCTTCAGTCTCAATCTTCGTGTTAGATTGACCAGCAGTTCCTAAAAACATGACGTAAGGCATCTTGCTTAGAATTTTCTGATAGCAATCATTAGTTGGCTAAAGAGTAGGTTAAAAAACCATGCCAAGCTGGAGGAAAGTATATTGACAGCCTCAGCCTTATAGGATGGAAGGAAGCTGGGTTCCCGCACTCGCGATAAGAGGAGGATTCGCTGCGGGTGCTGTAACCAGCCAGTGCAGTCCCTGCTCTCCATCCGGCGAGAGGATCTGCTCTGAACCTGTTCATGGCAGCGTGTGGACGTGCCACAGGGATGCTGGTCTTGTCACCACAATTAACTGGAGAGGTGTAGGAAAAGAAGGAAAAATATGTATATTTATACATTCTCAGGCACCTTTAATTTGGTTTTGAAGTGTGGCTTCGGCTTTGGATATCCCCAGAGAGACCAGTGTGTAGGAGGCATAAACCTTGTTCTAGAACCACATGATTTCAAATAAAATTAATACAATGGAGATAATTTTCAAAACGTTTAGCTTAAGTTCCAAATGAGGCATGTAACTGAGTTCTGAAGTGGAAAATGATGTGTTAAGAGAATCAGAGAGGCTGCTGTGCCTCAGCCATGTTCAGAATGGTTGTTTGGGCTTTTTTCCCAATGACACCCATAGGCTGTCTAGGAGGCCTATGCACCAGAAAACTGTGAATATCTTTGCAGAAGAGGGAGATTGCCTGAATTGGTAGGTGTTTGTTTCTTCTTTCCTTCTACAAAAGTGCTGAAAGGATTGCTTATAAACAACAAGCTCAGGCTTGGGTCAATGTAGAAAAAAAGTAATGAAAAAATAACAGTCAGAGGTAAATGTGAACTAGATTTCAGAGGTTACTTGGGATATGATATATAAAAGGGAAGCAAAAATAGCAGAAGAGCCAGGGTGTAAGAGGCGGACAGATGCATTGGGCTGCTTTGCTTTCACTGCCTAGGAGGAGGGACCCACAAATAGCTTGTCTTCCCTAGCATACTTCCTCCACTTGGGAGTGGGTCAAGCCCTGGCCCAATCTGTTGGGTGGACTAGGAATAAAGAGTGATAAGAATATAAAATATAAGGTTTACCTAGTCAGATCAAAGTCTATATAGTTTCATCTCTTATAACAGGTGCTAAAGGAAGGATATGAGAACAAGGCAAGCACCTAACAATACCTCTGTGGGAAAATCCCACGACCGTCTACTTGCAGATAGACCTAATGCAAGCCAGACTGATCTGTGGGGCATTCAGATAAGTAGCTCACCTGTCAGACTACATTCAGGTATGACTGACTGATCACAGCTGACCCTGTGTTCAAGGGGGCCTGTCTCTATGATCTTTACATGCAATCCAATTAGTCCTGAGTTTTGAAGTTGCTCTAGACCCTTCTCCACTCCACTGCTGTGGATCCCTTGGTCACTGGGAGCCTCAACCATGCTGTTCGAGAGCTTCTGCATGGACTGTGAGCTGTCTGGCCCCACATTTATGTGAACCTGAGCTCCCAATTTTATAAGGGCCACCTGCTGGGCTTCACACACTGCTCTTTCCAGCCTCACTCATGTTTTAAATCATTTAATGAATGTGTTTCAGTGACAGAGTTAGTATGTAATCAAGTAGTTGGGGGCTTTCTCATAATACGTTCAAGGGGCAGAGTTAAGGTTGTGTGATCATTCTGCAGTTTGGAGTCCTAGGGTTAGAAACATGCGTTAATACGTTCTTTTAGCATGACTAAAAGCACGACTCATTACTGCTGGGTCCTTTTTCTTCTTTACTGTATATGACACTACGGGGTCCGTTGTCTCTAATATTAAAAAAGCTGGAAGAAGGATGCTTCAATCTTTCCCTTGCTTTTTCTGAATTGCATTCCCAAAACTATGCTTTTAAGAATAGAATTTATTTCTTGTGGGATTCCAATAGCAAGGGGACACATAGTAAGGAAGGAATGGAAAAGGAATGCCTCCAGCACAACCATCGTCAACTGTTCAGTGTTTTGCTCGGTACAGTTTCCACAGCATCTGAAGAGCCAACAGAAAAACCCTTTACAAGAGCTAATAATCTTACATATGACTTTTGACTGAACTTGTCTGACTAATGTGCTTTCAAGTAAAATCCCATGCTTACCAAATCCAACTTGGAATAGTTTATTTGGCCTCTAGTTCCTTGGCATTCAAGCACTGCTGCTTAAACATCACACCAAAGAACTTGAGTAATTCTAACTTGTAACAGTGCCAAGCTTCCAATGACAACATTGTTTTGCATTGATTATTTTTCTGAAAGGCTGTTTCTCTAGAATAAATTGAGCCCAAATGCTTCTATGGATTAAAATCCAGTGATGCAGAGCTAGTATGCCTCAGCTGATAATCTGGCACATTCATATCCCTGTCTACTTTTTATGGGGTCAAATCAAATCTAGCTGCTTAGGTTACGGCTGGATGTCTGTGGTTGCCAAGCCAATTGACCACACCACCCCGTTTCCTAAGGAACTAGTTGAGTAGCTTCAGAGTTGATGGGTAGAGTGGTTAAGGGCACAAAGTGAGGAAGAAAATATCTGCTAAGTGAGAAAATATAATATAATTGACAGTTCTTCAGCTACCTTGACTATGAGCTTTTGTCATAAGAAATACATTTTCCTCTCAAAAGCTCCATCTGTAACCCTCTGGTGCAGGACTTCCATCCCATTGGATGAGTGACTAGTCTAAAATTCCTCTGCACAGAATTGTTTGGCCAGGGCAATAACCCTGTCTTATGAGTGATCTCCAGCAGGCCATCAATGGGAGCAAGGCCTTTCATTTCAAATGAAGAAAAAGTCAGTCTTCCACCCAGCATTTTCCAATGCTGACCTGTCCATTTTGTTTTTTTTCTGAGAGACAAGTTCTGGTGACTCTTGCACTGACAGTTTAAGGAGTTACAGTTCCCAGCTGTTCACTTCAGTGCTGGAGGTTGTTGCCCCTGTGGAAGAGTCAACAAAACAGAGCACATGCCCACCCCTCAGCGGTTTCCCCCAAAGCTCAGTTAAGCCACTGGCGAAAGGAAGTTTCCATGTAGGGTGCACAGCAGCAATGCACAGAATGCTGTTACCATAGCAGTGCTCAACATTTTTCAAAATTATGGGGTATAGATGCTATTGCAGTATCACAGTATCTCAGGTACTAGTCTTAGTCCTGTGCACCTCACCGTGGCCGATTTTGTCTCTCTTCTGAGTGGCCCATCTCTGTTCTCCCAAACCCCCATTCCTCTCTGCAGAGCTCCTCCACATCCATCACCTGTCCAGCAGAGTTGCTGTTTCCTCCAGGAAAGCTCCGTGCAGTGGGGTCTGTGGGGGTCCGCTGGGGTCCGTGAGGGCCTCAGGGTTCCTGGAGAGAAGTGGCTAAGGGAGAGAGCCCTAGGAGAAAGGCTGGGTATGTGGAGGAATGAGGGTTTCAGTGCCTCTACTGGCTGCTGCAGCCACAAACACGGGTTGAAGTCTCCCAAGGATAGGCTTGAGCCTTGCAAGCAAGGTGTGAGGATATCTCCCTTACAGCCTCCCAAAGCCCACTGATCCCTTCACCAGAATTTAATACTATTATGATGCTTTGCTGATGTGACTAATCTTTTGGAGGAATTAGCACTGTCATGTGATGCCACTATTCTCTGCACAAGACTGACCAGGAGTGGCTGAAACAAGTACCTACCTTTGCCTTTTGTCTGACGTCTTCCAAAGAGAGGAGGAAAAATGCCTTAAACCTCCCCAACTGCTTTACTCACAAAACAGCATCTAGGTCAAAGATGAGCCAATGCAAAGGACGTGGAAGGAGAGGAAAGATGGAAAGGAGGAACAAGAGAAGAAGAAGAGCATGCACCAACGAAGAGGAAGGGGAGTTGAGATTTATAATCTGAATGTAGTCTGAAAAGCTAATAGTTTGCCTCCCTTTTCCATACAGTGTTTTTTGTGAGGTCAGAGTAGCTAATTAGGAATAAGCATATGAACATGAAAATTTGCCCCATTTGAGGAGAGGCAATATTCCAGAGAGTGTAAGGTGCTCTGGAGAGGGGTGGTTTTTTCTTGAATACCAAAAGACCTGATGGATGAAATTGCAGTTCCAGGCACAAGGTTTCTTTATAAATGCATTCAATTAAATCTGGTACCATCTGCCTAGAGCAAAGCAAATACAGTACCTATTTCTTTAGGAAAGAAGGAAGTGGTGATCTGGAAAACTATTCCTTTTGGTCTGAACTCAGCTGTGTCAACTTAGCAACAAATTTCTAAGACAAGAATATTTACATATATGGAAGTTATTGAAAAATAGAATTTGCATTAGAAAAAGTGAAATATGCCAGACTAAAATCATAACTTTCTCTGATAACTAGATTGCTAAACAAGGGAAATAAGATAGATCTAATTCATCTCAACTTCAGTGAAGCATGTCACGCAGTATTACATGAGAAATCATCAGTTTGTGTGGAGAAGATAAGGGAACTAGTAGAAGATCAACAAGATGGTCAAGGGAGTTATACTGAAAAGGGGAATGTCTGGCTGGAGAGAGGTTACAGAGCGAGCTCTTCATGGGTTAATCTGGCACTAAACTCATACAAGTGATTTGATTATTTGATTACTGACAATAATAATGACTTAGTATGAAGTGTAGGAATGCACTAATGACATTTGTTATCAACCCAGATGGGGGTTTTATCAAAATGGTGGAGAGCTAGAATAGATGGCAAGAAAAACAGAATCACTTTGGGACTGGAGCAGTAGAAATGGGATAACAGCTGTTAGTGTAAATTGCAAGATCATGTGATTACTGCTAAATAACAGGGATTTTGTGATAAACTGTAAGTTTGTCTGTTGAAAATAACAGGAATAGAAAAAAAAAGATGCGGGCATGACATAGTAATGGAAATTCAAGTGTGATTATAGTATATATCAAAACAGGAATTTCCAGTAGATAAATCTTTTGGGTGCCAATGAGACCTCTGAAATAAAAGGCACCTCTGTTCCAGGAAGATGAATTCAAATGGAAACAGAAGCCACAAAGGGCTGTCTGCTAGCATGTTCGGGGGAAGGAAAAATCATCTTACATGAGAGAACTTGAATCACTCAGCTTGCTTAGCCTAGCAAACCAAAGGCTGAGAGAGGATCTGATTGCTGCCAACAAATCAACCACAGGGGCTGGCATAGAAGAAGGAAAAGAAATAGCTAAATGAAAGCCTAAGGGCATTCTTATCAGAAAGACACAAGTGTCTGAAGTAGCCAAGGAATGAGCTTAGGCTGAAAATTAGAAGTTTCCTCAATACCAGAGGACTCTGTGACAGGTTCCCAGTGGGAGCATACCAGCTTTTGAGGGGAATCTTGCTCAGGTCAAGGGAGGGATGATCTGAGACATGCTTCTGTGACAGCCAGGGATAGTCATGCTTCTATGACAGCCAGGGATAGTCCTGAGGACTCAGGAGGTCTTTTCATTTTTCTCTACTCCTGAATCTTTTTGCCCCTACTGGCTGATGCCAACCATTCACCTCCAAACATAGTGACCGGCCCTGGGGAAGAATATTTCTTAGACAGGCACAATCTCTTTGCTTCTTCCTGTATGGCCTTGAACTGCTCCCTATTTAGGGCATGTGGTGGAGTGCCACAATCTAGCCCAGGGCCTATAAATGGTTTGCAAGAGGTTCCGTGAGAAAATTCTGTGTTTAAAACATGAAATGTGTTTCAAATTTTGGATGGGCAGAGGTCACATGACAACCACTGTACTTCCCAATTGGAAGAACATACCTCCTAGATTTGAGTTTCTCTGCAAATACTCATATTAGGACTTCAGCTTTCATATTCTGTGACTATTCTGACCTATATTTTTCAAAGTTGCTGCTTCCCCAAATATTTCAGCTAGAAAATTCATTCTCTACCGTCATGCCAAAAGGGTGTGAATGCATCATGAAGTAAATACACTTTTTGTTCAAATGAATAATCCTAGAAAATTTTTCGAGGAATACACTTCGCTCCTGGAGGAACACAGGACACAGAGTGCTAGACAGTCAGGAAGAGCAAGAAGAGGAACAGAGAGAGACAGATTACCCGAGAGAGCCTGAGGCATGTCTGAGGCGGGCTTTAAAAACAAAAAGGACCAAATTGAGTTGAACAGGGAACTGGGGAGGTTGTCTGAGGATAAAGTGAATGTTGTTTCCTGACACTTATGCAGGAGACAGAGTCCTGCACAGCCAGAGGAGCCACACAGAAGAGAATTCAACAGTTGATCTTAGAGGAGCTGAGGCATTTCAAAGGTAGAAGCCCAGGCTGTGGAATACAATGACAAGGACCAGAGCTGCTGACAAATAGAGCCAGAAGACACAGAAGGAGAAGTAAGATGAGGAATGAAGAAATATACCAGTACAGCAGTCAGGAGGAGGTAATTCACAGGTGAGAGATGAGAGAGATTGGGAAGAGTAAAGCTGCTCAAAATTTCAAAGTGAAACTGCAAAGCTGGCAAGATTTGTGCGGTTTTGGATTGAAAGCATGTAAAACCACTTGCACGAGAACATGTATCGTCCTAGTGATGCAGAAAGCTTTTCAACCCTGAACTGAGTTTTGGGTTTGTGATCAAACCACAGACCAAGAAAACATTTTTTGAGGATAAGGGTGGGGGTGGGAAGCTAGGTTTCATTGGGAAAGTTTGTCCTGCCTGTAAATGGTATAAGGGAGTGGAAAATTACACTATGCTTGTCTCCAAGCATTTTTCTGGATAGGATTCTCTTTAACTCAGTCCCTTTTTACATGAAAGCTTCCCCTTGTTTATGCACCCTCCAGTTATGAAGCACATACATCCTACACATACTCCCTTTCAGGGGCTGGGGAGCTCAGGTGACTGCTCAGATTAGTTTTTGTGCAGATCATGAGTGCGGGTTGCATTTTTCTCCTCCTGTATTCTCTCACATTGAGCCACTGTTGAGCCACTTAGTTTCTCTACTCGACCTCTTTTGCACAGTGAGGGGGATCTTTAGAGGATCTGAGGAAAGCAAAGGGAGGAAAGAGAACAATGATTAGAGACTTCTGAAAGGGGCAGTGAGGAATTAGGGACTATACTCTTTGAAAATTTGCGTGACAGTCCTTAACAATCCCGGACTCATTTTCTACTTGGCTGCTTTATGACTGAACTGTAAACTAAAAATGACATGGGCTCATTAATTTGGCAGCAACTGGCAAGATGTGGTCATTTAGCATACCCACAAAGCTATTGTTTAAGGCTGGGTCATGTCAAAGGGCAAGCTAAATATGGTTGAACCTCTGAAAGGCTGAGTCTAGGAGTCCTAGAGCTGAAACCTTCTCTCTAACCTCTGCTTGTCCTCAGCAGTGTGATCAGCTTGGGTTTTCTGGAGAAGGCTTTACATAAAGCTGTCAGGTTACTAGCAATATTATGTCAGTTTGATTTTTTTTTAAAGCAGGCTCAATTATATCATCCTCTCTTCACATCTGACGAGTGGTGCAAAAAGTGTTTGCAATAGCAGCTTCAAGGGAAAGGAAATGCTCTTGTTGAAGGCAGCTGTTACAAGGAACAGTCCAGAGTATGAGAGGAATACAAGCCCCAAAACTTTAAATTGTCAGATACCACAAAATCTGCAAAAAAACCCCCCTTAAGGACATTGGTCTGACTGCATTTGTTTGGTTTAGAGAGTAGTTGGTTAATCCTTATGCTGTCAAGGAATTAAAGCGCATGACAGTTGAGCAGGTCTTGTGGGTAGGCTGATGCAGCTCTTTCTGAGTTCAGTATTAAAAACCTGCATCGCGAAATGCAACCTGAGTCATTCATACACATCCCTTCTTTAGACAGAAGAAGACAAAGAATGAAAATAAATGCAAGAGAAAAAGCAGCCTCTCCCCCTTTTTTCTCTCATCCTTCCACACTACTACCTTTCAGGTGTGGTAGAAGAGATTTTCTCAGTGTCTTTGGTGTGATTATTTGTTCCCACTTTCCCTTGAACTGACCCTGATAGAAAAGGATGACACCCAAGCCCAGACTCTCCCTAGCCAAAAGCTGCCATTTACTCAAGGGACTTGGAAGAAAACCTTTTCCCAGCTGGTCTATTGCTGCTTGGGACATCTACATCTGAAAATAATACCTCTACTATTTATGCACGTGGTCCTGTCATGACCTCGTCTACTAGGATAGATTAACCAAATTTCTCCAGTGTTTTCTTTTCTTCCTCATGGCCACTATTGACACTGCTGTGCAATGAAGGCTTTCGAAGGAGCTAAATATGCATCAGTGCAGGAAATTTGGCATGCCTGAACTTTGAGGTGGCTTGCTATTCTGTGAGCTTTCAGATGCGATTTCTTCCCTTTTAAATGAAGTCATACTAAAGCAGAAGGGACAAATAACTTAGACTGGCATTTCCTCCTTGGTAAGCAGTCATCTTAATGAATTTCACAGAAGGCAAATCACAGTTCTCGGGTGTCGAAATTTAAGTTTTCTTTGTAAGCAAAAAAGAAAAACAGTTTGAAATGTAAACATTGCAGACTGGCTTTGCAGTGAAAAAAAATGTCAGCCTTACTTCTCATTATGGCATTTAAACTTAAAAGAGTGTAGTAATAATAAAACAAAACTTTTTTTGCTCACTTCATATTCTGCTAAGAGTAACAAGCAAATGTTTTTTCATCTTGATTAGTTAAGTCATGTTGAGAAAAAGCTCTTACTCACTTAAGTTCTGGATAACTCAAAATTTCTTTTTTCCCCTTCTGTTTTTCCAATGATATTTCACTATACATTTCTACTTTTGTTTTGTTTTGGTAAAAAGTTCACACAGGGTTGATTAATTTTAGCAAGTTTCCAAAAATGAACTGGGCTTTTATGCCTTAAGGAGATTTTTTTTTTTTGACATTTAACAGCAAAGAAAACTATTTCCTCTCCCATTCAAAGCTAACCATGTTTAATTGGCCTAGAAGTCTGTTGTAGTTTGGAAAATGTTTGTGATATCCCATCTGTTTTTTCATCCAGCCATTCAAGTGAGCCTGTATTTACCATCTTGTTGAGAAGGTTGATTTACATCTATAATGATTTTGATATAAGGTATTCCCTTGATACAATGCTATAGATCTTACAGATTGTGTAAGACTGTTAATAATACTTTGTTACATATGCAAAAACAATTACACAGCATTAGCAGTGATTTCATAAGATCTCAAGTTTATTATAACCTCTTGGATGCAGCTACATGAATAACACACACAACCCTACAGACATACAGTCACACACTGCTATGGTTGGGGACCATTTGCAGTACTTATTGGGATCTATTTGTTAACTTCAGTGGATCTAAATGAATAGTTTTGTATCTTTTGACCTTTTTTTGAAATTAAATGGTTTAATGCAACAAACAACCTCTAAACCCATAGGCTACCATTTGCATTTCCCCCTGCAGATCATTAAGAGACTTTAGACTTTAGGGTGACAAGCAATATATTTTATAAAACAACAGGGATTTAAGATGCAGACATATACAGATGTTGCATTTTCCATACATTTTTGTGGTCAGATAGCAATGTTTGAAGATGTATGTGTGAGGTCACTTGAATTCACTCCAAGATGGGAGCTTCATAGGCACAGAGACCATCTGGCGATCAGATGTGGACTGCAGGTAGACCTATTTGTTTTTAACTGGAGTCACTGAGGAATGAAAATGTCAAGTACCCTAACACTGCAGAAAAATGATAATCACTAACCACCCAGCGCAGCATCTGTTTAACCAGTCTCAGAAAAAGTAAGCCAGTCAACGAAGTAGGAAATTGCAGGCATTACAGTATTTTTTCTTTTCTCCGTGTGTGTGTGTGTGTATGTGAGTGTGTATATTATGCCAAGTCCTTAATGGAGTGGTGAGATTTCTGGGTGTCTGCTCATGGTGGTCCTCACAAACAAAAAGACTGGTAATTGGAGAAATTGCTCTAAAATCACTTAGCCTGGAGTGTCTGACAAGCTGCAATCAGTCTCTGACATATGCGTAAATCCCAATTTTTTGGATGTTATTTGACTCTGGTGGTAAAGCTTTCTGGCTAACTGCTGTGCTGTTGGTTTCAGAATTGGAAGTTAGGCTGTGCAGGGATGTAATTCAAGATATTCCTCACACCCCTCCATCTACTTCAGGACACCGGCTTTCAGTTTTTAGGTACGAGAATGTTGGCTGGAGGTACTGAACTGCTGGCACACAAATGCTGAGATAGGCTTACTTGCTTTCAAGGTGCTAGAGACCACATTAAAGAAAGAAAAGGGTGAAACAACTGTGGAAAATGGGAATGAAGATAGCACCATGTCGCCTGAAGACAGGGATATTCCTCCACAAACTTTAGATGCATTTTCAGATATAAAATGAGCCTTTCAGATTTTCTTTGAAAGACAGAAATAAAGGGAGACACACAGATTTGTAAAAAAATTCCAAGTGATGAATAATATATGCCTTGTTGTGAGCACTTTCTGTACAAAAATAAAATTCCAGACATGAGATCTGGCAGCCTATCTTGTATCTACAGTTCCTTTAAACACCTCAGTATCTTGAGTCTTGCGAGAAGTTTGTATGAGACCACTAAATGAATATGGCATATGGAATCCCCAGACCATCTGCCAACTTATGTAACAGAATTTCGGTGTTTCTGGGAAAAGATTTTGCAGTCACAGATCTGCTGCTTACAAAAGAAAACCCTCAAAGTGGCACCCTGGTGATCAGCTTTGGCCAAGTTCAAAGTTTAGATGAGCACAGAGAATAAACAGAACTCTCAGACCTTAGATACCTCTGCAAGACTGTGCAGAAGAAGCCTGAAGAGCTGAGCAGCCCCTGGGCAAAGTCTAAGGAATGCTGTCTGTCCCCCTGTGCAAGATACACCTTTCCAAGATATCTTGTCCCCTGGGAGAACAACCTTGCTCACTGTTCGCTTTCTCACTCTCCCAGACAGTGGAAGTCCCATGACTGCTTGCTTCCCTCCCTCCCTCCTTCCTCCTTCCCTCTCCCCTTCTCCTCCCTTCCCTTCCCTTCCCTTCCCTTCCCTTCCCTTCCCTTCCCTTCCCTTCCCTTCCCTTCCCTTCCCTTCCCTTCCCTTCCCTTCCCTTCCCTTCCCTTCCCTTCCCTTCCCTTCCCTTCTCTTTCCCTTTTCCTTCCTTCCCTCCCTCCCTAAAATGATCATCATCCAGTTCAGATTTACTAGGAAGCTAATGAGGTTTTCACCCCCTTCTCTCTTCCCTTTCCCTGGTATAGGTCCCCAATTTAGATCAGGGCTGCATCTTTTTTGGATTATTTTTGGCTCCCAGGGGAAAGAGAGAGGACACTCCACCCCTCCTTGTCTTAGAGACGCATCTGACCTTCCTTCACTCTCTGTGTTAGAGCAAGGATGCTGTGTAGCTCTTTCTGTGCCTTGGTGATTTCAGTAAGATTCATTTGTTAGTGATTGATTTCTTCTCCAGCTGAGCCTTTGACCTGCAGTGAATTCCCTCCAACCTAAGCCAGTAAATTTAACACTATGCCACCTCTATTCCTTTTGGCAGAGGAGCTATCTTGGTGTTGACACTCATGCATGCTGAAATGGCAGACACTTGCAAGTCCACAGAAATGTATTATGACCTGTATTACCACCAGGTGATATATCACCATTATAGCCAAGTGGTTTATCAGTGAACAAACCCCATGGTATTTCCTCACAGAAAAGGCATAGAGGGTATAGCACAGAAATTGCAAAGCACCTCAGCAAACAAACTGCAGATTAATTGTCTACAAATAGTTTCTGGAAAATACTCGAAAAAAAGTGATTATGAAGCAAAAGAAAAAATAAAGAACTGGTAAGGGCTTAGGTGGTTTCTTGTGTGGCTGTTGCATTAATAAGAACTTTCCAGCTGAAGTCTTGTAATAAATATTTCTCTTTTCAAGCTTTGAGACTGTTTTTAGGTGTAACAACTTCTTGCATGATTAAACCTTATTGTGATTACTTTTAGAACATCTGATTTACCCCATGTATAGTTGTGTAGTAACTATTTTATCAGAAGCAGACAGTGAATAAATGAGAACTCTGAACTATCTTCTCATTTCCCGTTCTACCAAGTAAGGCCCCATGCAGCAGGAGCCTAGATCACTTTCCAGTTTCTGCTGCATAGATGTAAATCCAAGCTGTGGAGTTATTCCAGATTTACATCAGCATGATGACAAATAGAATAAAGCCTGAAAACCATAAGAAACATGATGTCAGCCAGTCATCTCCATAACTTGTGGACTGTGGTCTTGAGGCTTCCTTTCAGCACATGGTGATTTCAATGAAGTTTACAGGATCTCTAGGCAGATAATCAGACTTGCTGGTCTCAGGCTTGAGTGTTTCTAGTATCTAACTTATTTACTTCTGATCTTTGTTACATAAAAGTGATAAGGGAAAATAAATTTGTAATGAACATTTAAACTTTCTTCTAAGTCTAGATCAAGAACTAATTTGATTTTGAGTTCTTTGCAGAAGGGGCATATCACAAAAATTCAACAGTTCAGTACTTGCTTAAGGAGACATCATCTAGATGCAATAGAAATTATGTATAGATCTCCCAGGACACATTAACAAGAGTCACAGTATATGCATACATACTGGCCTCACAGAGAGACAAGACTGTTGTTCCTTGAGATGACTTCTGTCTTGTCGAGGCCCTGCTTGTATCAATGTATCAAATCTGTTGATGCCTGCCTGATGCAGGACAACCTAATTTACTTGGGACGTTCCCTTTGCTTTTGTGATGATCTGTGTTGGTAGATTTGGCTGGAGGCAGGGTTTCTATGCCTGCATTTGGTTTCTCTGCCCAGCCTTATATAGTAATGTTCTCATCTGGCACACTTCTTTGTACAGTGTGTCTCATTATGGCTGTTTAATAAAGAACAAGTTTCCTGGCATTTTCTTTGCTGTCCTTGGGGTAGGAACAATGGACTGATCCGGAGTTTTCTCCCATCAGTTTTATGCCCATGGGACACCACTTCAGTTGTGTTGATAACTGACTGTCACTAGAGTAGGTGAGCTGAGATTATAGTCCCAATCCTTCTGTTTTCATACGCATTTGTGATGGCTTTTAGACAATTTTTAGCATTTAACCATTTTACTCAGTGTAATCCTATCTAAAGGGCCCCTGAGTTTAAGAATAAACTAATTTGAAAGAACAATACTTCTTTAAATAAATTGAGAATGAATAGCAAATGACACATACCCATTTTTTCAGTTTTTTTACAGTAATGAACTTCAGGACTGGCTATTAGAGCAATGATCCTTGATTGTATGAAGTGTGGCAACATTATTTGTAGGAAAACAGTCAATGTGCTTGCAGCTAACATTGTGTCTCATTAAATATTATTTGATGGATAGTACAGAAAAATATGAGAAACACAAGAAGCATCATTTTGATTAACTGGACATGATCGTGTTTTCTAATTCCTTTGAAAATAATATGCATCTAACCAAACATACCCATTATTGAAACATTTCCTATAGGTAAATCCCATTCTCTTTGATGTGTTTTCAGACTCCACCAGTATCCACTGTTATCTGACCTTGCTACTTTTCCTCTCTTTCACATTGTCCGATTGCTCCCCTGCATTCCCCTTTGGGCAAAGAGAGTTGGACAGCATATTTTTTGAAGCCCATCGGTTCTCTCTCTGGATTTGCCACCAGGAGAGTTTTGGGGATCATGGCACAAGTCCCTTCCTCTGCAGAAACCAGGACTCAGTCTTGCTTTTGTTATGAGGACACAGAGGTGGATGTTGTCTCCTTCCCCTCTGGCCTTCCCTCCAACACAGAAGAAAGCTTCAGCATGAGGAATGACTGAGTACCTCCAGCTGGTCCAATCTATAGGAGAGTTTTGGGTGCATGATGAGAGTGTGAACTGGCTCAGGCTGAGGAGGGGAGGCAGATCGTCTCTCTCATTTCTGAGAAGGGTTCACTGGTCATTAGCTATTACATGAAAGGTAGGTGTCAACTCACCCTTTCAGGCTGATTTAGTTCAGTCAGGGTGGGGGCGCCTAGGCATCACAAGAGCAGAACTTACAGGATCTGTTGTATACTGCTGCTGAACATGTAGGCAACTATAGCTCCTTAAGGGCCCAAGCAGTTAGATGTATTTTTGTGGCTAGCTCACTTTCTATTTAGTGCCTAAATTCTATCTGAACTGCCTTCTTAGGGCTGTTTCAGGAAACTCACTGCGACCTCCAAGTTCATTCCCCTAGTCTTGGAGTAACATTTATTGAGAAAGATGTCCCACTATAACTGACTATAACTATAAAGCAAATTATTTTAACCACCTGTCTGGCCCTTCCAGATAAATGCTGAATTGCTCTGCAAACACACAGGAACTCCTCAATGTGCTGGCCAGAAGATACTCACAGATTATCCCTGAAGGAAGGTTTTGTATGTTCAGTTGTTCAACAGAGTGATATCCTTACTATGTGTCAGAGTTCTCAGAATCAGCTTTATTGCTAGGGAAAATTAGATATTGAAAACTAGTTTTACTAAAAGACATTATTTGGAATTCCAAGGAATAAAAATTCAAAAAGATAAAACATCAGACATAACTAACAGTAGGGTCCTTCTTGGCTGCTCCAGTGTTTCAGCAACCCTGTGAGGCTGGCTAGTCCATCTCTGCCACTAGCCCAGAGCTGACACACATTTCTGTTGCTAGAGCTAGCTACTAGATCAACCAGTCTTCCTTGCCAGGTATTTTTCTTGTCTAGATGGAATGATCCAGCCTTGCGCTTGCCTTTGTAAGAATTTCTTTCCTTATTTCCTTGACTGGACACTAGGCCACCACAGAGTAATGCACAGGGTTAAGTCATTTCTTCCCCCTTCTTCGCTGAAGTCTGTGACTAATATTTCAGTTGTGTACCTCAATGGGGACATCCCTGGCTGTGTTCCCTTGTTATAGTCTTAAACTTAGTAGTATAATGTTGTAAATTATGCATCAAAAGAAATACTAATTGTATAAACACCTTCTAAGGATTTATAATGTTTAGTTTGCTGTGAGCTTTGCATAAAGTCTACACATGTTTTGGAGGACAAAAGAGAGTTTTGAGGATATGGTTGCCAAGACTGCATGTTTCCCTCCTTCTTCTCCTGCACACACCTACATATGCATACATACACTTCATTAGACTAAGGGAAGCCCTGGGGGACCCTCTCACAGCTGCCTACATCTTTTTCTTGTATGTAGCCTTCAGTCCTAAATATGATAACCCTTTGCATAAGCCCTGAGAATCCTGCCAGACTTAAGGCCTCTCTGGAGAGCCTCAGACAGAAGATTGTGTTTTCTTCAGTACAAATCAATGCTGAAGACACTAGAGTTATATAGAAAGAGAGGGAAATCAGCATCAGGCCCAAACTTTCAAGGTTTGCTCTGAATTTCCTGGCTTTTGTGGTTAGAATCCAGACCCTTAACATTATTTTAACATAGGTTTTGCATTTATATTTATAAACACAGAATACTGCTGCCTATGTGAATTTAGAATAGATTGTGGTATAAACATATTTCCTCTTTACACATTATAATCAGTGCACAATGGCCTGCTTTATGTAAAACATATCACAGTCTTTGCTTCTCTGCATGTGCTCACAAGCCCATGTAGCTTAAATTAACTAACAATATTCTCATGATGTGTTCAAAGAGGAGATCTGTGAATGAGGTATGGAAAGACAGTCTTGCAGTTCCTATTTTAGAGGATGAGATTAAACACTGTGTTTAGAGAAATATTTAACGATGATTCATTTTAGCAGACTTTTGGTTGATGACTTATTTATAATTTCCTCAACCAAACACTTCCCTTGACAGAGTATGTTTTGGCTCACTGTTGCTCCTGACAGCTCTGTAGGACAATTCATAGTAAATGTGTCATTTGGAAAATTAGCCAACCATCATTCCAACGCAATGACTCTGTAGGCGATAATATGAAAATGATTAGTTCCAGTTCATTGAATATTGCCCCAAACCTGTTCAAAACTACTGCTTGGCATAATCCCTGGAAAGGTGTTTTGGCTTCTTTCACAGCATAACTGAAAAGCAATTGAAATCAAAGCTTGAATTTTGTTTAAAGAATGAATCAATTAAAAATTTGGGGATGAATTCAACAAAAGTTGTCTGCAGAATGTGATCTGATTCTGCTTAACTAGGAGCATGTGAATTGACTTCATGGGGATTAATCACATACTTAAGTTTTTGTAGTATGATTTTTTGGTTGATGGCCCTGATTTATACCTATAGCTTTAGTGCAAACACTCAAACAGCAGCAGTAGCAGCAACAACAAAAATACCTATCTCCCATATAGCATTTTTCAACAATAGATCTAATAGCATTTGACAAATGTTGTATCATTATGTCCATTTTAAGATGAGAAAATGGAGACAATGAGTTTCTGAGACACTGGGAGGTGTCTTTTCCAACAGCATCCTTCCAACTGGAGATACAGATGTGAAGAAAATTGACATCCCTTTTATTTCAGGCCATTTCCAGACCCCTTTACTCCAGCCTTGTCTTGCTTGAGGTTTCCCATGAGACATAACAAATATGTTATCTGTTGAGCACCAACAGGGGAGTTGGAACGGTGAAATCTGTAGCCAAGGAGGCAGCATCAGGAATGACGACAGGATCCTGCAGTGGTCATGCCAGACACCACGGTGCTATTTGGCACAGCATTGGAAGAGCAATAATGTAATATGCTGTTGCTGTCTTTCATAAAAGACACTCTTTCTGTAAAAGAAAAAAAAAAGGAAATTGGGGATAATTTTTATTGTCTTTGTTGGGTGCCTGCTCCCATCTGCATCTGTCCACTGTCTATTTGTAAGCCAAATGAAGAGCTGTGCATTCTTTCCATTTAGCCCAGGACCTAATACAGAAGAGAGCTGGGCATCAGGTGTAAATATAGCTTCCTGCTCAGCCACAGCCCTCCTGTCCGCACTGTCCTCCATGTCTACTGCAACCCCACTGCAACCCCACGGCAGCCCAGCATGACTGCGAGCCATGGTGCTGATCTCTTGGCCCTGCTCTGCTTTCTGACCTGATGGAGGCTGCAGTGGGAATTCATGCTTTCAGCTGTTGCTTTCAGCAGCACTAACTTTGCTGCTTTCCCCTGCAGATCAGCTGCGATTTGAAGGTGTCAGAATTGTATTATTTTCCCTAGCTCCTTCCCCATCCAACCTTGGCGCTCTGAGGTGCTCTGAGTGGCAGAGTGCAAAGGGGGAAAGGTGCAGTTGCAGAGGATAACATTCCTACTCGTCAGGTTACTCTGTTAGGATAACACCACAATGTTCTACTTATTTGCATGAGACTGTGAGGATATGCAATTTATTGTTTAATATATAGGAAAGATGTGATTTCCCAAGAAGTGGGTGACATGGAAGCTTACATTACTGTACTTATTTCTGTATGTTTTTGAAAAGTATTTACTTTATTATAAATGGTAGTATGGTTTTTTTACAAGAAACTCCACGGTTTTGTAAGAGCTGAACATTGTCTCCCAGTTTATAAAATATGCAGCACAGATTAGGTATATGTAGGCTTATCTACTCATATTTTGAATTGTTAGGCAATAGAATCACTTCATCTCAATTCACTTGTAATGGTAGCTTATTCTTTCATAGAGTTTTCCATGAAGGGAGCTCAGGCTACTTTGCAGAGAAAAGATATGTGCTATTTACCTCACTTTTCATAGCCCAAACTGATGTGATTTGTCTGAAATCATAGCCTAAGTCAGTGGAAGACCTGGGGTGAAACCTCTGTCTTTTCACTCCCAATATAAAATATTATCCTCATGTCAGCTTTCAAACTCAAACTGGTTTTAATGAAGATAAATGAAAGCCTCAAACTCTCTTAATACATTCCAGTATGTTAGCTGTAAGTCCCAATAGTAAACTTCCACTTGGGAAATTGCTGCATGTGAAAAAAAGGCAAGACAATTCCTCTCTGTCCTCTCTATGTCTGGAAATGAAGGCGTATACACGGACCTACTCAGATGCAAAGTATCTTATAGATAAAACATTTTATTAGCAAAAAGTATAGTGTTCTCTTAGTAACTGAAAATTATAATGAACATCTCACATTTTATACCTGACTTTCCTTTTCTAGGACTAGTAACAAAATATATTAGAACAAAATGTGAACAGTTCCTCCTTTTTTCTACTTTTACATGCAGTGAGCTAAATTCTGTTCTGTCTAAGCTGTGCATCGTGCTGGTCAGCTTTGTTCCACTGTAATGAAGAACAGGATTTGACATCCTTTGTCCTCTGAAACATAATCAGGGATTTCAGCATTATATGAAGATCTGCCAAATTGTATCCCTGCTGAAAAATATGATTAGCCACTGGCTCCTTCCTGCCAGCTCTTGGGTCCCCCTCACTTGCATGCCTGAGGCATGCACTGTGCCTCCTCCGGGACCTGGGGCTGAGCATGGGGTATGCACCTGGTGGAGTGGAGCATGGCATGGTGCATATTTGCTGGGGAGAAGGAGGTTTGCCTCCTATGAGGAGTATTACACATGTTATCTCACTGTGTCAAGCAGCTGTGGCTATGCAGCCTCTTATCTAGATTGGGGCAGAAGGAGCAGGCTAGGTAGAAAGCTTTTAAAATTGCATCCCCACCACTCCCTTCTCAACATGAAAAAAAAAGGCCACATGTAACACACACACTATATATACCTGTGTCTGTTCCTGCCTCCTCCCCAAGTAATAATTAATTCAAATCAGGGATGAATGCTGGATAAAGTACAGTTTTTCTGAACTGTGCCAAAGATGCTCAGAACAGATGCCTGCTGTATGTGTATAATCATTTAAATGAAGTATCATAAAAACTCAAATTAACATCAGATTGATTCCTCCAGTGCTTAACGCAGTCTGCTAGGATGTTGATGACCACAAAATACCACAAGCCTGATGCTAGTAAATATAAAAAATAGGTCCTGGTATTGTAAGAAGAGACCATACCTCTGCTGTTTAATGACACCTAAAGCTGCTTCACAGAGGTAGGAATTAACAGGATTTTAAGAAAGTCCTTAAGATGGACTTAATAAGTTACTCTTAGCCAGTTTCTTAAACACTCAGCTGCTTGGAAATAACTGATTTGAAAGAAAAGAGACCAGTTTTCTCTCCCCATCTAGCTTTTCCCCAAGTTAACTAGTGAAAGGTAGCCCAAGGCTTCTCAATAGTGCAAGCAAAATTGAATTTGCTGCCCAAAGATGAAGAGTTGGACCTATTTGGGGATGGGTTGCTTCTGCCACAAAAAGAGTGAGGCAATGGATAAAGAGAGTCAAGGAAAGAAAGCTCTGATGCCCTTGCTTTGCTGCTTCTGCCACTGCTTGAGTGAGGAGAGGAGGGAAGGGAGCAAGGAAGGGTGAACGTGAAGACTTCTGCATTTGCGAGGAGCTCTTCACCACCCTCTGCCTATGCCAAATACCCCATTGCAACAACTGCAGCAGGAAACCTGGCTTTCCAGGGCTCTGGCAGGATTAAGATGGACAGGTTAGCAGAGGTTACTTTCTTTCCAAAGGAAGGCTTCTGCCATTTTTACCCATGCTGAGCTGGCCCCATAATGGAGTAACATTTCTCTACAAAACTATCAACTCTTTTTAAGGCAAGAAGGGGAACAGAGTGACACCTGTTTAGTTTCTGCCTAAGCGTGTGGCCATGTTCTGTCATTCTTCTACTGGTAAAATATTCCAAGACCTGCTATTGATAAGAAAATCAATTTAAACAGTGGCCTTTCAAAGAGATACTAGGAGAGAAGGCTTCATTGTTTCATGAGCAATAGGATGGGGTACATGCTGATGTTATTCCATCAGTAAGTTAAAATCTACCTACTGAATAGATTTCTTGCCACTATATAGCAAAAGAACCGTTATGGGTCAAATAAAGAACATATGTGTCATTAAAATCTTGTTTTGTGAGCCTTGGAAAACACAATGTTTCACATTTTATTTTGGAGTCGTTGTATTTTATTTACTTAGCAGTAGATTTGGTGGAGGCACAGGTTTTTTTTGGACAGGCATTCATCTGGAGTGGCAGCCTTGTACTGAACATGACTGATTTTGTGTAGAAACATTTAAGTCAACTCTTATGTAGAACTCAACCCCTCATTTGCATTGGCTTTTTGAACATTGATTTATCAAAGGCAGCGTTTGGCTTTGTTTTCTGCAAAGTACTGAGTTTTCCTTTTTATCTGACTTACCTTTGCACACTTGTCTTTTGCTGCTGTAAGCTCCTTGGGGCAGGGGTTGCATTCCCACTGTTTAATGTGCCTTGCACAGGTAGAGTCCCAAGCTTAGGCTCAGGAGTATCAACTGAAAACGAATAAAAAGAATGACCACTGTCTGGTTCAGCTCAATGCAGAAGCTGATCCTTAAAATCAAATCTAGCCCATTTTGTCTAGAGACTCACATATTTGAGCAAAACAAAATGTCAATAGGTAGCATGTGGTCTTCTCTGGAGAATATGGGCTGCTTAAAGCAGTCTTTCTTTTTTTTGTTATAGTTCTACAATAGGTGCTAGTGTTTGTTAGGACAATAAACTTGTCACATTGAATTATGTTAGTAAAAGAGCACAGATGCATTCAGAGCCAAAACCAAACCTCAGAGTATTTTAATTCATTAGTTCAACAACTCATGTTTTAGAAAATAAGGAAGATGGAAAATTAAGAAATGGAATGGAGTCTTACGTGAGGGGAAGCTACATGAATCTGAATGAATCCAACTATCATTTATAGGGGAAGAAAAAAAATGTGTTCATTGCCAGCTATTAAATCTTGTTTATCCTTCCTTAAACTAACCAGAAACACATTGCATTCAAGTACTGTTTAACAACTGGGATGCTGTGGTTGTACTGTAACTCTCCTCTGCTGCTTTTATCTTCTTAAAAAGGGAGTGCGACTGTTAGGCCTGGAGCCTGGCTCTCTTCTGCTTTGAAATCTTCAGTGTAGGAAGTCCAAAGGCAATTCTGCCTGTGATCCCGTCTTAGGGCACCATCAGCACTCAGACAGGGTGCTGAAGCACATCCCTCTGCCGTTATCAGTGGCATTTGAGCAGATATATAATAAGTGTTTTTCTGAACTGGATGCAGCATGGTCCTGTTTTGTTAAAAGGTAATGAGCCCTTGCCTACAAGATTTGAGTGTTTTTCTTTACATCATTGATATCCACATCATAAGTAAAGATTACACTTTTTCAAGGAAGGATTTACAAGTTTTCCTTTTCTTGTTGTATAGGGTTTGTCTGTACATATTTCCTTGTATTACAGTAGAAAACTGCAGGTGTCTCTCTCCTTTTTGTATGCCCACTGATGGGCAGCTCATACCGATAGACCCCAACATTTGGGACTAATGTGTATGGATTAATACATTTCAATAATGCTTTCTTTGGTGTACCATTATCTGCATAAAAGAGACACTGATCTTCCTGATTGATTGTCTTTAGAGGATCCAATAAACAAAATGTGTGAAACCAGTGTACTGATAACCTGTCAGTGGCTAAGAAAGCAGACCACTACCTCAAAATAAGGAAAGTCTGAGGTGGTCCAGGGGCCTGGACCTTTAATGTTTAAATGAAAAGATAGAGGCTTGAGAAGGGAAGTGAGCAGAATGCATGACCACAGAGCCAGGGACGCTAGTGGCCTAAAGCTTGTTTTGTATTCTCTTGGTCTTGAGGCTAGTTTGCACTGTCCCAGCTCCTATAAATCAGAGTAGCTGGTGGAAGAATCTATTTTCCACCACTGTGTGTAAGGGCTACCTCTCCTCCAGCACCAGCTTGTGCTCTGAGCCTTTGGAAAGGGTCTGACCTTGTAGCCTTTTTATTGGCTGTGTGCCAGACCCATTAAACTAGCACCTTTCATGATAGTCCTGGTTTCCTTGCAGTGACACATGTAAAAAGGGTCCTGTTTACATTACCCATATTTATAAAGCACACAAACTATTCATGATACAACAAAGACATTTCCTCATATTCCTCATGTGCTTGCTCATTAGTGCTTTACTGCAGCCTTCAATCAGCCTGTAGACAAGTTTTAAAGCTAGTGGCTTTATCTGGAGGAACCTTTGCAGAGAAGAAGAAAAATTTGCCCTTCACTTAAAAGAGAGCTCTACATCTCTTCTTTGCTCCTCCAAACAACAAATAAATTACAGTCAACACTTGGAAAAAATCCTATCTTCATAAAAAGCGTGCAAATTCTCTGATCAGGCTAAAGGAAAGGTCTGAATCTGCTGGCAACAAAGGAGGGGAGTCTTAATATCTGAAAAACTATTTAAAAAAATCCTTTCCAAAAATTTCCTATTTAATTATGAGAGCCCAGTAAACATGGTTCAGGGCTTACCATTTCTTTAGTGTTCAGACCCTCTGTTACTCTATTAAATTGCACACTAGAAAAAGAGACTATTTTACCACAGGAAATACTACTGTAGCAGACAGTATTACTGTAGCAGCTTAAGGTCTTCAGATTGTCCTTGATTGCAAATTTTCAAAACATTTTAAGTCACTAGCTCAAGTTTTACTCATATAGTTTCTATCAGCAGCACATAGGAGAAACTGCATTCCTTTAATGCTAGCATTGCAAACTTGTTACTCCTAGTGAGCAGCTTGAGAAACATGTCACTGGAATTTGACAAGGAAGTAAAGATCTAAATAAATATAGAGAACAGCAGACTCACAATACAGTAAAGGGCAGTCACTGTAGCCATATGTTATGATTTTATACTGTTGATGAAGTAAAATGATACTATTATCCTAAAGAGCAAAGATATTAAATGTAAATTAAGAGGCAAGAAGGCTTAAAGTTAAGTCTATAGCCAAATGCAGGGTATATTTCAACTGCCTTGGGAAGCAGGATTTTGTGCAATACTCTTCCATAGTGTGAGTTTCCCTTATTCACAATTAATACTCTTTGACTGCAGTGAAGTGAGGAGCTGAAAATGAAATCTACCTTATTTGAAAAACAATTTCACAAAGTATTAAATAATTACTTAGAAGCATACAGCAATGCCTTACAATCTGTACAGTCTTCATTTCAGCTTTCTTTCATATGCTATGTCTCTCAGTCCACACATTTTTATTCATGTGAAGTCATTATGCAAGTATTCTTTTCCATTAGAATAGAGCTATATCTTGAAATAGTTGTGCAAATAAATTTTGTGGATTGGGTACTGTTTGTGCACTTCAATGACAACTTCAGTTACTTCTGAAATACAGCCAACAGTGAGGTGGAATGTGGCAGCTTTTTTAATAACGTGCAGCACTACATAAATTCAGGGCAGGAAGTGAAGAAATATGTCATATTTATGTATAAATATTTGAAAAACTCCATATAGGCAAGCTCTAATTGGTTTAACAGAGAAATTGAGTTAACATCATAGTTTTGGGACAGTCTGTTCCAATGAGTTAAATGGTCACAAGTAGTTTGTGTTTCATGTTCGTAACTTGTCTGACCCACAGTTTATCTTAATCAGCATCGTGAAGATCCCTTTGTATTGAAGTATTAACCCAGTCCTGTTTTTGAAGGCTTACAGTTTTTGAAGAATTGGACCAGATCAGACTATAGTTTTTATAAGTATTTAGAACTCTTCAATTTTAGATATAATGCTGGAATCATTAAAGTTGGAGACTGTCACTCTCAGCCTAGACTGACTGAGCTATAATTTAGTGATAACAGTACTTTCCAGTGACTGATCTGTAATCTAACTATGGCTAGATGTAATAATGCTAAATGCTAACTAACTACCTGTAGTAATTGCAAAGTTGTGTAAATACTTTCTTCTTTCTAAATTTACATATTTACACATTTTCAAGACTTATGCAAAGCATTGGAAAGTTCAGCATGTTCCTTACAAGGTGGAACTTTTCATGAAAGAACTTGCAAAATAATCAACTTTTTTGTTTTTCTCCTCCCCTCTTTCTGCACCAACAATTACTGACTGTGTGATGCTCAAGAATTTACTTTGTTTTGTCTTTTCCCCAGTAATCACTCTGAAACTTTTCAAAGAGTAAAAAAAGGTTATTTTAGTAGAACTCTTCTGAACAAAATCGTGACTCTCTCAGTACTACCATAATCTACTGAGCATGTCAGTGGATCAATATTCAATCAGGACATCATAAAACATTTCTAGAGCAGTGTTTCACCCCCTTTACCATATTTCTGTGAGACACTAAAGAGGTAGCCATAATTCTGATTGACAACTTCCTGTACACTTGTATTCCTATGAAGTGGTCCCTACAATTGTTAAAGGACCAGGCTAAAATTCTGCAGTGCTTCCTTTGAATTAAAATTTGCGGCTTAGGTGAATTAAACATGCAAACGAATAATGCCACATGTGCAGTAGCTCCTCCCAGAATCTGGAAGCTCTGGCACTTACTTAAAAAGACAGCAGGAACTGGCATGTTGCAAGGATACAGGTTGTTGCTAAGATTTTGAGATAGGCACATTACCTGAGTATTTACAAAAAGACAATCCATGGATAAATAGTTAATGCTGAAATACAAATGATTTTCACTAGTTTTAAAATTAAGCCACTCATTCTGATGGAGGCTGATTCCTACCTCTGACCTGTTTCTTCATGGCGCTATGTTTTACAAGCTCAGGGAGTCAATCTGTCATGAATGTACACACGATACAAGTTTTCAAGGCTTTCTTAAAAAATATGACAGCTTCCCAAAACCTTGCTCTGCAGCAAATTCCATGGGTAGATAATCACAGTAAATAGGGGACTCTGAATATAGAAGTCTATAGAAATCATGCTAACTCACCTTTCAGTTAAGGGCACAAACATGAAATGTCCATGTGAAAGAAAATAATGAAAATGTCAAGTAATATGCAATTTTACTAGCTCTCAAGGTTTATTACAAGCCTCAGAATATTTTGTTTTCATGATATTCCGTGAATTTTTTTGAGGCTCAAACGCTGGAAATAGGCGACTAATGACAATCCATCCTTTCTTTCTCCTCCTGTGAAGAACAGACTGCTTCCCCCATCCTCGATCTCCTTCTGAACTGTTTGTTAGATGAGCAGGTTACATCTTGTCTTAATTAGATTGCAAGCAGTTTCGGACTGAAACCATGATTTTACTCTGTGCTACATATTGGGGCCCAAGTGTGACTGGGGCTGATGAGGACTTCTATAACACAAACAAATATAATTATTTTTCTTTGTTCATAGGTGCTTTTTCTCTCTGGCTCTTACATAAACACTGTTTTGTGGAGCTGAAACTTTAACTTGGCTGTCAGTGTGGGGAGCCAAGGGCTGACTGAGCATCCCACGAGATGAACAAATCTCTACCTTATGTGGAGGAAGAGAAAACAGCAGGGTTAACTGGTTCAGAGGTACTTGGGGTAATAAAAAAGCTCAGTATGGGTTGCAGCCTCTACTAGTGAAGATCAGGAATTTTTTGAAACTGTTTATTGACAGAAAATTGGTTTGTAGCTAAATGAATTATTTGTTTAAGTATCAGTTTTCTGTGAACAGTTTCAGTTTTTCAACAAGCTTTTTCCATACCCCACCCCACTCCCTAACGTCTGCAAATTGAAATATTGCCACACTGAGATGCTGCCACAGTGTTTCACAGAAGCTGTAGCTGGAAGCCTTATGCACTCGTTCTTCTCTCCGAGTTGGCCTCTCTCTACAACTACATCTGATCTGCCAAAATGAACTGCCATTTGACTGACCTAAGCCCTTGCCCCTCTCCACCCCCAAGGAGTGGGATGCTGGTGCCACCCAGCCTCAGTGGGTGGCGTGATGTCTGGGAGCAGCAAGAGAGGCCAGCCCAAATGCCCAACATCCACCTGTGGGTGCGGCAACAGCACTTCTGGGTATAGATCATTTGGATTTTATCTGCAAATATTTTCATTTTCAGCTCTCCATAGGTAGCCCAGAATTTTCAAGGGAAGGGGAGAGAGAGGTAGAAATAAAGCATCGCTTTCTGACCAGCTCCAGCCTTTGCCTGTGGACAGAGGACCAGGGCCCATAGAAACGCCACTTAGCCCTTTAGGGTACAGGGTAGGCCTTCCTCTTACAGCTCTCTGGCAGCCAGCTCATAAACCAGTGACTAAAATATCTCACACAAGAAAGAACAAATGGCACATAGGTCTCAAACACAGCATTAAATGACATACATATCTTGGTTTCCACATACTGAAAAATTCAAGCAAAGGCTTGCATTTAATCTTTCAAAAGTCCTGCAACCTTGTCTATGTTTTTCTCATCAGTGACTTAATTTCAGTGAAGGTTATTTTAGTCGAGAGTTTAGGTAGTACCTCACTCCACAAATAGTCCCAGTGTTTTCACAAGACTTTTCACATAACAAGGTCATTTAAAAGGTAACATGCAACTACAGTATCAGAGTCTGACCCTCTGTCAGGAGAAGTGAGAACACGTTATCCTAAAGCATTACAGTACTGTATTATGAGATAGACTAATAATATTGAAGGCTGAGCTTATTGGTTCCATTGCTTAGTTATAAGCAGAGCTAGTGAAACAATTTCAGAAAACAAGCTGTGAATATTTTGTTTGCTAGTTTGAGTAATGAAATCACTGTTACTTGTTTGGGTGGGTATTTGTGAAAACTGTAGTAAATCTGGAAGGTATAAACTCTAAATATAAAGAACACTGTCCCAAACAGAAGTGAAAGAAACGCGTATTTTTTGCTAAGACTAGGAAAATTTCGTGAATCCACAAACATTCAACAAAATTTTTTGCCTTTTTCCTAACAGAGCACTGGAATAAAGCTTTGTTGAGGCAATGCATATTTGGATTTGGACTTTTGCAGGGGGACAGAGGAGGTCTAATTTTTCTCTCAAAGGGTTAGCCAGGATAATTATACAAATCTGTGGAAGCACACTGCTCCACAGTGGAATGGAAGTGGGAAGGAACCAGGGGAAGACTGCACAGAATTTCATAGCAGCGATGGGACATGTGTCCCAGGTGACTGAAGCCCTGCAGCTGAGGCCTGCAGTGTGCAGACTGTTCATCACGCTGGTGCCAAGATCGATGTGACCCAGTTCAGAGAAGCATGGGTCACTGAATAGTAGTGCAGACTCCGCTGACCCTGGGAATGAATGAGGCCCCTGCATTGTTGGATGGGATAGGATGCCTAGCACAAGAGAGAGGGAAAATCTCTCAGATTTCGTCTCTAACACTTGACTGTACAACTAACTCAGGAGGATCCTACTTGGAAAAAGTGAGGGAAAGAGAAGGGAGTGGAGGGTATGGACTTTCTGATACTTGGTTTCCCACTGGAAATTAAAACAAGACATTAAGCAATGGGAGTTTGCTCCACTCAGTTGACTTAGAACAGCTGCTCACCAATTTCTGCAGCACAGAGAGGAAAAGCAGAACTTTGCCCTGGGTCTGAGCAGCTTTTCAGAAGCAATCCAACTCAAACTTCCACTCAATGACTTCATTCAAAGCTGGTTTACATCATGAAGAGAAACTCTGTTTATTTATTTGTAATAACTTCAGGATTTTATGGACCCACAAGAGGATGTAATTTAAGAAAACATCAGCAAGCTGTTTCAAATAGCAAGGTTTCAAAATGAGCTGTGCCAAAAGCTCATCAATGGAAAGAGTTCATTATTAAAAATAAAAATCTGAAGCAAAATGTCTTTTGTAGATGGCTTTGAAGTAAAAGGTTCCAAAACTTGAATTTCTGTCTGGAACAAATACATCTTTTTTATATGACTGAAGAAATGGACAGGCTTCCTCCAAGGGCACTGAACCAGCTAATGAACAAAGTTGGTAATTTTAAAGTCTATTACCTCAAAGAAATGGCACAGCAACAATATTTAAAAATATCTCATCTCATGCAAACCAAGCAATAAAAAAATAGAGAGGTAACTTAACAACTTGAAACCTGGAAAGTGGCAGAGTCTAGTCTGACAAAGCTTACGAGTGATGGAAATTTTTGGCTGAATGACTCAGGGCAAATCATTTGAACTATCCATGCCAGGAGTATAAAACAGGTTTAATAATATTTCGCAATCTGCAGGAGAGTTAGGAGACCCAATGGACCACTGCAGATATTCTAAGACTCAGACATGAGTGGAGGCTTCTGACTAGAATAAGCTCACCAGTTTTATTTCTAATCCAGCTCTTAATTCACCAGGTCACATGGCATAAATTATGTCACCAGTTTGCATCCTAGTATCCCCCATTTTTGGAAAAACTTTGCAATGCACTTTAAAGTCTTTGGGCAGAAGGTATGCAAGTGCCAATCACTGGAGAGCACCAGGCACCAAGCCATCAGAAAGTGCACACAGTGTGTAACTTCCCCCTGTCCTCCAGGAGCAGACAGTGCCCCCAGCCATGGCACTATGCTGTGCGCATGGCCGCAGCCACTCTGCTCCCCCCACAGACCTTTATAGCAAGCACATAGACTGCCCAGCCAGCCAGCAGACATACCACTGCCCCCACTGCAGGGCCACCTGAGCCCCAGCACAAGCCACAGGTGACTTTGGGGCTATTGGTTTTGCAATAAGCTCACTCTCATTAATTAGGTTTTGAACAGCCATTACTGGCAGGAGCTTACTGGAAAGGGACTGTGGCAGCCTTGCAAGGGGGAAACGGGACCCAGCTGAGTGCGAGGTGAAGTGTGAGAGACTGACTTTGACAGCCAAGCAGTGAGGACCCTTGGCCAGGCAGGGAGACTGTAGGGGCAACAGCTGCAGCCAAGAGGACCTCGGGAAGTACCTGCACAGTGCAGGAATGGCAAGTGTACGCAGCGCTGGGAGCAGGCAAGACAGCTCATTTGAAATAAAAGCACCAGAACCAGGTTGAGGGAAGCTGGAGGATGGTGGAGGGAAGAACTTTGATGGATTTACCGGAACCATGTGACTGGTTGGCTGCTCAGCATGGGAAGGTTAAGAATAGAGGCTCTGAATTTGATCCCAAAGATTGTAACGGCCCAGGCTGAAGGAGAATGCTTGGCTGTGCAGAGTGTGTTGACAGAAGGGCTTTGGCTTCCTTAGCCACCAGACAGTATGCTAAAGGAGAAATGCTGGGCAGAAATGGGATCCCTCTGGTGAAAAGCATTCTGCAGGGCCAAGGCTTGCACTACCTTTGCGGGAAACTGCTGACAGAATCATCACATGATTGAGAAATAGCAATATCAATCCAGGAAAAAGCTTGAAAGTAGATGGTAGAGGGGGAAAACTGAACCTAACAGGAGAAAAGTGAAGGAAGACAGCAGAACACTTTGCTGACACATCTCCAGGCAGACACCAGGAATTTGGGGAGCACACCAAGGCATATTTCAGTTTTAGTAAACCACCATATTCATGACAAGTGGATTCACAGAGATGCAATGTGACATCTCACAGGACTGGAAGATAAATGCAGAGAAGTATGTATTGTTGAGGAAGGACAGAGAGTGAGTGATAAAAAAGGGAGCTGTATGTTGTAGATCAAGTTTTTAAGAATACAAATATTAGTTCTATTGAGTATTGATAGAAGAATTTAAATACTGGATATATAATTGTTCTGAAATTCACAGAGTGAGCGAGGCAGAGCTGTTGATTATGTCTGGGAGTAGAAAAGCTAAAAAAGTTAAGCGGAAATGTAACAGAGTTGGACTACAAACTAAATGGTGTGGGCGAAGTTGTCAAGTATATAAACTTTTTAGTTTTACCTCCAGTACAGAAATATCTTTAAACAACAGTTCCTACTACTGTTTTTCTTGTCTGTTTAAAAAGAAAAATATGGTTCATCATGTTCTCAGAATGTGTTGGAGTTTGCAAATCTTCAGAAAATGCTTCAAGTGAGTGGATAGTTACTTGGGGAGAGTTACTGGTTCTATGAAAAAAATGGTTGAAAATCTAAAGGTAGAGAAAAATTGATCATAAGATGAAAAGGAAGCACAAGCAAATGGAAGAAAGGAAGTAAAGCAGCAGAACAAGGATGGTAAATTTCAAAAAAGCAGATTTAATTAAACTGAGAGCGGGCACATCAGATTTGAGGAGGAGATAACATAAGAGACGAAAGAGTCCATGCTGCTAGGCAATATACGAAGTGATCTTAAAAACAGACTGCCAACTCAGAGAGAATATACTTAGAGTATACTTAGTCTATACTTGCAGTCATGTAGCATCCACTCAAGCCAACCATCAGTGTGCTCAGAGTGGTTTCCCTGCTGGTGGAACCATGGTTGAAGTTGCACACTGGGTGCTGTCTATGGCACACCACTTGCACTGAGATCCTAGGACTGGTGACTGGCACAAATTTCATTGCTGATAAAGGCAAGACATAGACTTACAGTCCTGGCACCATGACAGATCACAGCATATCAAACGCAGGTACTTCCCTCTTTGAACTGCAGCAGTTGGTAACATACATTCACTCTTTTAAAGATAAGATCAGAATACAAAATAATCTTGGTAAATTGGAGAGATGGTCTGAAGTCTTCAAGACAAAATGCAATAAAGAAGAGAGCAAAGAGTTACACTTACAAAGAAGAAACCAAATACACAAAAACAAGATGAGAGAGATATGGCTCTGCAGTAATATTGTAAAAAGTGATCTGGAGGTCATAGAAGATTACCAACAGCATGACTCACTGGTGTGATGTTAGGGTAAAAGCAAATCTTATTCTTTGGTACATCACCTGGAATATCTAAGGACCAAAAAAGGTGGTAAATTTTCTGCTTTAGGCTACGTGGGTAAGGCCTCAGCTGGTATACTGTGTCCAGCTTTGGGAACCGCGCTTCAAGAAGGATGTAGACAAATTGGAGAGAGTGCAAAGGAGAACAGCAAGAATGATCAGAGGTTTAGAAAACATGACCTACAAGAAAAGGTTGAAAGAATTGGGTTTGTTTAGTCTAGAAAAGAGAAGACTAAGCATGAGGCTCAAAGGGAGGGGGAGGAAGGGATAACAATTTCCCAATATGTAGAAGGTTGTTATGAAGAGGACAGTGATCAATTGTTTTCCATGTCCACTGGGGATAGAATGTGAAAAAAGTGCACTAACTTGAGCTAAGAAGATAGATTAGATAATTCTTAAGTCCAAGGATAGTGAACAGACTACCTGGGGAGGTTAGTGGAACGATCTTCCTTTCTAAAAGAGGTTATACCAACACCTATCATATATGGTCTTCAGGTTCTTTTGCCTGCCTGCTTCATTTCAGCTATGTGGGGTCCTGAAGTCTTTTCCAAATATCCATTTTGATCATTTCAGAAGTGATTTGCACCCTCATCTTTTAACCTGTTCAGATAGTTTGTACTGAACACCTTTCATGAGGATAGCCCTGGGTTATCCCTAGCATTGCCATCATATGACCCTTCAAACCTTTCTCACCAAAGACCCGTGCAGTAGTGATGATAAATGTCTGTTTGCTGTTTGAAGCAGATGAAGACTCCAAAGGTCACATACCATGGTACTCTACCACTAAAATGGTCTGGTAATGTTTCAGTGTCCTTTGACTGTCAATACTTTCTCTCTTTTTTGTCTCTTGGGAATATTAGCATACAGTTTATTTTCTTTCAAAAATACTTACAAATCACTTAAGGGTTCTTCTGAATTTGTGCTTATAAATACTTCTGCCTTGAGATAACAAGACCAGAACTGACTTCTTCCCACCTCCCTTTGAACAACAATACATTTTCCTATATGCTGCCATCTGATCAGGTCTTTGTCCTTCAGAGCAATTGCTTTCAGGCTTTGTATTCATGCCATTTTTAGTTTCTCTAATGTGGTTGTCATCAGGGCCGTGAAGGTGATGGATAATTCCTCTCTACAAAGGATAAGGTGAATAATTTCACATAACCACTGAGGTTTGTAGGTATTAACACCTGACCTAGGTTCCAACTGGTAACCCAACCTGGAAAGTTGTGACAGCTACCAGCTTTCTAGGCTAACCGGTTTCCTGCAAGTGTCCTACACTTATGTAAATTCATAAGCTGTATAATTAATTGACTACAGATATTATAGCTCAGGTAACTCAGACCAGATAATAAGCTTGTTTCCTTTTACCAAATCTAGCCTGTTTTGTGAATCAGATTTAGATTTATTGATAGTAGGAGAGAGTAAATGGGAATTCAGAAGCAGAATCAAAATGGTAACCTTTTTACATAGCAACACTATAGACTACTTAAGCAGTATATAGACCAAATTCGTAATGAATCTTGTCTATCACAAACATCAAAACAATTAAATAATGATGGTAAGTCTAAGTTGGCAACATGCAAATTAGGCTCCAGGCAGAGACATTCTGTGGAATGAGATACAAACAAATTTCTAAAGTCAAAGCAGATTTTATATCTTATTTTCCACATTCTAAATACTCACTTCACCAACAGTTTCTCCTTTTCCATTTTTGGTAGATATCTTGCCATGGTTTACATTTACTGGTTGATTAAATTAGCTGAACAATCTCCTATTTGTCACCATGACCTGTTGTGGTGACTCTTACCCTCATGATTCTGCAGCTAATTCACTGCTGTGAACAATTATTGGCATTCCGCAGTTCTTATAACAAAAATATCCAAAATTATATGCATTTGTTCTCACAGTTATTAACTTAATTCCAGAACTGTCTTAGTGATATTGGTAATTTTCCAATAGAACTGGGAAGCTTACTGACTTTGCATAATATGGGACCGATCCATGATACATATTTCAGTATGATATATGTGATATAGCTTAAGAATAAGATAATATTGCTAATTTTACATTTGCTTTAGCACTGTTTTTAAAGGAGGCCTGAGGCTTAGCTTTGGAATCTGCATCTCTTCTTGCTGTAGGACATGGCTTTGCACAAAATGGTAAATTTAACTAGAATCTCATCAGCTATAATTACATCCAAAGACTGTTGGACATAAAAATAGTTTTTCTCGCAGATCATTTAGGCTACAGATTTGATCCTGCCTCATCTTTTAAACTATAGGCTTGACTGTTCTCTTCCTAAAGAAAAGCGGTTTTAAGCCATTTGGGAATTATTTTTCCTGCGATGACAGCCAGAGCAATGATGGCACACTGTAGAAATGCATGCAGACTGGACAGAGCCAGCTGAGGAACTTTGTATTATGCATAGCAGCAATCAACTACTCTGCCTGCGTGCCTGCTGTTACACCTTCATCGAAACAGGACCCAAAGCAGCACTCAGGATGTTTCCCTTTCCCAGCTGTGGTGTTCCTGATGCATCTCAGATACCACTGCAATAAATGACAGGAGATGAGCCATCTTTTAAAGCTTATTAGAATTCTTCAAGGGGGCAGGCAACAGATGGGAAATGAATGGGTTCAGAAGCTCTGGGAGAGATGAGTGGCGATACAAGCAGAGAGGCAGGCGATAGAAAATAAACACTGCTAAACAGCAGGGTATTTTTCTTCTGCTTTGCAACAGGAGAGAAAACCCCAGGACTAGCAGAAGGATGATTACACTCTTGCAAATTACTCCCTTAAATCCGGTCAAAGGCTTTACCATAGTGATTTCCACAGCAGCACCATAGTGTGGCAGGATTTTCAAATGCCAGCCCAGAAAAACTCTCAGTCCCCCTCCCTGTGGCTGGAGCTGCTTGCAGAGTTGTCAAAATGTACCTTCCAAACAGTCATGCGAGTACACAATCTGCGCCAACGCACCTCCTTGACAGTGCTGCAGACGAGGCTCTGTGCTCTCCTTCCCAAGCTCCTCCCCTGCTGCTCTGGGGCAGAGTGTGCCACTTTCCCACCGGGATCAGTGAGGAAGCTACGTCGCTTGGGCTCACAGGCGGAATTGTTTTCCCAACAAAGCCTCAGCTTGGATAAGGCACTCGTGCTATTCCTGATTTTCCAGGGCTTTTATTTTTCCACATAAGCATCCCCCTGCCCTTGAAGAACACATCACCTAGTGTCTGCATGGCTTCTGCTTCTTGTTTGACATCCCTTATTTACAAAGCAAACAGAATGTTCCTTTTAACACACATCATGCTTAGTTTATTAATGAAGAAAACAGTCCCAGGGGGTCAACCCAGGGGACCCTTGAAACCTGCCAGCAAAAACTCTTCAAACGCTCAACGCGTCAGATCCTCCAAAACGATATTTCACACAATGAAGTAAAAATAATATTTTTCTTTTGGCCTTTCCAGCCGCTTTTGTGGAGAGCAGACAGAAATTATTTTCTTACTCTGCTCCCAGAGCAGAGATCTGTATGAAGCTGCGTTTATTTGTTTAACACGATGATTTCATCCTAAATGTCTCGACAGCAAATAGTTGGTGGTTTAATAAAGGCTCTTTGAAAGAAGGGCCTGAGCAGTTATTTGTACAGGGAAAATGTGAAGTATGTGGCTCTCAGGAGGAGAGATAGAAATGCCTGTTGTGATTAGGGGGTGTGAGGAAGACCTTAAAATCCTTTCTGTTTGCCAGGGTAAAAACAGTGACTCCTGTGGCTCTGTTTCCTCACACCATCAAACTGAGCTGCTGCAGCAGCAGACTGTAGGAATGAACGTGGTCTGACCTTATTATTAACAAGTGACTGATATGCCCTTCGCGCTCCAAAACAAGTGCTCTTATATGGGGTAAAGGATCCGCTATTCATACATAACCATTTGATTATGAAAGCAACAAAATAATGGCAAACAGACTTGGAATTGGCTGGTGAGCCCAGCGGTGGTCAGCAGAGAAAAATATGTGCTGAGATTTGGAAAAGTAATGTTCTTAGGTTTTATGGGACCATTTCTTCGTTAGCTAGCTTTCCCAGTGGCCAGAGTCCCTGAAATGTCCACATGCACCTGTTCTGTCTGCAGAGACGTCTGTCTGGGAATATTTCTTGCAAAGTGGATCTCCCAAACACTGCAGAGTTTTGCCATCGCCCAATTTGCTGCACAAAGGTGCATTTGCAAGCATAATAGCTGTACAGACAAACTTCAGAAAAGCAGCCAATGCAGTTTGGGAAATGTGTGTTGCATGGTAGCAAATGTGGTGCTTTCCTCCCAGAGGTGTGGCAGTATTAAATTTCAGGTGTATGTGATCTGGATTCTTTTCTTTAGCTCATAAAACGTTCCATATTTGTTTTGTTGTTGTTGTTTTTAACTGTATGAATCATTATTCAACTGGTTGTCAATACAGAATCTCTGCTGTTGAGCCAATGCATGTCTAGCCACAGCAACTGGACCAAGTTCAAATCTTGATCAGGGGTTTGGGGTAGGTTCCATTTTTCATTTACATATGCACTTTTAAGACTGATGGATTCAGTCTCATTTGATTTTCATCCATACTTCTGGATTCTATTGGGATTTACTACACATAGATTAAGGAGCTTTAACTGTGGATACCATCCTCTAATGTTAATAGTTTTTTAAAATATTTCATACAATGTATTTCTGGTTTCCAGTAGCTGGCAGTAATACTTAGAGACATATGGTGGTGCTCTGTTACATATGTGTAAGCATGTAGTAACTCTAATGAAGGCAGAGCTACAGTAGATGAAACTTAAACTAATTCATCAGATATGAGAAAAGATTTGTCCCACAGGTGTTGCCATCCTAACTTAATTTTATAATGAGTACAAATATTTCTATAAAACAAAAGAAGAAAGCTCATCTGCACAAAGTCATCTGTGAGTATTTTAATTGCTTCTTCTCCTTCTACTAATGATATTACTTACACTAACTGTCACTGAAATTTGAAACACAAAGTTAACTGAGGGGTTCAGTGGATTCAAGCTTTTATCCAAGGATCACTGGAGCACTTTGAAGTAAAAAGTAGTTGTGGGGTGTCATTTGTTTTTCACGATATGGTCACATTGTGCAGTGTAGAGCAGGATGGATAGAAGCAGGGAGGTTGCAAAATTCCATATTGGCTATACAGTATTCATCAAAACATATTAGGACTCATAATTAGTTAGTTTTGATCTGTACAATAATTGCAAACAGAGAACCAGAAAATTAAAAGAAGATATCCAAGCAATGTGATTGTATTTAGTTTTTAAAATGTGGAAAAATGCCTGATACATAAAATAAAACTGGAATTATGGTGTAGAAAAAAAGTTTGAAAGATGGTGCAGCTAGAGGGCAAAATTACTGTAAGTTCTTTCCAAAGTAGACAGTGGGCTGTCTTCACACTTTGCACAAAACCAGTGCAGCAGCATTCGGAATCTGCTCTGTTACATCTGAAATGTTTTGTAATTTGAGCTATATATTTGTTCTTCTGTAGATGTAAATTAAAATCAGACCTTGCTGAACATTACTAATTGGACACTCAAATCAGCAGGCTCTGGGGAGGTGAATTGTCTTGAAGAGTACGCAGTGCATATTTGGTGTTTAGAAATATTCAGTGTATAGCAAAAGTGAGGAAAAAAGTACTGAAGCTCCCAGCCACATGCTCTGGCCCTCAGCCTGGGCTGGACGCGCTAAGCATTGTAAGCAAGAAGCAGCTCTGAGCATCACTGAGCCTGTGGTTGTCTCAGGTAGATTCCAGAGAAGGAGAAATTTGCATGTTTGCCTGGATGTATTGAGAGATAAACAGCAGCCCGAGGGAGCTGTTGGCTGCAGGAGATTTTTGCCATCTCTTTCCAGCCTGTTTCCCACAGTGCTAGTAGCTCACTTGGTTTGTCCAAATCTTTCAGATCATCTCTGAAGCTATGTGAATTTGTGAATGTCAATGAAGCAGAACATCAGCAAATTGCACAAGGACAAATTTGCTGAACATTCACCCCCACTTTTTCCCTCAGCTTCAGATATTTCTAACAACACCCTTGCAAAGATCTAGAAAAAAAGAAAAAAAACCTGCCTGGTGATTTCTATAAATCTATTAATATATTTGTAGCAACCATCTGTGAATGAGTGACAAAAGTTGTAGGGAAAGACAGTATTTTTGTTAGACATTTTGGGCACAAACTCATTTTATTGGGCAGGCATAGCTGTGTCCTCTTAAATAGTTTAAGGTATGGTATGTACAACTTTTAATGGCCAAATCAGCCTTTTTGCTTAGTCTGCACCATGATGGCAAAAGAAATCTTGCAAAGCAAGGCAGTGTGAGAGGAGGGTGAGACTGCATGTCCAAGAACAGCTAAATTGGCTGACAGTATGCACTATACTTAAAGCTGTGTGAAATTATGTCTTATCTCAGGAGCTGCTGTGCAACCCCAGGTTCCACTGACAAAATGAGAGAGGAGGTCCATGAGGGTAATAGGATCATGTGTGAGAAGAATGAATTGTCATGTGTGCTCTGGCCAAAAAAAGATTTGGTTAGACTAAATCCCTTTCTCCATTATTACATCTCCACATTCATTTGAGTACATCACAGTCCTAATGACACTAGCCAGCATTTTAAGAATGACAGCTGATTTTCCCTCAACAAATCCGAGGAAACAGATCAAGCTTGAGACTTGCCAGCAATAGTAGCCTGAGGGCACATGTAGATGTCCATATAAAGCTCTCTATATATACATAAACAGATATATGCATATGTACACATACATAATATATATACATATATATATATGTATACATGTATATATACACATACACACATATATATTTGTGCACATACACACATAACCTAAACCATTCAGAGATACCAAAGAAGTTGAACTAACCTTTGCTATCTCACAATTATAAGCCCAGCTCAGATCAAAGATGTTTCAGGAGGGAGTATTTCAAAGAGCTTCAATTTCTCTAAGTGTAGAGATATACTATAGATTTATCAGTTTTTACTGTGAGAATTTACAGGTCCTGGTTTATCGATATAGCCTTATACAGATGAGAAACTTTCCCTACAGTCCTGATGACGTTTTCTTTCCAAATGTAACCTCTGTGGTGTTTTCCACTGTGGGATTTGCTTCTCTATTTTCAGCTCAGACAAAACACCAATTCGCTTTAGGACTGAGAACTATAAATCTTGCTTTTCTGTCCATGCCTGTGCTCCTGAAATTTTTTATGAAATGCTGAAAGAAAGAAAGGCAAAAATGTTCTCAGATCTCTCTTCCATGCTTCTTTATCAAGACTTTATCAATGCCCTACACTGGGAGGAAATACTCTCATCTTCTTTTCCAAAAACCCTACAAGGAAGAAGTTTCCTGATCAGATATGCCTTTAAATATCACCCAGTTCAACACAGGGACTAACTGATAAGCACATTTTTATAGCAAGCACTAAAGTAAGCTCTTCAACTGAGTGATTTGGTAATTCTTCATTTCTGTCATAACCAGGAAATCAGGGAGATTTTTGCCCAGGACTTTTGACCAAACACTGGTAGATTTGGCTCTGTGTCTTTAACTTTACATAGCATGAAACTGATACATACATTCCATCTGTACAATAGGAATGAACAAACCAGCTGTAGTGGTTGAGAAGCTATAAAATATTACTTATATATAGGACACATTTCTTCATATGTTGATTGCATGTCCTACCTAAGAATAGCTGATATTCTCAGTAAAACCACAGAAGAATCAGTACTTACACAATAATCCAAAAAATATTTATTATAATCAACATATTTATTTTTTTACAGAGTTACATGCTGAAGCAAATGCTGAAAGACTCAGAAATCTGTTAAAGACTGGAGATAGAGCACAGAGAGTATTTCAAATAAGTAATGTGTACTGTATTTAGCTGGACTAGATTATCTGACTTGCTAAATTTGCTTTGCACCACTCTGAAATTAGAGGGATGCCTGATGGCCTGAGAACAGGTGAATCAGGATCTTTGCAGTTCTCAGTCCACTGCCAGGATGGCCCCTGACACTGAGGAGCAGGAGAATGTCTTTTTTATTGAATGGTGAACATTAATCTGCAAAATGATGTCCTACTGTTTGTGTCATCACAGCTTAAGGATAGCTATGCCACAACATGTTTGACTGATAGAATAAACATACCTCCAACTGAGTAGATAGGACTACATTATGTTCATGGTCCCTTAGCTGAATTTCAGTAGGTTGTAATTTTTCTGATGAAGTCAGAATATGTCCGTTTTTGAATTATGAGCCATATCTTACAACATGTAGTGAGTTTTAAGCATCCTATTGCTAGACCTCCCCAAGAGAAGCCCAATGAATTGTTCTTCAGAAAGTAGCCCTGACCAGGATAAGTGTCCAGCATCTTGCTTGAGAGCTATTGTTGAGAAACCATCAAGAAAGCAGGCCAAGACTTCTAGCCTTGAAGAAGATGTGTCTCACAAATTCTGTTCTTTTTTTTTCCAAAGAATTGTAACTTTCAGCTGTTTTACAAAGTAAAATCACTTCAGTCAAGAGATTCCTTTGCTAGGCCTATGTTCTTTGCTTTTCTGTGACTTGGTCTCAGAAAGCCAAATTAAGCTTGTAGAATAGGCTCATGGAAATGACTAAGGGATCTGGAAAGTCTCTGAAATTAGTTGAAGAGCCCAAAGGCATCTGGACATCAATTCCCATGCCCCAAGAAAGCATTCAACAAGAGGTCTCAGCCTGAAACTTCATCTTCAGAATTTAAGGCTGGAAATAGTAACCAGACCTTACCTAGGTCCAAGTGTCATTGGCAATATGGGTACCAGTAACTAGGGGCAGTCATAGCAACCTAGTATCCATATAGAGAAGTTGTAGCAACTTGTCTGCAAGTTGTATACAAACACTTCCACGTTTTCCAGGAGCATTATGGCATGTCCACTCACAGGTATCTCCGCTATCAACAGCCGATTGTTCTCAACCCTTTTCAGACACATTATTGAGCTGTAAATACCTAAGTACTTTGAATGACATTATGCCATACATTTCAACTCAGACCTCTGTTTGAAAAACAATGTCATGATGGTATCATCCTTCTGTGTAAACACTCCGTTCTTGGGATCTGCTGGGTAAAACTGCCTTTAGTTTCACTGGAGTCTCCATGTGTGGGCTAGCTAGATTACTGGGCCTCTGGCTATTAGTGAAAGCACTTCTAAAATTATTTTAAAGTCATCATCATAGATGCTGCTTAGGTGACAGTTTTGTTGATGATGCAGGAACCAGGATAGGTGATCTCACAGTTGAGTCAACTGTTCTGTAAAAATACCTATGTAGACCTCGAACATGGAGAAAAATGCTGATATATTGTTTTGTTGAAAGCACTTTAAGAGGTATCAATCCAGATTTTTAAAAAGAAATTTAGCCATCTAAATCCCATAGACACCAATAGGAGCTGGTTCCAAAGTATCTTTGTAAATGTGACTCAGATGGGGAATGCTGGGAGAAAATGCTCTCCAGGAAAGGAACCGATATATAATCCTGTATCCTGTGAGGCCACTACAGAGGTATCCTTCCTGGGTTGCCAGCCGAGCTTTCACCATTACTTTGTGCTCTCTCTCTCTCTCCTGTTGTTCTTTGGCTCAGCCCCAACACAGTCTTGCCCTGAAAATTGCCTGTAGCAGCTTGGAGGGCTGTGGTGTGGCTGGCAAATTGCTGTTGGCTGTTGAATATGCAGTGGGCTGAGAGTGCAAACAAACCATATCAGGAATAAATGATACTAGAATGCAATAGCGTCATAGTCAGCAACAGAGGCATGAGTCCCATCAGTAAATATCTCTGCAGTGATGTTTATCTTTGAATTCTGATGATTTTTTATTAGTGCTCGATACATGGAAAAGCAAATAAATGAAATCAACAGCATTTAAGCTTATTACATCCCTTTCTAATTGCTGATCATTAAAATAAAATATTCTGTCAATGCCTTGACCTTGAGAAGGATTTTGGATGGCCAGCACAAATGAGCATTATACCAACAAGTCATTGTGAAATAAGTTATGTGGTCTCTGGGGACTAAAGACTAACACATCCTGAACAAAATATTCAGGCTCCAACTCTAGGCCCTCAAAATACTGTTTTTGCACAGAGAAATTGACACTGGCACTTTCAGAGCTCATGCTGTGCCTGGTAGTACTCCGACTGCACACACAAAGGTGAGATTTGCAAACCTGATGGAGCTGTAAGTCCTTAGTGTCTTTTGAACAAGATGTCTATATAGCAGACAGGATGGGATTCGCATCAAAAGCCAGCTTGGTGTTAGATGGACAGGCAGACAAGAAAGGAAAACAAGGCCTCTCTCTAGCCAGGCACTTGAATAGAAATTTAGCTGCCCAACTTTTGCCACTCAAGTCTGAAACTGTTTTGACTTAATCATCCTCTTCAAGGTCCCCAAGGAAGTTAGTGTTAGAGCCAAAATCCAAGCTTAGAGATCCCGGTTTTACATTTCTAGACTGATACTATTACACTGTGTCATACTTATTGAAAATAAACAAGTAAATAGAGCATGATAAACAAAGCTATGACTTTTAAGTGCAACAAATGGAACAAGTGTATGGTAGGGTGTATGGCAGTCATTAATACATTCTAAAAGAGCACTCTAAATGTTTACTATTTGTAGATTGTGCAACATTTTCTATTAGCTACATGAAAACAACGTTGCTTCACAACATGTTTTTCATTGAGGTTAGTATCATCAGCCTAATTTTTTGGCACTCATATAATAAGAAGATTTCAGAAGTAGTTTCACTACTTCAGCAATGATCATAATATAATAGACATAACATCTGAAAAAAAATTACACGCTAGTTTAAAACAAAAGGGAATGTCGTCATTCAGCCTTGTATGATTCAGAACAAAATCCTTCAATCTAATGCACTAATGTAGCTAGGGTAACAAAGTTGAATTCTATTCCTTGGTCTGGCATCTAGGGAGCTATGCTGTGATCTTGTGATCCTATCCTGGATCACCCTCTTGATTTCACGGGCACTTGTCTGATTTAAACCAGAGTTCATAATACAATAAAAGGATTAGTTTCCTAATGATAAATGCACAGCAACATGATTTTTAAAGAGTATTTCTGGAAAAAGAATGACAGCATTTTCAGAAACTGCCCTTTAATAGTGCACACACATAAGCCATTAGCAAACACCTTGATATGAACAACTGTACATCCTGAAGAGAGAAACAACCATGCACACAGGGGGTTTTAGTTAGGAAATGCGTGTTCATAGATGGTTGTGCAGGAGCTGAGCAGGCTGACAACTCATTTGAAAATTGGCCTTCAAAGTATCTACTAGCTAAATGCATACGAATCAATTGCTTATATATTCTGGCAAAACTGCCTGCTTAACTGCATGTAGTTTAAACTCCAGTAAATACAAGTTTTTATCTTTAGATTGCAATTTCATAAAACAATGGACTTTTGTGAAAGATTTTTAGTGTCTTCTCCTGTCATTGTTGAACTCTTACACAAGTGGGTAAAATACTTCCTCTATGCTATTATTTCAATGACTTAAAGAGCAGACAAGCTAAAACTGTATCATAGTTGAAAACAGAGGCCAAAAAAAATTTTATATATTCCAGACAGTATCTCTGTGGTGGAGTAAAATATCCACCACTCCTATTTCCAGCCTAGAAAGTATTAAGTAGTTAGCACCCTGAGGCTGCCAAAAGTGTCATATTTTTTCAGATTTCAGCTAGTGTCAGCTATCTTTGTTCCTTTGTCAACTTGAACTTGCTATTCGCCCCAGGGTGACTGAAAGATTTGGGAGATCGGTTGATTACTGGCATCTTGGCATGTTTCAAATCCAACGAATGGTACAGGGAACCTGGAGCTTGTGCCTTACTTGTGAGTGATGCTCTGGGTGTCCCTATGCACAGGAGGAAAGCTTTGCCTAGCCTGGTCCTCTGTGACCCCAGCATGTCTCTCCCCACTACCCCTAGGGCACAACACAGCTACAACAGTCCATATTTGCTCATTGCAAAAATTAATTGCAAAGGACTTTATGACTTAAATGATCAAACACTCCAATAAGTCTATCATGTGATTTACTATTGTTGTTGCTATTATGATTAATGTTGTTGTAGCACTGAGAAAAAACAATGACGGATGAAAGGGGTCACTGAACTCAGCATTATGATTACAATGAAGTGAAAGAAAAGTCTTGATTTGCAAAAACTCAGGAGTGTCTAATTCTTAGAGAGACCTAAAAAACATTGACAAAGGTTGAACATCTAAATTTTGTGATGTATGGGGAACCCATCACTAGAAGTCCTTCACAGCAGAATGCTGCTTCACTTCCTACAAACTAATGGATCTGCTAAAGCTTCTTAACTTACATAAATCTGGGATTACGACCTCAAACATCACAAGGAAAAAACATCCCTCAGTATTTGAATTCCTCCTCAGGCAATGCATCTTGTCTGTAATCCTAGTTCCTGTTTCTTACATTGTGCTGGATTATTTGCGCTGTACAGCAGAGCCATTGATTTGAATGTCTTTGCTGATATTTTCTCTGTATTTTCACAGAAACAAAATGTTAATCATTTGTTGAAGTATGGGGTTGAACACATGAAAAGGTAAAGCATAGAAGAGAGGGAGAGATGGAAGAAGAGATAATGTTTTGAAATAGCATTTGTTTCCCTAAAATTACCTAAATCCACTTGTTTGAGTGTGTGGCAAAATGTGGCAGAAATAGGCAAAAAAGAAAGCGGTCTAGAGTGGCTTAAGTCTTGCCATAGTACACCATAGGTATGGCTCTATTTAATCACATCTTTTCCCACTTTTGGCCATTTACAAAGTGTACCAGCTATTTTTTTCTTGGTGTTTCTGTGGGTTTTCAATCACTGAGGGCTTTCTGACTGTTTTTTCTAGCCGTAAGGCATTTTGTGGGAGTAGTATAGGTTGTTTTCCTTGCTGGTTTTCCTGTTAGGCAACTCTGAAGGGCCTCTTTGGTTTGGCAGCTTAGCATTGATTTTGTGGCCTATAAATGATTGCTTGTTTGCTTAGTTCTGACTTTGCCACTTCTTTGGGCTTCTTGTGCTCTGTTACTCTTAATATGTAGGTCTTTTTTTGTCTTTCTCCAGTATGCACAATATCTTCATTTCCACAGAAATCAAATAAGGGTAGATTGAACTCAGACACAATTGGGTGGTACCCACATTTACATTTTGCCTTGGTAGGTGGGCCTCACACTTATATGGGAACAACTGATGCCTGGCTGGGGTGAGTCAGCCTGCAGGCAGCAGGCATCTGCTGCTGTGCTGGTAGGAAGCAGACCCTGCCTCAAACGTAGCCATAGAGCCGGCTGGCTGATGCCAAAAAGATGTCTGTGCAAAAGGCTCCCCCTGAACTTGTACGCTGCCCTCAGTCCTACTCTTTGCCTTGGCTCCTGCTCCCAACTCTGCAAGCTGTTTGTCTGTTTCTCACTTGCTATATAAACTGCCAGCTCGTAACATGTAATTTAAGTGACTTGCCTAGCATCATATAGGAATTTTGTGGCACAGAAATAAAAGCCAGTGTTACAAGCTACCTTACCTAAAGACTATCTCTTTATAAACCTCCTGTCTTATTCCTTGCATGCTTTACAACTTCCACAACAAATGAGGCAAGGGACCTCCAGTCAGCAGGCTTCTTCACTACACAAACCAATTTTATCCCCCACATATCATATCCCATGCATTGACTGATGCAATACTCCTGTGGGAAAAAAAAAAACAGCCTGTGAACATGCACGTGGACTACCTCATAAGGCAAACATGGAGGAGGGGAATGAATAAAGTTGCACAAGCAGCCCTTCTTTCCTTTCCTAAGGTTCAGGTGCTTGCTCCACAGTCTTAATGTTTTGTCAAAAATGTAATTCCCTTTGTTTTTGAAACTAATCTGACATCTTCCAGTTTGAAAGATTAGCAGGGCTGCATATTTTTAACTCTCAGTGCAGAGTCTTGACCACTGAGCTAACAGAGTAAGAGTAGCATAAGGCTATCGTCCTTTTATATGGTCTGTGCTACTGCAAGAGCTTGCATTTTCCAAGGGCTTCACAGCTGTTCTGCTGTGTGTAGAAGAATATGGTGGCTTGGGATTTGAGGATTCAATTACAAGTTCTCAAGGAGAGTTTTTTTCCCAGTGCTTGTAACTCATCTACTTTTTTCCATTCTTTCCTTATCTATTCTTCCATCCAACTCATCAAACACCAATTTTCCCACTATCTTCTGCCTTTTTGTATTCCATTTCCATTACATGAGTGGAATGACTTAGCCTGTTTTAAAAATGGGCTCTGTCCCATGACCTAACAATCCTAATTCTTTCAAAACAGCAGGAAATTCCAGGGAAAAAAAGCAGCTTTACAACGAGGAAGCCCAATCACAAAGCTACCTCCTTTTATATCCAGACACTGCTAGGCTGAACACCTCAGCTGATCTCTGTTGTTGTTGTGGATGTCTTGCACACGACAGAGAATGAATGGGACAAAAATCAAATCATGTCTACCTAGAAGATTTTAGTTTTGCCTGTTGTCTCACAAATAACTTTTGAAATTTTAAGAGTTGGATGCATGATTTTGGGGCCAATGGCAAAATGCTGTGTTGATAGGTTGTTTTGTGGGGCAGCCCATTCACATCACCAGTGGCAGGAGCAGGGAGGATAGGTTGGCAGGTAGGCAAGTTCCAGTAAAGAAGAACAGCTCAAAATCACTTCCCTCACCCTGTTCCCAGAATTAGTACCATTGACCATTACTAGGTCACTAAAATGCCACATTACTAGGTGTCTGAGCAGTTAAAAGAAACTTCCTTGGATAATCTAAAAAAGTTAAGAATTATCTGTTGCTAGAGAAATTCACAGAAACAAGATAGATCCCATTTATGCCTTGTTGCCGAAGGCCTTGAGTGGCCGCACTAACAGGCAGCCGTGGTTGGGAGAGAGCTCCTCAGGCACCATGCTGTCTTCTGAAGGAGTGAGAGAACAGTGTAGAGCTGTGGCAGCGGCTCTGTCCACCCACAAGTTCCCATTTACAGCTAACTGCCTTCTCTGACCTCATGGCTGCAGTCTCTTGCAGTAAAGGTCTGACTGGATCTGATGGTAGGGCCTATTTTTTAAAATAACTGTGGAGTTGAGCAAGTCAGGGTCACTGGTGGACTCACAGTTCCTGGTGCCAGGCAGGGGTCCAGCACCAAATGTGTGTGTCAACACGCAGAACTGCTGTGAATGAACATCTCTTGTTGCATCTATGTTCTTGTAAAGTCTCCACAAAAATTACACCATTTGTTTGCCTTAGCAGTAGGTAGAGCAATTAACAGAGTATTTAATATAGCTGACCTTTTTTCATACAATTGGCAGCTAGAAGGGAAGCTATTGCTGGTGCCCTATAACCAGTAGGTCCTGTAGCTCACCAACAAGTCCTCTGTGGGCCATCTGTGGCCATGATTTATTTTGCAGCCCTCTGTGCTCTGATCTGTGCAGTGGCTGGAAGAGCCCTGACACCGTGCCGTGGTTCCAGTCTCACAGACAAGCAAGTGTACAGAGGAAGAAGAGACCAGTAAATACTTTCAATCTCTTTCAGTTTATGGAGCCATAAAAAATTTCCACCAGAACTGCAGATACCCGAACTCTATATGTGGCCCTGCATCTCACACACTTGTTTTTCTTAGTTGTCATTCACAGATGCTTTAAAACAGTCCACAGAATCATATAGGTCTGTGGACCTATATGTGGACACACACCACCTGTGTGCTTCTCCTCAGCCTTCCCAACCATTTTTCTAAACAGCTGCACACATCTTTCCCAATGCTTTGTAAGTGGGTCCGTCTTGATCCCACATCTTTCACCAGTATCCAGCCACATTTTCTCTGTCGCAGGTTCCTTTATTTGCTCTTCCCATTTGGAGTTTTACTTGAATGATTTTACATAACATTCTAAATGACATTTTTATTACAATATTTGCACTGCCCAGTATTTTGCCAAAGGAGGTGTTTTACAATAATATTATTACTTTGAAGACTTAGTCCTGAGAAATCACAGAACATGTGGTTATGATTAAATACATTTGTTTTCACTGTTTGTCTTCTATTATGATTTTGCCCTGCTGTGTGATATTGGTGCAATAAGTGCTATTTATCTGTAAGATACTGATTGCTTCCAGTGCAATATGTTGGCTTGTTTCCCTCTGAGAGAAGGAGATGATACTTCAACATGACGTTTTCTGACTTGGAGGGGTCTTTTAAACACAAGGCAGAACTGAGGATTGTACCGATCCAGGCTAGCAGTCCAGGGTATCCTCATTATGTTTTCAGAAGCGGTACTGACTAGGTTATTTGGACCAGATCCCACTTAAGGGTCTGGTTTCAAAAGCTCCACAAAGTCACAGAATGCGTACTTGGGTCAAATTGTTCTATTTTAGCACAATGCATCCAAAGCTATTTTCTGTGTGCAGTGAAAGAGCAAGTTACAGCAAAGTGAGCAGGGAGGCTGGCACATCTCTGCTCAAGTGCTTTCTGCAAGCTGTGTATCTAAGTGTGCAGGTTTGGGGTTGCCAGTGTGGGGAAAACAGTGATGCTGTTAAGACACAGCAAAGATTCATGATGTCTATCTTCATTGGACTGATTTTAATTGTGTGACATCAAAGAACCATTAGAGAGATAATTAGAATTAAATAATGCACAAAAGATGGTATTGGCTAACTCTAGCCAAGAGCTCAGGCCATCCAGCAGGCACAACTGAGAAACAGCGAAAAACTTGTCTTCAGCTCCTGCACTGCCTCTGATAAGAAAAAACAATGCCTCTGAGAAGGTTTCAAAGACAGAAATGCCTTCCCTTAGTAGAAAGTTTATTTCTCCAGAACCAAACATTTTTATAAAGAGGAACCTGAAAGGGACACTCCACTATGATCTCTATTGCTCAGTTAAGTGAGCTTGATGCTCTCATCCTGAATTTTGTTCCCAAGCTTGGACTGACCATTTAATTTTCTCCATTAGCTTGCAGTCCACAGACCTATGTGATTCTGTGGACTGTTTTAAAGCATCTGTGAATGACAACTAAGAAAAACAAAGGTGTGGGATGCAGGGCCACATATAGAGTTCGGGTATCTGCAGTTCTGGTGGAAATTTTTTATGGCTCCATAAACTGAAAGAGATTGAAATTCTTTACTGGCTTAAATGCATGTCTTTCTAAGGATATTCTGGTGAATACAGCAAGAGGAATACTTCAACGAGGAGCTCTGGACTTTCTATGTAACAAACCTGTGTCTCCATGTATTTAAAACTTCCTAGCACACGTGCTATTTTAAATCTGTTCAGTACTGTTAGAAATGATCACACTTGATAGATCTAGGCTTTGAGCCATACAGAGCTCTAGATCAACGGAGACACTTTGAAAGAAAAAAGCTGATGCCTGGCTATAATTTACAACTCTCTCCCAAAAGACCTCTAGGCCTCATAAAATGTATTTCTCTGACGGACTGTTACTTTTATCATATTTGGACACAGTTTCATCCTGTTCCAGGCTTATTAATAGTGGAACAATTATTATTTAAAAATCTTGAGTTCAGAGAAAATTAGGTCACTCTACTATAGTAAAATATCCCAAGGACACTTTCATTGTCATTTATCGTATCTAAGACAAAAAAATAAATAAGCATATATCTTGACTGCAAGGAAGGTATGGTTTCAATCAAAGGGCAACCAGTTTCTTTTCTCCATCTTAGTATCTACAAAACCCCAAGCAGGAAAATGCCTGCTCCCAAAGGCAAGATGAGGAGTCCCTAAGGCTCATCTGCAAGGAATGTTTAGTATTTGCAGAGGCGTCTTTCAAACAAATACTCTGGAAAACCCTCTATGTGAATGTCCTCATTCCAGAGTAAAATGGCCTTTTCAGTTTATCTCAAACCCTTCCCTATGTACCAAAAGCTTTAAAAAAGTATTTCAGAATACAAATGCCTACATAAGGCCCAATGCTAATTTAACTCTATCCCGGATTTAGCTTATGTCAGATAATTTCTCATTAGACAAGTTCTCACTATCAGAAGTTCTCCATTTTCTTTTCATATTGAAGAACTTCAGACTGGACTGACCTCTCTCTGGTAGCAGATCTGTAATAAAAAGTAGCAACCTATCTGTCTTCTCTGATGTGTTTTATTTTTGGGTGCACTGAAGTTACCATCTTGAAAGTGCACCTGCTCCCCTGTGCTTTGGAAGGCCTAGCAAGCCATTTCCATGAATGAACAGATACTAAGAGGATATTTTTGAATGTGCTGCCTTTTGATAAGGGAAATGTGTTTCCCAATTTCTTAACTTTATCTTTGGTGTAATTCTTTTGCACCAATTAGTAACCTTGAAGTAGGGGGTTTGTTAACTGGACTATGAACAGCGGAAGGAATAGGCATTGCATTTACTTGTTGTGTTCTTTCTTCTAGCTCAGCATGTTGCAATCTTTTTGTAGCTGAACCTCAGGTGAAAAAATGAATCATATGTCGATGGTCCACTATCACTACCTAAGTTGCTATGTCTTTCCCTTCACTTCCTTTGCTTTGCAAGTCTATTGACAGTCCTAGAGTGCCTGAATGGGCTCAGATGGCTCCATCGATGGCGAGCGGTGCACCGTGCTTCCCAACACTTCGATTTCACAGGCAGGGAGACCCAAGATTTCTGCTCAAAGCTGGCACAGTCCTCTTTACATGTCTCTGCCACAACTTATGTGAAGAATGGTCTTGTCTCCGCAGTGACTGGGAGCCACCCCTTGGGTCCCAGAGGATGATCCCAGATATTTGCTCTTCCGCCTTTCCTGAGCAGGCTTTGTGTTTCTGTTCCACTGCCTGCTTATCGTGAATGCAGATGTACTAGTAGAGCAGTGAGACTATTTGGGCTGCATTACGATTAGGGTAGGGGGGACGTGTTCTATCAGACCTGGACATCTTCTTTCTCCCATCTGCCAGAGGTGGTGTCTTGGGCACACACTGGTTGACACTCAATCCAGACAAAAAAGAGAGACTCTTGGCAGGTACAAGGAGCATTTAGAGAGGACACACACTGTAGATGTTTCCATATGTTTTTGCTAGATGCTCATTATTCTTGCTGAAGCAACTGCATTGTTTTTTTTCCTCAGGTCAAATGAAAAACTGTGGAAGGACATGTAATCTCAGAGTAATTTATTTCACTGTAAGTTAAAACAATTTCTAATAAATTTAAATGAACCTGGTATAAACCTACATTAAACCAAAATAAGAATACATGTTTTTAATTATATCACATCATATAGATTCTTAGTGTAGTTCTCATCAGTTTCTGTTGCTTTTGAAACTACCACTGAGACTGTTCCAATGCACTGAATTTAGGGAAGAACTTCCACTGGGGAGAAAGTCTATTTAAACTGTTTTTCATGCCTTCCCATTCATTGATCCAAGTGTACACATACATTTTAGTAAATGTGAAGCAAACAAATTGTACTGCCAGTCAAGGACTACTTTGCAGCCTAACCAGTGTCTGTGCAGGGCTTAGATGAAATAAGCTATATAAATATGAATCATTATATTATCATTGCTATTGTTATGTTCCAAAAGAATCTGGCTTACACAGCAAGTAAAAAGTGCCAGACTGAGTCAAACGAGCTTCTCTCTAGTCCTGTGTCTTAGGCTGACAGCAGTTAGCAGCAATGCTCAGGGAAAAGGCAAAAGGACTGGGCAAGTTGAGACTGATACCGTCCTACAGTCTCCTAGCTTCCGACAACCTGCAGTTACTGCATGGAAAGTTGTATCATCATGGGCTGTCCTGTAGTGAATTAAGCATGAATTTACCTCATTGCTTTTTTAACTGGTTCATACTTCAGGCCTCCAAGGGCTCCTGAGGCAAGAAGTTCCACCTCCACGCTGTTGCAAACAGGCTTTGTGTGTGTGTTTCAAGCCCTGTGATATGTCATTTGCTGCCCTTTGGTTCTTGAATGTTTCCCTCACCTTGCCATGCTGTCTGTGGTTTATAGGTGTCAGTGACTGACTTTCCAGATTCAAATCTGTTTATTTTCTCCTCTTTTTGGCAGATGCTCCCTATGTCACTCTGTACTTCTTTAGTTTTCCTCTGTGACAGGAGACCAGGGCTCTGGCAATACCCTCCTTGGGGGCACAGCTGTTGTTAGACAGTGGTGAGCACAGTAAATAGACGGGTTTCTGTCCAAGTCACCCCTGTGTTTCACTTGCCTTTTGACCACTGCAGGACACTGATGTGGCAGTTTCGGAGTGCAGCCCAGGGAGCTACTTCTCTTCACTGTGAACCTGACCACATCTTGTCTTTCTCTCTTTGTGACCAGTTTCTCTCTTATCTTGTGATATTTTCTTGAAGCACCTTGGATGAGGCCCATTTTATACACCCAAGTGCATCATCTGAGCCTCACCACTGCCATATGGTACTTGCTGACTCCTCCAGGGATTCCTGCAGACTTGTGAGGCATGAGTATCACACCGTGATCTCCTTCACACATTCGACAGAGAGCTCATCCTTCCACCTTAATTAATATGACATCTGGAGGAAGAAAAAAAAACGGTCATATGAAAAAATATTCCTGAGAACCCATGACCACAGAGTTAGGATCTGAAGAAAGGACTCTTCCCTGGACCGGACTGTCTCTTGGGGACTTGGTTTGCATCTGTGTGTGTGTGTGATGTGCCTTGGTGACAGTGAAAATGTGGTTTGGCTGGTGTGTGTGGAGCTGTGAGGAGCTGTGGCAAGCCAGTGGGTCTGCCCAGGTCTGGAGCCACCTGACAGCTCCCTGGAGTACAGGGCTCAGCTTCCCGAGCCGTTAGCAGGCAGTCTTCTGCCTTTTCTCCTTCAAGGCCAGCCATGTGGCAGTGTCTTGGAGCTGCATCTCCCTGAGACAGTGACCCTGGGCTTCAGTGACAAAATAAAAGCCTGCTAGAAGGGCTTTAGGAGGCCTGAGACTTTCTGGACCAAAGTGTGGAGCAAGGACCCCTGAATGGTCCCCTGTCCCCCGCTCCCTGAACCTTGCTCCCTTGGTCCCCTGTCCCTGGTGCCCTGTCCTCTCACCACATACGCCTTTCTCTCCTCAAAGGGGGAGACCTGGCCGTGCTGCTCCTGCAGCCCCCTGGTCCCTGGCTGCCGATTCACTTTGCTCCCTGTAGGCAGGGCCACGCTGGACTGCACCGAGCAGAGCACCTGTGCTTGCACCCCGCGAGCCAGCCCTTTGGAGGACTCTTCTGGGCTTGCAGGCTCTCCTCTGAGCAGCAGCTCTGCCAGAAGCACCCCGCGACAAAACAACCAGAGACGGGGAGAAACGCCCTCCCCTGGTGTGCCTCAGGCATGCCTCTGTGCGAGCAGAGCCTCTCGTGCTGGGTTAGCGGGGTCCAGGTTGGCGCCGGGCCTGGAGGTTATCCGCACGGGACTCTGTCCAGCGCCCCCAGGGCTTCGTCGTCCAGGCTCTGCGTGGGCTCCCGCTGGGCAGGCAAGGCCCGGTCCTCCCTCGTGCCTTCATCAGCTCTGGGGGGTCGGTGGGGCCGCTGCCGCCCGCCCTGGGGCAGGGCAAGCCGTCGGCGGGGCGCTCAGCCCGGCTCTGGGCAGCGGCCCTGCCTCGGCTGGCTCCCTCGGGGGCCTGGGGGAGCCCAGCAGAGCTGGCTCCGCAGCCCCTGGCAGTGCGAGGCGGCCGGGGGCGTCCCTCGGGCTGTGTCCCGCTCCCGTCTGGCGCTTAAACAAACGAAATAAATAAATAAACTAAAAAGCGAAAGAAAACTTCCTCTGCCCCTTCGTTCTCGGAGGACGGCGGAGGCGGGGCGCCTCAGCTGTGCGGGGCCGGAGGCCGCAGGTGCCCCGCGCCCGGGGTCAGCGCCGCGGGGCGCCGCGCAGAGCCGCGCGGGTGCGCAACGAAACCGCGGCGCCGAGCAGAGCCCCGCGCCGCGCTGCCGGCGGCGCCGAGTGCCGGTTCTGCCGCCTTTGCAGCCCAAACGGGTGTGCACAGGCGGGCTGCGGGGACCCGCGGCCCGAGCAGGGTGCGCGGAGCCCGCCGGGGCCGAAGGGGAGCTGCTCCTTTCCCTCTTCAGCACGGGTTTGTCCCCGCTTTCGTGCGGCGGGAGAGCGATGGGGCCGCGGCGGCCGCCGCCCAGGTGGCGGCTCGCTCAGGGCCGCGGGCGCGGTGGGGCGCGGAGGGGCCGCAGCCGCAGGCCGCAGCGCTGGCGGCGGGGCTTGCGCTCGGAGTCGCTGAGCTGCGTCCCCGGGTTGCCTTCCCCCGGCACGGGGCGCAAACGCCGCCTGCCAGACGGGGCATCTTCTTGTCGCCCTGCAAGAAATGAAAGTAAATGCGAGAGCTCGAATTTATCATGCAGCCCCCATGACCAAGCATTTCTCATTGTGCGTTTGGTTTGTTTTTCCAAGACCTAAGCAATTTTTAATGTACTATATACTTCCCGCTTAATCCCCCTCGTTTATTATATAATTACAGTTTCAAAGTGATTATGTAATTAAAATCATGTTTCACTGCTGCATACTTCAAAAGGAAGGCAACCTTCCCCAGCATTATTTGCTGCTGATGTCATAATTTCCCTGTGATATTTAAAATAAACACATTAGCCCAAGAATTCTAAACATGTCTGAAAGTATATAATGGAATTGATTGGCATAAAGCAATGGCGAAACCTATCACTAGTTTAATATATTTCTATGCTCCCATGCAGTGTAAATTATAGGATAATGGGGTGCAGGCGATGGTAAGCTCTGTTTATATAATCCATTTCTTCACACAAGTTCCCATTGCTTTTCCTTCCCTTTGCTGTATGTGGTGGTTCTCTGATCCTACTGACCTCAGCCATGTGTTTTCACTTTTTCTTCTGATCTCAATTCCATGACCAGCGGGGAATAAAATACAAATTGAATAGTAACCATTCACAGGCCACTCTTTTCAAACTGTTGTTAAGCCTTCTTTGTCTTGTCTAGCAACTGATAGATAAATGTGTTGTATTTTACCCAAGTCTTTCTTCTCCCCTTGTAAAGCTTTGTTGCCCCAAGTTGCTTAGTCCATCTTTCTCTTCTTCTTTTTCTTTCTAAAGAAAATCATTTCATCGTGCCTTGCCACCGAAATGGACCATTCCCTTCCTTGGCAGTACAAGGAGCGATGGTTAAGTAGTGGAATTAGAAAAAAATATTAGAAGGGAGGAATAAAGGAATTCCCCCAACATTTGGTCTGGTCTATTCCCAGCATGACTCAAGGTTAATTTTAAATTTGACTCGTTTCCTCCATACACGGTAAATAAAGTGCTCCCTGGGCTGCATGCAGCTCCTTTTTGAAAAGGGGAAAGTTAAGTACTCGAAAAGGGAAGAAAAAAACCTCCTCTTTTCCCTCTGCATGCCTCTTTCATTGCAAACCTGCTTTCTGCGCTGTCAGGCAGGGCCGACGCTGTTTATTCAGCTTTTCTTGAAAATGAAAAGCAACTAAGAGAAGTTTAAACAATCTCTTGTTATTTTTGGGCTTGTTTTTCCAGCACTCTCGTCCCTGGCTTCTTCTTTGGGGATATAATGCAAAAGAAAATAATTTTGGAAACCCATTATTCCATAGAGAAAAACATGTCACCAATCCCATGCCCTTTATTTGATCAAAAAAAAATTGTTGTGAATGTTTCTTTCGTGATGATCTAAACTGTACAACAGTGATGATTATAATTATTACCAAACTGCCAGCATACTGAAGACAGTTTGATATAATTTAGCAAAGACATTTAAACTGCTTGGTTTAAATCTCCTTGGCTTTTTAAAAAGACTTATTTGATCCCAATAGCAAACTGGTCTTTTAGCTGTTATTAACTAGTTTAAAAGTGGTGGTTTAAAAGAGAAAACTTAGGTTGTGCCCCACTTCGAAGAACCCTCACATAAGCAAACATTTTCAAGAGCGCATCGGTCTCTAATCAAAATAATCCAGATTCTTGTGTGAAAGGTAAATATTTTGCAACCACATTACTGGAGTTGAAATAACTAAACAAGTCAGACACCAAAATTAGCAGTGTCGTGAAGTGCTCTCGGGAAGATCTGCAATGTGGAGGAAGGTGCCCCTTTTAACTTGCTCAAATCCGCTGTGCGCTTCTGCAGCAGAAACCGCTGCGACGGGGTTCCGAAGGAAATGCAGCTTAGCAGGAAAATAATTTTCAAATTTGTGCTGTGGACAAGGACTGTCCGAGGTGAAGCTGTATACCTGTAAAATGAGCCCCTGCGTATCACATGCTTCATATTAAACTTTCATGCAGTTTTCCTTCGCTGTTTTTTTCCAGCTAAAGGGTTCTTATAAACTTTCCTTCGTTTATTTAAGCCTGGTTTTCATTGCTGCAGTTTTGCATGGTTTGCCTTTGTTTAGTTTATTAACCCACAGGGTTACTTTAACTAAATATTTGGGCTGAATACTTTGGGGTTGGATTTCAACGTTTTCTAACAAAATTACCGAGTTTTTTGAAGCCACACAGAGAACTCTGTGTTGACTTTATTAGTCAATTTAACAGGCTATAAGGAAAATAAAAATAAGAAACATACTAGTGTATCCCCTCCAGTGAGGAATGGGGTTGAAACTGGTCTCTTATTTAGTATTTCAGATGCCATCAAGGCTGTGTTAACTTTACTGACATTTTAATAGAAATGGCAAATGCACAGCGCCTTTGCCTTGCCGAAGCCTGCCGTGTCCTCTCCGGGTGCCTGCCCACAGCTGGGGAGCTATTTTTAAAGGCCCTCGGGGAAAAAGGGGTGGGAAAAGGAAAAAAAACCCTCTCCCTGCGCCTGCTGCCCTGCGGCCGCGGGCAGGGGTGGGGGCAGCTCCGCAGCCCCAGGCAGGGGCCAAGAGCCCGCGCTGCCCCGGCCGCTGGCGCTGGGGGGCCAGAGCTGGGGAGGTGGGCGTTGTGCTTTTTTAACCAGACACCCTGCTGCGTGGCTGGGACGGAAAGTAAAGTGTTAGCCCAGCAGATATGTGAGATCTTTGAGAGACAGACCCACAGGCAGAAATGGATATTGGGAAGGGAAGCTCGGCTGTGAAAAGAGAGCCCAAATCACCCTGGTCATGTGCCACTTGCCAGGACAGAAGGAGCACTGAGGCATTGAGCCGATCAAAGGCAGGGTGGCTGAGAGCTGGCTGACTGCTTAGTGCAACATGTTGTCAGAGAGAAACCAAGAGACTCTTCTAAGGTGCTGCTGCAGGCTCCGTTTACCAGTCCCCACAGAAACCCTCCCACTGCCGTGGCTGTGCATTAGGGGTCACATCTCTCCCACCTAGTATTTGCAGCATCCCCCTAGGCACGCCACGGGCTGTGGCATGGCCTGCTCCATAGTGGGGTACTTAAACTTGAAACACCTCAGTACTTGAATGCTCTACCTGTGCTATTTAATGGCTTGTACCAGCTCTAATATCTTCCCTATCCAGGTAGCGTTAGCACCTTCACTGCTAACAGTTCCCATTTCTGGTGGTGATCTGCAAAGGCAGACCATCTCCAGAGAGGAATAGTAGTGGGATGTGGATAGGTATTGAAGGCCCGGAAACATGAAGAATAGGCTGCTGGTATCTGACGCCTTAGAGAGGTAGGAGCAAATAGAGAGATGTGAAGAGGGAGGATGGAAGGTCAGAGGCCTTTGGAAAGAATAGGTTTGGACCAAGGCCGCATCCACCATGGCCACAGAAAAAGACGTTGCAGCATTCAAAACATGAAAAAACATAAGCCTGGGTGAGAGCTTTACCTGTGTGAATGGATGAGAAAACCTGTGTTGTCTATGCCAAATCTGCAAAAAACTTAGACATAACCAGGAAGGGAAAACCTACCAAAAGACCCAAGTCAGAGCTAGCGCCAGGTTATGGTCTAGAGAGAGATGCAGAACTGCAGCCTTGGGTGGATGGGTGTCTAGAAGAGGGGTGGCAGTGGTGAAGGCATGGGGGTGGGAGGCTTCAGGGTGACAAGAGAAGGGGATACCCGGCTGTGTGTGGGGAGATGTCAGAGATGGTCTGAAATTTTAGCAAAAAGCACCAAAGTGCCGTGTTAATTCCCAGTGACTACTCTGTAACTTTCCAAATCTAGGTCCAAGATACTGCGGGGGTGGGAACCCCGTGATATGTTTATACGTGCATCTAGCAGGGAGATGTGATGTAACTTGCTCCAGGCAGTTCTTGACAAGCCCTTAGAATGGAAATGCAGCACTCCCGCAATCTCTTTCAATCCTAAATCAGTCTATCAACAATGACCAACATAACCCAGCAGGAAAAATATGTCATATCTGTCAACAGGACTAATTCAGTGTGAAAATGAAGTAGCCATTTGTGATAGGGCGGCTTACTGCCAGTATGCAATAGTGAGATAGTCCCCTGCTATTCTGATAATAAAATGTAAATATGTAACTCTCTAAAGTGTGTCCCATCCCATCTCATCCAATTAAAATTACATTGATATGCTTTTTCTGATGTCAGCATGCATGGGTAGAAGAGCAAGTTCTACATTCTATTATTATTTTATGTTTTTATTTTATTTACTTGCCTTTGCATCTTGCAAAATATTGTGTGGTCTGTTAAACATTTAGGGACAATGAGGAAATTCTGTGTTAAAGTCAGGCCTGGTTTTCAGAAGAAATAAAAACTTGAAGTTTATCTAATAGTGAAGAAACAGGATAACTATACACGAAAAGGCTAATAAATATTTACTCTGTTAAGTATTGCTATTATTTCTCCCTCTTGTAAGTGATCTTGAAATAGTATTATGCCAAAAAATTAGGATGGCTGTATTAAAACCAGATTTTCTAGAGCTCATTCAGAATTTCCAAGTCTTTTATTTCATTAAATAATAAGAAGACACAAACTGTTACTCTGGTGTGAGATGTTCCACATTTTCCCTGGCACAAAAAAGCAAAAGAGAAATCACATAAATCATAGTATCTCAGTCTGAAGTCCAGTGAAATGTGACAGCGATAACAGGTAAGGAGAGCAAATGAGCCAGAGAAACATTGACATGTAGTGGAAAAGGGAAAGAATCAGGATAGGGAAGGGTTAGAACATGAAATAAGCAGGAAAGACACAATGACAGTGAAGAAATGGAGTAAGATACCAAAGGCAGAAGTTTTCTGTAGTAGCTGTGCAGAGTGATAAACTATTCCACTACTATTTTATTCCCAGTTGGACATGAAATTGAGATAAAAATGACTAAATCTCCACCTCAGATATGACAAATCAAAATCTTCAGGTTTTGACTTCCTTGTTAATGATATGATACTACAAAACTCTCAGTCGTGACTCTCTGTCCCTACTCCCTGCTTCGAGCAGTCCCTATGCCCTTGTGTTTCAGCTCTGACTCGCTCAGTGTGTTAACTCCAGTTGCAGCCAACATTCATTAACCAAGGAAGAGAGACTGAACCAGTTATTAGTTCACTGATCTCCCTACTAGCAAGGTTCGAAACCACCCTTAACGTCTATTAAACAAGAATGAAACAAAAAAGAACATAGCACTTATTACTGGTAGGACTAAAGATGTGTCTTCATGATATTATATATTAATTTCTTTTGATTTGAAGGATGGCCATTCACATCCCTTGGCACTGTAATCAGTATTTAAAAGAAAAATTCTAACAAGAACCACCCTGCAGCAGAACAAAACCCACACACAATAATAATAAATTACATAATCATCCAGTAATTTGAAGCAGCAATATATAGCCCACAAAATCATTCCTACACCCACAGTCTCATTTCTGTATGTGTTAGATGTGTGTGTGGAGCGGAGATAGATATGCGCTATATATATCCAACATAGTAGAACACTTACTCCTAGACCCAGAACAGAGTAAGATATCAGACTTTAACATCATGAATCTTTTCCTGCAGAAAATACTCTTATTAGAGATTAGAGCTTAGAGAATTCAGCACTGGGAACTGTAGAGTTTCACCAGTATTTTATTCCTAGCAAATGTTTTAGAGTATATAATATCTGTAATATTAACGCTCAAATATTTCTTAAGTAGCTTTTTGGTTCTGAAACCTATGGCACATATGGAGCATAAGATGGCAATGTTGATGTGGTGCATTATAAAAGATAGATGGGGCTAATTTTTAGATGGTCTGTTTATGGTAACTCACATGATAGCTATTTCAGAACAAGCCAATCATTTCTTGTATGTGCTGCATCATCATTATTATTTACTAGACTTGATATGCTTGTGGCTTTGATCTTGTTTAGAGCTTTCTGTTGTAGACACTGTGATGACATGTAGTAAGAGGCAGTCTCTACAGTTTAAATAGAGAAGGTAGGCAAGGAGTCAGGTGGCATACTGAGGCATAGAGAGGTGGACAGATATCTCCAAAAGCAGGCAGCAGTTTAATGCTGCCTTCCACCATGGGTATTTCTTTATTTTTCCTCACAGTAAAACCCTGTTTTTTTCATGGGAAAGCCACAGTGAACTGTCTTACACATAATCAGAGAGGTGTCCGTCCTATATTACAGCATTGGTAGTCTGATCATATCTTAAAAATATCCCTGAACTGTCTGTACAGATGTGGACTTAGGTGGTCCAGAAGTTTGGCTAAGTAATTCCAACTATTGATTACAGGTTTTGATCTGCTTTATACTAGCAATTTTATAAAATTGGGGCTGATCTGAACCAGCACTTTGTGGTATACCTCACCAGCATTTCCTATTGGTGCTGTAAGAGTTCTGCAGAAGTCTAACTTCAGAAAAAAAGTCTTCATCTGGAAGAAAAAAATATATATATTTTGAAATAACTTTCCTGAATGCCAATCAGCATTGTGCAAAACAATATAAACAACAGGCCTAGCTTTGCTCTGCTATGCCTGTGTAAAATGCAGTCACTTCCCAATGTAATGACATAATTGAGAGTACAGTGTTCAAAAGGTACAAGTACAGATTCAAAAATTTAAGAGCGTATATGAAATATTCCTCTTGATCTGTTAAATCAGAAAGAGAAGGAAAGACACAGTGAAAGTTGTCTTTATCCATGCCAGCTGTTGACCATTTGGGAGGTACTATTCAGCTAACCCTGATTTCTAAGTTAACCTTCTAGACATGAGCAAAGTTAGGTACCACCACATTTTCTGAGCCTAGATACTAACAAAAGGCAACATTATCTTCTGCTCCTTTCAGGACCTGGTGCTGAAAACAATCATCATCCCGACTGACAGAACAATTAGCGTTGTCAGCAGAGAAAATAGTAAGTGAACCAACTGAAGGCCAGTGTGTTTATTTTCCCACTCAGAGACATAGTCTTCCCAGGTGGAGACTCTGAAAACATTCCTGCTAAAGTTGACATGGGTTTTACTTCAGTGAGGGATTGGTCTATTCTGAGCAGGAAATTAACCTAAACATTTAAAAGAAAGCAATATAAGCTACACAGAGAGCACAGGGATACACAGCTATACCACTGTCTCCACACTCAGACAATTCTGTCTTTTTGAGACTGTTCACTTTTTCTGATTGTTTATTTTCCAAGCAAAACACATGTAAATGATAAAACAGGGTGGTGGCTGTAAGGTTAAAAAAACTGCATAAGGCAGCATGCTGTAATAGTCTGTCAAGGAAGACTCACAAATGGCATCACACAACCCTCTAAGTTATAAAATAAACTCCGAGTTATTAGACCATCTGAACCTCCTCTTTTGCTTTTCCTCAGTTTTCAAAATGTAACTCCACATGCTGTTTTGGACAAATTTCCTACTGAAAGTAATAGTACTTAGGCTCCTTTCTGTTTAAGAAATGCACCATTTCTAATGATAACTAACACACAAATCTTGTGAAAATCATTGCAGCTAATAAAGGCAGTTCTCTTTACATCACTGAACACACTACTTCTACAGCCATTTCTATTAGATGATATCATTCGATATCACTAGACGTGATTATGGAAGCAGCACAAGGCACCACAAGGAGTCTCAAACTGCTTTCTTATGTCTTTTGTTGGAATACTGCTGTAAAAGTCAGTGCACTGTAGCATAATGGCTTTATTTTTAGAAGTGTGATCAAATGCTAGAAGGTCTTCATGTTGTCGTCTGTATCAGTAAAGATGAACTCATTTTCCCTAAGGGAATCTGTGAGGAAAAACTGTCTAGAAGGAGCTAGGAGGCCATCCATGTATGAAACTGTAACCCATTAAATCCACAAAACAGTGTCATTTAGCAATAGCTTATATTTAGCATTTATAAAGATAGACTTACACAGCAATGGGGATGGGGAGATTATGGAAAGGACAAGAAATTACACCGTCACAACCCCCTTTCAGAGTCTGTATTTGGCAGAAATCCTAGACACATAGTGGAGCTCATAGGTAGCCAGCTAGCCTCTGTGAGCGCATAAAGACATATCCCTTCTTATCTGGGGGAATTTACCCCTACCACAGTAAAGCACAAGTGTTCAGCCTTTGCGTGAGGAATTTGATAGGCGTTCAGAGGGAGAGGAAATGGCGGGTGAAGATACCATCAGGAGCCACAGGTGGTCCTGTGCTCCAGAAATCCCTTCTTTATCAACTTTGGTGGAAAAACCCTGTTCCTTGAGTGGCCCCTAACAGCTTGCTCTGTGGGGTCTCACAATTTGAAAGGACTTCCTGAAATGTGTTGTAGGGGGTGGACTTGAAAGAAAAAATAGTTTTCTTCTCTTTTGTTATATCACACAATTTTTTTCTCACTGTTTTGGTTTGAGACCCCAAAATACTGGCAAAAGATAATGTAATACATGAGGTGATGCTCATGTTTCAAGATTGATGTGGAACAACTAGAACAGATTAGAGAAAACACTGATAAGGCAAGAAAAATAAACATCTTTTATTGTCTTTTTTGCAAAGTGCCTTTGGCTGCCTGAAAGCACAACAGCAGGCCCTTGCTGTCAGACACGGGGCTGTTCTTTACCAGGTTGCTGCCTGCCAGCTGCCCTCAGCCCAGCACTGCTGAGAGTTGGGGCCGAGGACAGGAAACTTGCAGGGGGAAGGCGGACGGAGAAAATGCCATCATGGGACACTGAGTGCTAGCAAAGCCTCTTGCAGCTCTTTCACTTTTTTTGCAGAGCTGGGAGAACTAAAGCAGAAGGGGTGCATTGGCAAAGAGGGTGTAAATGCTCAGTACTTGTGGTGTTACCCCACCATGTGTTTTGCTTTGCAAGCAATGAACCACAGTTGTTGGCATCTCTCCATCTCAGATGTTACCTTTCACAGCTTGCCCACACCCTCAGCCCACAGGCTTAGCAGTGGTGGTCACTATCCCCCGCAGCCTGGACCTGTAGGCCTTCACTCTCCTGGAGATGCTAATGGAAACTAGTCAGCCGAATGAAGGAAGAGTGCTTTACCGACAAGGAAAAAGTGAAAAAACAAAACAAAACAAAAGCCCTCTTGTTTACAGAGAACCCATATGTAAATCTATTAACAGATGTGTGCAAAGATGCAGAGGTTTAAAATGAAGGAGCTGGGGTTAGAGACTGAGATCACTGTGAGGACTTGAACCCCAACACGAGCTCTATGCCAAGGCATAAAGCACTTCACGCACTCCACCACTGGCACATCAGATGCCGTTTTCTAGTGTCTAAGGGATCTATGGAGAGCCCTCTGGTAGGAGAGGTGAAAAGGGTGTGCATGTTTGTTTATAAAAATTGCTAGTGTGACGAGATGCTCAAAGTTCAAGGATGTGGGCATGCAGGAGTGACTACAGGTACAGTTAGTGCTTCTCCTCCCCTCCTAGATACAAGGATTCGTCAGTACCATGGGCATTCATTGAGCTTGCTTACTCTCTGCAGCCTGAGTGTGAGCATTTACTGTCTCTCCCTTGTTGTTGCTGCCCCTTCCTCCCACCCTTCTGTATTTTGCCAGCAGATGTTCACCCTTCTCTGAGCTCCAGAGTGTGGCTGCATCCTTGGGTGGTCTGGCTTCACCCAGGGAAACCAAAACTCAAACAAGAAAATGGGAGTTGTAGGAAGGCAGATAAAGTGTCTTTCCTTCCCCCTACCTAGAGTATGCCAGCACCAGCACCTTCTCCCCACCTTGACAATCCGGGGCCAGCGGTCTGGTCTGTCTGCTCCAGCAACAGAGCTTTTCTCCCTGATGCTGGCCTGGTCTGGGTACCCACGTCTGGAAAATAAAGGTCAGCAATCTGTTAGAAGCTGTGAGTAGAGCAGCAGGAGTGCAGTCTGTTTGCTGGTGGTGGCATGTCATATCTGTATGTTCCTGGGGACATCAGGCATTTAAATGAGGGGACAGGGACAGTAAGTGCAGGTCAATGAGAGAAGAACCCAAGGCCAGGAAGAAGATGGAGCTCGGTGATGGATAGTTCATCCTGCTGGGGAGCACACTGATGGTGCGCAGGCAACCGACACACTGGGTGGCACAACAGTGAGTCATGCCACTCCAGATCAACAGAAGCGCGCTCTTCATCCAAGCCCAGGGGAAACCAGTAAAGTTCACTTATGGAAGTGCTTAACTCCAGAACAGGAGCAGTGACCAGTGCAGGGTTAGTGGGGAACTTGCTATTCTGGGAAATGTAAGGGGGATGCTGCTCTGCTCTCCTGAGCTGTAATTCAGTTTGTTAACCCCTGATGCACTAGTTGGATTTTGATGCATGACTGATGACTGCATGCCAGGCAGGGACAGGAGCCCTGTGTTGCTTCACTGTACCAATTGCATTCCCTCTGGGAAATGAAATGGCTGGTCAGTGGCTGTGCCTGTATTTGCTTTCTCAAGATTGTTGCTGTGTGCCTTGAGTGTGGCAACTCAGGAGCCAGGGGGATGGAAGTGGACATCATGACAGGGGGATGGGTCATCTCCCCACTTTGGGGCCAGGCTTGGTGGTATGGTGTGGAGTGCTTTGGTCAAGTGCCTAAGAGCTGGTGCCATGCCCAGAACAGAACAGAAATAAAACTTAAACTGAAGGCAGCAAGAGGCCTGCAAAGCCCCTGGGATAGGGACTGGGCCAGGCTTGGAGTATCTCCTCTCCAGCACCTCCCTAGCAGCCTTCATTGCTACAGATCATCCTCCTCTTCTTGCTCAGAAGTAGCCAATGGTTTCCAAATTTTCCCTGTGTGGAAAGCCAAAAGCCCCTGGATGCCCCATGCTATATAGTTAGCATGGTCCCTCTTGTGGCTCACCTGTATGCAAGGCAAGCCTGGCCCCAGGCCCTGGTGGTTTGATGCTGTCTCTAGTTGCTGGAGGTGACTGGGGGTGATGTGCTTCGCAGAGGGTAGAGTCCAAATCTGATGAGCATCAAAGTAAAGGAGAATGTAAGGTTAAGCTGCTTTATAGGAGAGAACTTCTGGGGGACATCAAGGATCCATGACCTTCAAATACAAGGTCAGGGCAGGCGTAAAAGCATCTGCTGTACAGACCCACAAACCACTTGAGGAAGGTGGAGAAGCAGTGAGAACACACAAAACCTGGCAATTCTGCAAAAGTATTTCCCATTCAAAATATTCTGAACAATACTGATTGGGCAACACTCACTGAAAAAGTGGGAACAAGACTTTCACATACCTCGGTACTGTCAACTCTCTAGCACTAAGGCTCCCATCCTCCTCACGCTCTCCCACAGCTAAGACTGTTTTTCACACATTAGCGCAGCACAGTCCCGCAGTTTCCCTCTCTGTCTCCCACACCAGTCACAGCTATGGCTGCCAGCCAGCTGTGCCCCTCCAGCTGTGCACCACCAGCTGTGCCTGGCAGTGCAGTCATGGGCAGGAGGAGACTGCAGCGCTGCGCCACCACTATGGGTAAGCCACTGAGCCAGGCGCTGCCCTCCACATAGCTCTGCTAAGCTGAGCATCCTACAGCTGCAGAGCGTGCTAGGACCACTTCTCCACAATTTTGTGTGATGTATCAGATAGAGCCCTGGGCTACAACATTGTCTCATGCTCTCGGAGAGGGGGAAGCATTCAAGAGGTTTTCTTTGAAGACCTGGGGTGTAGTGCTTTTCAATAATTAGCTCTGCAGAGTTAAAGGGAACGTGTGTTGTCACTAGATAGGAGACATACCCCCTGTGGCAGCTGTTTGTAGATCAGCATCCTGGCATACAAAACACGCACTTTGTGCTTGAGTGCCCATGTGACCAAGCAAGAAGGATATGGGTGTGTTATAAAAACAACACTCTGCATTCAGTGCTTCTGCATTTGTGGAATTTGCTGCAACATCTACCTCTCATGCAAAAAAATGTGCTCCAGAATCTAGAGTTTCATTTCTACATATAACACACATTTTTAGCCATGATGGGTATGAAAACAAATTATTAAAAACAGGAAGCAAGTCTAAATCTTTGTCATGCTGAGTTTGCAGGCAGCCTGGGAAAGAGCTCTGAGGTGGGTGAATTGTCTCATTCATCTTAACAGGTTATTAACTTTGAAGCTTGAAGTCTAAAAGCATAAAAAACAGTACTATTAATGACTTAGTCCCTGCTCATGTTAGCAGGAGGCTGTAGTGAACTCAGCCTGAAACCATCCTTTTCATTGCTCAGAGAGTGGTCATGGTGTTAGTTAGGCCTGTCTCCATATCGGAGCTTTTGCCTTAATTTGTGGGCCATCCAGTCAGTTAATGTACTGTTTTCCATTCTGGCATCTGCAGAGCATGGACAGATGCCTTCTGAGAGCAGACCACCAGAGGAGAGCCTGCTTCCCTGCAGCAGCTTGTGTTGCCTCTGTTCTGTGAGCTGGATGGTTCGCTGTACATGACCCTGGCAGCCAGCAGCAGAGCAGTGACAAGGAACCCCGGGAGTTACGTGAGCGCTTTGCCCGTACCCTGGCACAGAGGATGAGTGCTCACAATTTCAGGGCCAGCTAAGAGGCAAATTGAGATGCTTTTCCTTATTGCCTCTTAGCTCTGGTTACCTAGATGAGATGCATGCCTAACCAACCTGAGCACCAGCAACAGGAGAGAAGGCATGCCAGGATAAGGCCCTGGCTCCAAACTGCAATACAGATATTTCTCTAGAAATATAGCACTGACTGTCTCCCAAACTGCTGCTATGTATCTTGTCTTCCTTGACAAAATTTTTGATGCTGTAATGCAGTTCCATTCAGATGGAGACTGATAGAGGAACTGAATATTAAATGACTGGCAGTGATGTTGCTGTTTATGTTTTTAGTATGATTCACCAACCCCACATTCTGCGCTACAAAGCTGCCACGGCGTTTCTGGTTTGTTTCCTCACAGTGCCACAGACTCCAGGGTCTGAACCATAACACTTTAATGCCTCTTTCTGCAACAGGGAGAGAGGAGTCAGGGAAGGATTGCAGAGCAGAGGGGATTAGAGAAAGACTGCATTCTGGAAAATTAAGAGGAAAATGAAGACTGTTAAAGAACAAGCTAGGGCATCTTGAGGAAAGTCCAAAGGATACAAGACAGTGGCAGAGGGAAAGGAGAAGAGCCAGGAGGGCACACATAACGGCCTTGCTTAAAACTTTTCTTTCCATCCCAACCAGAGGTATAATTAAAAGCACAGCTTAGTTATGGCTTCCTTTTGCTCATTTTCTTTTTCTAGACCTGTTGCATAAGTTACACATGTAATGCATTTGAAATAACATGGCAAGAGAGCATCAAAGAGGCTCACGTATGTGATGGGTTGCACAGACTTTCAGCTGAGCTGGGAAGCCCTGTATTAGGGATTGGCCTGAACTGTGTGTGAGGCCCCAAGCAAAGAACGGCTTTTGCAGACAGCTGGGGACGGGAATCAAGCTGTGATTGGCCTCCCCCTGTGCTTGCGCTGCTGGAGACAGGAACAGCCTGTGAGGAGCAGGGCTTTCGCAGGATGCTAGACCCTGAGGAGCTGCTGCATTTTAGGGATTTCTGTCTGTCGTTTATATTATGGGATTAGACCGTGATGGGTAATCATCAGAAAAAAAGGAGTCATGCCATGACTTACCAAACACATATGCAGGAACCAGTGTATAGCTCTCCAGGGTTGGAAGTGGACTAGATGTTGTTTGAAATGGAGGTGCCTGGATAATAAAGCACACTAGCGCAGAAGAAGCAATACCAACTGCTGTCTCATAAAGAAGTGATTCCAGTGCAAGATCTACATCCAGACAGAGGACAAGTTAACACAGTTGCTCAGAGGTTGAGGAAATGATCAGGTTCCTCTGTTTTTGAATCCACAGCAGCTTCATACATCATTCAAGTGATGGTCACAGAGACCAAAAAAAAGCTACCGAGGTTCTCAGTGAACAAGAAGCTGCTGTGATAGTGGCATGAGAGAAACTGAGAAACAGTAGCTTCACAGAGTGTCTGTACAGCTAACCATCCTTTCTCCAGAGTCCCCAACTATCTGTGAAGGTGCTGACCAGAAGCCATGGAAAGGAGTGAATGAGGAAATGAAACGCCATGTTGCCAAAGTCTGAATAAATTGGTAACAATTTTCTGTTTTTCTTCTGCAGCTGACAATGACTTGATTTCTCACCAAAGGAGCAGAGTGTTTTGTTCCTCTTTCAAAAAAGTGTGAAGCCATTCCCAGTGACTTGTGCTACCTAAGCTTAGGACTAGTCAAATCATTTGCTCATCATAGACATCCTCTTTCCTGCTCATTGGGCACATCCCTGTAATAGATAGTCCTAAGGCAGGCTTTTGCTGGATCATAGTATCTGGGAACTGGAGAGTAAATAGTTATTGTTTTTTCACTTCAAAAAACAGTCTGGACCAGGATTTATCATCTTGGGACTTCCTTTAATATTTCATGTGTTCTGCTCTTAGGACTGCTCACGATTAGAGTAAAATCCAGATCTTCTTGATGTCAGGAACAGCCCTACCAGTGGCTGCACTGGGAAGGGAGGGCAGCAGCAGTATTTGACCCATCTGGTTACCTACAGACACTGTGTAGTTTAGTCGTGTGCTGAGCAGCAGATCAGGGAGTGTCTTACAGGCAGTACAGGTTAGGACAAGGCTGTTCAACAGAAAGCAAAATCCACTGAAAAGAAACAAATCTTGTGTAAAAGCCAATGTGTTCTTGCTTCCTTGCTCACTCCCCCTCCCTTCAGCTTTCATGTCGTTGGCTCAGTTAATTAAAATTGCAGTAATAGGGAGGCTGGATGGTTTAGCAGATTGGTAATGGGATATACAGCCTTTCACCTCTAGGTCAATGGTTCGATTGCGGCCCAAGTCGGTAGTGACCAAAAGTTATTAGCATCTAATGGCTGCTCGGTGACCTCTGTGAGATGCGTGGGTGATTTCAGTGTCGTTCAGAGCAGACAGGTGTCCACATCGCAGGAACCACTTGCACAACTGGCACTAATTGGCGCCCATGTTGGCAGCCCCAGCAGAGGCCTGCGACTGCCTGGGCACAGCAGTGGCAGCAGCCCTCTTCCTGGTGGTCTCCTCCCACCAAGCCTGGGGGTCCCTTGTAGGCTGGAGCAGAGCTGCTTGTCCTGCTCATGCCTTGCTCTGTGGCGAGAGACAGCACCACTATCCAGGGCCTTCTGCCCAGGATTAGCACGAGCTGAACCAACGTGGCATTTGAACGAAGCAGATTTAGGGGAATCACCAGCATTTGCTACTCAACTTTTACAAACAGTAAGCAACTCTCAGCAATACAGTAGTTTTCCTACACAACAGAAAAGGTAGCTGTGTCAGAGACAGAAGATGTGACAGGACTGGGGAGAGGAGCCTGGGTGACGTGAATGGTGGGTAAAAACAAGCCAGCAGCAAGGAAGCAGAATGACCTGCCAGCATCCAAACCAGTAGGCACCATGGATGAATCATTTGCTTTGGGGAGGGATGGGCAGAAGGCTCTGCAAAGGATTGGCCAGGGTAGCCCATGCTAAAAGAGCAGGCACACAGATTTACAAGCTACTGCTATTCAGAGCTCCACAGCCTCTGGGGAGGAAGAGAGAGCAGTGCCACGGGATGTCGCCTATGCCAAATTCAGCTTTCTTAGTTTTCTGTTATTATCTAATTAATGCCTCATTTAAAATATTGGTACGGCTAAGTCTTCCATGGGTGTGAGTCAGCAAAGCTGCTTCAGGCCAGTTTACGCAAGCTGGCAATTCTCCTCTCCATATTGGTGGTCCTTCCAGTAGTCAGAAAAAATGTCATTCATGTTTCTATTTGTCATAGTTGTGGCATGACAGTTGAGAAAGGCAGGAGAAGGGCAGTGTTTTCTCCAATTTCCCTCAGCACGGTATCTCTTGCTGGCATGTTTCTATTTTGCAAGAGACTGCTTTAATGGACAGAGTCCAGGCACAGAGACCATATGACATGCAAGGTCATACTGGAAATATGTGGTGGGATGAGTCTATGCCTTCTCAGTTCTTTCTTTGCCCTCAGTTCTCCATGAGAGGCCTTTTTCAGTGACCTCAGGAGTCCTGGGGAAACAGTTGTTTCAATGGTGATTTGGCAGCCACAGACTTTTGGTACCTGGGTGGCGTGAGCAGAACCATTTTTGGTACTGATCACATGCCAAAAGGTGCAGCAGCATCTGCCAAGCAGTTTACCGAGAATGCAGAACTTTCAGTTTTCTGTGTCCAGGACAATCCGCCAAAGCCCTGCCAATGCAACAGATTTGCTTAGGAATTTGGCTTCTGCTCTCCCAGCACACATGTTGTTACTTGTGAGCAAGTGGAAATGTTTCCTTTTAATGTTCTTACTCAGCTCCTTGGGGTAAATGCAGAGTCTGAGTCTGCCCCCTTTCTTCCCTACAGATTTTAAGGAATCAGCTCAGCCTGCTAGTTCTTTGATTCTACAAATAATGCCATCTGCTGTCACGTTTTATAGTTCTCCAGTTGTTCTTTTTTTTTCCTCAAAAGAATTAGCAAACACTGTGGATTTGCTGACAGACTCTGTATCCTCCTACTTTCTCACCATCTCTGTCCCAAAGCAATCTCTTTCCCGTAAGCATGCCATACAGCTTCCCGTTCGCCACTGGTGGGATTACTCTGCAGGACAGAACTAAAAGCTGGCTTGTTCCTGCACGATTCTCCTTGGTGATTGTACCCAGTTTGTGTTTCCACAGGGCTGGGATTTTTTCCTCTCCCGGCACACATACTATTCCCCTCAATTTTTAAGCTCAGTGCTTTACTGTTACCTTTCTAATCCAGAAGTTCAGTTGTTGACTTCACTTGCATCCCTGAGTTTCACTTGCATGCCATGGGTAGACAGGCTGTAAGTATTTTTTATCAGCCTTTATGTTGCATTTGTAGCTTCCTCCTTTATTTGTGCTTCTATGAACAACTTTTCTCCTTCATTTAAGGAGCTCCCACATTCTGACTGTACCCTGTGCGTTTCCTTTGCTGGCATATTTCAGCAGAGGATTTGCAAATCGTGGGACATTTTCTGTTCTTATGCCAGCTGCCACATCAGTGGCATTGTCCCTTGTTTGGCATGTGCTTTCTTTTCCCTTTTCATTTTCTGTAAACTGTTTTCTTCCTTGTTTAGCTGTGGTGTTGATGGTCATGTGCTCCATGTATTGCATTTCAGCTTTTTCTGCCCCTTGGCATGAGAGCATTGCCTTTTTGAATCTCCAGTCTATGTCTCTGAACAGTCTTTCAAGACCTCTCTATTACTGAGGTCCAAAACTTTTTGCTCTTTAACAAAGGGCCTCCTCATATTCCAGATTTGCAAGAGGATCCTTTTGATTTGAGGCCAAGGAAACACAGATTCTGTTTCTTCTTGAGACCTTGTCTGAAAAACATATATTCCACAGGCAACTGCCCAATACTTTCATTACAGGTCTTTCCCCCTTGAGCCATCTAGCTGGCTTTTCAGTGCAATCCTGGAGCTCTTAAAAGGTTTTCTCTTCTTCTGAAGCCACTAAGGTCTGGGATCCCAGACTTGGCTTGTAGTGATTACAGGGCTGAAAAACCTTGAAGAACTGTCAGACTTAAAATACACATGCTTAAATGTACACACACCCAAGGGTGACAGAGGAAAATATGCTCTGTTAAGAGAAGGCTCAAACTTGTAACATTATTATACATCTATATAGAGAAGTCCAGCATTTCAGCTTTTGGCTAGGACTGCCTGGAAAGTAAAATTTTTTCTAAATCCAACATGCTAGCACTATACACAGCACAGCCAAGATCATCAAGCGGAGATCTCCTTTTTTCTTCAGAGATCTGTTAGGTATTACTAGGCTCAAACTGTATTAATAATATCATAACCTATGTGTGATGTACGTTGCTTAAGAACTATGAAATGACTTGACAAAATTGGATGGAATACACAAATTAGTAAAGCAAGAAATTGATTTTTATATGGAAAGCTTTTCTAAAGAGGAAAACAAATTGTTCCAAAAGGTAGCTGTAGTCATCTTCAGTATTAGTGGACTGAAAAACAAACAGACAGTGGAAAACATCTCCTCCATAAAGGTTTCCAAATTTTTTAGACCACCAGACCATTATTATTCTTCAATGATAAGGGACCATTCTGCTCTCTTGTCATCAAACTTTCTTGAATACTTTTTTGCTCTAAAACACTCTCAAATACTGCATTTCCATAGACTACTTACCATGTCCTCACAGTTACCCAGTGGTCCCAAAACTTTAATTTGGGAATCACTGCTGTAGACACAAAATTAGGACAAAAATCATAAAGTTGCTGGAAACAAGAAGAATCTTCTTCTATCTTCCCTAGAATTCTGGCAAACAGAGACATAGTTCAGATGTAATTAGCTGCTCACTGGTTTTGTTTAAATGTATCTTAAATTTTTCTCACTTTGTGTAGCCTCCAATTTCTATTACAAGCTCTTCAGTCAGGACTACTCTGGCATTGTACAATACCTAGCACAAAGTGATGCTGATCAGCACATCTCAAACAGGGAATGCTGGCAAACCTTTGCTATCAGTGTCAAAGCTCTAACAGTGTGTTATACTTCTGTCAAACAGATTTTTGTGTTTGCTTTAACCCAGCATCTCTCTTTATTGTATTTTGCCTCCATGCTTAAGACTTCTCAAAGCTCGATTCCCTACTGAAAACTGTTGAAGGCGCGTCCTTTACATCGGCAGGCCAGTGGCACTTCATGGGTTCTTCCAAGCATTCTCATGGAAGCTGAGGGAGAGTTCCTGTACCCCATTTTACAAATTGTAAGGACATAATTAGTCATTCCTATTATACACAAGTGTTAATGAGAGGTCAGTCAATGTATCTTTATGAACAGGAAGGGAAAAAATGAAAAGAAACAAATCGTTTGGTTTCATGATAACTAAGAACATCATCCTGCCAAGCCATGTTCTAGGTATTTCCATTTGTCCAAGCTTATTTATAGACTATAAACATTTTTAACAAGACAGAATTTTTTAAAATAGGTAAACTGAATTTAAGTATTTTATATTTTTGTAATCTATAAGAGAACTAAAAAAAGCTAATACAAACATGATTTTAATATGTACTTTGAAGAAAGAATAGCTTGTTTAAGATTCATACAGAACTGTGAACTCATAGTTCTATTACATAACAGACATAGGGAGGATCAAACCTGATATTACTAATAGTGCAAAGGTAAATAATGCTCCAAAATAATAGTTTGAAGAATCCTCTCAGGGCCTTTTGATATATCATAAGAAAGCAAAACAATATTGGCCCAATTTTAAAATAAATATTTTTAAATCACCTTTGAATAAGAACTTTCACAGTGTGAAAATGGCCCTACTGTATTCATTTGGAACCAGACATATGAGAGCTTCTCTCCCTTTTTTCTTGGGCCTGGTTCTGTCTCACTGTGTCATGCCTGAAACTGGTTTATTCTCTCTCTGTCCTGCATGATGAAATGGAGGCTAGGAAGAATTTCTACTTTGCAAAGATGGAGGAAAAGAGAAAGAAACTCAAATCCAAATTTACTTCAAATAGTTCACACAAGTGGAAATCCTGGCAGCATCACTAATAATGAGGAGGAAAAGGATCATTTAAAATCAAATATAGGGAGTATACAGTTAAGCTAGTGTTTCTACAAAGAAAAACATTATTTTAAAGGTTCTAATGGAGCTGTTTCTGAGTCTCCTGTTCTGCCTGAACTGCCCCTCTGGCCTGCATACTGTTTCAACCAAGGCTTAAAATAAAAATTAGATGCAAGGAATTTCTAGCTGTGAGAGGCATCCACCAAGTACATTTTGTTATTCCCTACAGACCACTGCACTTTGCCTACATATGGGAAAACCAGAAAAATCCTCTTGCACTGGCAATTGCGTTGATGTTAACAGAAGGATAACCTGTGGCGTAGCTGGAGCCCATTGGGTGCCTCAGTGTCTGCTCCATGTTACAGCTTGCCTTTTCTGCAGCATCTGAGTCATTCTGCTAATCAGTAAAACATACCTTCCTGCTATCACCTCACTGAGACTCCTAGTGCCAAAACACACTCTCATATCCTCTAGACTTCCAGTAAGTCCACTGCACTCTCATGTGCTCTAGACTTCCAGTAACTCCACTGCATAACAAAATTGCACTGCAGAAAATGAGAGCAGAGTCTGGCCCCTCGCTGAGGTCTCATGTTGGGGGAGTCCAACAGCTGCTTGGTTTGGAGCATCAGGTTACCCAGAGGCCAAGCTGAAAGCAGAGACAGACAAAGTACTGACTGAGATTTTTTTGTCTGTAATTATTTTTTCATAATAAACAGAGACACCTGCAACACAACACACAGTCTATACATAGTGCTAATAACCTCTCAGCAAGTTGTATGACTAAGATTTTAGACGAGCCTTAAGAGGAAAGATGGACTAATAATAGCCATCTTATGCAGGAAACAGAGCATATAATACGATGTATACATTGCTCCCCCAAAGAGGCATCATTCATCTTCTACGGTCCTTTATTCCAACCTGGAAGCATTATTTTCAGTGCAGCAGCAGGAATTTACTTAAGCATGAGCCCTTAGATCAAACAACAGAATTTCATCCCTAAAGGTAAAAAACTCTCTTTGTGTGCATAGCTCCCCAAGCTGCTAAATGGATTGCATTTGTAATACTTGCATTTGAGAAACAAATAATGTTAAGTTTACTACAGGCTTTAAGCCTGGCTGCCTAAAGTCAGGCAACTACTACAAACATTTGATATTTTTCCTTTATTTATTTAAATATTTACTTAAGTACACTAACCTCAAATACTAAGCCAGAATTTAAAAAGAAAATTTTGAGAGTGTAAAATCATCATTGCTAACAAAAAATAAATATTGTAATATAAGCACTGGGAGCATTTGTAGCTTCTTTCTTCAAAATATTGTTTAACCAGTAACAGTGTTAAAAATGGAAAGAGAAAGAAAAATTGGTCTTTTTTTGGAAGGAGGACACAAATTGTGAGGTATTTCTTAATAATTCATGAAGTCAATCTATTTTATAGCTTATAGTACTTACGCTGTCCTGAAAGTAAGCAATACTTTGAATTTTAAGAAAGTTGGGTGAGATGAATTGAGCCCAGATCATCTGAATTTTCAGGAAGTTAAAATTCACTATGAGATGCAGATTTAATTGATATAATTCAGTCCTGCCTAAATTCAAACAGGTTTGTATACCCCAGGCATTGTAGTAAGATCTATTGCCAGATTCGGGGCCTGATGGACACCTTGAATTTTAAGGCACAGTTGTCCTACACTTGTATCATATTCCCAACCTTTTTTCCATATCGGTAATGTTTGTGTCACAAATTGTCTTTTGGGTTCTGAATAGTTTCACGTGGTTGCAAGATTGGGGCTGTTTATGCTGTCACTTGGTAACAGCACAGTTAAGATTTCAGGTAAATATGCCTGTCTTGACCTCCTTGGGCCTGTGTGTTGTTGTTTCCTTCTTCAGATAATTTTTTAAGTTTATTTTTATTTCTATCCAAGTCTCTTTATGGAAGGTAAGGTATCTTAATCAGTTTTGTGTTTTCAAAATCTGAACAAGCTGTCTCACAGATGTTTTTGTCCTCTTTCACGATGGGTGCTAGTGAGCCTGGTGGGAGTGCTTCAGAAGAGATGAGTGATGAACTGAGTTATCTATTTATCTTCCTCCTTCAACCACCTCCTATACAGCAGTCAGATACAGGGATGGGAGACAGGCAGAATTACAGGACAGAGAAGCTCATCTTAACCACAGATGATGGATGGTAAAGCAGCTTTGGTGGAAGTGAAACTGAAGGCCAAAACATAGTGCCAGCATGTTGTTCAGCCTGTGTAAAATAAAATGAGAGGAGTGTAAAGACCTTGCAAATCCCACTTCCACATGTTTTTAATACCTGACACTTGGTACAAACCAGCTTGTACCAAAGAGTGTTTTTTTAGAAAAAAATGCTTTGCAGAAGTATTTTTATGAGTCCGTATGTCATTTCTGGCTGGGTTAGTTTAGCAGAGTCACGAGAGGAAGGGAAGGCGAACGTCGTTAGAAACTGTCCCAGTCTTCTGTCATTTTAGTAGCAGGACATTAGTAAAGGGCAACCAAGAAGCCCTCATGAGACCATTGCAGCACATTACTGTAGCTCATAGCCTAAGTTTTAATTCCTTTTTACACTTGTTAAAATTGAGCACTCAAAGAAAATATTGCCAGATCATGATAGATCCACCTCCAGCTGGGTATCTGGTTTGACTTAGAGACTTAAAATAATGATCTTCTGCCATATGTCGGATATAACTTGCGTTTTTTAAAAAAATGTGTCTTAGATTAAGTGTACAGTATATGCCACAGCACCGCTGAGTCGTTTCTCTGAAGAGAAACAGCATTGCTTCTGCTCTCTAGTTGGGAGGACTTTCCCTTCAGGCTAAATGAGACAACAAAGCAGGGGTGAGCCTTCAGTGTGGTCTTTTCGCAAATGGAAGGTGCTGCGTTGTCTAAGCAGGGAGGTTTCCAACAAGGGAGGCATAATAAGGTCAGACAAAAGACAGTCAAAAATACTGAATTCAGTTACATCGATTTAGCGGCAAAAACCCTCCACTATTACATGAAAGGGCACATCCTGAAATGTAAATATCAGAGAAAAGAAAAAGCTAACTTTTACTTACATACAAACATAGGAACACACATGGTGCCTAAAATAGCTAATGTATCACATAAAAATATTTCTGTAATAATTGTAGTATTAATGAGCACTATTTTGATTTGAAATTTGAATGTATTCATGACACCTGTGTCGAGTATTTGTAAAACCTGATAAATTATAATAGTTTCTTAATGAGCTATCATATAAAAGTATACTTAGGCAATTTTGGAAAAACATGTGAATTCCTGGATTGATTTTAATGGCTTCAAAGTAAAGATTTCTCTGAACATCCCTGAACCCATCTTTCCATTTATTGCTTCTGTTTGTTTCTAACACAGTGCCACAGTACAAATAGATAAAAAGCTTTGTACACCTTTTGTTCTAATTCACTCAAATATATCTTCTGACAGTCTTAGCCAGCTGTATTAGCTTTCTCTAGTAATTCCAAATGACTGCAATGAAACCCGCTGGCAAGAGCACGGCAGATCAAGTGCAAGTTTCCTGTCTCATTCATCCAAAAAGTCTCTTCTCGTGACTTCAGTTTGTTTTAATTAGAAGTTTATGGATCCTTCCCTTCCCCCTTTCTGAAGGCAAACACGAACATTGCCATAATCTGGAGCCATACCATTATACTAGCAGCAAGTTGCTGATGTAATCAAGGATGCTTTCTTTGACTGAGCAGGGGAGTGATGGGTCTATGAAACTATCAGCTAGATCCATTAATGCATCTACTCTAATGACCCAAGCAACATCAGAGGTCATCTAAAGGGCACTAAAGCAGACTCGCAGTACCCTGAGCAGTACAGCCTTACTTTCAGAGTCGCTGTGACAACACAGATCTATGAACTGTATCACAGTGTCAGTAAAGAACAGACGGGTATGTGCTGACTGAAAATGTGGTGATGGTGAAGGCTGAGTGGTCTATTCTTTCATGTATACTTGTTATTGTAAAAATGAGTATCCAGAATGCCTCTATACAGTCTGCATTTTGTGTTGTCAAGATGCTACTGCAACAGACATGTACAGATGTAAATTTTTATGGCAAAGCCGTAAGGGACACCAAGAATAAGTGAAAAGCATTTTAAAAGAATACCTCAGACTTCTGCTAAATTTGTCCACTAGAAATCTGCTCAGTCACCGTAACAAAAATGTTTCAAACCTTTCTGTGGCCATTCGAGGAATCCTAACACATCGGATATGAAATGCCATGTGCAATTCCATTTCTAAGCGCATGGTGTTGCTTCAGGTTATCTGAGGATAGCAAACATCTAATCGTGTGATGCTACATAAAGTGACACAGAAGCCCTCCTCTCACTGCACAAAAAGCATAAAGACAAACCATTTTTTTGTTATTTGCTTGTTTGTTTTTAAAGTGAAAAGTGATAGGTTCCTAACATGACTCAAAACAATTTGTATCCTTGTATGAACCCTTCCTTCTCTATTCCTTACCCCTCAGCTCATAACTGTTTCTCTTACCCAATGAGCAGAAGCAGGTAGCCTTTTTCAGGCACCATAAGTATCTGGTACAGACAAGATTAAACAGGATTTTCACAGATTAAAGCTGAAGTATGTAAAAAACATAAGGCAAAAGATAAGCTATTCATATTAAGTCAGGTACTCCTTTATTACAATGGACACCAATTGCTTGGGATTAATCATCATCATGCTGACATCACTGTTACTAAGTTATTATTATGCATCACGTTTGCTGTTCATCACAACTGTGCATTCTACTTTACAGGCAAACCAAAGATATTGTCCCTGTCTTGGAGAACTTACAATCCCGGGGAGGGTGGGGAAGGTCCTGCAAACAATTATTTCCAGATGAAGTGCCTAAAGAGCCGTGTATCCGGCACTCTGTATAACAGGGTTTGTAGGACTGGGCCCTAGGACATACTTGCATGTGAAATGATAATAAATAAAAAATCATTTGTTTGTTTTGTTAGAACCTCACACTTTGAGATCTTCCTCTTTTTTTAAAGTTTCTATGGCTGAAGAGAAGAGCAGAGAATTGTTTATTGGTTTGGTTGATGAATTGCATGTTTACAGGGAGACTTAGCGGAAGCAGTGGGGAAACAGCAGATGGAAGATATGACCTGGATTGACAGGGAACTTGATCAGGAGAGAGACAGAAGGGGTAACGGTGAGGTGGGCAGAGTGGATAGACTGTTCGGCATGGAGGGATGAAAAGTGACAAGGAGAAAAGCGGCCAGAAGCTATGCATTGCAGGCCTTGAATGAGACAAGAAATTAGAATTTGATGTGAAAAACTAAAGGAAGGTACTGACAGGAGATGAAAAGGACCTGGCCACAGACAGAGCATGTGGTTCTGAGTGATTCAGTTGGAAAGACTGGAGGGTGATAAAGCAAGAGGCCTGGTAACTGTAGACTGTCAAAGTGAAGGAATGAAGTAATAAGGCCTTGGGGCTGGGGGAATCAAAGTAATAGTGAGACTGGAAAGGGATCAGTGGGTCCCAGAGATCATGCGCAAAAGAAGGACGGTAAGGCTAGTGCAACTGCCTGTAGCTACACAAGAGAGAAAAGGGCCGACCTAGTGTCCACTGAATTCTCATGCTGACGTCAATGGGCATTGGGCCAAATCCACAATATAAAGGAAGAGAAGGGCCAGGAACAGGTCGTGCAATAAAAGGGCGAAGAGCTTAAAAAGACACTATAGCCCTCAAGTGTGCTGACAGTGTGGTCTGAGATGAAGAGGACCAAGAGGATAGGGATTTCTTGCTACCCAAAAGCAAGACAGAGCACAGGTTAGGCACAGAGGTTACTCAATTGACTGGAGGTAATCAAATGTAGGTGTGAGATTGACAGATGGCAAGAAACTAGAATGAGAACCTCTAAGCTGGTCAGTAGGAGAGGAAGGACATAATTCAAAACTGGACACTTCTCACCACTCGCACCTGATTTTGGAGTGGAGGGCCTAAATATGATCAGTCTTTTAGGCACTATCAGAAGAAAGGGAAGAGAGAACTGCTACCACTTTGCCCCTTACCCCACAGCCCCATTGCTAGAGCCCTCCAGGAGTAAGGATGAGGGAGATACAGAGTGGGGATTTCATATAATCTCCCATATTGTGCTAACAAAAAAGTAGTTAGCAAAGACAAAACAAGACCCCACAGACAAAAGTAGAAACATTTTAGTACTAGCATTCTGAAGGAATATTCATGCAAGTATTTGAGACAGCCACATTTATTACAGATCTTCTTTGATTTTAAGTTATCTGCTGTTGGACCAAGATATATGATATAAATTAAAAGTTCAGTGAGATGTTCTGCCATACTTCAAAATCAGCAGCATCTGGAGATATCAAAGCTGATGATAGCCAGAATAGAAATTCAGTCTCAGCCTATTGACATCAGCTCCTCAGGGAACAGGATTTTCAAATGCTTTGCATACAGACACTAAACCAGCATGCAGAATTAGCAATCAAAAGAAACCACTATGATGTTGAGCAGTTCCTTCACTTCTGCGTTCCTAAGGCATTATGATATTGACTTCCTTTGTAAACTATTGTGAGATTATTTCCTACAGAGGAAAGCAGACATGTAAATGCCATTTATAATTATTATATTGATGAGAGCTGGAGCACTGTCTTTGCTTCCTAGAGAGGAGGATCATTACTCAAGAGGACAATCCTATTTCATTCAGAAGAATTTGCAAATGTTTAGTTAGCAATTAAAATTTCTCTCTTGTCTCTAAGGAAGGTGAATGTGGGTACCTTGCAACAGTGAAAATAATCAGTCACAAATCAAGTTTATGAATGACCCCCATTCTGGTTCATAAACTCCTGTCTTGCCCTTCCCCTCCCCCCCGGCTTTATGCAAAGGGTCAAGCATTGTGTAATTCATACCCTGTGCCATAAATCTCGCTAGGCCACAAGAGGGAGCAGCCTTCAGAGGTGCAGGCAACCAGGGAAAGATAAAAAACTGCAATTAACAAAAATAACCACACAGGAGATCTTCGGTCTCGTAACAGAATAAAGAAAAAGTGGCACTCTCCCAGCTGGCTGGGTGTTATTTCAGGTTTTGTAGATTATAACCAGCAGGTTCAGCCTTCATGATAAAGTGGACAGCAGGCAGATATTTGCTCTTCACAGATTACTCTACTCAACAGATATTCCTGTGTTCATTTCCAAATGTTTTTCAAAGTTAACCATAACATGTTCTGCATTAAAGACAGAAGTTATAGCTCTAACACCTCAAGCTGGCTAAGCCAAAGGTCACTCATCTTGAAAAGATGGACTCCCTCAGAGAACAACGACAGGTCAAGTCAATACTATAAAGCACAATGGACAGACAAAGGAGTTAGCCTGCGAGCTTCTAAGCCACCCACAGTAATTCCAACACCTTCTGTAACATTGGTACTTCAAGGATGTTTTTCCTTCTTTGTTAGAAAACTAATACTAACCCCCTCCCTGACTTTCTCTAACCTTGGTGAAGGATTCTGTTCAATTAAGCAAACTGCTGTGAGTCGAAGTCTATCGCAATGGATCTGACCTCCCTCAGGAGCCATTAACACAGAACGCTGTATTTCCTGCATCACGTGAAGCTGCACGTCCAGACAAACCACCAGCCCCTCACTCTGCTGTACAGTCACACACTGAAGTAACATGTCTGGGTCACGCAGGTAATATACAGTGTTACGAGGTATCTGAGGACCACACACTTATCTGGTGGAAGTAAATATGGGTCTGCCCCCCTATCTTTGCTGGCACAGACACTTCTGGTGGGATTGAATGACAAGACATTGTAATTTTTTGTAAATCGCTGCTAGTCTTCATCAGTTAATAACTTGGATTCAGTGGGAATTTCCCCTCTTTCTGGACCACAAATGGAAGCTTTCTTTAGAATAGGTCGCTGGATTATCAGAAACATTTTTCTCCTTGAATTCTCACAAAACACAGTGAACGTTCTGGAGGACATTTGTTTGTTTAAATGTCATATCACTGTGTCTGTGAACAGCAAGACTACACGTACAACTGGTCTCCATGGCTGCTGCGTGGTTGTAAGCCTGATGTTGCACTAGAGTCCAATCTCCTAATTGCCCACATGCACCCATATGTCAGCATGCAGCAGGGCACTACTTTGGCCCATGCTCTCTGACCCTGCTGGCAAAAGGCACCTGAGTGGGATGAGAGCCTGATGTACCCTTCCATGCAGGGCACAACTGACACACCTGGAAGAAGCCCTAAAGCCTGGTCAGTGTTGCTGCAAGTGAAATGCTCTGATTCAGCTGAAGAATTCAAGTTCACATCAGGTTTTACACCTGCATCCAAAGACTCAGTTGTAATTTCCTGGAGCCCCTGTGATGAATTCATGGAGTCGGAGGAACAAGGGGTAAGATGATGAAAGAACGCAGATCAGACATTGGGGCTTAGGCTCCCTTTGGGACCCTTGTTCCCAAAGCAGGCATTCTTGCTTCCGCTACTGGTCACGGGAAGAGTCAGGTGTCTGAGAGAAGGGACTTCCTGCTGTGAAAATCTAAGGACAGCAAAGTCAAAATACATGACTCCTGGCCATGCCCAGCTGGGGTTCTCAGCTATGACCCCTCTTTTGGGTGTAGGCAGCTAGGCCTCATTGCTACAATATCTAGAAGAAGAAGAAGGCCTTTCCCTGTGCCCTGCTGTGTGCACAATCATACTTAGCCCAGTATTCCCAAGAGCAAGAACTTACCTGAGGACAGAGAAGACCAGTTGTCAAATTCTCTTTTGGCTTGGTTCACAGCAAGGACTTCAATACAGGTCTCCTACTCCCCGGGTTATCCCAAAATGAGCCTTTTGTCTCTTTAAGCTATATTAAACCCTATGTATAAATAATTAAATGTTCATTGAGCCAGACAGGGGAACACGAAATGTGAGAGAGTGATTCTCCAGCCTGCTGGTTAGTGTGCTCATCTGGGATGTGAGCAAGTCAGGTCCAAACCACTACTGCAATGAATAGTTAATTAGTCATACAAAACAGAATAGCTTCTACAGGAGAGACAGAGTGCAATTATCCAGCAGATTGGCTGTGGATCTACTCTCCTGGGATATGGGAGAGTTGAGTTCAAGTCCCCGCTCCAAATCAGAGTGAGGGAGGTTTTGAGAATAATCTATTACTCACAGGTGAGTGCTAACAGGGAATACACAGATACAGATACTTCTGGTAAACTCCTAATTCTCCTCCCATTGGTATGACTTCTCTCCTACAATGAAAATTCATGTATCACGAGTGAGATTTCTTTGTTTTGTAAGTATAAATTGTACATAAAGCAAATCATTTAGATTTCCTTTACAGTAGTGGAAAAACACAGTAAGAAAAACATTTTCTGAAAGGAATTCATCTCATTAATAAAAAATCAGTGAGTTAATTTGCTCTCCGGAAGTTTTATCTCTCCTTTCACTGTAAAGGAGCCTAGATGTACAATTTGGATGCAGATATATGTTTGAGAGTTACCTAAAGTTAGCTGAGAGGAGTCCCCCTCAGGGTTATTTGACGCACCTTGCATCAGGGCATGGCCGGTCATACAGCAGTGGGAGTGCCCTGACATAGGGCGCTAAGCTGCAGTGGCAGAGCCTCTGTGGGGACATGAGGGCCCTAGGTCCCGCTAAATGGTACATGCTCTTCTTGCAGTGCTCTCTCCACTAGGCAACTAAAATTGTTCCTTCCTCTTCGCTCTTCTACTTCTTGTGCTTTTTTAACTGTACTTGGAATACGCATTGTACTAGCTGTTGCTTTTTCAAGGACTTGTAACTAGAACTAGAAAATACTGCTAGTCTGGAAAAAAAACACACAACTGAGCAGTACATGTTTTGGTTTTGTTTTTAATCAGCTTATGAAGTCAAAACACTGGGAGATCCTAATTTATATGGCAATACCAGTTGTTGGAAGGGCATAGTCCCTGCTTGCTGCTCATACTAAAAACTCCAGTAGAGTCAATGAGTGATAGTGTGCACATGCCACTGACATAAACAGGGATGAGATCCACCCAATATGCTTGTGACAGCTCTCTCACTGAAACTAGCTCAATGTCCTCCAGATGGGGGAACCACAAGTGAGTGGAATGAAATTTTTTTCTAGGTTGTTTTCAAATTAAACAACTAATAAAGTTGCATGACTCTGTAGTCTGCATCATGTCTTTAAATGTGGTATTTGAATGTCATTGCCATCCAGCAGCAGATGGGGCACGGGTTTCTCCCTGCAGTAAAGTTTCCTAGGGAAGCCAGCTAGGGAGAGCATTTTGGGAGGAAAGCTTCTGTCCGGTAATGTCATCCAGGTGTGGAGATACTGCAGGGTGGGAACTAGGAGAACTGCTTGAGTCCCACCAGCAGCAATACAGGTGCAGGACCTGGGTCAGAAAACACTGGGTTTCAGGTTGTTCCCTTGCATGACTTCCAAGAGACAGTGCAGATGTAGCTAGAGGGCTAATGGCAAGTAGAGAGGCTACTTTGTCATCTAAAATGGTATTTAAGAAGAATTTAGGTATTTAAATCCAAGGAAATAATTCAGATAGCTAGTGCTTCAGTAGCTGCTAAGCCTGTTTGGGCTTTGAGTAATTGAATACCAACTTACTGATCCTAAAATGTCCATGCTGTAGGAGCCAATATACACTAGATCTTGTAGTTCTGTTATGCAGTGGCTGTGCAGGCTATGTACTTCTACATTAGAGATTAAAGCTACTTTCTGCCTCCTCTCAGCAGCAGAGATGAGAGGTGGGCCTCTCTCTTCATAGGCTGCACATGAATACCTCATTCTCTGCTCTAATGTACAAACTTCTAGGCTACCAAAGAGTAGCAGGCAACTTTGATGGCCATGTTTTAAAGAGAAAGAGCCTGACTCAGTTAGGCAGCCAAAGATTCTGAATCCTAAGAAAGTGCTACACCCCAGAGAAGAGCAGAAGCATAGACACAGCTAAGCTTCACACCTGATGCTGGTGACCCCTCCGTAAAAACCTCCTCCATGTGCGTGTCATTGTGGCTCAGCTTCCTGAGCTGCCTCACTCTTTGCAAGACACTGAACCTAGGCTTTCATTTTGGGTCTTTGACCCATCCTGCTGGGGCAGCATGCTTCACTTCCGGGAACCGTGCAGAAACCAGCTTGCCTCTGGTGATTTCTTTTTGGCCACGCTGTGAGTAAAAGCACAGGGTGAATCCACATCTGCTGACCCCGAAGCCTGTGCTTCGGATTCCACACAGCAATGCACACACCCTCCCTCACTGACATAGGAAGGGACATACACATTCAGGAAACCATTTGCAACTTCCCTTAGCCTACAATTTTTATGAACACTGCTACATAATTTTTGTGTCAATAAATAGTTAACGTGAAAATGAACTACACAAATGCATATATCAGGCTATAGGAACTTGCCTTATAGAATTCGTATACATCTCTTTTCCTATGATGAAACCGAACACATTTAATTATGAGTGTGATTACAGGGCAATTCTATTTTTCTTCCACATCATGTGATTTCATTTTAGGTTTTAACAATAAACATGTAGGGTTTGTCTGTTTTTTAATAGCTACCATATTGCTCATCCATTCTGATAGTTGTATAACTTTATTTAAGATTCCTTGCCTCCACGTTGTTCTCAATTTGTCTTTTTAAGTTTCTTCTTCAAGGGAATTGCCACTCATTGGTGGCAATTGCACTGGCTTCAGCTCAGGGCTGATATCCAAGTGATGTTCTCCAAGAAAGTATGAACGGCATCTGAAAGCACCCTTGTATAAATGAATGATCTGTTCTGATGTGAAATGCACTTAGTTGGAATGGTTCATGGCATGACATTATTATTATTACACTACACTGTCCAAAGCTTTTCACTCCATTCTGCCAAAAGCAGGGAAGGTGCTTTCCGTAGTCTCTGCTTTTGGCAGGGTCTGCTGGTGTGTGTGACCCCAAAATACTTGCCCTCAAGTACAACTGAATAACTTTTGCCCACAATATCTTGCCAGTTTGCAAGGGAGATTTCTTTACTGAATTCTTCATGCTGTTACTCTTAAAGCTTGATATACCACAGTCTGGGCTACTTGACTGAAGTTGTACCCATGTACCATATTTAATCTTTGCTTCTCAGGGGTTCACCTAACAAGCGCTAGTGAAGGCAAACTCAGCAAAGGGGGTGTTATTCTCACCATCCACTTGGTGTGCAATAGAGGAGAACAGTCCTAGCATTATGTGTATACTTTTGCATAACGATTTCTTTACTGGATGCAAGAACAAGCAACTGTCAAATGCTTTCCCATAATATCTACATTGCTCATCCTTCTGCATCCTTCTGTGCACAAAACTTATTTTGGTTTGTTTCAGTTTATGGTTATGTCTGTACTGACCTTATGTGAATCATCTGTTATTTCAGCTGTTTTTGTCCTAGGATTTTTTGCTCGTTTGCTGATCAATAACATAGTCAAGTTCCAACTGTAACATGACAATATATGCCTGGTAGCTTCATTGTTACTGATTCTTAACACTTTCCAATATCTGATTTCATCTGTAGGTCTCTCAAACTTTTGCAGAAACCTTGCACTTAGTTGTGATTTGAATTTTACCATCAGTGGATGTAATAAAAAGCATTACCTTTCTCTTAGGTACCTATTACTTTTCCAAAGTATTTAAGATTTTGTTGGATTTTTCTTTAGTTTAGCTCAAAATACAGAGGTCAAAAAGCATTCTTTGCTGTATGTTCTATACTCAGTGTGGCATCCAGATTGCTGTCTTTCCTTTATCTATTTCATAGAGGTTTCCATGCTTCCCTGGAAAAACTCTGATTTTCACAAATAACTATGTATACACATTGCATCAGAGAGTGAAGTATTGCTCACAGCCATGCCTGAAGTTATTCAGTCAGCCACAGCAAAGAAATTAAGCAGTGAAATTTATTTCACTTCTGGCGCCATGCTAAGAGACACACTCAAAAAGACATTTGCAAGAAATAACAGCAGCTTTATTGAATCTACTATGTTATGAGCAATTCTGCATATGCTAGTAGATGATGCCATTTACAATAATAAATAATTATGCACATGCATAGCCTACACCAATACAGATATCTGGAACTCACAGGACTACTGTTTCTTCCTTGCTTAAAGCTGAGAATTTTCTGGCTGCTTGCTCAGATTATTGAAAAAAGATATAGGTTAAACAAAAATAAAGTTTAAACTGGCAAGTGAAAATAACTGCCTCTCCTCTGAACAGGGTAGATTGGTAAAGAAGTTTTCATTTGCACAGCATCAGTGCTGTTTTTAACTAAATGTTAATCTTGAGATGATAATATATACCTTGCAATGCAAAGTGATTTTGATGCTAAGTTCACCAGTCAGCTACACGGTTTACCTGCAGAAACCCTCTTGGCCTGCTTCGGGGCCATCCAGCTGGTTTGCTCAGGGGACACCTCAGGTGGGCAGCAAGCATTAAACATACTCAGGGACATGCCCTCCTGCCCTGTGGATGAAACCCAGAAGTCTCTGCCTGGCCAGCCACCTCCTTGTGTCCTACCTGCCCGCCTGACACTGCCATGGCGTGAATGGAGAAGAGAGCCACTTACCACAGGTGCCCATGGTGTTTAGTAGGAGTCTGGACTCACACTGTGCTCACACTGTCCACCAGGACACTGCAGGGACACTGAGCAGGATTTGGGAATGTTTCATGCCTTTTCCAGTCTGTTCAGCTCAGACAAAAGCAGGCAGAGCCAACAAAACCTAAGTAAGAAGAGAAACATGGCCTTTGCTTTCTGGACCTGCCTCTTCTCCACTATCAAAGAACCTCTGGATTTATTTTGTTGTACATTTATTATGAATAAAACTGTATTTCCTACTGTAAGCACAATTTCCAAACAAACGCATTATTGTTTTCCTAGGGTAGAGTGTGCTAGCAGAAAGCCGAGATGGAGTTCTCCGTCCTGTGCCCTGAGCTCTGCAAACTTCCTGTGTACGCACACACATACACACCCACACTCTCCCTAGAGGCCACCCAAACACAGTCTGGCTCTAAAGAAAAACAGGAGATCCACCTATACCACAGGCATGATAGCATCATTCAATGCAAAACACATTAGCAGTGATTCAGTCTCCGAAAACACAAATCGTGTAGTGACTTCTACCTCTGTCAGAACTTTAAGCCCAGCTGAGTCATTGGAAACAGCATGGAGCGCTGTGACTGGAGAAACAGTGCAAGATATTTTAAAACTAATTGTATTATTTTATTAATGTCAAAATTAGATGAAAAAAACTTCAAGCTGAAAAGTCAAACATAAAAAATTCGAAAAGTTTAGAATTACTATGATTGTTTGTTAAGATCCAATCATTAATTCCATCATTGACACTTTTTTCCACACAGTCTACCCAGATCCAGAGGAATATTTTGATGAAGAACTCAGAAGTTCTGACCACGATGACCAAGATCTAGCTTTCCAAAAGGTAAGGCTGATATCCACACAGAACAAATTACTTAATTCAGCACAGGATTTATAAAAACAGCACAAAAAATAATCACGTCCACATCCCTCCTTGCTTCTGGCCCTGCATGCAAATGTTGAAAGTAGTGAAAAACAATGAAAAATGTGAAAGCACAAATGATAATAAATGTAAAATCTCATAGGATCTCATTCACTATGCTGCTTTGAATCACCTGAGTAGCACTAGGCTCTATAAACTAGCAGGCTCCTAGTGAGAAGGCATTGTATTTGAAATAAATACAACATTGTTATAATTATGTTTTCCAGTCTAAATGAAAGAGTCAAAAGACAAGTCTTTATCACACACTATTAACCAAAAAATAGAATATTACTCACCCATTATTAGAGCATTACTCCATTATTAGATTACCACTCAGGTATTATTGAGCCTATTTTTAGAAATGCTGAAGCCAGATGACAAGGTTGCTCAGCAGGCAATGCAAGAACTGAAATTAGTTTGCTTAATATTTTCCATCATCTTCATTCAACAGCAGGATGGCTGAATTTATTTTTTACTGACCCTTTCTCCTCAAAAATTTCTTCAGGTGTTACAATGACATTTTGTGCAGAGAACTCAGCAGGCCTTTAACGCAAAGGCAAAATAAAAGGCTTATGTATTCTATGCAGCCAGTTATCACAAATGACAATATTTCTGATTCACTGCAAATAATGCTCTGCTGAAGTAAAAATATAAGGGCCACACTGCTAACCTTGGTCGCATACATGGCCAAAGAGGAATTCAGGCTTGGTCTAGCATCAGTCCAGCAAAATAACAAAAGGGTATGGGAGGAGAGGAGGAGTGATCCAAAGCATTAATGGCTAGGCAGAATGAATGGCCTTAATTAAAGATTTCTCTAAAACTACTCATGAAGAAAAATTTTGTGCTAAATGGGCCTTGCCTGGACAAAACTCTCACTGGCTTCAGCAACTGCCTCTTGATATAAACCATTTCCACACGTGGGCCTTTATCTATACATCTGTGTTTTTAATACCTTGCTATTTGCACTTACATTCCTTAAGGCGAAACTCTGCTTTTGGTTACACAAGTGGAAACTCAGTAGCTTTTCTCTGCATCAACATTAGTATAGTGGAGAGCAAAATTTGGCCTAAAACTTTGAAATAATTTTTATATGTATTTTTATTGGTGTGTTAGCAAAATATTACAAGTACCCTGCCAGCAGTCGGGTAAGGGATATTTTCAAAATTCCTGTGGACAGAACAAGGATACAAAGCCTGTTCTGAAAGTCATTATTTCCACCACTGCAACCAATTTCACGGCTGATAACACAAACATCTACCAGCAGATAAGCAAAGAAAATATGCCTGTGTGATTAACTACAACTCTGATCTACTGTAAGTGAATGAATTGCACTTTTCCCTTCTCTTAACTTTAGAGCTACTTAGCAATCCTTCTCCCATTGGATTCAACAAGTTTTTATTAGCTTTAGTGTGAACAGGTTTTATATGCAACTAAGCATTTGAGAACATAGGATGTTAGAAATGATGTCTGAAGATCCAACAGGAGACCACACAACATTTCATACAAAACATACTTCTCTCATTTTCCTAAAAGTTTCTAACACCATAAAAGTCCTGGTACTCATGCTGTAACCAAATGGCTTCAGTCACTTCTAACACAATGCAAAAATTGAGTTTATGAATATTTCCTAGGGTCTTTTCAAGTTTTCTCTTGAAGAATTTCAAGAGCATCACATATAATATTTAATTTTAAATTAACTTTTTAATCTAACTTTAAATCATAGAGTCTACATCAAGGCATAAAACATTTGCTTCCTAAACAAAATTGTCTCAGTCTCTTGCCCTGTTCTATTAATTTATATCAAAACTCCATCAGATAGTGCAAAAGAGAAACATCAACAAAAATTTGGAAAGCACAATAGGAAAAAAGTAACCAGCCTTGTAAATCCAATCTAGGAACATCTGGCAGAGAATGGGAGGAGATTTATCTGAATTTACTATCCTAGTTTAAGTCCAATAACAATGGCTTCGGAGAATTTCTAGTTCCTTATTATCTCCAGTTTGGCATTTTCCATGAAGTTGAGATTGCCCCTACTGAAAAAGAACAACCCCTCCCCCCCCCCCAAAAAAATCAGAAAAACAGAAAATCCATGCTACATCCCCCCACTTACATTGCTTTGGCCAAGGATAGCAGTAAATGATATGAAAAGATATGAAAAGATATGATATGATATGATATGATATGAGCTCACAAATGTATTTCTTGAAAATAATATCATTCTCTGCATTTACAAACTGGTCTGTGTATAAATGGTACCCACTGAGGAAAACATACTATGTGCGTATGAACTTCTGTTGGATGAAACTATGCTAAGGATTTGTTGTCTTTTAAAGCTTGCCTTTTGGAAAGTACGTAAGCAGTGTTTTGAGCATTAAGGCTAATTATTCCCAATGCAGAGTCAGCTATGCCAGCAAACTATTTTCTTGCTGATAGAGGCTGTTTTGATCATGAAGGTTAAAATATACAATATTGGTAAAAATGCCTGTTAGTGGTTTAAGTTGCATCCAACAGCTCATTGTCAATGATGTAGCTTTACTGCTACTCTTGTCTGCTCATTTGCGGCCACTATAACCTTCTAAAAATGCTTCCCCAACACACACTTCCTATCACTAAGTTACTACTGGTGACTCACTCTAAGGGAAGCATGACATTTTAGGAACATTTTCCTCACACAGAGCAGAGACCTCACTGTTGCTGCTGTCTGCTGCAGCAATACACTGTTAAACAAAGAGGGGGGAAAGCAGGAAACACCTCTATATGAAGAGGCTGATGGAATAGACTCCAATAACCAGGACATGAGCAACTTTCATAAATGTGTGTCATAAAAGAAGTACACTGGGGATAGAAAGTAATTGACTAGATTATTTTTTCCTAGATCCTCATGAATTTAGACCTTAGTCAGACTTTCTGACCGTGATGATGAATGCAACATATACAAAAATAGCTTGCCTTTTTGAACTTTAAAGCACAAATAGCAGGACATTGACTATAAGAAATCATCTTGACCAACACCATATATGCCATTGGGTGAAAGGAAGTGAGTCATAGCAATTCAGAAAAGTTTGGGTCAGAAAGGGTGCGAGTGTGCTGTACCCAGCTGAAACAAGAGAAGGAGACCAGAGGGGCAGAATAGCAGACAAGAACTCAACCCCACTGCAGCCAGGCCATGCGGAGAACTATCTCCATCTTTTAAAAACCATCTTCCAAACTTCAATGAGAGTGAATGATCATAGGCTTCTTGCTGTGTTTTATCCCAAAGACAGTGTCTCTCAACAGCGCAAGCCCATCTTTCCCAAGATTTTTAGGCAACTAACTCTTGGTGGGACTTGGTTATCCAGGCACCCTTGTACCAGATTCCTCCCAGGACAGTACAGGAGTATTGATTCACTTCTGATGCTGAAAGAGGAGTGCTGCTTGTTGAATTTCTAACTTGCCAACTGCTTACTGCAACCCAGTAACCCTTCACTGTGAAGTTTTCCCAACCAAGGACTGCCCCGCACTGAATGCTGTTAGAGTTACACCTAGCAAGGTCGCAGTCTTGAGAAGTGCTTGTGTGTTTCCCTGTCCAGTGTAATCAGCATCTTTCTGCGTTATCTCAAGAACCATGGCAATATGTACCAAAAGGATCATCAAAAGCTAACACTTCATTTGATATATTCGGACACCATACTGGTGGCAAGGTATAAAAACGATAAGTACAATTTTCTCAGAAATGTGACATTTATTGTAAGTCACACTTAGAGAGACTTTTTACCTACAGTAGATTTGATCTCCCTGTTTGCTCTCTCTGTTCTGCACAATTTTACAACGTTAAAAAAAAAAAAAAAAAAAAAAAAGGTCCAAAGAGTATTGTTTCTATCTTCAGGGTGAAGTAAAATTCACAGTCTATGTTTCCTGTAAATATTTCCAGTTAATGTAATCAATGATATGGAGACTCAGAGATAGATTTGGTTCTGGGAGTGAAAGAGTGAAACATATAATTAGCTGCCCTAGATAACAGTTTCAGCAGATGGGTAAGAGAACAGTGCTTCTAATGGGCCTTTTTTGACCCAGGGGAGGTGGGCAATCACTTTTTGCTGACTGGACACAGCATTGAGGGCATCTGGGAGACGAATCTGTGATAAATGGGTTTATGCAGTATGTCAAACAACCACATTTGTGCGCAGGCCTTTTGTGGTCATTCCCAGAACAGAATCACAATGGCCACTGAATGTTGTGAGATGCATCTAATGTTCTGCCAATAACATACTAATGTGTGAAATATTTCCTTAATTCTCGAATAAATGGTGTACATCATTTCCTCTAAATTGAGGCACACGTGTCACCTTCCTCCTCTCTCTTTTCTGTGCCTTTCTCCTCCTTCCTTTGTTCCAGTTACACTTCCATTTTTTAGAGGATCCCTTGTCATCTTGTGGATGAATTTCAACAGTTTTGCATGGTTTCTATATCTTGCTTCTTACATTTTGGTACTTTTTTCAAAGGATCCACATGGTCCAGGCAGCATTAAAAGCCATCTGGCATTCAGAATTTTTATTTTAGAAGTTGTAGTGAGGCTTTGAATTTTGTTCCCACAGAATTAAAAAAAGAGACCCAAATACTTTTCCCTGAGAATCAAATATGCAAAAATATTTACATAGAAATTATGTTTTTAAAAATATGCTTGAAATTTCAAAATATTTTGTTGAGTCAGAATTATTTTGTGACTGTCCTTCTATCATTTTATTTATTTTATTTTATTTCATGCTTGTCATATTTCTACAGAAAAATCAAAATATTCTGTTTTATTGTATTTTAAATACACTAAGGGCAGCAGCTACTTAATACAGATTGAACCATCCTATCTTATCTTTAGATCAAAGTTTCTTCAGTTTATGCAGTAAAGGTAAATTTTGACACTGATATTTTGATATATAGAGCAAGAAGATAAGCATCCAGTGCACTAACAGGAGAAACAGCTGTTTTCAGTAGCTTTGAATCTACCAAAAACTAACACAGCAATATCTGTAAGCTTAAAATGCCTGCAATAGTCTGTTTTCTAGGTTCCAATATACAGCACATCATCACTGCAGCTGACCATAAAGGACTTGAAAATCAGCAATTATTTCTGAAGACACACTCAACCATTTCTAATAACAATTGCATTTAAAATGCTGACATCTGCTAAAATAGTTCTAATAGAATGGAGATAAAAGAACAAAATTAATCATATAAATTATTTGTTGTGATTATTCATCCAGCGAGCTATATCTTAGGGTTCTTTTCTCATGCTTCTACAGAAACATTTGTTGGACACTGAAGACAAAGGCTGAAAGTTTAAATAGAATCATTGTGAATCATTCCCTAACATCTACCAGGATAAGTTTTGCCTTCTAGATCCTTTAGGTCAACTGTCACCAGTTTTGCAGTCTTGAAACTATTGTTCTCAGTGCAATTTGGCATTTCTGCCTGGATTACAGACTATTAGAGCAGGGGAAGTGTTCTTCTCTCATCTTGAGGTAAATGAAACATGACACACAAACATGAGAGAAATGCATCTTAGTTAAAATTCAAGTGCACAAGGGTTTCTTCTTTCTATTAACTATGGTTTTGTTCTCATATCACTCTTTAGTGTATCAAGTGAAAGTGTTCAAAATACATAATTAATTGAAAAGATTTGTCCAAACTCAACTAAAGACAAACATGTCATGCTTTATGGCTTCAGCTAGGAGCCTGCAGAGGAAAAAGAAGGTATTTTTCCCTCAGCGCATTCTACAGCATATATATTTCATTTGGGAGGCTTTTTTTTTTCATTAGTCTCAGAGGTTGGCCGCAGCTGGAGGCTGGAGTAGGATCTGGGCTAGTGCTCCCAAGTAGCCCAGAGAATCCTTTTTCTTTCTGGTGCTTTCAGTCATATTTTAATTGTATGCTACAAATTAAATTGATGGGACTATTTCAGAGCCAGAAGAAATTATCCTCAAGTTAAATTGACAGGTGCAGTAGGACTTTATCCCTTGCTTTTCTACAGGGAGTATGGATTGCAGGTTTACTTAAGAAAGACAAAGCTCACATTATGGCCTGTGACAGGCCACCCAGCCCTGTGCTCTAACCTTTAGGATGGGGTGAGCAGCATCCCCCATCCCACAAGCTGTATGCCAGAATCTTCAAGGGACCGAGAGCTACCACACATGTGCCACTTGCTTCTGCGCTTCAGAGGCGGGGAAAACAGAGAGCGCCTGAGTTATGGCAAAGGCTAGCTGAGGGCCCGCTGCCCCACTGGGAGGCATGGCTAGGCTGCATATGAAGCTGCATCCCAGGATGACCTGGTGCCATTAGCCTCTTCAGCCCCTGCTGTCTTGCAGATCATGGGGGATTTGGGATGTCCAGGAGCTCACAGCTAGTCACTGACCAGGAGGCATGGGAGCTGCACTCGTTGCTTGGAGACTGCACACGGCTTGCAAGTCCAGAGATTGGTCCCTTTGCTAGAAAGGTATCTGTTTCCAAGGAGTCTCTCAGTGCTTTTTCAGGATATGTTATAACCTGAGAAAGTATGACATCTATCACCTCTTCCCCTGTTTCTGTTTAAGTTCTTATTTTTGTGGGTATGGAAGACCTATTGCAGACATCATCTCAATTTCAAACCTGCAACAGCATAACTGCATGTAAAAATGCATTCCTTTGCCTGTATCCAGCTAGCTGCACAAGCTAACAAAACCCACCCTCACCTGCTCTCATTTAGGTGTCCAGTTGACCACTAGTCAGTACCTGCTGCAGATGTGTATCCAAGCGAGGCACTCCATTCTGCTCTCACAGGTTTCAGGGAAATTGTATGGGTGTATTTTGAAGGTGAGGTGTCAGGGGAGAGAAAGGCATACTGCCAAAACAAAAAGTAAGGCTGGAAATTAAATGTCAGAATTCAGATGAATATTTCAATAAATATTAAGCCCGTTCAAAAAAAAAGGGGGGGGGGGGATGTCTCTTACAGTCCTGGTGATTTTAGATTAGATGTGCTTGTCATCCTCCCAGCTTTTTTAAAAGGAAAAGGCTGATACTGCTGGCAGTCACTGCATAAGCTAGAATGTGTCTCTTTTTAAGAAGGTAAAGACTCTCATGGTGATAAAACTTTCACAGCATCAGCCAAAAAATAAGACCCCTTTAAAGAGCTTGTGCCCTTGTTTGTGCCTGCATCTGTCTGTCTGTCTGTGTATGGCCAGTAGAGACAGTGTGTTTGGAGCTGAAAGAAAGATCATGAATTGATAGGAGTTCTGCAGTTGTATGTATAGGAGTACCTGGGGGATCTGCAGGTATTACATTTAAGGTAAAAAGCGGGCTTTGGGGAAGATTTGTAACTCTGAACTGGGAAATGGGTATTCTTTAGGCTGCACCTGGAGGAAGATATTTGATTTTTAAGGACTGTGTATTTAGAGGTATTTGAAAATAAGTATTGCTTAAAAAAGAGCAACAGCAGAATAAGAAGGGAAACAACTGATAAAAAGTAATAATAGAATTAATTTAATTGGTTTAACTGAGCTATGTGCAAGGGGCATTAAGTAAAAGATTCTGTATTAAGATTCTCTTCTGAAATGGATATGGGAAGTAGAATAGTAAAAATGAGTTAATCCAAGTTTCTGCCTGCAAAGAATTTGCAAATTTGCAAATTCTGCAAAGAATATCTGATTCTGCACACATTACTCTGCATACTGTCCCACAGGCAGTGTGCCAGAATAAACTCAGTGCCCAACATAATGTCAGCAAAGGATCTTGTAGCCACTGAGTGATAATGTCTGAGCCCATTGCCAGTTGTTGTGTATCTGAACTTGCCTTTGCCTATATTTTTTTAGTATCAATAAACTCTACTGGCTAACTTTTCTTTTCCTTGCAGTATTTGCATGTTATCATTTTTTTGTAATTTCTGCTTTGTGGCTTGTGATGAACTGCTACAGGCTGAAGTCTTTTTGCTTTTGGGTCTCATAAGCCAGAAAATGGACTGTTATAGAAGTCCTTTCTTAAGTGATTGTGGATTTCCATGAACTGATTTTTTTTTTAATCTGACTACGCTGTATCAAGCTATACCCAAATATTAGTATCTTCCCTGGCAAAACTTTGATTAAACAAGTGATAACATTCCAAAGACTTATCTTTCCCTTCAAAAAATAATCTCGTTTTTAAAAACATAATTCACTTATAGCTAAAAAAGATTGAATGTTTTGCAACTAGATTCCAGACACAAAAGAAACTGTCTTTGCAACACCATTTAGTACTTGACAAGGCACATATGATATTCTCACCATTTTTCATTCTTTGATCATAATAAACATTGAAAACAATTACAGGGACCAATAGGAATATTCACAAGTAGTGTGTATAAAAATAAGGATTATAGGATTTGGCCCACAGGATGCTTTCACATACTAGCTCCCCTTAGTTCCTAAAGAACGACAACTGAAGTCAAATTCTACATGGTCTAGTTATCGCTTTGAAGAACGAAGCATTTTTTGACCTATGGCAAAGAATAATGCCAAGGCAGGGACTGGACTGTATAGCTATGTGCATGTGATTAGATAGCCAATCTGTATGAGAAGAGAAAACAGTTATAGTGATGTTGGTTTCAATGGACAATGGGCAGACACATGGCAAAGGGCTCAGACATTATCACTTAGTGACTACAAGATCCTTCGCTGACATTATGTGGGGCACTGAGTTGGAACTCTTTGTGGTTTAGTTAATAAGATTCTGCAACCAGTGGTGATTCTGTGATGTCTAGTGCTTATCTGTGAAATGTCTGGATAGGAAATACAGATGTGGCCGGCCTCCTTGCTCTAGGGAAGAAAGACTTGCTGAATCTGGAGAGTGAGAAGTAAGATGTTGGAAATACTGGAGCAGATGGGATGGAGATGCATAAATCGGGGTGCATGAATAAGTCATTTATTTTTATGTCATAAATTTTGGCCAGAGACTGCTAGAGCCAAAACTCCTGCACGTATCAAGCCCACAGAAGACACTGAGCCAGAGTACAGTTCTGATCACAAGAACCTCATAAGGTTCATCAGTGTATTAGATGTCATGGGCCTCTCTCCTTCAGTGGAAGAGACAACTTCTGTGTAGTCTGTGTTCTGCTGACCATACCTGAGCCGTTGGTGTGCTGTGGCTGCCTCTAGACTGATACTGGTGTTGCTGTTAGAGCACATTTCCACCATATGTTTGTTGAGTCTAACTGTTGCTTCTCACTGAATATATAGATTTTAAGGTCTTTGGGGCTGAAACCATCTTTTTAATTTTATAAATTGGACCCACACTATTTTATGTGGTAAACATTCTAACCATTTGGGGCTCATACACATTATTGAAATAGCAATGATTAATGAAACAGCTGTGGTGCCAGATGAATCTTTAGACTTGTCAAATTGTCAAATGTATAGAAGGCCACTCTATTCTATGCACTCTAACTATTGGTTTCTTTCATCCTACGTAAGCTATAAAATCCACAGGTTTTTCCATTATTATAGCTGTTTACTTCTATGGAGAGTATAAACTCCACAAGTACACTTTCCTGACAAGCTTTGCAAGTTTACTGACAATTCAGGCACTTCACCAAAGAAGAAAAGATCCTGTACAATGTATAAACTCTACTGAGACCTGCACAGCTTGTGAACTCCCTAGGCTCCCTTGCAGAATACTCCAACATTCAAAACAATCAGGACAAGTAAAGCTATAATTACTCTTCCCAGCTTCTCCACAATACTCAACGACCTAGTCAACAGTAAGAACTGAATAAGCCAAAATGTGCATTTTTGAATTTCAGTTGTTGTTGAGATACTGTTTAATGAAAACAAACAAAAACCCCTACTAATTTTCAACTTTCAAAAATACATTTTCCAATTACTAACAAACCTCCCACTAAATTATCTGCTGGCAGGAAACCTCCATAATACAATACAAGTTGAATGGTTTTTTAGGAACTGAATCCCAAAAAACTTTCAGTTTAATCATAATATTTTAATAATTATAGCTTTTAAATTGAAAAAAAAATGATTACGTGTTAGCCATCTAGCAAACAAATAGGGGCATTAAAAAGGGCTGAGTTCACGGTCCTGTTTCTGTTTCTGTTAAAAATATAAATTACATTGGCTCAGGCTTGGATCAAGAGCTTGGACCAAGGCACGCCAGCAGAGTGCTCTAAGATGAACGATGTTTCCTCACAGGTAAAGAGTTTAAACAAAGGACTTCAAAAGCAAGGAGCATTACTGGAGAGAAAAAGTAAACATAACAAAATATCAATTTGAAAAACTAATGATCAAAGTAGTAATGATCAAGTAGTGACTACCAGCCCTTAGTATACATTTGCAAGAGTCCTGAATCCAGTCCTCTTCCTACAGCTGGGAATGCTGGCTGAGGCAGCTGGCTATACTGCATGCATACTTCACTGTCCAGGCTTACAGCAATCCAGCTGCTGGTCAGGCTGCTCTATTCCCTCTAAGACATTTTCCAAGTGTGTTTCTATCAAGGCATCAAAGTGAATGCACTGGGGCTAGGAAGGGAGACCTATGCGGGAGTCCTGGCTCTGCAGTGCTGTTTGTGGCGGATTCACTCCAAGCACTTCCTGAACAAAAGTTGTCCTCAAACTGCAGGTTCCCTCTGCTCATACACAGCCTGCTGCCAGCATCCACCGCCTCTGCCCCACCACCATTTGCCTGTCACCGTGCTGCCACTGCTTCCGCTGTCTCTTCCTTACCTCTGCAGGGTACCGTACTGGAGAGGGTGACCTTTGACTATGGGCAGCTCTAACAAACTTCTTCTATCTGTATGTTTCCATGCTTGATGTCAATGTTTTATTTCTCTCAGCATCAAACCTGAATGTCATTTTGATAAGAAAGTCTCAAAGCGTTATGTGACTTCCAAATGAACAAGCCTTGGCCCATACAAACACCTCTCCCTGCCTGCCAACAGATACCAACACAGAATTCGAAACAGAGCTAAATACTTTTCCCTGTTTGACAGCTCCCTACAATGGATGCCACACCCTTGTAAGCATTTTTCTTGAAGTAAATTATCTTTCCAACAGAAAATGTTTATTTCCTCTTCCGCTTCCCGCAATAATGTAAACTAGCCTTCCACAACCAAAATCAGATCCACGTCCGTTGTCCTGAAACTGTCTCCGAAGAATTGCACACTTATTTCAAAAATCTAGGATGGACTGGTGCACAGACATTCCCTAGGCTTAAGAGCTGGGGGGCAGAAAAATTTCACTTACGCATACAGGCTTTTCCAAAGCCCCCATTCCGAGACAGTGGAAGAGAAAGTATATGACCAAATGTGATACAAATTTAATAATTTTGATGATTCTTTAATGAGATGTGTCATTTGAGAGTCCAGGACACAAACTTCGGACAGAGGGAAAAGAAACAAACTCAAGGAATAACTGGCTTCTATTTAAAGAAATCTCATCAAAATTTCTTAAATATTACCTATCTTTTCTTAGGCACAAAAACACACACGACTGGAAGATCCTCTTACTCTTCTGTGAGATTTGCTTACTTTCCTCCTTCCCTCCCTCCTTCCTTCCTTCCTTCCTTCCTTTTGGGTGAATTACTGAGGAAAGATCATTGAAGTCTGGGTCCTTGGATTGCTATGCAACCCTGCAAAAGCAAGAAACAAAGGCGAAGAAGGAGACTGCACTAGAACAGGATTTAGCATGAAGCATCGTGAGTGTTTATGTAATTATGCTCTGTGGGATTAAGAAAATTTTCCTCTGGCTTCCCTGTACTTCTCAGGCCGATATTGCTTATCACCCATGTGTGCATGGGTGTGTATCTCAGGGGGGAATTTTTTGTTTCCCTTCTCCCACCTCGCCAGTAATTACCGACGCATAGTACCAGGGAATGAGGAGGAGGGAGGGCTCTAAAGGGGCCTACCGCCAATTCAATAGTGCTTTGATTTAACAGTTCCAAGTCCTTTGAAAACATTTTGCCAAAAAAAGCTTGCCATCAACACGTATAATCTCTTATCAGAGGCCATTGAAAGCCTGGGCTCCGAGGTTAATTCTCCCATCGCAACGAGTTTCAATCAGTTCAAAACTCACATCGAGATGAAAGCCAGGAAGCCTTCTCGCCCGGTTTGTCCCGCAAAACCCACTGAGATCAACCGACTGGGGAGGATTAGGGCATGCTCATCTGCTGGCTCTCCAGCAGGACGGGCAGGCTCAAAAGAAAAACAATAATTAGGGATAATTGCTTGTGTCCAAACACAGGCATTAAAGCCCCTTTCCCCTTTGGTACTTTGTGAGCTGGAATGAAAAAGACACCCCCTGTTTTGACAGCTGGGCAGGCGAGCAGAATTGGTGACAGATGAAGTGAGACGTCCCCAGTCATCAGCGGCGCAGCGGGGCGGGCCCGGCGGGCCGGGTGGGCAGCGGCGGGGCCGGGCCGGGCCGGGCCGGGCCGGGCCGAGCGGGCAGCGGCGGCCCCGCCTCACGCCCGCCCCTCGCAGGCGGAGCCCGCCGCTCCGCCCCGAAATGGCGGCACCGCCCCGAAATGGCCGCGCCTTGGGGCGGGCGCCGCCCCCCGGCGCCACCTCGGTGGCGCTGGCCGTTGCCCTAGGGGCGGTAACGGCCGTTCACGCGGCCCCGGGGCTCGGCGGCGCTGCTGCCCCAGCGCCCGAGCGGTACCCGGGAGAAGTGAAATGCCCGTGGTGCCCAAGGCTGCCGTGTAAAGGGCCCTGCGTCCCTTGCGGCTTCGCCTCCGTGTAAATGGAGGGCGCTGGGCCGGGGCCGCGCCGCGTCGCTGGGGCTTGCGAGGTGGCTGGGAGCCCCGCGCTGTGACAGGGCAATAAAGGAGCGAAAAATACCCGAGGCAGGTGTCCTGCACGGCGCTGGGGGGCGAAGGGGCCAGGGCTGCCCGCGCCGGCCGTTGTCATGCGGGGGCTGTAAAGCGGGAGTTAAATGCCAAGCACGCTGCGGGGCACGGCGGTGGGCACGAAATCGGGTAGCAGTGAACCCCGACGGGAGAGAGTTTAGATCGCTGTCCCGAGCGGAGGGCATTAAAGCAGAAGCGCAGATTAAAACACTACGCGGCAGCGCCGAGGCAACGCCGCGGCGGGAGCCCGCCGCGCCGCTGCCGCCTGCGGCGGGGGAGGGGGGGCGCTGCGCTGCGCTGCGCTCCGAGGGGGCCGGCCCCGCGGCCCCGGGTGGCCGGGCACGGCCGGCTGGTCCGGGCGCTGCGGCTCGCCCGGCGCTCGACGGCTGCGGCGGCAGGCGAAGGCGGCACGGGGGCGCGCGGAGGGGGGCGGCCGGGGGGGCTTAAACCCTAGTCAAGTGCTTCTGCGCGCAAGGGGGACGGCAGCTCCCGCCGCCTGCCCGCGCTGCGACGGGGAACCGCTCCGGACGGACGGAGCCTGCCCAAGGTAGAGGCCGCTGGGACTTGTCCGCCGCAAGCCGGGCTCTGCGCGGCCGCGGTGGCCGCGGGGGGGGCGGGGGGCGGCCGGCCGGGGTCGCGCAGCCGGAGCCGGCGCAGCCAGAGCCGCCCGCGCCGGGCGCCGGGTGCCGGGGCGGCTGGCGCGGGCCGCGGGGAACCGGGTCTGGGGGCTCCTATCTACAAGTGTTACGTTTCTTGTACGCTTAGTCGACAAACGCAAATCAGATGGGAACAGTAAAGCGCTTCAAAACAACTGACTAAAATTACACTCTTGAGCTGTAATGTATACAACGGCATGAGTGATTAATTAGGGAAACCCACATCCGACAAGAAAGATTTTTGAAAGGAATCTTGGAAAACGCTGCAAATACAGCTGGGATCCAGATAAATATACTTATCTAATAAAGCTCTTCCCGGTCTCCTTCTGTCTCTCGCCTGGTCCCGTGTCCCTCTTCTCCTGCCTCACGTTAGGGCAGCCTTAGCCAGAACCCGCTGCCTAAGCGGGCGAGCTAAACTTTTTAGCGAAAGATTATGTTTGTATGTTAATGGTCAATCTGCTCGCATAAACGCATTGGATATTAGGAGAGCTCGAACAGGCAGTTGGTTTTGTATGCTTTGCTTCTGCGTTTGGGAGGCAAAACAAGGCAATAATCTCTCCGCTAAAAGTGGACATGGAAATAGAATTGTTTCCTCCAGAAGAAAAATGTAATACAGCGAGTATGTTTTATAAACGAGATCTTTAACAGCATGGTCGCTGCCGTGGAAGTGCTAACATCAGTCGAGATGTATTTTGGCACTGTTCTGGGTTAGGTGGTGCAGTGTTACTGTGGACTAACTTATAATAGAAATTATCACACAAATTCGTCTGAAGGGTAGTGGATGAAACGAGACACTAAAAATGATAACATGTCTAATTCCAGAAGAGCAGACTCCACCCTTAAAGCCCACTTCTGGAAAAAAAAAATATATATATATTTTTACATCTCTAAAATCCCAGATATCCAGAAGCCGATTGACTTCAGAGTACACCAAGGAATAAAATGTATGGGAGCGTTTTAATCTCCCAATCTTATTGTATAGAAACATGTCGATTTTACAAATGATAGCAGCTTTCTTCCCATTTGTCCCAGAAGAAATCATTCTGAACAGCTAATCTATATCTAGCCATATAAAGAGAATATATATTATTTATATATAATTTGAATATATGTGTATATATATATGCACATACACATATATATGCACGTTTAGGATATAAAACAATTACAGTTCCGTAGCTCCAAAATATAGAGCAACTGAATTGCCCACATCAATTCCCCGATTTCTTCCAAGCCGAGGAAGGCGCAGCGCTAAGCTGGGCATGCTGTGTATTTCCTCTTCGTTTGGCTATACGATTCACGCCAGGAAAGCCGTAACTCCATGCAAAAATCAAGATTGCACGTAGCAAATTCTGCAAGGCAAAGCAGACACGGCATATCACACACACTGCAGTGCCAGCGAGACCTCCTCGGGCTTATTTTTCTTTTTTTCCCAATTGTACAAAATTAATGAGCGATGGTTTGAATGGAGAAATATTAAATAAATGCATCGCAATATAAAATACAAATCCAATCCCACCGAGAGTGTTGGAGCACGTCTCTGTACATTCTCAAGGCGGTTAGGAATATCTATGGAGCTTTTTCTATGACTAAATCTTCCACCACGAGACTATGACTAAATCTTCCGGACGAGAAAACCGAGCAATTGTTGAACAGAACGATAATTATTTTTGAAGTATCTCTAAATTAGTTCAAATGCAAGCGACACCTCTTTGAGAGCCCCGGAGGTCCCCAGCTTCTAACAGGTTGTCATTTAAATGCGGTATGTGTGGGTGCGTGGGTGTGTGGTGCGTGGTTTCTTTTTTCTTTTCCCCGAGGATAAGATCATGACAGCTGTTTCCCACCACAATCTTCCGCGTAATTTTATGGAGAAAAATTGACAGTGTCTCGGCGGTATTTCCTATTCCAAATGCCCACTGTAGCCTCACCTCACCTCACGACGGCACAAGAAAACCCCGTTCAGTTCGATCCCTACCCCGTCTTCAGCTCCACGGCAAAATCCCAACGCTTTTTCTCCCCACTTTCACTTCCTTTGATCAGACAAGTTTTGACAAGCTGCAGGACCCTGATAGAGACCCTGCCCTGACTCCTGGGACTCGGGGACGTCTCCTGAAATCTTTTATTATTTTGCTGTACCTGAGGTATTCTGGGCTGCTAGATAGATGTATTTCATTGGTAGTCGTCATAACATTCGTGGTAATAATAGTAATAATAATAATCGCCGATGTTTTGCTAACCTTCATAGTTCGTTCTGAAAAGACCCTAGAGTCGTAAATATTATAGTTATGGAAAACCTAAGAGGAAATAATGTGCTAAACTGCCTTTCTCCAGATACTTCTGGGGAACCTCTCTAACTAATGCAGGATCAGACTCAAAACATTAAAAGTTTAACTGCGGTGTGGATGGCAATCTAAAGTCCGAAGGAGAAGCACAGGACTCATCTGTGTCTCCTGCAAAGGAGCCTGCGATAACGAGTGCGAGGACAGTGCGGATTTGTTCCTTCTACTGCGCTTTTCCTAAAAAGCCCTGGATCAATCACTAAGAAACTAAAAGCGAGGGGGAAATACAACTAACGCCGGGATGAGAATCGTCTTGATTATACTGAGCGGTCATCATTCTCTTCCCGTCTTATGTTACATGTTGCAAGAATGAAGAGGGGGGGTGTCCGTTAAAAACGAATTTTAAACCGGTACTTTTAGATATCCTTTTACATGAGGTTACTTATTCTTTGACGACAGCTCCGTGACAGCCTACCCGACCAGACGCCTGCACACAGTTGATTACAAATATGCGAATAGGAAATGTAGGCTGGCCACAGCATCAGCGTCCGGGAGATTTTATTCTAAATATTACACTCTGAGGTTTACGTTTGTGTTTGTCTAACACAATTTTTGCCAGACCGTTTTCTTCCAATTTAAGCAAGAGACGCCGATCGCTGTGAGAATTAGCTTGTGTCAAATTTTAGGTGGAAAACGGAGTTCGACAATGCCACAGTCGAATATTTCAACAGCCATTTACCACTGAAGAGAGCAGCTTCCAGAGTTATATACCTTGTACTACAGTTCATAAACTTGATTTATGATGAAACAGAATTACTGGATTTTACTGCTCTGGCCCTCCCATCTGGCAAGAATTTGACTGCAACATGTGGGATTTACAGTGAGCGAAAACTGCACTATATCGAAAGCTTTCTCTGTATACGTGCTCCCGGTCAACAGGTAGTGGAAAACTCAGCCTCGCAAAAACACACACGTATTTAGAAGCTGACTTTCACGGTCAGACACGGTGCAAATGAGGTGTCCCCGCTGCTTAGCTCTGCGCTCTGCCCGGTGCCGCAAGCAGCGCGAAGGTCCCCCGTGGCTCCGCGGGAGCGGGAGCAGCCTGCGCGGGGCTGCCTGCGGGCTCCGGCGCGGCAGTCGGCGGCCGCGGGCGGTGCGGAGGGAGCCGCAGAAACGCAGGAAAGCCCGGAGGGTCGGAAAGGCGATTTTACACCCTCCGCTCTCGGGTGTGCACATGCGGCGGGGGCGGCGGTTGAGGGGATAATGCGGGGCTGAATTTTAAGGAGCAAATGTTCCCCTAAGCGTCGGTGATCGTCACGGTGGGAGCACAGGGCTGCAGGTCGGTATAGTCATGTCATCTGGTGTTTTTTAACAGGATAAAATAGTGTATAGCGTACAGAATTCGGTGTAAGTTCCGATCTCCTGGCTCGGTCGGCTCGTAAAAGCGTAGCCCGGCGCCGTGGAAGCAGAGCGCACTAGCAGGCTGCAGCCAAAGCGTTATTTTCAAGCCGTTTGAAAAATGGAAACGCCGCCGCGCACCGTCGGCTCCGCGGTGCCGCGGGGCGCGGGGGACTCCGCTCTCGCCCCGCCCGAGCCCCCGGGCCCGGGGCTGCCGCGGGCGGGCCGGGGGGGGCCGGGACCGGTGGCGCCCCCCGCGGCACCGCGAGGCGACCCCGCGGGCACCTTTGCGGGCGACGCGCACAAACGCCTGGAAAGCCCGGGGCGGGGGGGCGACGCGGAGCAGGTTTGGGAGAGCGCAAAACCCGTGCTGGCAAGAGAGAGCGGCTGTGGAAGCGCAGAGCTGTGTCTTGCCAAGGTGATAATTGGAAAAATCTCTCGGCAAGCCAGCGTTCCTATAGGGTTTTATTTTTCTGATGCAGTACAAGTTCACGTAAGCTTTCGACGGCGAAACAGTCAGAGTTTCCATCCCTCACCCAGAAAGCCACTAATCTGAGTTGCTTTTGCAGTGGCTATTTACGGGCAATTATAGGATAGGCATATGTTACCGAAAAGCAGGAACGACTGTGGTCTTTCGTCCTCTTTCATGCTTTTAATTAAATGGTTCTCTCCGTTCGTGCGCATTTACACACTTCGCTTCTTATTTGCTTCCAGTGCCTCTTGCATAAAAAATACTGCCACGGTATCGGTTTAACAGATTTTTTTTTTTTTTTTACTGCAGTCCTCCCTGGGCTAGATGAAATGTGATGGTTTCACTTTAGACCGTTCAAGCGCTGGCAAGATGCGCCAAATAATGATAATTAAGCGTATTTCAGTGCGGGGGTTCAGAGGGCAAGGGAGGTTTGGCTGCGCAGGTCCGGCCGCAGGCTGCGCTCCCCCCCCCGCGCACCGGCCCGCTGGGAGCCTGGGCGCGTCGTGAGCGTGGGAGGTGCTGCCGGGATAAAAACTGTATTATTATTATTATTACATCATCATTATAACCATTATCACGATTATTAAACTTACTGAGCAGTAATAATGTGAGCAGGCACTCCCAGACGCAAATGAGTAACTTCTAGTTTCAGTGCATTTGCCGGATATATGGCTTCTCACATGGTCTCGGTATTTTAACTGTTGCTCCTCTTGGCAGAGAGATGCGCTCTTGACACAGCTGAGTTGTTAAGTCAAAAAGCCAGCAAGAGACAGTCACGGGCAGGGCTATCTCCTTCACGGAGAAATAATAACTGAACACATTGTAAACCCAACGTTATAACCAGCAGTTTAACTCATGTTCACCAGTGCCCTAAGCATAGAGGCTATAAAAATTTCTCCTTCGCAAAATGGATCGTTTTCGTTTGAGTTCTCCATCCATGCCATTTCCTGGGCCTGTGTGGCGTGCTTCGTGCAGAGTTCATAAAACCAGCACAACCGGATTTTAAGATTCTTACGTACTATCTTTCTGAGAATAAATGCTGTGTTCTCAAATCAGTATCAGTGGTTAGCAAATAACCTTCTTTTTTTCCCCCGGGTAAACTGCACAGGTAAGAGGATATCAGGCAGCTACACTTTGTTTGCAGTGACACACGGGAGAGGAAAATCCCCCCCGATAACAGTACCCTGAGGGATAAGGACTTTCAGAAAGCTTAATACTTCAATCGTGCTCTTTTTTTTTAACTGAATCTAAGTGACAATCCCCTTCCCACCCCATTTCTCCACACTTCATTTTTCCATCTTTTTCTCAGCCCAACCTAGCTTTCCCTTCTCTAGATCCCAAAACTCCTTCTCCTTTTCTTCAGAAAGCTCTTCCAACTACCCTTTTCTTTTCCCTAGACACTTTTAGGACCCTTTCCCTCAGTCCCCAGGCAGTCTGTACAAGGAGACATCTCCCGAGGGCTGTGTATTCAGCCTTGACCACAGTCTCTGTGACTCCAGTCTCACATATTAGCAAGCTCTTCAGTCAGAGGCACGTAGGATGGAGGACTAGATCAAGAAGCAGATAATCCAAATGCCTCTGCAGACTGAGCTGCATAGTTTCTTCTTTCTTTCTAGAATGTATATTAAAGACCACAGTTCATTAGCTGGAGTAAGATAGTGTAGCTCTATTGATGCCAGTGGTATACTACAATTTATAGCAATTACAGATCTGTATCACAGTCAAACATCAGCCTAACAGAGGCAGACACTTCAGCAAAGCAGAAAGCCTGCTACGGGGCTGGAGAGCAAGGATGAGCACTGGCTGGAACTTTTCTGAAGTCTATGAAAGGAGGCAGATCTGATTCCATTTGAGGTTTGTACCCATCTTATTTTATCCTTGTGGTTCACCAGTTCCTCGCTAAACAATAATAGACATTCCTACATAATTTGATGTTTGACCATCAAAATGACACATGTTCTATACATAATTTAATTAAGATCCCACCTTAAATCAGGTGCCCGTTGTGTAACATGTATAAGTCCAATGTGGGACAACTGCTCCGTTCCCGATGCAGTGCGTGCTGGTGTAACGTGGGGCAATTCCTTGGCTATTTGCAGTCGGTCCCTGCGGGTCTGGGCCCTTCCCTTTGTTAGACATCTGTCATGTGATCCCTGCAGATGACTGAAAAGGGCAGCCTTGTAACAACATTATTTCAGGAGGATAATAAGTAGCCATCATAAATTCCTTTTTTAATAGTTTATTGCCGGTTGTAGTCTATTGACAGTGCCTGTTTTATAGCATGGAGGAAAACAGTTCCTTGTTGGTACTAGTCACTAAAACTGTTTGATAGCTCCGGCCCTTTTTAGTGCCTTCAGAGAAAACCTAGTGTCTCATGAAATGAATCATAAATAGCTGAGTTGAAGTTGAACAAAAGACGGAAAGAGGGAGGAAAAAAGCAGTCTTGCACTTATTGAAATATGTTTACTTTGGACAATAATCTATTAACTAGTTTAACAAAGACAACTTTAAGGCTTGATCCTGCTGTCTTAGTTGGAAAAAAAAATTCTATCAGGATTGTGTCTCAGGCCTTTATAAGGAGACTGTTTAGCAGAGATCGTCTTTCTTTTAAGTCACAGAGCATAAGTCACAGTACATACAAAACTTTAACAAGACTTCACCTTCTTGGAAGCAGAGGCAGTGCAGTCTGATGCTTAGTGCTTGTCATCACCGTCTTGCAGTGTAACATTGGGCAATTTACATAATCTCTTGGAGTAGGATACAATGAAATACACAGGTATTTAGAGAGGGCTTAGAAAGAACTGGATGCCCACTGGGTCCCCTAAAATCCCAACTTCGCTGCTGTGTAGCTCTGCAGATGTTTACACTTATGGTCTCTACTCAGAATCATTTCTCTCTGAACCTTGAGACTATCGCTCTTTTTTAAAGCCTGTTTAAAATTCAGAAATCCGTGTGTCACAGTCAGAGGTGGGGTTGGCTGGCCTGGCAGGAGGCTTTGTGGTCGTATGGGCACCCTCATACAACTTTGCTAGAGATTACTGCCCAGTCCTTCTCTCTTCCCTTTTTCCCTCATCAAGGACTGATGAGTGCAATGTGGATCCTGAGTGCCCAGTTTCAGCCTGAAATATTCATTTAAATTTTCACCAGTTTTCTCCCTAAACAGCTCTTCCCTACGTGCTACAGCATGTGATCTTTAAGCCCACCTGAGAGACACCAGGAAGATTTGAATTTGGACCTGATCTAATTCTGGATGAAATTATGCTGCCAGCTGTCATCTTTAAGGAAAATGATGGAGCCCATTGCTTATATAATATTGTGATAGAAGTGAGAGACCCGGGTTTAGTGCCCTCCTCAGCCTCCAAGGCTGAAAGATCCTAAGATAAATCCCCATTTTCTATTTGTCTTGAGAATATCAAAGTCGCCACCCTTCTTACTTAAGCTGAGTCGCACTGCAGAAATGATTGCAAAATTCAACGGGAGGAAACACAACTCTGGACTCTGGTGTTTTGGGCATCCAGTGATGCTTCTGGTACCCACTTCCCTGTCTGTTAATACTTCTAATCTAATGTTTTTATTTTTAATTCCTTGGAAGAGGACTCAAAGCCCCAGAACTTCCATGCCTCTCAAGTGATGTTGGTTCTGAGACTACAGAGTCATGCTCCATTTTATGCTCCTTTACTGTATTATCATGAATTCTTCACCCCATAAAGCCACAGCTCTCACAAGAGGAGTGAGGAATGTCTATACCCTTCTGGCTAAGACAGATGTAGCTGGGAGTGACCATCCACTGGGCTAAGACAAGAACTGAATCCATGCTTTCTTCTTGCAAAATAACTGCTGTAATCCACATTTTTAAATACTGAATAGCAGATGCTGACATTCTTTTCACCTGAGGCAAATCTTCTGCTCTTTATGGTCCAAGAAAGACCACATGTTCCAAAGGGGGTGCTAGGCTGTGTCACTCATGTAGCTGAAGATGACTTCCTACACAGATATTCATCAGGGGTTTAAACTGCAGGAGAGACTTGCTTCCCCATGCTTAGCATTCCTTGTTAGCCCATTTTCAACAGCCCTGAGCACACAGGTGTGCACACACTGTATAGAAAGCCTGAGCACTTCAGGCTGAATTCTGGATCTCAATCTGAACCTAAATTAGGTGTTGTTCCTAGTTTGTGACAGCTTTTGTTCTTTTTTTAATCTCAGTCTCACAATTTTATATGGTGAGAATCTGTGAGGTTTTTCCAAGTGGGCTCACACTGCTGTAGTTATTCCTGTCTTGTTCACTTCAGGATTAGATTTATCTTGAACCCCCTTTTTGGATACTCCTCCTGAACATCCTCTGTTTTGATCTACTTCTCCCTCAGACAACATTGTGTTTTTGCTTTGAGGTCTGCAGTGGTTCTCACTTCTGTCCTACGAGCAACTCCAAGCATCAGTGTCCTCTGATGGTCTGGGGAAATCTTGTCCCAGTGACTGCCTCTCGGCTCATGTGATCTCTTGACTGTTGACCTTGGCCAAGGAAGAGGACCTGACATCTCTGGTTTCAGTGGGGGGAAAGAGAGGTGCCTTTTTCCAAAAATTTTCAGTGAGAAACCATTATGCTGGAGAATGCCATCTAATGAGAAACCATTACACTTCCCGTATGATCTGGATTAGACTTCTCTGAAGAGTGCACAGAGTCTGATCTGTTACAGAACTTGGGCTGGAAACTTGAGGGAGGGATAGGAAAGTCTAAAGGGAAGTTAATAATAAATATCAGATCACTCCTATATTTCTGGCAGTTATCTTTTTTTGCTATGTGCTTGAAGTAAGAACCAAGGGCATTTGTAAATGAAATAAACAGTGCAGTAATCCTGTCCGTTACTTGTCAATCATTTGAAATTGCAGATGAAAGACGTGATTGGTGCCAAAATGAGCATGCAATGCATATCTTGCCTATTCCTGCTTTGGCAAGCATGAGATCATGTGAGTTGTTCCTTGCAGCCTCACACAGCCCCACTGAAACCAATGGGACCCAATAACTATTGGACTGTTCACATGCAACAGCTGGCACGGTTAGGGCCACAAGTCCTGATCTGCATGCAGTTACATACAGATAACTTTGCACTGATGAGTAATTTCCTTTATTGTTATTGCCTTTGAGATGGAGAAAACTGTCCACCTTACTTCATTTATGTTTTAAGTGCAGAGTTACTCATTATCTTCTAGTGTTTGCATCCTGCAACCTACCCAATCAATAAAATAAACAGCTAATTTATTTTATGCCACTGTGTCTTTTTAAAGATTCCAGGAACTTGTGAGCATCTGGTCTAACAGCCCATTTTTTCTTAGTGTGCACTATGTTTCCAAAGTCCACTTGCTAGACAGAGTCAGCAAGCCAGCTTTTTCCACTGCCATGTGACATTCATAGTTTTTTAAAAGCCTTCAGAAATGTCTGTGCATGGAGAATGAGTACAGTCATTTTTTCCTGATGAGATACTCCCCTTTACATTTTTTGATCTTTTTTGACATCACATTTTTTTATTTCCCAATGGTTCTTTCACTGTTTTATCTGAAATAAAGTGTTTCCCTCCAGCTTCTCCTCATTCCTTTGGGACATAGTTAGGTGCAGAAATGCTGTGCAATGCTGACACCTGCCAATATCTGTCTAGAGAGCACTAAGCAACTTACCAGAGTTTTGTCATGAACTGAGTGTCCTGCAGGCAGGAAAACCCTCTTGATTTAAGCTGTAGTTGGAGAAGACAGGCAGAAAAGATGGTGGCTTCTGCCCTTTTCTCTTAAAAATGTTTTTTTTTTCAGCTGGGAAAAGAGTATAGAAATCCTCCAAAATAAAGAGAAATTTAGAGTCATCTAAACAAAATACATATGCACCCAATCATTTCAGTGATATATTACTTTGCCTAATCATTAACTTAAAATGCCATATAAGAATTTGTAATCCACAGTAAATCATTTGGTAAGAATGATTTAAATGTACTGCTGACTAATGTAAAACAGTCTAGTTTCCACACTCATTTGGCTGCCAAACATTGTTTGAGAAAAAGGGGGGGGGGTGTGATCCAAGTTGACATAACTTATAGCAGATATAACTCTCCAGTACAGTGGTGGTTTGCAGATTGTTGGGTTTAAGAGATAGGAAGAAGATGACATATTAAGTGCCATGAAGATTGCCAGGCCTCTTTTGTGCTTTAATTAGGATGCTTTGCAACTCTGTGTTTAATTCTTTTTTTTCAAAGCCTCCTTGGAAATGTCTTTATGACCATCTTGTTTGCAGTGATACTGGAGAAGTCAGAACACGACCTTGAAATTCTGGTTAATTTACTGACAAAATAGCAAAATAAAGAGTCTCTTTATATGGTAGATACACTAGGTTGCTCTTCTTACTGTGATGATGGCAGAATTAGTGTTACCAAACAGTTAAGCCAAGCATGCTCTGTGCTAAGGCATGGATGGAAACAAAAAGCAGTGATACGAGACACTTCGAGTGGATGCACTATTGAGGAGGGAGGCTGAGACAGGCTGAGTGCCTTGGGCTTAAAGAACAATGATGATGTTAAATGCAGTGAGCAGTAGTAAGCAGTGAGTTTGAGGAGTCATCTCTTTTCATTTAGAGTTTCTTTTGAAAGAAAGAAAAAACCAAGAATATACAAATACTGATTTTAACATAGTCACACATCACCATTCGTGATCCTATTCATCATCTCGTAACAGATGTATTATTTCTGTTGTCACAATCAAAATCCTTTAGAAAGTGATCCACTCTTGGAGTGACTGGCATGTTGCATGTTTTATCTTTCCTTAAGCTAAAATTATGTCTATAGGGCTGGATGAGCCGTGAGGTTCATAAAGTCTTGTCACCTGACACAAAGTGCACCCTCCATCAGCAGCACGAGCAGAGGGGAGAGGTAGGCAAATCCACCCACATCTACTCTGTAGCCACTGCAACGTCATGCAGCACAGCCAAAAATCACTTTTGACACTCCTAGCAGTCGAGCTGTAGCACCATGGGTGAATTGTCTGAGGATTTACTCGGCTTTGCACACAGTCTGTACAGCCCTCCATGCTGCCCCTGCCAGGCAGTTACCAGCACCTACCAACTACCACTACCAGCACCAACTAGCTCTCCCCTCACTGGCGCTTCTGTCAAGAAGCAGAGAAAACAGCCAAGGACACCCAGCCCTGTCTTTGTGGTGTTCACATATCAGGTCCGACCCGCTGGTGGACGTGGGTGCCAGTCCTGTTGGGTGCGGAAGCCAGGTACCTTTTCCTCTCCGTTGGGTACTGCACAGCCACTTGATCAGGAGCTGGGCAGTAAATGTCACCTGCAGAGCTCCTGCCTTGTGTACGTGTTACAGCGTGAACTTCTCCAGCAGTTCTTGTGCCACTGCCTCTCTCTCCCCTACCTCCTGCAGCTGACAATGTAGCAGAGCTCTGGTCTTGGCTAGGCTAAAGCTGTCCAGGGACATCTGACATCTTGATGTTGGAAATTGGGCATCATCTCTGTATGGCATGAAATGGACTTGCCAGTTTGCTCTGCAGTGGAAGAGCACAGAGCTTGTCTGATGCCCCAGGCACCAGCCCAGCTCCCCTCCAGGCAGTCTGGGTCAGTTCTGCAACTGTCTCCCATGCCTTCCCTCCAGTCCCTTTAAATCTTTTTTCTCAACACCTCCTGGCTTCTGGCTCAAAATGAAGCTATCTATGTAGCATAGTTTCAAGGCTCCTCTGCTTGAAATTTTTGCCAGTTCTTTTCCAACATTTCTTTTTGTCCTGTAGCTGGACCTCCTCTGGGCTCTGGCAGTGTCCCTGACCGCCCGCCCGCTGCGGGCCCCCTTCCATGCCCTTGTGCCACGCCAGTGCATCTGGCACCCGTGATGTTCCCAGGCGCTTGGCCTGTCACCGTGGTCTGCACTCCCATTGCTGAGGGAGAAAACCCAACCAAAATGGCACCCTGGGCTACAGCTCTTCTTTGGCTACCTGAAAAAGTCTTGTCTGCTTAGATTATAGCCTCATCAATGCTGTGACTATGACAAAATTAATACGTAGAAGTTATATCTGCATGCCTGTGCACACCACTATTTTGTCTAAACAGCGACATCTCCTGACACCCGAGCTGCAGCTGTGTTAGTAGGTTACTACTTCAATAAAGTTGTTGTTGTTTTTACACACAGTAAATGGCCTCCCGAGGGCCACCCTTAACAAGAACCATGTATGCTCCTGCGTTTCATTCTGTGCCAAGCATGCTGTCAGCACTTAACAACTATTAATAATAACAGAAGGAATTACAAAGCTTCATGGGACAGAATAAAGTCTGCTTAAAGGCAGTTCTTTGAGCGCTGTCCTACTTTGCTTGTATTCATACATCCAAACGGGGTCTATTTAAGATGATAGAGTTAAAATTACCAATGTAATGTAATGCTGAGTTTGAAGCTTTGCCAGACATTAACTGCTAAGACTATTTCTATTCACAAAGTGCATTTTCTAAAGGAACGTTCACTTCAGCTTTTAACTGCGATTTCCTGGGGAAAAGAGTTGCTGGTGAAAATTAAAATATGCAGTTTATTCATACATTAATTCCAAGTTGTTTATAAAAGCAACAAAGATTTCTGTTTTGGGCATTTCCTGGTAGCCATGTGATTAAAAACTGGTTTTAAAACTTCATTGTATTCTTCAGCACTTATAGTTAGTTGGTAAAGTGGCAGAAAATACCTGCTATGAAGATAGTTACTTTTCAGATGCATTGAGCCAGTCTGGCATAACTGGGGGCAATGGCCATCACTTTAAATGGCTGAGGTCAGGAAGCCATTGCTGCATAGTTCACATAATGAACATATTAGAAATTTTTATGGAAGCCTTAGAAATGTATCCATGTATGAAACATGAAAGGCAATCAGTAATTTTCCACTTTGGAAACAGACTGATTTCTTTCAGTTCACTGTGCCAGGTCAGGCAAAATTATTCATGCTGGTGAGAGGTAAGAGAGCAGGGTAACATCAGATTATGTTGCTGCATGGCATTACATTAGGATTGGATGGCTCTTTAATAAGTGGAAGATGGAAAATTTATACGCTAGATACAAATTTTGAAGCATTGTTATTGTACAAGGGGTTGTAACTCCTATTATAACTGAATGCTTAAAATAATTTAGACTTTGAGAAACAATGACTGATAACACTGATGTCTGAAAAATACCAATTGGATAAATTTTGTCTAATATGTCTATTCTTGTTTACCACTCTTCGGCTGCTTAATACAGGAGTGAGTTAATAGGTTAAGACAAGATTTGTGTATTTTACATATGCCTGTGTGTGCGTATCAACTATACACGCTCACACACCCCAAGATACTCTAAATGAGCACATGACCTGACTCCAATCACACAGTCCGTTTTCTATTTTCATTGCCCATATCGTTGATGCATCTTGTCTAATATAAGTCTCAGTGCAGCAGGAAAGTATATAAACAGAGCTTGCACTGAGGTTCCTGTTATCACAGCTATGCCTTTGACAGTGAGGTCTTCAGGACTAGACTATTTCTTTTATGCTTTCCAAGTTCATTTTCATACCCTGTTGAAACGAAAGTAAAAAATAATAGCCAAGCAAAAATGGTTAGAGTCAGTTCTGTTTGCTAGATGTACAAAAGCATATGATGAATCTGGCAATGATAAAAAATTTTGTTAGTTGTTTAATGGGATCCAAGAAAATTTGTGATTTACATCACTCTGTGGCAGTTTAATGCTGTTGCCTGTTATGAAAAATGGAAGGACCTAATGCTCCCAACACCAATGTAAGCAACTGAGTGCCAGATAAAATGAGCCTGAATTCATTAAGTTACACCTGCACCAACAATACTCAGGCTGATACTCATTTTGCACCGATGATACTAGAAGGGAAATATTATCCAATTAGATCACAAGCCTGGCTCCGATTAAGAAGGCATGTTTATTCACATTAAGGTTTCATTATTTGTTTGAAAGCAGGGACATAGTTTTGCAGCTCATTTGGACTTTTTACTTACAGATGGAGGAGAGCTTGTTTTTTGTGAAAATAAGGGAAAGGTAACATAAAATACTTGAACATGTAATGTAAAACCAAAACATCATAGTAATGCTACCCTGTGGGTCACCACCTCCTGTTCTGTATGGCTAAGTAAACATTAGACATTAGCACATTTGCTGCTTAATTTTGATTTACTATCAATATTAAGTGCAACATACAGAGCATGGGCTGAGAAGGTGGAGGCATTTAAAACAGATAACGGGTAGCATAATGAGAAAAAGGAGCTCTTTTCTTTCCCAAGTTTTTACCTGCTTCTCTCTTTTCTCCCACATTGGGTCTTATTCTCTCTTCCTGGCTTTCTCTTACCTTCCAGTCAAAGTAGGCACATACTCTAACTAATTTTAACATGGAGCTTGAGCAGTCTATGAAGGGGGTTGTGCTGTTGCCTACCACAGCAGGCATCCTGCAAATCTTTTCCACTTTGATGCTCTCAGTGCTGCAGTCTCTCACCACTTGCTGCATTTAGTTCAGTTCTGACACAGCCTTATGGCAGGTGATTTTAAGCAAGTCACTTTACTCCATGAGTATGTGTATTGGCATTTGTGCATATGTATGTTTGTGTGTTCTTGTGCTCTGCACATCTATCTGCCGTTTTTTTCTTAATATAATGGAACTGATTTGGAAATGGAGTTCTAGGGGGAAATCTTGTACGTTTATTGGAAGAGTTAAAGAAATAATTTTTAGTCAAAACTTTGTTTAGAAAAGTGTCCACTTGCATTGTTTGATGAGGGCCAGAGAGCTCTGTCCATTTTTTCCCTCCCCATCACTTCTTTCTTATGCTTGTTCTTTTTTTCCATTGTTCTTTCTCATTACAAGCCTATAAGAATACAAGTCATCATCCAGTGGCATTCTCATCAGTCCCTGTTTCTCTGTCTACTTGTTTTTCTGCACGTTTATGCTTTTGCCCTGCAGCTTCCTTGAAGCTGGATGGAATTCGTTGTTGCTACAGTTAAGGGAAGGCTCTGCAGATGGGATTTATACTGCAGCTTCCTCCCTTGGTTCTTTTCTAGCACCAAGCACATCCTAAAATGGATAGGATTTAAAGGCTGAAAAATTAAAAACACACAGGAAGCTTTAGACATTTCATAGTACTGCCTTTATTCATTCTAGCAATGACCCTATAATCATGAGCCTTTAAAGATTCATTATATACTATGTTTGCACAAATAGAGGCCACATTCAAGGATTTTAAAATACCAGAGTAAAGTCCATACTTGGTGTGACTGGTCTGTGATGATAGACTATGTACATGTTTGCACAGCTTTTACAGATAAAACTCATTCTGCTTGTGAAAAATGCCATCTGGTCAAGAACAAGCCCCATGCAAAGGTGCTCTGTACCCCCTGTGGTCTACCTGGAAGTCTGCTGTCTTCCTGAGCAGGGCAGTCCACGTCCAGCCAGCTTGGAGGGCAGGATCTGCCTGTCTGCAACAGAGCACAAAGGCATACAAGTCTCTGTAATAAAGCAGTGCTGGTCTTCACAAAAGGCTCAAGAAATGTCTGAAACTCTGATTTAGAGGGCAAAATCTGGGGAATGGGAATATGTAAGCCTTATTTGAGCAAATATGGTAAAAATAATCTTCTTTTTCTCCTAATGCTTTGTCAGGATTAGTAAAACCACACTGTTCATGGATTACACATATACAAACTTGGAGCTGTGACTTTGTCTACAAGCTATGTGCCTTCTCTATTTATAATAATGTGTTCATCTTTGTCAGTCCATTTCCATAGACGATATTGCAGGGAACTGCTGTTTCGTGGCAAAAATCCTATTGTATCTTTACAGTTCTGCAGAGATTAATTTCTGCCAAAGTCTTAATGGTTTGGGTTATTTCTCCCCTCCCTTAAGATGGCATAAGCAGAGGCCAGACAACTGATTGTTTAAAGAATAAGTCTTGAAAAAGATAACAAAGTAGTTACCATGATGAATGTGCTGTGGCACCTGCTGTCTTGCTAATATTTCACTTACTATCTACATAAATATGGAGTGATAACATGTTCAATGATAAAAAATAAATGATGATAAATCAAAATGAGGAAGAGGTGCAAACTGCAGCCTTCTCAAGCAGATAGCCATTGCCAGACCTCAGAGTGAGGCAGTGCTGTGTGAACTGAATAGCCCTGGGCATCCGTTTGCCCCCCTGCACTGGGCTAGTGCTGCAACTCAAGGTTGAGGCAGAGGAGAAGAAAGAAGGAAAAGCCAGAGAAATAGGGAGCAGGGGGATCTATGTGTCATTAGGCATGTCTGTGGGAAGGAAGACCCCCATCCTATAATGGTTTTCTCCATGTGTACTTCTAAGTCCCAGCATACTGCCCATTTTCTGGTTCAAAACTGTGCAGCTGGCCAAAGGGAAGGGAGAGACCGCCTGAGAGGGCCTGGCCACAGCGAGGCTGGGTAGGTGTCCAGGGACATGGACTGCAGGAGTATGTACATATCTGATGTGGGAGGACAAAGTGCACTCAACCTGGTCAATGTTGCCTTGAAAACTGTTGTGGCCAGTTGCTGGCTGGGCTTGGATTGCATAGCAATGCTCATCCAGCTCATCCGGATGGGCCTCAGGTGTCCTTGCTGTCCCTGGAAGTTAGCGGGCAGGAAAGGGAAGGGGTGAGGGAGCTTCTGGTGTGATGCATTGCCTGGTTGCTCTCTGCGTGGGGGAGGGCCAGCCATCACTGCCCGGCGGTGCCCCCCCCCCCCCCCCGATGCCGGGCTGCCTCAGCTGCCCTGTTCCCTCAGGGCAGTGGGATGCAAATGGGTCTCCAGGGTGCAGCATGGAGGCAAGGGAACACTACCTGAGCGGTATATGCTTGCGGGGTATGTGTTAGTGACCAGGGTAGGTCTCGCCTGAGGCATCTCATGTGTGGGGTCCTGCACCACCTCCTGTGGGACTGGATTCCCTGGGGGACGGACAGCCTGCAAAGCCCAGGGCACCACCAGCCCCACAGCCGGGCTGTATAGCCCCACACCGAAGTGAGGGAGAGGAGACAGAGGAAAGGGAAAAAGAAGAAAGACACTCCAAGCAGCAGATAGCATTAGCACTGAAGCTACCACCGGTTTTTAATTTCATTTTAGTTTTATGGTTAAGAGTTTAAGATGCACTTCTATTTCTTTTTTTGGCAGTCACCTGCTTGGACTGCATTATTCTTTAATATTTCCTTAGCTACATTTTAATGCTGACAAAGTCCTGTTTACCTTAAAGCTAAGCTCTTCATACTTACTATCCACTAAATTGTAAGGAAACAGAAAGCTGCAGCTAAGCAAAATATGAAAATATTGGGCAGTCTACCTAGGGCTAATAAATTAGCATGCCAAGTTCCCTAAGTAGCAAGCAGATTTTTACATACATATTGATGATTCACTTGCGAAAACAAACCAAAAAAATCCACTATCTTTTAAATGAATCTGACACAATATAAACAAAACAGAAAAGCAATAATCTCATCCTAGGATTTGTAAACAGTATGCAGCAGCTACTCTGCCACAGCATATCCCATGATATTTGCTAAATAGCATGGATAGTAGCAATCAATTGCCCATTACAGTTGCCACACCTGGCACAGATGCAAGCAAACGTGGCATTACTGATCCCCCTCGACCCTGTGCTGCGATGACATAGGAGCAGCGAGGGCATGGAGGGCATGTGCTGATTGTTCACACGAACGGAAGAGCCGTTTTTGTCTACTCCCTACGGAAATACTTGCCCATCACTTTGCAAATGTTGTTCAGGATGCCACAGATCTGCTGCATCTCAAAATTAGATTCCAAGTAGTTTGGGAGGTGGTGACGCCTCACCCAGAGACCTTCCAAAGGCATCAGTTTCTTGAGAATAATGGCAATGTCCATCTGTACTGGGAGAGGCTCTCTCAAGAGCTGGTAGCCAGCAGCTGAGGCAGTCCTCCTCTGTGGGTCTGCCCCGCTGTGTGGGACTCCTGCAGCTGCTGCAAGTCACCTCAGGCCAGCAGGGCACTGAGGGTTTCTAAATCGGCATTTTAGTTTGGATCTGGCACTTTTTTGAAGAGAATCACCCTACATCCGCCCCTAAGCCTGCATTGCATCACGTCACAGGTGCTTTTGAAGCGTATGAGCTGAATAATTTCTACTGGGTGAAAATAAACCAGAAGACGCACTCCAGGAGCACAGCTAGTGCACTGCAGTTGGGAATAGGCATTCAGTCCACAGGACTACGTCTGATATAAACCTGCTCAACACACTGCCCTCCCACCACCCCCCAGCCTGTCTTTCTCACCTTACAGACCCCCTGCCACTGAGGAGCGCTGCCTGGCTGGTGCAGACACAGCACGATGCCACCCGGCTGTGCTCTCTGCCTCTCCCAGAAACACCGCTGCGCGCTCGGAAGCAGAGCGGCAACAGGGACATGCAGGATGTCCTGCTGACGTTATCCACTCTGACAGCTAAAGTGCAGCCAGAAGTGATACTTGCATCATACACACATTATCTTATGCGCCGTAAACAAACAGCACGGCCCAGTCCTTCGCAAAGGCCTGAGCCACGGGCTCCCCCCACGTGCTCACGCAGAGAGCGGTCTGTCCCACGGGATCGCGGGGCGAGGAGGAGGAGGAGGGTCCGTGCAAGCGCACCATGCAGCATCTCCCCCAAGCTGAGGTGCGCCCGGATGTCCGCTCCTCCGGTGAGCGCTGGGTATTCAGCTCTGGATGGATTTTACTGGGACTGCCACCATAGGTATTTTTTTTCTTGAACAAGCCAACTATTGGAGGCATGTGAGAGCTCAGTGTGCTTTTAATGGCATTTCTAGCATTCATAGTAAAGGAGAAAAGCTTGAAGATGCGCACTCTAATGGTTCAAAATCCAGATGGCATAATAAAATAAATTTAGCATTTTATTATTTATCAAATGCTGTGGTCTTATAGCCAAAGTATTTCGGGAGCTTAGAAACTGCCCTACTGCAGAGGTGATAAACACGCCTTACCGACAGCGCCAACGGCGCAGCTCCCGCCGCCCAGCGCGGCCGTTACGGCACCACCACCACCTCCCCCGCGGCCGGAGGCGCTTCCCGCCGCGCCGCCGGCTGCAGGCGCCGCTCGCAGGCCGCTCCCGCCAGCCGCGCCGCAGCGGCGCCCTCTGGTGGCTGCCGCCGGCGCGGGAGCGCGGCGCTGCGGGGCGGCGGGAGGGCCGGGGCGGGGGCCGGGCGGCGGCCCCGGCGCAGCGCCAGGTGGCGGCTCTGCGGCGGGGCGGGCGGGGAAGCGGCTCGCCAACGTGCGGCGGCGCCGTTCGCCGCGAGGCAGCGCAGCGGGCAGAGCCGCCGCCCGTGGCCCGGCCCCGCGGGGAGCGGCGGGAGCGGCGCCCGCCTGTAACGGCGCGGCGGCCCCGGCCTGAGGCCGCTCTGCGTTACCAGCCCTGGTTACTGTTTTTTGTTTTACTTCTTTCTCAGACCCCAGTTTTCTAAATCCTGATGCCGTTTCCACATAACGTGTTTAGGATTTCAGCAGCGCCTCAGGCTGTTCACCTCCTTTGGAGCACCTGTGTGTGCAGGCTCTCCGCCGGCGTGCGCGGGCCCGCGCCCAGGGGCCTCGGTGGAGGCCGGGTACGGCCGGCGGCAGCAGGTTTTGCGAGGAGGCCCAGAGCGAAGCGGCCCCTTTGTTCCCCCGGAGCCTCGCAGGTGCAGCAGCGCTGCTGCGATGCTGGAGAGCGGACAATAACCAGATTTTACCTGTTGAGAAATTAGCAGCGGACAATAACCAGGTTTTACCTGTTGAGAAATTAGCAGCCTGCAGCTGCATTTGGCACGTGGCGTTTAGTGATCTGAAGTAGCTCCCAGAGTGCCCATGTTCAGCATTTTTACTGTAATACACACTACTTGGCTTTAAATCGATAGACGCAACCCTACCAAATTTCACAGGTTAACCAGCTTACGGTCAAAATCTTGTAAATGGGGTCATTTAAGGAAACATCCCAACGACCCATTCAAATATGCATGGCTGAATAATCACATAAAACACTGTCACTGCAGCTAGAATTTAAGGTGCATCTCACTGAAATAATGTGTTGTTCTGCAGGTCCGCAATAGCACTGGCAGTTTGGGAGAAGGTGATTTCATTTAAATAGATTCTGACAGCTGTAGTTTAAATGGCAAGCAAACTGAGCAAAATTTCAAAGATAATCTTCCAGGTGCTTTGAGGATTTAAATCAGGATAATCAATGGAGCTGTGCCAGTTTACCTGGGTTGAAGATCTGGCTAAATATGTTTATTCTTTCATTCCTGGTAGGACAAATAAGCGGTCAGAGTGCTCAGAGTTGAATTAATGTGACAGTTATATCACGGAGGATACAGTAAAAAAACAACAAGCCTAGAGATAAAAGGTGTTAAAATGAAAAGATGAAAGTGGAAGGAGGAAGGAAGAGGAGAAACAAAAGCTTTCACAGAATATTGCCATATTCTTAAAAACAATAATTGGCAATCAGAATGGCAGAGAAATGTCATCAGGCTGGAATTTTTCAAATAATTATACAGCACTAAAGCACTCCTATAGAATCGGGATGGAGTTCATCTGATGGGTCAAGACTGTTTTAATATATAATTATTTAAATTTATTTATTCACCTTTCTCTCTAAAAAAGAAACCCAAGGCTCTTTCAATGAACTTAGTGTCTACAAAAGTAAACTTTAAAACCCATATGTAATGTGCAGTGCAGCCTTCTGGATTTCTCACATTTGCCCTGACAACATGATTTGACATCATAAAAATAAAGCCATGATTACCCCATGAAACATGCCTTTCCATGCATTTGCAAAAAAAAAAAAAAAAAAAAAAAAAACAGCAAAAAAAGTCTGTGGTTTGTGACTGAAGGCATTTTCTTGTTGCAAGGGAGGGGGATTAGATAGAAAATTAGATCCTGCAATTGGATTCATCAAGCCTGACCTCTGTGCTCCTGCAGCACTCGCTGGAGTCAGCAAACTACGTACTAAGTGCAGGGATCTGTCCATGTGGAACTAACTGGGGATTTGGGACCTTCCAGTTTCCTGCTGCAGAGGATGAGTTCACCTCTGTGTAAAGTCTGGAAGACGAGCAGGAGATTTCACAAGAGAGCCTTGCATTTATTTTTAGACCTGCTGATCTCTCACTTAATCCCGTGGAGATCATGCTGAACACAGAGTACCTGCCTTTTTCCAGCTAACAGGCTGCCCACTAACACCAGGCCTTACTGGTGCTGAATTCTTTATGCCACATATTCCTCTAGTGAGAAAAACCTTGCGCTTGGTTAATAATCACTGTCTGGTAGATGCTGCTACCGTTGCTAATCCAGCTTTGAGTCAGTTTAAATGCCCTGTCCCAAATATAACCTCTATTGGTGTCATTTCCAGCACTGGCGAGCACAGCACTTACTCTAGCAGCTTGCTGTTTCTTGCGCCCCTCCAAAAAGGCTTAATTTCTTGACATGCTCTAAATAAGCAGGACAGGGAGGTCAGTGTGCATCTGGAGCTCCAGGCAGCTGGCGCACGGTCTGAATGCATCCCTCCATCCAGAGCTGTGTCTCCTGATGGCTAGTGAGGCTGCGTGGGCACTCAGTGGGTTCCAGCTGTGCAGCCAGCTAGGTCCCGTATCTGCCTGCGTGCTCTCAGCACCAGACTCCTCCAGCCCAAAGCGCCTGAGCGTTCACAGACCGCGTCCGGGTGTGCTGGGCTCTGTGGCGTGTTAGCTCCAGGGGGCCTTTCTGGCTGCACTTTGTTTCTGAGTGCAGGAAGTCCTCACAGATTAACGACAACTGGCTGGAACTGAAACAGTTGTGTTGGCAAATAAGAGAAAGTTCACGTGTTCAGAAATTGATTGTTGCCCTCAGCTGTGCTATTCAAAGCCAGGAGACTGGCCTGAGTGCACACCGGCAGCACAGCTCCCTTGCTTTGCACTGTCACCATTGCCCTCTAGCAGCGTTTGGCTTGAGCCCTTCAAGGGAGATAGGCAGGAAATACCTGCGGGGCTCCTGCACACAGTATGTACTGGCTTGTGCAGCTGTGTCAGGGCACTTCTAGACACACTCAAAAGCTGAACTTTAGGCATGTGTGGAAATAAAAAGTAAAAATGAAAAGACTCATGACATTTTCATTGCCCTGGCATTTAGACCACCTCAGCAAGGCTTTTCAGGACCACTACTCTGGATTGTAAGATTTTAGAGCTCCATCCTTTGTTGGGTCTGGCTGCAAATCCATTTGTGGATACAGTGCCTGGAACCATACTGGTCTTGAGAGGAGAACTTGAACATGAAAGTTCACTGAAGGATGAAGTTACTTGGATGCTCTAGGGGGACCTGCAGTCCCAAGTTGTGTGCCTACGCCCCACATGCAAAAAAGAAGAGCCCTCAAGAGGGCTTGCACCACAGCTGTTGCTCTGCACTGAGGGTGCAGCAGACAGGAGTTGTGGCTGTTAAAGCCCTCAGAACTGGTTGGACCACAGGCCTCTGTCAAGGCTTCAGGAAGGTGCAGTTTTCATTTAGGGCATTAAGCTAATAAACATTAAGATTCTTGCTGGGAGGTGGGTTTACATCCCATCGGGCAGGGAACAGAACTGAATTTGTAGTGGCTGCATTTTGGATGCATGCGGAATCTCGTAGATGTCCGTGTAAAAATGGGCCGAGGGCACAATTTCTGCTTAATCTCTATTGTAGGATGCCCTGATTCATTCAGGGAGCTCGGGGTGCATACCTGACTGGGTCCTGCAGGTGAACCAAGCAGAGGAAGTCTAATCTGTGTACTGGGCTTACTCGTGAGTGAGCTAGGCTGAGGAATTAGACAGGATTAAGATGTTATAGGCACTTTGGCACATCAAACCTTTGGGCACTTCTGAAATTTCCCAAGCAATTAAGAGGCAAAATAGCTCAGGAATAAATCAAGTGGTTTCTAATGATGAGGAGCAATCATGACCTTCTACAAACCCCTTGTGCATTCACAGCTCACACTGATTTCAGTAGGTCTGAAATTCAGGCTCCTTGTTTAGGAACCCTAATATGGATTTAGGTCCCTGAGTGTAATAGCTTTGCTATTAAGCTGCATAGCAAAGGGCTAGCGAATTCTGAGGGAGAAAAAGAAGGGATTGGTTAAATGTGAGAAGGAGTTGGTTAAATGTCTTCAGTGATACTGAACTCTGTATCAGGACCAAGATCTTGTTCACACTTGCTTAGCCTGCAAGTGTTTAGAAAAAAAGATACTTGGGAACTAAAAAGCTGACATCTCTTAGAAGTGCAGTCCATTGTCCATCCTTATTTTATACTCTTCATGAAGACAGTGGGTATATTTCCTCATAACGGGGAGGGGACAGGTCATCGCAGGCATAGTCTTCTAGCGATTCTTCTGGCTCATCAGAACTATCTTCTGACCTGAAAATAGAAAGAGGAGCTGGAGCAGAAAGAGAATGTAACAAACACAAAGCATAGCAGCAATCTCATTGCTGTGTCCTGTCATCCTTATCCAGGCAAAGCACTTCCTGACTTCAGTGAGAGTTTTGCTTGAGACAATGCTACAAGGTGAAGTTTTACTGCAATCCAACCATTTGTTGTATTCTTTGTGTAAAGTGTAATAACGTCAAGATGTGACCTGCATTTGCATGCTGCCTGTGTATGTCACCCATGGTGCTGAGGACAATGGGTTCGCCAGCAATTTTTCAAATACACTTTGATAAAGGAACTAAATGAATTATATTCTAGAAAGTATATAATTAAAAATAACTATATAAATTATTTTATATCTGATGAAAGCAGTTTCACACTGTTCTGTAATATCTGTGATCTGTATATACCCCCAAAGTAGGAAAAAAATAAAGGTTGGGAGGTTACTCCAGTGGCAGAGGAGAGTGCATAATTAGCAGAGAGAACATCTGGTACGGAACTGATCTTTCGTTGCAAAAACAGTGTTTGTGCACTGGGTCTTGTACTGTGATTCTGTTTAGGTGGAATCCTCTGTCCACACATATAACCTTCTGGTCAGGAGTCATCAAAAGATAGTAAGATAAGCATAAAAAAATCCACAGACAGGAGCTTATATAGTAATATCTTTGAAAATAACAAGAGATTTAGTACATTGAAAATTGAAAGGGATTCATAAGTGATTTTAATTTGGATGAAAATGCTTCTCAGAAAAAGTATGTCTCCATAGTTTTTACCCTAGGAATACTACTAACAAAGCAAAAAAAAAAAAAAAAAAAAAAAAAAAAGTCTGAAGAAATAACACCCTGCAGTAGCATTTGTTTCCTTTGAAATCATACTTAGCACTTAAAAATATTCAGAATTCTGTGTCCAAGTATACTAAGGCATTTCAGAAGACATACCTCTGAGTCCTTGTGTCCGCTGTCAGATAAGTAGCATAGTTCTCGTCCTGTGTAAAAGCTGGGTTATCGAGAGTGTAGGCAGGGCAGAACTGAGGAGAGTCTGGAGTAGGAATTGGTGAGGCACCGGGCGAACCAGCACCGCAGCAGCTGAGCACGGGGTGAAGGTAGGCTGGATTCACAGCAATGCCTTCCTGGGCTGGGTATGGTGGAGGAATATACTGTACCACTGTAGCACCGTGGAAAGTTATAGGCTGGTTAATTCCAGTGAAAACAAAAGACTGCCCACTTGCCATCTGGTCAATGTCTGATGTATTTTCATCTCTTTCTTTACAGGATTTGCACGTAAGCATGTTGAATTTACAAACAGCAATCAGAATAAAAGTCACCCCGACAGAAAGCAGAATAGGCCCTAGTAACTGAGTCCATTCCAGGTGAGTAATGCCTTCATACTTTATCCATCCCATCACAGTGAATGTGATCCCCACCAGCCCCAAAAACACACCTGAAAAGAGCAAAGTGGCACCAGCTTTATCACCATCTGACACCAGGACATCAGATCTGTTAGGCTGATAAGGAGTGACAGAAAATACATTCAGGGAGAAATCTTCTACATTGTTGTTCTGCTCCATTACTGAACGTATCGTCTGCCTCAACAGAAAGAGTGTTTGTAAGGGACTCTGCTGAGCATATAAAGTCGAAGGTTCAGGTTAATTATACAAGAACTTTGTGCGTGTATGGTTAACAGGGTCCATCATGTGAAACAATAAACTTTGCTTAGAAGAATAAAGGTCTGGGAAGTGAGGCTTGAAGTGATCCTTGAAGTGATCGCTTAAGACTTCTTGAATTACCACCAGTGCTTGCAAAACAGCTTCACCCTTGCATGGTTACTTGTGCCTTTGTTTATCCTCTTCTTTAATTTGGCACCCACTGATGCTTCCTCACTCTGCCCATGCCAGATGGGAGAGAAAGGAAGCTGCAGACACCACAGCTTTTCCTGGGCCCCTGCCAGCTGATGCATCCAACATATGGACAGCATACATTTAGTCAATAGCACTGTGATGACTCACTCACTCACTCACTCTCTTTGGGCAACCGCTCTCACAGCCCAGATCTTCAGGAAAATACATGACCATCATGGTGAGCGCTTCACCGTGTTCTGAAGTGTGACACTTGTAGCCGTGTCTGGACCTGTATTGCAGCTCTTTCTGCAGTGCAGAACTTCCGTGGTTGAAAAATATCAAAGTAAGCTTTCTGGTATTTTGCCAATAAGGGCTAGTGGGTTGAGTGGGAGAGTAAGCAGAAAAAGGGTGGTGAGTGCTGAACAGCCTGACAGGTTACAAGAAGAAAGTTCTTTCAGGCAAGCCAAAGCTTTTCAGCTGTATGAAGGTAGCATAATTACTCTGCAATTTCCTCTTAATGGTGGACATTTTTTGTTGTGGAATCTCCACCCCTTCCTTAGAGTTTAGGCTGAGCAATGCCTGCCTTTCCTGGATGGTGTACAGTTGCAGGAATGAGAAATTGTCTCTTGCAGTGTTAAACCTGGTAAAGCAAGGAGTCTTGTCCTGTAAGAGAAGTTCTGTGTTCAGAAGTACCCAGCATATTTATTTTTTATCACAATGAATTGTTCTGTCGAAATTCCTTTCTGACAAAAATGTTTGGCTAATAGATTCTCCATTTTCCCTTACCTTCTGGGACTTCATGTTTGAAACTGGCACTGCAATAATGGTAGGATTAATACAATATCCTGGCAACAGCTAGTTGTTTGTAGTCTGCACATACCCAAGCTGTTGGCAGAAGAGTGTTTATTCCTACAGGTCTCCTTTTTCTCCTACTGAAGTAAATACCACAGACTTCAGCAGGATCAAGCCCGAAGTGAGGATACACTAGGATTGCTTATCTATATCTCATATAGTAAACAGACTGATTAATTGGATATTGAGATTTTCTGTTTCCTAATAGTTTCAAACTAAAGCAATTGCTGTCAGAGTGTTCTGATAGAATGTCTTTGTATAACTCCTTAAGGAGCAAAAATCTTCAACTACTCAGTCTGTTTTGATTAGCATAGCAGGGGAGTACAAGCAATACAGAGATTAATCCTCAGGTGGTAGAATGTATAATGCTATTTTCTGCTACTAATAGCTCTGTGGAAGCAAGTTTATCCTGGAATTTAAAAAGTAAAAATAGCCCTAGATCTAGAAAACACACCTTTTTTCAGACTGCTTCTTCAAAATTAGTAAAGGTGCCTTTAGTCTATTGTGCATGCTTATCTGTGCATATGTGCATATATGTGCATGCACAGTGTGATAACAATTCAGTTCTGAAATTGACTTCTTACAGAATTCAGTGTTTTCAGAATTGATGCTGAATGCAATTGCAGATGTATCTTTCTCTTCTCATTTGTCAGCAGATGGACCTTGAGGAATATTAGTGCTGGACTCCTTAAAAAGATATCTGGGAAGTTGCCAAAGTCAGTATTATGGCTGTTCCTAAAACTCTTCTGTTACTGAGGGCACCAACAAATTTTCCTACAAACGTACTCAAGATCAGGCCTTCCCTCAGAACCAGCGCTAGGGAACGTGCTGTGCACCACTTGATCAAAGCATTACGGCGCAGAGTGTAGTGGTTTCATGTTACTACAACTAAATGAAAAAGCTCTGAACTGTTAGATAAGCTCTCATTATGGGTAATTATAGCCAAAACGAAGTCACCTCTATATTTGGTAAACTAAATGGAATGAATGTCTGTTATTGCTCTCTGCAAGTCATTTTTTTCCATACCATGAATCATTCTTGTCTCTGTTCACTGAATCTTCCAAGTTTTCCCACATCCTTTTTAAAGCAGTATTATATCATTATAGCTGTCTCACTAATGGCATATACAGATGTAATCTCACCTTTGTACTGTCATTGATTCAAGAGCTGCACAACCACTATTTGCAGCAGCATTGTGCTGGAGCACTTCTTCAGTCCCACACAATGATCCCTAGATGCTTGCTGGAGTCAGTGTGTTCCAAGTCATGTGTTGCATTATCTCATGGCTTACATTCTTTGTCACTGGCCTAGGACATATCTTACTGGTTGTCAAGCAAGTGGACTGTATAACTGGAGAGTACAAGTGATTTCTTCCAACACCGCTTGTCACTTAACTTTGAAAATGGGATGAAAAATATTTCTCAATATTTGGTGCAGTTGGATCTAAATTAAAATTCCACTTTTCCTTGTAAACTGCATGCCTTTGTCTTTAGGATGTAATATACTCTAACCCTTCCCATGTTTCTCCCATTGCATTACCGTGCTGCCTTCAGGTAGCTCTCAAGGTCTAAGAGATTACCAGATCACATTGATTTTTTAAGGCCAATACTTTGCTTTGCTGAGTGAATGGATATTCTGGGAACTCACTTAAAGATGCTGATTTACTAAATGAATCCCTTTTATCTAGAATAACTGCTAAACAAATTGAAGCAGTTTCGTAAAACCTAATGAATTGGCCTGAGTTGGTGAGATTTCTAAAATCTTTCTGATTTAGTTACAGTATGATTATTATGTCATGCAGAAGATTGCTATCAGTTTTGTCCTGCAGACAAATGGAAGACTACATCCCCACTATCTTCAGGTGATTCCCTGGCTCATTTCAGGATCTTTTTTCAAAATGGGTGTTGTTTTCAGATACCACTGCAGTTTTGTTCCAGTCTGCTTCAGGGACCTTACGCCTGAACCCAAGCCTCTCAGTCTAGCACTGCTTTGCTTTCTGTTCCTCAGCATAATTTTCCGCCACTAATGCAGTCTTCCCCTGCCATGCTTGCTGTTGGAAGCAGATTTTCTGTAGCACTCTGCACTTTCTCAATTCTCTAACCTGTTTCAAGAGTCATCCTAATATACACTGACAGGCCTTCACTTAATCCTTTTTTTCCTCCTCACCTTCTGCTATTGATTTTTACATAGTTGTTCACATTGTAAGCTTGTCTTAGTAAGGTTATATTTTCTTACATGCCTGTAATATAGTCAGGGACCTAGTTATAGAGCATTAAAAAGAAGCCATATAAAATAAAACTAAGTTATATTATGGTATTGCACATTGATCAGCTTTTAAAAGAATAGGTTCAAATCATCACCCCCCATAATGGGATATTCAGTTATAGGAAGATAGAGCAGCCAATGATTCTATTGAGAGGGACTTTTTCCTAGAGGAAGTATACTGTATTTGGCATCTGTAGTGAAAGATATGAATTATGTGTATTAAACTAGTACCTAAAGAACAGCCATGAGCAGGCCCCGTACCACAGCAATGCCAGCCTCAAAGAGTGAATATGCTGAAATGGGCAGGTTCAGCCGGCAGCCCAGAACCATATTCAGCCTACGAGGTGTTTTTATCTTCTCCTAGGGAATGCTACCTTGTCAGCAGGCCAGCCAAATTGAAGATATTTCCATAAGTAGGTACGTAGATTCATGTGTGTGATAGGGGAAGGAGCACAGATCTAGATGAAAGCTGGCACATTAGCTGCAGAAACACAGAGGTATTGACAGAAGTATCTGCCCGGACACAGAAATGACCCATGAGCATATAGACCATGACCATCCCTGTTCTGAAAGATATGATGGAAAAGGGATGGTGGGAGAGACGGAACAGAGCAATGAGTGAGGATAGCAACACCCCCCTTTCCCATGGAAGACTTTAAGGAAACAGCAAAGGACATGGGATTTTATTTAGAAGTTTGACTAATGGGAAAGCAGGAATCAGAGTTTCTCCTGTGCTTCAGGAATCTTTCAGATCTGCCTCCCTAAGGGCAGATCTACAAACCACAAAGGGCCAGGATGGGGGGGCGGGGGGGTGGGGTAATCTAAGAATGTATATGTGCAGCTGTCCTAATAATGCAGCATCATTTTAGAGACCTGTGCAATTTCAGTTTTTCAGATGAGTTAGTTTTTATGTTTTCTAAGTGGTGGTGATGCAGGAAGAAAGATTTATCTTAGGGAAGAGGCATCTATTCATATATTTGTGAATCCTTTTCATATCAAATGGTTGTAGTGTTCCAAACAAAAACAGAGCAATGTCAGTGCAGTCAGCAATGAAGATGTACCTTAACTTCACCTACAGAGGATAAGCAGTCCTTACCTCCCACTTTGCCTGTTTAAGTAAGTGGGAATCAGTAACCAACTTGATTTGCTCTCTAGCATTTGTATGTCAAGTTAAGCACTTTAGCTAACCTTAGGGCAGAAAGGGGGTTATAGCACCATTAGTGTGATAGTAAAGTATGTCACTTCCTCAATAAAAATGCTATTCAGTATTATTTTAAGCTACTTTTATGGTTTTACAAGGTGTTGCTTCCTTTCTAATATGGACATTTCACCCCTACTCCCCCCGTCAAAAATTCCTCTCACTAATGCTGTTCATCCAGTGGCAGTCATCAGTGGTGGAGGCAGATCTGCCAGCCTCTTAATCGCATTCTCTAACCTTGCTCAAATAGATGTTGACAACGCAGTAAGCAAATACTGTTGCCCTGGCTGTGTTAGTTCTCTGTGTTAAGCTGGTTATGGAGATGCACCCAGCACATCCAGTGAATTTTAAAGGAATGACCCTCCAAGCAAAAAAGAAAGGATGCTTACACAGCTGTAAGTTGAACTATTTACTAAGTAACCTCTCAAAATGATATACAGAGAAATTCTGTATTCAAGCCTCTTTTTTTCTAGAGGTAAGTAACACCTACCCCTCTCTGTAAATTCAGATGTATTCAGTTGACTGGAGAGTCAGGCCAAGAGCTTTAAAAAGCATACTTTTCACAAAGGTTGTTTTTTTAGAAATGGAGTGATCCATCCTGGAGATTCTGCAGTAGAAGGTGAAAACACAGTAACACTGGAGAAAAATAGGAAGATTGTGTTTCATTTCCAGAGGACTCAGCTCGGAGTCAACTTATTTTACTTGACTTGTCTGGTCTCTTGGGTACACCTTGTGAACAACTGAATGAGCACAAAAGGTTAATAACATTACAGGTAGGAATCAGACATGACTTTTTTTTTTTTTTTTTTTAAGAAAAAAAGATTACAGCATACTTTAAAAACAAAGCTATCTCTGTTTTCATTAAGCACTCATTGATTTTTTGGCTTTTCAACAAATGAGTGCTCATCAGTAATGTAAACAACAACACAACAAAGCCCACATGGATCTTTGTCTTCATATGATTTTTCAGGTAAATACCCCAGCTTCTGCACTCATATAACAGCATGACAGAACCATAATCAGAGAAAAGTTCCTTTCACATCTGCAAGGCTTTGTATGCATGAAGCATGCAGGTGCCCACTGTAAGAAACCAGGTTAGGAACACAAGCATTAAAAAAAAAAAGAACAAAAGAAAAAGCAAACCATAGCTTTGATTCGGAAGGCATTTAAGGAACAGCAACCTTTAAAAAAAACTACTTACAAAAACTTGAGGGAAGGAAGAAGGGGCAGAAAGCATGCTGGCTCTTATGGATCCCTGTCTTCAAATGTCATTCCATGGACATTTTCCATGGCTGAGTCATGCCAGTCTAATCAGCTCCCACATACTAAATCCCTCTCCCTGCTGTGCTTGCTCATTACTCTGCATGCATCAGCCCCCCAGCTCTATTGCTGGCTAAATATACCCCCTCACCAGCTTGTTTGGTTTTGTGTGGCCCCACAAAGAGCCATCCCAGCACAACTGAGGGAACAGTGCAGAGATGGAAGTAAATGGCCAAAGGCAGGAGTTCCTAAGCATCTCTGAAGAACTGCGCTGGCAAGAGGCATGTTCACAGAAGATGACATGAGGTACAGAGTGCTTAAATCAAAGCTTATTCTGCTGCAGTCAGGTTCCCCAAAATTCAGCATGGTAAAACACAAGTCTTGCTATAGTTGAGGTCCCAGAGCATGCAGGTGTTCAGGAACTTGGTCAAATGAGATAGAGATCACTCCTGTAAGACGTTTTCACTATGTTAAGTTCACCTTGCAGAACCAAGCCCAAACGGTAGCTCTGTCACCTTCTGTTTCAGGGCACAAAACCAGGTGAGTTGTTCTCAAATCAGGGGGTTGCAGCAGGATTCAGACCAAGTCATAAGGTGTCAAAGGTTAGCAGCAACTCTGTTCCTGCTAATTATCCTTTTCTACTAGCAGAAAATCCTTCAATCCAGGAATGGGTGTAAACATTCACAAAGTGGAACTAGAACCTGTTCTCACCTACTCATCCTGGAAGAAGGGAGCTACTGCTAACTAAGGGGGTTGCACAGACAGATGCGCTAAAAGAGGGTTGTATTTCTCAGAGGTCTGAGAAGTGCTGTGTCAGTTAAAAACGTGCATTGCCTGCATTTCCATGAAAGAGCCATTTGCTGATAAATAATCTCTGCTCCTGGAAAATACTGTTGTTAAATGGAGCTCACTCTCACAAATAAATCAGTACTGCTTGTATAAACCATGAGTGATGATATATAATAATAGTAAAATCCCCATGAAATCACTCATTACCACAGTTAAACTGTTAGCTTATTAACTACCCTCAGCTTTGCCTTAGGGCTCTTAACTGATGGCTAAAACTGATTTTCAGGGGGATTATACTTACGTAATGACCAGAGAGAGTCTAAATTAAGCTGTGTTTGTTACCAGGCAGACCAAAAAGTACACATTTAATTCTCCATATTTGCCCCCCATCTTACAGATCCCTCTATTCATGATGCTGTCAGACTATATATAAAGTCAGTAACTTTGCAAACAAGTACTTTCCAGAAAAGTCATACAAAAATAGAAATAAAAACACTTCCTTATTATTTCTTTTTTTGTAGCTCCAACCAGATTTAATTAAAATAAGCAAAAAATTCTCTACTTAGTGCCTCCATTATATAAAGAACAACTAAAATTAGAAACTAAAGCTGTAACGGAACAAGATGAACATTTGACATTATTGCAGTGATCTGAATCTCTTCAAACCATTTGCTCAGAAGCCCAGCATTATCTAATATTTCTTGAAAACGCAAATTCATCATTTATGCTTTCTAATGAAAAATTAGACACAGCCAACATTACTGCTTTTATTATAAAATGTAAATAAAATTAAAAATCTTAAATCTGAGTGTACAATTTCATTTAAAAATGAAGTCTAGTTGACACTTCTCTATGAGCTAGTGTCAGATGTAGCTAAGGAAACAGATGAAGAAGATGAAGAAGAGGATGGAGAATATTCATTATTTGTTATTGATGCTTCTTTTTCTTCATATTTTGGAGGCGATTCAGAGGAGAGATACAGCATTGGTAAAATATCTGAAGGTGAACTGCTGCCAGAAATTGTATATATGGTTTCATAGTCTCTAATAGCAAGTGTTCTTTCATCATCTGCAAGTTGTAATCTATAAAACACAAAATTGCATATTAGTATAATTCACTTTTCTACAGGGAGCAAAATTCCACTTGACTTATAAAAGCATACATGCATGCACACACTCCGTAAAACACCCCTAAGCAAAGAACTTGCATAAGCATTAGGATTTCATACTACGGGCTTCATTATGAGTCATGTAAAAGTTACATTATTCAGAGGGGAAGGGCAAACAAGCTCTCTTCTAGCCTCTTACATCGCCAACCACAGGATGGCTTATGGTATTAGCTGCTTCTGGCAGGGCTATCTCACAATCTCATTTATTCTTCTTCTGATCCTTTGCTCCTAACGTAGCCTCCTTTTTGTAGTCTGCAACATCCATGCTTTCCTCTTCTCTTACGAAATACTGTTTCTAGTTATAGAACTGCATCACTAAAATCACAATCCTTTGTACTTGGAGATCTTAAATGAAAGGTAACTTGAATTTTTCATTAAGCTTTACAGCAATCCATGAGAGGCATAAGGAGTGGCACTCCTGCTCAGAGCCAGAGAAACAGAAGCAACTACACAGCAATGGGCTGCTCAAGCTCACAGTGACAGTCAAGGACAGAAGCCAGGTATTCATTGTCTTCCTCTAACCATCATAACTGGATCCTGATCATCTGCACTGGTGCTTCTCTGGTAGCCGGATCATTTCACCCTGGAGCCAGGCAATAGCTGCCTCATACCCTCATGACTTGCTCCTAGAGCTGATTCATACCTTTCTGTGTACATCTGTGCCTCCACAAATACTGCCTGAGGAGCAGGAATGCAGCATAGTCACCTCATCTTTAGTGCTGTTATTGGTGTGTATGTTTAAGGAGAAAGAAGAGTCCAGTCAGGGACCCTCAAGAGAACATGCTGCAGGACACAGTTCTGAAGCAGTATATAAGAGTGCAGGAAAAAAGGAACCACTCCTGGGATCAGGCCGTGACCCAGCCTCCTGCAAGCTTCAACACAGCCTTCCCTACAGCACTTGCTGACAGTACATGGGGCAATAGACAGAAGAGGCAAATCTCAGTTGTCCAGTAACCACCCAGCTGTGAAACCAGCACTCCTCTCCAGAACCTGGGATCTTCAACCATGGCACTAGGTTACGAGGAATGAGGCCACTGCTTCTCCTCCAAGACAGGAGTAGACAGGAGGAAGGAACCAGTTTGCCACAGTCATGATGCCTTAGCTGCTACCAGGTGCTGAGCCATGGCAGAACATGGCTGAGGGGGACACCCAGAGGCAGTGTCAACTCACAGGTTATCTGTAAGGACCCTGGAGAGCAGGAAAGGGTGATAACTGGAACACCCCAGCCACAGACCACCAAAGCAAGAGCTCCATGGTCTCCACATCCAAGGTTGAAGTGTTTTGTCTCTACTAGAAACATGTAACCCACTAGAAATTGCCCCAATGTGCTGGGCTGCAAACTACCTCTGTGGGTACATATGCTCATGATCCAGAGAAGTCCAGACAGGTATGATTGAGTTGCTCTCATACCAGACAGGTATGAGAGCATGATGAGTTAATGGGGTCATACATGAGACTTTGAGCATTGACAGAGGACATTCTTGGGTTGAGGCAACTGATCCAGCCACAAGAAATTATGTAGGGAAAGAGGTGAGGGGAGAAGGGGCACCTGGTATAGTACCAGCAGGGAGAAGCTCACAGGAAGGCTGAGTGTCATAAGACTAGCTTTTTTTGCCTCATCTCTCCCCCTCTCCCCTTTGCTTTTCCTTTTTCAGAGCAGGATGTGCTCTATGCTCTTTTTTGGTATGTGTGGTTTTCTTTCTTCTTCTGCTAGCTCTAAGTGTCCTCATATTGCAATAATAAATGAGCTATGTTTTACAGCTCAGAGCTGACATATTACACTCACAATCTAAAAGCAGGCAAAGGCTTTTGCACTTGGCAAAATGAAACATCTTTCACAGCAATTTGTGCCTCATCACAGGAGTCACTAGCTTCTGGAAAGTGTTTTTGCTTAATCAGCCCCATCACTCTCACATTCCCCTCTGCCCTCATCATCCTGAATTAGCACGTGTAGAGCACCGAGCAGAAGAACCAGATTCCCATCAGATTTGTACAAACAAAATACTCTCACAGAAACAATTTAAGTGGAAAAATGGTGGACATGAAGTATGTATGTAGTTAGGGTTTAATCAGCACAAGCCATCAACTTCAAGCTGAACCTCAATCAGTGGGAACCAAGCATTGTCTCCCTTCCCTAGATGTTAGGTGTGTGATCTTTCTTTCCTGTTTGGGAGCCATCCCAAACACACTAGGAGAATCTCTGCACTGGTAGCCAGAGAGTCAGTCATTTTTTGATGGATGGTTTTATTGTGGGTATGGTTCCCCCCTCCCCTCCCAAATCACAGAGGGAAAGATGACCCTCCAAGTTCCTGCAATACAGACAATGCTTGAATCAGCAACACTTGCCACCTGGGCTTGGTGGTGGCAGCATCTAGCTTGTCACCTATACTCAATATATAGAAGAGTGGTTGCACTGAGGCTGCACAGGGCAGGGGGGGCAAGGTCTATCTTGATATGCAATGGCATTGCAACTCCCCTTCTCAAGCACCATGGAGCCTCCTGCTCTTCAGTGTAGTGCATTATTTAATCACGACACAGCCCCAGCAGGAACAGGTCAGGCCAGCAAGGACCTTTCCCTAAGGCAGTGAGGCACAGGTCCCAGCAAGAACAGGACATGCTAGAATGGCTCTCCAAGGGGTGCGGGGCCTGGACACAGGTGTCATGCTCAAGCATCCACTGGTCAGGTTGTGCAGAGGGTTCCTAATTTCCAGCAGTGTGGGTATCATACTACTGGGGCACTGCTGTCAGGGGCACCTTTTCTTGGGCAGTCCATGGAAGTAATCTACTCTAAGAATATGTAGATAAGGCCACTGATTTTAGGCTCTCTTTTCACTTCAGAAGTTCTTTTCAGTTATAATCTAGTAAGAATTTAATCTCCCTGGGGGTACTTTGGTTTTGATTCCCCCTTTGCACAGGATATTTTAGTGTCAGTTATAGTAAGGTATCTGAGAAGCCCAGTGATGCATAAGAATTTGTAGTGCCTAGTAGAGAGAGTTAATTCAGTGATTATTTAATAACATTGTTTTAGATACCTTGAGAAACATCTTGGATTTCCAGAGATGAACAAAAGAGTCTTACCCATCAGTGAAGATAGTGTGGTATGGTGGAGGATTTTCATCTGCGGGCAAACCGCTTGACATAAGACGAGTCACAGGTGGTGACAGAGAGTCAGCAAAATAAGGAGGTGGTGGAGGTGGGAATACCATTACAGCATCACCTGGGGGGAGGAGAAAAAAGCCCCCACCCACTAATTACTACCCCTGAAAAAACAATCAGCAGCACTGTTTATCCTAACTGTATCCTAGAAGAAAAAGTTTCCCATCTTTGGTATTACAGTATCTGTACTTACCCATCTTTAAGTGCAATGATACTACATATAGAACTGCTATATTCTGGGCTACAGAAGTACATGGGAAGTGCATTCAGAAACAAAATTATCCCACAATAGAGATGTATCATATTCATAAATGGAAGATTTCATCTAGAAAATACAACTATGGGGGGGCAGGGGGGGAAGTGTTCCATGTAGCTACAAGATGCTACTCTCTTCACTGTTGGCTGTCTTCAGAAGCTGGATGTGCAAACCACATCATTTCTGCTGGCTTACTTTAAGAATACGCAAGTATTAGTTTTCCTCACATATCTAAAACAGGGCTTTTTATAAATGTCCACACCTATTCCAGTGTGGACAAAAATATTAAATTCATTAATTTTTCTGAAACTGACATCAAACCTTCACCTTCTCTGCAAATCATCAAGTTACAGGTCTGTACATTGGTTTGACAGGCAGAAAAGGCAAGAATTGTGCATAATGGACTTCAGTTCTAGTCAGTCAGATGACAACTGAGCAATGCTAAGACTGACTCATTACTCTTTCTGAGAACTAGAAAGCTATCAGAGAAGTCTGTACACAGAATGTGTTCCTGGGGTAGTCAATGCAGTGTAATATGCAGGGGAGCATCTCCTGCTAACATAATGCTTTCATTCAAGTATCATGCAATTAACAGCAGCATCTTGCAATTACATCTCACTGATGGAAGATGTGGCCATTATTCAGGGAAATACGGTATACTGTACAGGAATCAGATTCTCCTGTTCAAGAGGTCAATAGAACTCAGTAAGTCTTGAATATAGTCATAGAAGTCATTAGACCTGTGATTTACAATGTCAGCTACAGTCTCTGGAAAAGGAATTAGGATTGGGCTCATTTGTGCTAGACTACATGGTTTCATTTGCACAGACATTCAGATGTTTCTTTTAATGCCAAAGGAGCAGTTTTATCTTTAAGAAAAAGATAACGGAAGTGATCTTTTGGGAAAACATGCAAGATTTTGTCTTGTTTGACATGCCAGAATTGAGACATGTAGAGCCAATACAAGTAAAATCCACCAGAGGTAAATTGTTTGTGGAAAAAAAATTCAAAGTTCATGCATTATTCACCCACCTACTGTAACTTGAAAAGATTCAGGACTCTGAGGATGTTCTTCATTTTCACATGATTCTCCGTTGAGATTTAAGTTTTGTTTCTTTTTAACATGAGCTATCACAAAGAAACACAACCCAGTGAGCACAATCAAAGGGCCCATGATTTGCAGAGACAGGAATCCACAGCCCTGCAGGTCCACCTCAGAGCTGCTGGTGTAGTTGTGCTGTGCACCCTGCCAACCGGGGCTGCAGCCGGGAACCCAAATGCCGAGGATGCTAATTAGCATTCCACTAGTTAAGAACAGGAATCCAAAGATAAGAAACTGGGCAAACTGACAGCTCCCTCGACAAAACACAAGGCTGTATACCTGCTCATTTTGCAATTGTCTCTGCCTTATATAGAGCCTAGCCCTTGATCGTGCCAATAAAACACAAACTAGTCCAGTTACAGCCAGCAGAGGCCCAGCAGCCTTGAGGACCCCATTGCAGTCACTGAAGGTTCCAGATGGGCATGACTGTAGGATAAAGACTGAAAGCAGGAATCCAGCACAGAGCAGGACAGCTCCAAAAACAAAAAGGAAAAAAATAAGTTTTCCATGATGTCCATTATTTCCTTCACCTCCTGGTACAGGAACAGCCCCTGGATACATCACAAGAGAATCTCCTCAAGTAGATGATTTTTTTTTTCCCTGATAGCATTCAGTGACAGAAAACTACAGTAGATCTGTGAACACAAAAAAACAGAAGTCAAAAGGAGAAAACAGTGGGACTAACTAGTTTATAATATTCACTCTTGTAAATAGACTACACAGACTACTAGAATTGGATCTCCTTCATATATTCTGTTTTGCAATATCTCTGTTATTGAATAAAGGGCCTAATTAAGTTTGCTGTCATTGAAAAAAGATGGAAGGACAACATTCGTTTTACAGTTAGACTAAAAACCACTGTAATATCCTTGCAATTACTGTTGGACAGATAAATTGTTTCTTTAGACATACAGTCTTATGGTCAAACCAACATTATTTTCAAGGGCTGAATCTTTGCAATAAGGAGAGACTAGCTTTCCTCTTGAAAAAAAGGAAGCTGGGAGAAGGTTTTGTAGTGAATTTCCAGGAGGTGACAGCTGTCACTGAAGAAAGGGAACTGGAAAATACACAGTTGAGAGAAAGAATCAGTACTGATGACTACTAGACTCTAACCATAGAAATCTTCTAATACATACCTTTTCAAAGCATATAAATCTTGCTTCTCCTTCACCAGGCAAGAGACTTTTCAGCCTCTCTCCCTAAATAGATTCCTGTCCTATATAACTGCAAGAGCAAGGACAAAGAAGATTTTTGGTCCTGTTCTGAAAAGATAAAAAAAGAAAGCAAGCCATGCTAAATAAAGACTGCATACTTTAAGTCTCACTGTTTTTGTGATCAGAGCTGGTAAGCATATTGCTACCACACTTCCTTTGGACTTTCCCTGCTCTCAAATCCTTTGTATGGGCTCCAAGAAAACTTTAAAAAGTAATATAGCAAAGGTGGTTCCCAGAAGGCTTCTAAGCGTATAGCCCATAAGAATCTAGATTCAGAAGCAAGACAAAAGAAAACAGAGACTAGTGCTGAGGCCAAAACAGTTGTGTGTGCAGGGTAACGTGCACAAGAAGTCTGCTAGATGTGGACAAACAAGGGCAGGGGAAGCCCTGACAAAGTTAGAGGAGCCTGCTCTAGCAAACAGAGCTCTAGCAAAGTTTTCTGCTGCTTACCCATGAGAAGTTTGTACTTCTCTGACACTGGCCTACAGGGATTGGATGGTTACCTGTACCCTATACCACAGTGGCTAGCAACCAACGGGATCTCTCTCCAAGAAGCTACCATCTACAAAAAGCTAACCAGAAACCCAGGGGAATTCCAGGCTATGGAAAATAGCACATCTGGCTGGACCATGAGAAAGCCACCTCCTGTCCAGAGTAGAAGGGAAAGTAGTCAAGATTGCTTTTATTTAAAAGCCAGCCCATATTGCAGTATTTAAACATGCCTTTCTTCCCCTCACCAGCATCTTCCAGGACAGATTTCTTTGTATGTGACTTGGATATGTCAGGAAGGATATGGGGACTGGAGAAGTGTGTCAGAGATGGAAGTAGGCATTTAGTTTAATTGCTGCTGTTTATTAGTTAACCTTCAGCTTTTCCTTTACCGGCTTCTACTGCCCTGCTCCTAATTCAGACAATTGGAAGCTGAAAGTCAAGTCAGACTCCTCCTCACACACACCTCAACAACAGTTATTGCACAAGAAAAACAAAGCATTCTGTGATTTCTGGAAGTGAACTGCTGAACATGTGTCTGCCACAACAACACGCTCCATGTTACTCCCCAGTAACTGCAGTACCCCACAGGGATGAAAACAAAACAAAAAACCCACTATGCTTTAGTCACTCAAATACATAAATATCTGTATGCAACACAAGGCAATCCATCAAGTCACTCTTTTACATAGTCACCTTTAAGAGCAGGGCCCTGTTTAAAGAAATGCATAGACAAACACACACAAATGTTGAAACCATCAGGTGTTTTACTGCTAAGCATCAAATTGGACCTCTAACAGCATGAGAGAAAGCAGAGAGCCGCACCCAGGTAAAACACACAGCAAATGCAAGACTGGAAGGGCAAGGAAGCAGGCTGCTCCACACAAGAAAGCTGTTCTGAGGCGGCTGCTGCTGCTGGGAAGCACAAAGTATCTCAGAGAGAAAAAGTAAGGGACCTGCCTTAATGCAGCCCATTATTCTGATCAGTTAATTTGTAAACAGACTAAAGTATGTTAAGTATTTCTTCACTATTCTGAGTGCAATCATTTAGACTGGTATGAGAAACTGATAGATGAAGCTTCACTGGGGGTGGGGGGAAGAGACGCACACTATAAAGAGCATTAGAGAGCACAGCCTATCAAGAAAGAGACATTAAAAAGAAATTTTGATAAATTTTAAACTGAAGACCTTTACCTAGGTTTACTGTCAATACTGCATGATTTTGAGCTCATTTGAGGGCTGTATTTCTGAACACAGAAAATGGACTATGTTGGTCACTCCTCCTTCCTTGATTCTGCTGGTCTTTCCCAAGTTATCAGAAGCAATTTTATTAACTATACTGCATACACTCCCCGATGTCTAGAAAGTTCCCACCATTTTCATAATCGATCTAATGCGGTTCAAAGTCATTGACCTACCAATATAGGCACAGAACTGAGTAAAGCTCTGAAATACAAAAATCCCATTTGCAGACATGGCTGTCTTAAGATGTTTTTCTGTTGAGGCACGTTAACCATTATAACAACCATACACTATAATTAGAGAGAAGTCTGAATCCTTTTCTTTGCAATTCCCTCTAGGGAAGAAAACATGGAAATAAGTACAAGTTAATTAGGACAAAAGGAAACAATGTGAAGTGAAAAAATATTCAGTGTTTTAGCCTTTCAAAAACCCCCAAAAACAGAGATTTGTTTTTGTTGCTCCAACACAGTGCCTGCTTCTCTTCCACTAATCTTCTTGTTATGAGATTAAGTTAAAACACACATTAGAAATGAAGCATGTGCATATTTTCTTAATTCTTTCATGCCACAAAAGAAGGAACATTGAGAACAGCCTGTTGTGGCTTTGAAGATGAAAGACACAGATTTTATGCTGCAAAATCCAAAGGAGGACTAATTTCATTTACACTACCACCAAATTTTAATAGTAAACTCAAGGAAAGATTAAGCTTTTCTTGAGTTTCAAGAAAAAGTACTGTAAGAAAGATGTAGGCCCTATATTGACTATATGTTTGAAATACTTCCATTAGATCAGATGTCTCCACATACACACATAAGAGAATACTCCCTGCATATTTACATATAGCTTGAGAGCAGGCATGGAAACACCAGGTCAGAAAGTACAAGAACAAAGTTCAGCAGAATGGAGGCAGTTAAGCATGAGGGATAGAGAACTGAAAACACAGCTTGTAGAGGAAGTCTGGTTATGAGCTTAACTTGCATGATACAGTGCTTTATGTTTTTGTAATTCTGGCCCATGCCAGATAGATAGAACAGGAAATAACACCCAGTTAGTTGTATTAAGTGTTATTTTTGTGCATAACACTCACACTATGGACAACTCCAGGAATTTAAAAATATATTTTTAATTATGAAACTGGGACTTTTTGTTTTCTAGTTTGAGCCTTCAGGGCTCATATTTTCCAAGATTTCCACTGCAAACATCAGGGCTATAAATTTACTCTCCCTTACCCATATGAAATTTGAGATCCTCATGCGGTCAATATGAAGTCAGGAACTGAGGATTAAAGGAAAAAAAAAAAGTATTGGAAGTAGTAAAACAGTTCTGTCCCTCTGTTTTGTTTCCCAGACCAGGCCCCATTCGTGCATGCAAGAAGTATCCAGATCATTGCTAACAGAAGGATTAGGTCTAATCTGTGTAGTCATCTATTAGAAAAAATAATAATAAAAAAACCCCACACAATCTGTTTTAGTCCACAGTGGCAAGCCCATTAGAAGCCACAAGCCATTCTTTCCCATCATTTTCTATTAAAATGCCACCCCCAGTAGCAATTTAAAAAAATCGGAAATATGGGGGGGAGTTGCTGCTGCCACCATTCTGTGATTCCCCCCCCCCCCCCCCAAGTTTAAAATTAAACAATGAATACTGATAGGACAAGCTACCTAGAGGGAAAAGTCCTCTCAACTTCAATCGGTGCAGCTGCCTTTTCAAAACTCTAATGGCTCTCCACTTCCTCCTTTCACTCCCTAGTATATCCAGTTTCCTTCTCCACTCGCACCTCTACCCATTCCATTTTTTGTTCATTATTGTATCACAGTTTTTTCCCCTGGATCACACTCTTGACAGTCAGCGGGAGCTTCTTTCCACAAGCACAGCTAGTCAAATTAAAACAAACTGGAGTTTGCCATCTCCTTCACCACACACCTCCCTTCCTCCAAGATGTTTTTAATCACTTAATGAAAGACTAGGGGGAAATGCCAGCTAGCTTGACAGGATGTACTTTCAATTTTCTACTTTCAAATACCAGGAAGTTTCAAATAAAATTATTAAGAATACAAACACTGAGAAGTTTTCAGGTGCCAAATATATTCAACTGGTCATCTTGTGTATTCAGTCTCTAATTACTGCCTGACATTCATCTCATGTTGCATACAACTCTGATATCCCAGGGGGAGGATTTTCAAAAATGTAGAAGCTTTGCAAAAGAGATTCCTAAGGAGCCAGTGGATGTCACAGACAAAACTGCTTGAACGGGTTGACAAAACGATTATATTGGCTCAGTATAAGAGGGTAACACTACACTGTTACAAGTAACAGTTGCAGGTGGGACAGGAATGAATGTCTGGAAAAGCAGAGGAAGGCAGCTGCAGTGGAAGTTCCAGAAAGTGGGATGGATCCTGCCAGTGTCCAGAAAAGTGTGCATCAGGGATCCTTCTCACCACAAACTGGCTAAGCGTCAGGGACTCTGACCTGTGCCCAGCACGCAGCTACACTCCTTGAAGAAACTGCCAGCTACTGTCCCTGCAGGCCACAAGAGAAAAACGGCTAGAATAAAGGCTGGTCCACGAGTGTTTCCCACTCCCTTCTCTGGTGGGGAAGAGAGTCCTGACCCCAATGCCAGTGTTGGACACAAGGACCCCAGAAGGGTGCTGGGCTACACAAAGGCATTTGTAAAGCATAGCCTAGTAACTGACTGGTTGGGTGCCATGCGGACAGCCGGGGCAGGACCCAGACTCAGCAATGAGCTCCCAGGGGCTGTGGGTGGGTGGGGTCTTTCACAGGACATGCTAGCAGCATGCAAGTGAGCAAAGCATCTTGTTTCCTGGAGTACCTTTGAGGAGACTGGGGAGAAGGTAGATGGAGGTGAGGTCCATGCACATGGTTAAAACCAAAGCTGACTTTTTCCCCTTCAAACAGGTGACACCAGATAGAGCAACTTCTAGGAGGGTCTGTCCCATGGGGCTGAAGTGCATGGAAGTAGCAAAAGGTACAGGCAAAAAGACTTAGAGATCTTTGAGAGGACATGATTGTGACCATCAGGAGGACACAGGACTGGATGTTCCTCAGAGCCTTCCCATCTATTTTTTTTTTCTTTGCAGCTGGCCTGGGGCACTAAGCCACAGCCAACTCACAGACAAGTAAAACACTACCTCTTTGGGAAAAGCACTGTATCACAAAGGACCCCTTTCCATGCTCCAGCACATCAGGCACGCACTCCTCCAACGCGCTGCAGTGACTGCAAAAGAGCAGGTCCTGTGCAGCAGCAAGCAACATGGCAGGGGAGCCTGCGTGGGGACAGCACATCTCCCCACCAGCGCCCCAGCCACCGGCAGCAGCTGGGGATCGCACGCCAGTGGACTGACTCGCACAGGCCCTGCTGACCGCTCCATGCTCAGCAGAAAGGAGGGATGCGCAAACGTCGCTGTGCCGCGGCGAGGAGGGGCAGGAGGCTCGCCTAGGCCCTCCCGGGAGCAGAAAGAGGCTTTTCCCACTCCAAGGCATTTATGTCCGAGATAAGTGATACAGGCAGGAACAGCTGCGGCTCCTCTCTTCAGCCACCATTTGGGGAGGGTTAAAGACACCGTAAGGCCGGCAGCAGAGCAGCCTGCAGCCACCGAGCCGCTGTTGGCAGGCACGGCGTCAAAGGCAAGGCAGAGCCGCCTCATCTTCCCCAGCCTCCTCCTCACCGAGGTCACCGGCGGACGAGCCGCCCCCCAGCACGCACCTACCTCCCGACAGCGGCGCCGGTTCGCAGAGACGCCCCGGTCTCGCCCCGCGCCGGCGGCCCCCGGCTCCGCTGAGCGAGCCGGCCCGGCCGGGGCAGCCCCGCGCCATGGCGCTCCGCGGCGGCGGCACGCACCGGGCTGGGGTCGCGGCGCTGCGCCAGCCCCCGGCCCGGCGCCCCGCGGCCGCCACTGGGGAAGAGCAGGCAGCAAGGGCGCGGGGGCGCCCCCCTCCCCAGCGGCGCCCGGCCGCCCCCCTCCCCAGCGGCGCCCGGCCGCCGTGCCCCAACGCCCCTCCCTGCGGCCGCCGGCGCCCCTTACCTGCCCGAGGCGCGCAACACCGCGGCGGCTCGGCGGCGCCGCTATTTAAGCACCTGCGCCCGGCAGCGCGCACCTGGGCCGGGGCAGGGCGGAGCCGCGGCCGAGCCGTGCTGGGGGGCGGTGGCGACGCGGCTGCAGCACCGCCTCCGCCCGCCCGGGCAGCTCTGTCCCGCCCCGCCGGGGCGCTGCCGCGCGGGAGAGGGCGGCCGCTCCGCTCCGCGTGGCCGTGGCGGTGCGTCGCCTGCTGCGCGCAGGCCCAAGAGCCCCCGCGGGCTGTGGCGGGGCCTTGCCCGCTGCCCCGGCTGTGGGGTGGCGCCAGGCGGCACCATATTGAGGAGGTGCGAGGCGGCGCCATGTTGGTGGCGTTCCTTGAGGGCCGGGTAACCCGCCGCCGCCGGGGGCTGGGGCCGGCCGAGGAGGCCTAAAACCGGTTGTAACACGCCTCTGAGGCGATGCGAGTTCGTTGCATCCTGGCTGGGAGGTTTCCAAGCCGATGAGTCCAGTCCTGGAGGCGTGCGTACATGGCCAAGGCCTGGCGTTGCCTGACTTACTGCTGCGCTACAGGTGAGGCAGATGAGCAGCGCCTGCAAGGAGATTGCACTCCACCTCCCGTGACCGGGTCCTTTCTTTTAGTTGCTTTAGCATTACTGATGGGCTCATGTAACTGAATTCTCTTGGACTGACTTGCTGGATTTTGAGGTGTATTGAGGTATTTCCAGGGGTGAGGCTAGGGGAAACAGCATTTCCCCTCCTCCCCCCATTTGGGTAGGACTGCCGACCTTTTCTCTGAAGGATTGTGTCACTGTGCCCTGGAGCAGGGGCTCGTAAATGCGAGGCCTTTGAGACCAGAGGGCCTCTTGCCATTTTTCTGGAAGGCTAATATGAACAAGTTACAATATAACCATTTAAGAAAACCACTTCAGTACTCCTGGAAACTTGCTAGGCGTTACAGCCAGACCAAGTCTAGCCAAGTTTAGCCAAGTTTTGGATTTCCTTCAGTGAAGAGCCAGCTCAGCCACTGGAAGTGGAAAAAGATGGTTTCCATCTGCCCAGCCTGCTAGGTACAGGCAGCGGGGAGGGGGACGAGAGCACCGGAGTGAGCAGGAAGCTGGGGAGGAAACGTGAAGAAAAGCAGGAGTGGCTCTGTGAGAAGATGAGGCACTAAGGAAGGAAGGTGGGGATGTGCCTGTTTTAAGTGAATGCTGCTGTGACTGGAACTGAACGGTAACGAGGCTGTGGCAGCCCTCTGCTGAGGTCCAGACTGGTAACTGGTGTGTTGTGAGGGGAGCAGGGAAACCTGGTTTTATGTAAGTCAAAGTAGAGGAGCCAGAATAGGAGTGAAAGGTGAAGTGGTGCACAGGAAACTGCTGGCAGGAGAAAAAGGGAGTGGGTTAAAGACTCGTTTAATAATGAAACAGTTTGACTAGAGGCTGAGGGAAAGTGGGGTATGTAGATTTTTAGAGGGGATCTGGATTTGGGTAAAGAACTGGGGAAAGACTGAAATGGGATGAGAAACCAAGGAGTGGGGACTTGTTAAGTATGAGAACAGATGTGCGGTGTGGGCAGGAGCTGGTGTTGGGGTTGGAGGGCCTCAAGCTGTCCAGGTTAGAGTTGAAGATTCCTGGATGTTACTGGTTCTCTGCTGTCTTTAGGGTCTTACCCCCCAACTCAGCTACCACTGGTTCAAAGGTGGGATTCAGGTGCTGTAGTGAAGAGTTTCCCTGTAAGGAGAGACTGGAATAACTTGCATATTCAATGAAGAGTGAAGTATTTCAGTGGAAAAAAGGAAGGGGGGAAAAAAGTGCTTGAAGAGAACAAGAGAAAGTAGGGACTGTTTGTTATGAACACCAGCTGAGGCTGAAGCCTTGCAAAGGGAGAAAGAGCATCAAAATGTATAATCATACTATTTTATGATGTGTGAAAGCAGTGACACAAGCAGATTTAATTACATTGTGTGGTCATTTTCTAATATCTAACTCTAGTTCTATTGTTCTTCCAGCCTACAGCTTTAATAATAAAACACTTCTGTAGTAAGTATGTTGTGAGACTAAATCATCTTCAGCTGTCTGTTATGATCCTTAAGTGAGAGGACAATTGCTGTGTTGGGTTATGTTACACTGTGTGTTCTCTTTCTTTACTTCTTATGTAAAGTGCTTTGCTACCACATTAGCCTAACATTTCTCAAATAAGAGTGTGCATATAAAATTCTTAAATTTAAGAAAAGGAGAAAAGAAAGTAATTATTCTTGTCAAAAGGTAACAAGTTGGTGTATAGCATCTGTTTGCAAATGATTTCTCTCTCTAAAGTTTGTCATCAGCTTTTCCTCTTCATCTGCAACTTGAGTTTTTTGTGGTGTTGGGCTTCAGGATTTGACCCCAGTGAAGGGAGAACTGATTTCAAGAATGTTTTATGGCTCATTTTTCAGTTCATAAGATTCAGACTCAACCTGGTTTGAGTTTTCAGTGGCTTAAGTGGATGCTGATTACTGTCATGTGACTACAGTCATAAAACTTGCGATCTTGAGCCATGTCTTGTGATTTAAGAGAAGAATTTTATTTTTTAACTGGGCATTACTGTGGGTTATGCATATCTTAATTCTAGATCCTAAGTGTCAAAAAAGGAGCTAAAATGATTTCCTCTGTACAGGAAAGTACTGAGGGCATTGTCTGTGGAAGGTCTGGACATAGTTTTAAGAAGGTCATATTTTAGATGTTGATGCTAGTGGAGAAAGTAAGGTATTTCAGACTGGCACGGAAAGCACTCCCGGAGGTGTGGAAAACTACAGTGCACTCTCAGCTAGAGCATGAAAGGGAACCCAGAATTACCGGAAAGTTATTGTTCTTGAAACAATTTCTGGAGTTGCAGTCAGTGACACTTGTGAAGACCCCGACAAGACAGATTTCCATCTGGGATGATAAACAGGGAAATGCAGTTGTTGATATTATATTGGGTGGGAATTAGTTAAGACTGTTGTGATGGAAGCCATAGCTTAAAGCAACAATGTGATTAAATATAAACTAAAATTACTTAACTAAGTTTGTGTTCCTCATTTAATGATTTTTTTTTTTTTTAATAGCAAACATTTATAAATGGCAAAGCCATTTATATGGTTTGGATTGTTTGTCTAATGGTGATAGTATCTCCAAACTAAGGCACGAGTGCAGTAGGTAAGATTAAGAATATTTGATCTCCAGTAGCTGAAATGCTGGTTACTTCTAGAGTAAAATTCCACAATGTAGAAGAGAAATAAGTTAATCTATTATGAGCGCTATGAGGCTGGTCAATAAAATCACAGCCGCCGGAGTAATTTTTTTCTCTCTTTTTGAAATTAGACATGCAAAATACTGGATGTGCCAGATCCTGCTTCAGTTCAAAACACTACCTATAATCTGCAGAACCTGTTACGTATTTGAAAACACAGAGAATCCAGTTTGTCCTGATCTGCCTTAACAGGAACATAACCACTAAAGAAATACCTAGTGTTTATAATTCACAGCACACTTGGAAGCTCTTCAGTTCTGTTTTTTCTGAAACCATATAAGATCCTTGAATCAAGGCTGATACTACTTGCTTCCTTTAGTGAAGGAGTTGCCCTTTTGTTGGTATGCTTTGAAGCAAGAGCTGTCGAAGAACATGTGGAGGTAATGCATAGTAAATTGTAATTTGTAAAAATTGTAACTTGCTTACTGTGATGGTGTGGACCAAGTGAGGTGATGGCACAAAACTCAAGAGTGATTCAGTTCCTCAGCTCCCATTGAGATCAGTGCAGTCAGTACAGAGCAAGCACTTTGTGTGCATAGTAACTGAAAAGCTTAGTAGCAGAGAACTGTGTGTTTTGGTTTAAGTCCTGGTAGATTCAAAAGAGCTATACTTAGAAATACGAGGATATAAACATGTTTGTTTTATTGGAATTGTCAATTCAGAGGCTCAGGAATGACAAAAGTGTTGGTGCCAACAGTCAGAAAGCTTTTGAACCAAAGTTAATTAATTCTGAAATAGTTATTCTTTTACAATTTTTTGGCAGATAGTTACAAAACAACCACAGAAAAGAATGTCACACTGACTAGCAGAAAGGAGAATGAACTAGATATAAAAAAACAACCCCAAAACAGCCCCCTCCCCCCAGCAGTCAACTGAGTTTGTCGCATTACCATTGCACTCATGCAGTGTACCCTGGTGACCCTTGAAGAACCCTCCTCCAGGAGCGACTGAAAAAGACCCAATAAAACCAAGATGACTGGTTTCTTCAGGACCTGGGCATGCTAGGAGTGTTCATGACTTAGTTGACCACCACTTCCACCTCTTCATAAATCTTCCCCAACCTTCCAACCACTCCTATAGTGTGCAAAAATGGTATTTAATTCAATGTTTCTCTTAGTAAATGAAGATGTTCAGAGAGAAGTAGTCATGTGGTTAAAAACTACTAAAATTCAAAGAGGTTAAATATTAGCCCTAATCAAAGTCAAGTGACTGTTTTAGGCCAGTAGAGGCAATCCCTTATCACATCTGGATCTTAATAATTTGTTGGGTTTGCTTATCACGCTTGCATTTGATTTTAAGAAAATGATGTGACCGATACTCTGTCCCGTGACTTTGGTAACCCTTTACCTCTAACCCTAAATTGTCATGGTGCTAAGATCAAGAAATGAAGGTCAGCCTCCTATGAGTACTCCTACACTCTGCAGCTGCCCATATAGCTGTCTGCTGCAGACACTTATTCCCTAATTGAAGGTTGTGCTGCCTCTCAGTCAGAAATTGAAGCCTGGAGAATGGCAGCTGGAGAGGCCATGCTGAGTGTAGAAAACTGTGGGATGCACAGATGAAGCAGTATTCTTAATCATTTGGGTTGGTTGCTTTGTGCCAGGAACATTCAGAATAGATGTGAGAGACCTGGATTTTCTAGTTTGTGTGATTCAGAGTGTAAAATGCAGGTGTTTCACATCCTGTGCAAGTCCCTTGCCATTGTAATACAGAGTTGTTTCTGGTCAACTTTTCAGTTGAATCTTCATAAAAGTGGACT